>NC_135575.1:5625000-6250000 GCF_965152235.1 Eretmochelys imbricata | reverse complement strand
AAGTAATCCTTTCACATGCTTGCTTTTAAACCATGTATAGTATTTTAAAAGGTACACTCACCGGAAGTCCCTTCTCCACCTGCCGGGTCCAGGAAGCAGCCTTGGGTGGGTTCAGGGGGTACTGGCTCCAGGTCCAGGGTGAGAAACAGTTCCTGGCTGTCGGGAAAACCGGTTTCTCCGCTTGCTTGCTGTGAGCTATCTACAACCTCATCATCATCATCATCTTCTTCGTCCCCAAAACCTGCTTCCTTGTTGCCTCCATCTCCATTGAAGGAGTCAAACAACACGGCTGGGGTAGTGGTGGCTGAACCCCCTAAAACGGCATGCAGCTCATCATAGAAGTGGCATGTTTGGGGCTCTGACCCGAAGCGGCCGTTCGCCTCTCTGGTTTTCTGGTAGGCTTGCCTCAGCTCCTTAAGTTTCACGCGGCACTGCTTCGGGTCTCTGTTATGGCCTCTGTCCTTCATGCCCTGGGAGATTTTGACAAATGCTTTGGCATTTTGAAAACTGGAACGGAGATCTGATAGCACGGATTCCTCTCCCCATACAGCGATCAGATCCCATACCTCCCGTTCGGTCCATGCTGGAGCTCTTTTGCGATTCTGGGACTCCATCATGGTCACCTCTGCTGATGAGCTCTGCATGGTCACCTGCAGCTTGCCACACTGGCCAAACAAGAAATGAGATTCAAAAGTTCGCCGTTCTTTTCCTGTCTACCTGGCCAGTGCATCTGAGTTGAGAGTGCTGTCCAGAGCGGTCACAATGGAGCACTCTGGGATAGCTCCCGGAGGCCAATACCGTCGAATTGTGTCCACAGTACCCCAAATTCGATCTGGCAAGGCCGATTTAAGCACTAATCCACTTGTCAGGGGTGGAGTAAGGAAATCGATTTTAAGAGCCCTTTAAGTCGAAAAAAAGGGCTTCATCGTGTGGACGGGTGCAGGTTTACATCGATTTAACGCTGCTAAATTCCACCTAAAGTCCTAGTGTAGACCAGGGCTGAGGTGCCACAAGTCCTCCTGTTCTTTTTCCTTCAGAAAGACTGTCATTCCTCACACGCTGACTTGACAGAACCACAGAGACATTGCTGCTGCTGCCTTTATGTAAAAAGACAGCGGGCCCCCGAACATCGGAGGTGGACAGCAAATATCCTTGTTTCAGCGGCATACCCAAACTACTGGAGAAAACATCACAGACATTGTCAGACAGCAGGGTATTGCACTATTCTTATATATTAAAAAATGAGATAAAAGTGCTTAAATAGTACCAGATGTATGTCTGTATTCACACCTACACATCGCTGTAATAATCTTTATATAAATTATGCCTCGTCAGATATCATTTGCAAACTAATAACTTGCTGGTCAGTAATATCCTGGTGTAATGTATGTAGCAACGGTATATGTAAAGTTATGAACACAAATTGAAATTAGGATTGAAATGTGTTTACCAGACAAGTCATGGGAGTGGGTAAACCTGTTCCTCAAAGATAAAGGACAAGCTGATGCCTCTAGTCAGGTGTCATCGAAGTTGATGGACTGTCAAGTAGTCATTCTTTGGCAAAGGGGATGCAGGAACAGAATAATCTGCATTGTAGCAAATAACATGGAACCTGTTTCAGCCTAGAGACTCCAAGTCTCCATCCTAACAGAGGGAAGGAACTTTATCTAGGGGTAACCCACAGGAAAATGCATTTAAAAGGGTGTCTGGGCTATAAAAGCGAGAGGCAAAAAACACCCCAGGCATTCCCTTTCTCTCTCTCTTTCACTTGCTTACTCTCTCTTTCACCTAAGACGACAAAGGAACCTGCCCTTTGGACTTTGAGGGCAGACCCTGACTTGAAAATTTGGTCCACCTTGTTGCTGGGAATATGTTAGGATTTTACCTTGAACCAAATCTAGTTTATTATGTTTAACTACTAGTTTTATCTTTATTTCTCTTTTAGCTATTTCTGGCTTTAATGCCTTATACTAGTACTCACTTAAAATCTCTCTCTTTGCAGTTATCATAGAATCATAGAATATCAGGGTTGGAAGGGACCTCAGGAGGTCATCTAGTCCAACCCCCTGCTCAAAGCAGGACCAATCCCCAATTTTTTTCCCCAGATCCCTAAATGGCCCCCTCAAGGATTGAACTCACAACCCTGGGTTTAGCAGGCCAATGCTCAAACCACTGTTAAATAGAATCATAGAATCATAGAATATTAGGGTTGGAAGGGACCTCAGGAGGTCATCTAGTCCAACCCCCTGCTCAAAAGCAGGACCCATGCCCAATTAAATCATCCCAGCCAGGGCTGTTTTATTCTTTAATCAAAATTAATCCAGTGCTGTGTTTAAACTGAATTGTTTGGTAACTCCAATTAAAGTAGAAAACTGTTCTACAGTGACTCCTTACAGGGGCAGTGGACCTCTAATATCTGACCTGGCCAGGAGAGGGCTAGACAGTGCAAAACACATGTTTTGGGGAAAATATGGGACTGGGGGGTGTTGGGGCCACCCTGCAATCCCTAACCAAGCCTGGTGGCAGCCAGGGTGTAGCTGGTGTGTTGCCCGCAGGCTGCTGGGGTCAGAGCTGCTGGGCCAGGGCTGCAGCTCTACACAGATACTCAGGGTGTGACCTGCATATAGCCAGGTTGGGAGCTACAGCAGCAAAGCATTGTGCGGCACCCCAGGTTGCAGGGCAGGTGGTGACGCAACCCCTCACTGGTGTCAATTGCACCCCACAATATGATACTTAGCGAAAAGTTTTTCTAGAAATAACCAGGCCTTGAAATTTGCTTTTCAGTTGACTAGTTTAACAGCAGCAGCCCACAGAACTATGTCATAGGAAAAACAGAGTTACTGGACAGCAGTTGTCGGGATTCATACTTTTGTAAAGATTGGCATCTGATTTCACTGATCCTTTAATAGAGCAAAGTTGTTTGTACCCTTGCACCAGGAAAAACATCTACTGTTATCACCGACAATAACATTTGTGTGTTCATTGCATATTGTATTCCCAGACATAATGCTACATTCAGGCTATATATCAGTAACTTCAGGTTAAAAATCATGTGGTCATTATCCACTAAGTAAGTTTTATAAACCTAGAAAATTCAGAGTTAAGGTTAAAAATTAAACAAAATCCAAAGATCTTACAATATGGAAAGGATCAGTTAAACAACCTTACACCCCAACAACTTTAACTCTGCGCTGTAAGGATGCTATACAATAACCATACAATTATGACTAAAGCATTTTAGTGTTTATTGTCCCAGAGAAGACTGATTTTTAAAGATATATTAGAATGATGGGGGGAGGTGACTTGGGGGGCATGGGGGTTGCTTTTTGTTTTTTCTTACAGTGTCACTAGATAGCAGAGTTAAGGTTGAGTGGAAACATGATGAGTAAACTATATAACAAAATCAATGTGGCTTTAAAGCTTTAAAGTGCTTTTTTAAAAGCACTTCTCCCTAATCTGGGGCCACAAACAGAATGGAGTTAAGGTATAACTAATGCATTTTATTAACACAGATTTTTGTTACAACAACAGACACCTGACATGGGAAATTTCAGCCCCTGTGGTGAAAGTCTAGCCAAATTACACTCAGTTGCAAATAGGTTCTTATAATGGGAAAGGTCAGACAAACTTAATTATAGGTGGCGCTAATTGCACCTCCTTTAATACAGTACCACATTAGTGGGCAAAAAAAATATATATACATCTCTATCAGGAAAAACCAAAACCAAATGGAAATATTTTGTAAAGAGGAGATATAGTGAATGTGTGCTTATATATCAGGAGATAAAATGTGAACCTATCTTCCCCCCATCCTCCCCACACATGCACTTGTTTGTCTTGCATTTTAGATTATACACTCTTTGAGGCAGGAATTGATTGGCTTTACGGTGTGTGTATACAGTGCCTAGCAGAATGGACCTGCTTGAGGCTTTTACATGTTATTACAATGTAAATCTTTAAAGATAACAACAACAACAACTTTTAAGATCATTCAGATTTGGAAATTAAAATGATTAAAATGTTTGTGACTAATTGTAATGTGTTTATTAATTTCCGCCCTTTTTTTAAAAAGCACCTGCCCCTCTCTAGAGGGGCATGTACCACATAAAAACAATTATTACAGAATAAACCGAGGCCAAAATACATGTTCTTCCTTACCTGCTCAGTCAATCAGGCCTAAATTATCACACCATTGGCCCACTTACCCCACCTTAATCCCCTGCTTTCCTGAAGCCTGGGAGAAAACGGAACATTACGTGAGCTGATACAGACTCAGGCCCTGTCAGACAAAGAATGGGAAGCAAGTTGCCAAGCTGAACACACCCTGCCCACAGCCCCCACTTATTTCAACAAGAGGACTGGTGACCTGAATGCCTCAGGTGATCTCACTTGCTAGGACACCTCAAGGAGAGGGAGTAAGCCATCCACCAGGAGCCAGAATCAAACCAATTCAGGTCTTTCTGTACCAAAGGCAGCCCTGGGAGCCAATTGCAAGTCAGTGCAGATCTGGGAGCACAGGGGTAAGTTGTTCTTTGTGGGAAGTGCCACTAAGCAAGCAGGCCTCAGCATTTTGGGGCTGATCCTCATTTGATACTCCATGGGAAGCCAGTGTAGGAAGGGGAGGATAGGTTTGATGGACTTGCAAAAGCCCATGTTGCTGAGGAGACATGCTACAGCCTCCCATACTAGTTGGATTTTCCAAGTGCTGAAGTCTTTATGCCCAGGCCCATTGCATTGCTGTTCAGCCAAGTTCAGCCAAGAGGTGAGGAAGGCGTGAATAGCTGAGGCCAGGTCACTGTCTGCCAGGGTGGGATGGTGTCTCCTAGGCAACTGGTGATGGTAGAATGTGTTACTCAGATACCGCTGTGTGAGCGCTTAGCCTCAGCAAGGCATCCAGGAGCATTGCTAAACTAAGGACTGAATTGACCCATCATGGGCACGTGCTTTTAACCAAAGGGATGGCACCGTGGCTGCAAACTCTGAAAAGTGCTTACCTCTGCCCACCAGCATGAGCTCTGTCTTGCCTGGGTTCAGCTTCAGCCAGTTGTTCTTCAGCCATGAGCTGATCTCATCCAAGTACTGGCCCATCTTGGCTGTCGCGGTGTGGCTGTGTAGGCAGAGCTGTGGGTGATCTGCATAGTGCTGCACTTAAGTGCATCTGACCAGTTCACCTTGTGGCTGCCTGTAGACACTGAACTGGATTGGAGCAGGGGTGGATCCTTGTGTGACTTCACAAGTGAGGGCTCTAGTAGTTGAGGTGCAGTTTCCCATCACTGCTCATTGGGTGCATCCCCCAGGAAAAAGCCAACTTGTTCTGGCTGTCTGCTTCATGGGGATACCCACTGTGGAGAGAAGGGATGTGAGTGCAGGTACTTGTTTGTTCAGAGAGTTTGAATGGCCTCCAGTTGTCAATGTGCTCGGTGTTGTATCTCCAAGAGTAATCCAATGCACACACTTGTTATTGATGGCACTTGTGGCAAAGCTTCTGTTCCTCATCAGGGAATCCTTTTAACGTGGTTTCCTGTTTGTTACACTCTTTAAGTGTCTTGTAACCTAGTTATTCACTCTCTCAAGGGTGTGGGTGTGTTGGGGCGTGTTAGTGTTAAGACTCCTCCTGTGGACTTTAAAGTCCAAGTCACAGTACTAGCTCATTCTGTATTGTTTTCTTGTTAAACAGCAACACATGTACAGTAGCAATGCTCACTCTTCTGGGGAATAATGACATTTTTGGAGGTTTTACTGTAGTCATTACTCTTGCTTCTTTATTAAGAGACTTGACTTTAATCTTCTGCTTCAGCTATGTGGTTTGTCTTATGAATATTAATATACAACCCAAAGGGATCTAGCCTGTGAATATGATTTAGAGAGAATTTTTGTAACTATTAAAAAAATAGAAAGGCATTTTATGGTGAGTGTCTTTCAAGGGTGCACTGGTTCTAATTTAATCTGCATGTAGTCATGTATGCCACCAGCACTCCAGGCACTAGAGTAATTGAAATGATTCCAGCTTGTTTAATAAAGTAATTTCAATTACACCAGGAATTGAGTCAGAAAATGTCAGCAGTACAAAGTTTATGTTGCTTAGGACAAGCAACAGGACTGCAGATCAAGTGGCATTGTAGGGAATATGTAATGCCATCAAGGACCCTTACAGTCATAGGGCTCGATTACAGTCCTTACACACTCAACACTCCCAGTGAAATCAAGAGTTCTGTATGTATGTAAATCCCGGATGGCTGCACACAGGTCATGAACAAGGTTTGAACATGACACCTTCAGCACCACAACATAGACCTAGAATACCTCAGCTAAAGGAGTGACCCCAATTGTTGGTAGCAATAGTAGGCTGTCCTCATGTAACAGACCAAGTTAAAAGAAGCAGATGAAATACAATTTGCTGGTGGGGTAAATACCCAAGACTGCAGAATGTTTGTTTATATATATGCACCCAGCATGTTTCAAAGTCATTAATAGACCAGGTTTCTCAACTTTGATTGATTAGGGGGCAGCGTGGGGCAGAAGGAAAGGCTGTCTTGGCAGAGTTCAGAAGTTCAGCTGTTCTTATTAAAAACTAAACATTGCTGAATAGCTCCAGCCTGTCTTGTGTACGTAGAAAGAAAAGGAGGACTTGTGTCACCTTAGAGACTAACAAATTTATTTGAGCATAAGCTTTTGTGAGCTACAGCTATGCACTGAATGCATCCGATGAAGTGAGCTGTAGCTCACGAAAGCTTATGATCAAATAAATTTGTTAGTCTCTAAGGTGCCACAAGTACTCCTTTTCTTTTTGCAAATACAGACTAACATGGCTGCTACTCTGAAACTTGTGTATGTAGGTTTCCCTTCAGAAGTGAAAATCCATGGCCATCATACCCTTTCAGCATGTCTGATAAGCAAAGACAAATTTCCCTGCTCCTTAATACATGCTGATCTCTGACCTGATAACACCTTTCTTTGTAACAAGGACAAGAAGCCTTGTAATGGTACAGTTACAACATCTCAGGGCAGAAACACACTGAAAGTCCAATATTGCCTTGACCAGATTAGACTAAATCAGCCCGAAAGCAATGCTGGTGGGAGTTGCTTTTTTGTCATTGTCACAGCCCCGCGTTTCCTTTGCCCCAGAATTGGGTAACTGCTAACACCACTGAGCTTCACTTTTGGAAATTTTACCTTGTATCACGCCCTCACTCTGCTCCTTTATTCTAAGGGGCTGGTCCCCAGGAGCAGGTGCACAATGACAAGTATGGTAGGTGCTCTTCAAAAACCACTGCAGGAAAACCCAGTCATTGTAGCTCCAGTCCAGACCTGATTAATGCTCACTTATTGTATTACTTACACCTAAACCCAAGAATAAACTCATTGAGAATCCCATTTGGATGCCTTCAGCCAAGTCCTCGAGCATCCCATCTCCAGCCAGCCAGCCTCAAGTCTCCCTTCCCCTCAGTCCTCATCTGACTGCTGGAATCTGAAGAAATATTAGATGGTGACCCCCAGCAACCAAACAGGCCTTTACAGAGGCTCAACTGTGACCATCACTGTCTCATGTCCACCCACTGGTTTTATTTCCCTAGCAACCCCATCCCTAAAATGACATTAACTCCACATATTACCTAACATTCTCTAGTCTTCAGCAGATTCTCATTGTTCTTCTTAAAGTAACTATGCTAATAATGAAAGTGTTGTCGCACTTTGTGAGAAGTGGGACGTAGGGACAGAATAGTGACTCAGACTGTGTTTGACAAGCGGTTCTGGACAGGACACTCAGCTACATGTACTGGTGTGGAAAGAACAAGGGGAAGTGGCCCAGCTAACAAATGCAGTGGAAGTCTACAGGGATCACGTTGGCTCAGGTATTGCTGCTCCTTGCTAGGGCACTGTCACTCTCCACCATCCCCCCAGGTAACGGTGACATTGGTGCTGAGCACTGGCAGCTCCCAGGCAAGTCAGTGGCGGTTGTGGTTGGTCAGAATGTTGAGGGAGCAAGCCCACAATCTCCAACCAGTTTAAATCAAACTGGATTTTCACAAATAAACACATGAGCCCCAATTCTGGGCTGCATCCAAGCTGCACACTCTGCAGTTGGAGGGGGAGGGTGGCAAGGAACGTGTCAGGGTTCCCTCCCCACTCTGAACTCTAGGGTACAGATGTGGGGACCTGCAAGAAAGACCCCCTAAGCTTATTTTTACCAGCTTAGGTTAAAAACTTTCCCAAGGCACAAATTCTGCCTTGTCCTTGAACAGTATGCTGCCACAACCGAGTGATTTAGACAAAGAACAGGGAAAGGACCACTTGGAGTCCTATTCCCCCAAAACCTATACCCCTTTTCCTGGGGAAGGCTTGATAATAATATCCTCACCAACTGGTACAGATGAACACAGACCCAAACCCTTGGATCTTAAGAAAAATGAAAAATCAATCAGGTTCTTAAAAGAAGAATTTTATTTAAAGAAAAGGTAAAAGAATCACCTCTGTAAAATCAGGATGGTAAATACTTTACTGGGTAATCGGATTCAAAACAGAGAATCCCTCTAGGCAAAACCTTAAGTTACAAAAAGACACAAAAACAGGAATACACATTTCCTCCAGCACAGTGAATTTCACAAGCCACAACAAAGAAAACCTAACGCATATTGGATTTCTATGTCAATCCCAGAAAGTGGTATTGGTGTTTCTCATTGTGTGTTGATTCTCATGGTTTTAGTTTGCTTTTCAACACTACTAATTGTACATAGGCCTGGAGAACATTTGGTTTTGGCTTTCATGTCTCTATGAGTATGGGACAGCAAAGTTGATGTCATCTGCAAAGTCAAGGTCCTCTAACTGCTGTGTGAAAATCCATTGTCTGCCCCTTGGTTGTCTGATGGTCTCTCTCATTCCAGTCCACTCCCAGTAAAAAGATCATGGTGACATCCTTGTCTGACACCCGTAGTAACTGGCTTAGTCAGTTCACTGTTATGTATTACTTGGCATGTCATATTTTCATAGACATTCTAAATGATGTTCATAAATTACTAAGAGATTCCATAGTGGTGTAGCAGCTTCCATAAAACTGTTCTATCCACTGTACCAAAGGCTCTATAAAAGTAATATAAAATGGTGACTGCCATTTGATTGACAGTTCTATGGTACATAAGGTTACCAGTGAACTCTGCCTTTTCTTGTCATAACTTTGAACCTACTGCTTTCATTATTCTGTCTAGAATTACAAAGGTAAGCACCTTGTTTGGTATACACAGCAACTGAATGCCCTCCAGTTTTTACACTGAGATCTCCTTTCTTTGACAGCTTCACTATGTGACCCTTTTTCCAGACATTTGGGATTTTTTCTTCTTCCCATATCTTTTGTCAGAGGCCTATCAAAATGCCTGTGTTCTTCAAGTCTGCCTCAAGAACCTCCATTGGAATGTTATCCAGACGTGGTACCTTTCCACCCTCTGACCAATTAACTGCCCTCTCTACTTCTACTTTGGTGATAGGTCCTAGTTCAACATCCACATCTTCTCCTTCTACTATATCGGGGGATTGGTCACTGGCTTGCAGTTCAGTCGTTTAGAAACAAAGTGGCGACAGAAGCACAGAATACTGCAGCACAGAATGACATAAAGACACTGTACAACATCATTAGACAGTTGTCAGGAAGAAAAACAAATACCAACCAAACAGTTCAAGACAACGAGGGCAACTTAACAACAAAGACATCAGAACAATTGCATATAATGGAGGCAGTACTTTAGTCAACTACTGAATGGCAAGCCAGTGGCCAATCCCCGGTGCACAATGAAAAGCAGCTTCAGCTTACACCCAGATGGCCATCTCCCCAAGGGGCCATTCTGGCAGCTGGGACTCACTGGGCCATGGCGAAGCCCCTTTCCCTCTGGCCATGCCCCCTACAACGACAGTCAGAGGTGGGGGTGTCATATGAGCTATGACAGCCACTCTATGGCACCTGGAAATTTCTCCAACAGGGTCACTCTTTCTCTAACTGGGTAAATTGGTAAAACAGCTGCCGAGGATCTGACCCTGCAATGTTCAGGAAGCCAATAGCCAACTTTCTCATTTCCCCCAGGGGTGCTCGACCCCTGCTCCGCCCCAGGCCCAGCCCCCCCCACTTCTTCCCCCAAAGCCCTGCCCCACCTCTTCCCACCCCCTCCCGCAAGCACGCCCTGCCCTTACTCTGCCTCTTCCTGCCCCTACTCCTCCCCTGTCCCCTAGCACCTTCTGAATGCTGCTGAACAGCTGATGAGCGCCAAGCACTCATGGAGTCAGTGCCTATGGCCAAATCCTATGCTTGTATCCAGAACTGGGAACCACGTCACACTCTCAGAACTCACGTGAAAAAGTCCATTTTGAAGTGTCCCCATCAGCCAGAAGGTGACGCCAGTTGCAGCAGCTGAGTTAATGGAGCTGCTCCAGATTTATACCCATGTGAATGAAATCAGGACCCGTATGTAAAAACAAAGCAGCCATAGGGTAGTGATGAATCTGGCCTTTAGTGTACGTAGACGAAGTGCTTACTCACGAAAGGAGCTTTCACTCCTAATGCAAATTTCAAAATGCAAAAGAGTGAGGCACAAAAGCCTCAAGAAGAGCAGAAGAGCCAAGAAACTGACTAGATGGGTGGTGACTTTAAGGAAAGGGTCCCATCCGAAAATGGCTTGTACTGAATTGTCTCTTCTTGTTTTGTTTCAAAGTGACTATCCTGTACATTGTGGGTACAGCTGATCCATCCCAGCAGCAGCTCTTACAGCTGTTTGCACAGCCCCCTCCCCCTCTGAGGGCAGTGAGTGAGTTCAAGGAAGGGGGAAACAGTCCAAGATTCCCTCTGTGTATGAAGCAGGCTGTGGGAGTCCTCATATGCAGGGAGGAAGAACCCAGAAGTGAGAGCATGGGCCCCATTGCTGGGGACTGATCCCCTACCCAAAATAAGTAGCAGTGAAAGAACAGGACCTAGGCAGTGGGCCCAGTGACAGCACTAACAGCTAGTATCCTGTGCCTAGAACTAGGCACCTAACTCCGTATTTAGGCAGGTAAATCAAAGTAACCTGGTTGTCAAAGGTGCTGAGCCTGGGACTGAGAAAGCTCACAAAACTTAATGAGTCTTTCAACCCCCTTGGCATGAGTTTCAAGTTCTTAATGACAGCCAAAAGCCAGCTAGTTTCACATGCTGTCAGGTCCGGTTGTGAGCATTCCACAAAAGCTGTGTCCTGACATTATTCTACAATTCTTCATTCACACCTACAATATCCAAATCTAATGGAAAGAAAAAGGGGTAGAGAAGCACATGAAAGAATACAAGAGCAAACTGAGGTACATCTTAGGGAGATGTAAAGTGAGATCATTTTAAGCTTTGAAAGCATCCAAAATACTAATATTTATTGTACTTCCTGATCTGCTTATACAGCTCAGCTGCCCCTGAGCTCAAATAATACAAAACTTGATAAAGGAAGTAGAGGTATTTTTAACCTTTCAAAGGGACAGGAGTCCAGAACAGCCCCAGTACTTTGTAGCACAAGTTCAGATTCCATTCTAGGCACTTTTAGTTTCAAAGCACTCAAGTGCAAGATATATGATTGCTTTTCTTTCCAAACATAGTTGTTGTCAATCACATTCTAATGAAAGTGTGTCTTTCGGGCTAGCAGAAGCTGGTCCAGTGAAAGATATTACCTCCCCCACCTTGTGTCTCTAACATTCTAATGAGACATAACCTTGTGATGAGTTGGATCACAGAAACCCCTTTGGGGCTGCCAATCGATGTGCTAAAACTACTTCTGCCCCTGCTTTCCCTGCCAGCTTGGGACTCCAGAACCCTGCCTGGTTGTGCCAGACACACTTGATGGCTGATGGGAGCCGTCAAGATTCCAAACCACTATTAATGGTTTGTATAATTACAATAGGCCCTCAGAGTTAGATTTCATATTTCTAATTTCAGATACAAGAGTGATACATTTATACAAATAGAATGACCACACTCAGTAGATTATAAGCTTTGTAATGATACCTGAAGCATATTCCAGTTATATTATATTCACACTTATTAGCATATTTTCATAAAATCAGATAGAGTGCAACGTCACAAATCCCTTTACTACAATTGGATGGTATACAACAGCTATAGTTAAGGCTGCTAAGTGTTTCCATTCTAAGGACTCAGCGCAAAATGAGGGGAAAATTACTACTAAATCCAAATTCTACACTCACTTGTTAAATGGAAGGCAGAGTTTGACAGCCACTTTGCACTTACTTTACACAGACTGGTCAAGGCAGTAGAAAATGAGGCCTTAGACCAGCAGTTCTAAAACTTTAGCAACCGGAGGACCTCCATTTTGATTTAAAAATTTTCAGGGACCCCCCAAGCCTCCCGACTCAGCCCTTGCCCCACTCCTTTCCTTGCCCCTTCTCTAAGCCCGTGCCCCCTGCTCACTCCATCCCCGTTCCCTCTGTCGCTCGCTCTCCCGCACCCTCACTCACTTTCACCAGGCTGGGGCAGGGGGTTGGGATACAGGAGGGGCTCTGGGGTGCGGGCTCTGGGAGGGAGTTTGGGTCTGGGATGGGGTGTGGGCTGCAGGCTCTGGGAGGGAGTTTGGGTGTGGACTCTGGGCTGGGCAGGGGGTTGAGGTGCAGGCTCTGGGAGGGAGTTTGGGTGCAGGGTGTGGGCTCTGAGCTGGGCAGGGGGTTGGGGTAGAGGAAGGGGTTCAGGGTGCGGGCTCTGGGAGGGAGTTTGGGTGTGGACTCTGGGCTGGGCAGGGGGTTGAGGTGCAGGAGGGGGTTCAGGCTCTGGGAGGGAGTTTGAGTGCAGGGTGTGGACTCTGACCTGGGCAGGGGGTTGGGGTACCAGAGGGGATCAGGGGGTCGGTGCTTACCTCAGTCAGCTCCCGAAGGCAACCAGCACATCCCTCTGGCAGTGGCTCCCAGGTGGGGAGTGCGAGGGGGTCAGTGCTTGGGGTGGAGGCAGTGCACGGAGACCCTCTGCCACCTCTTCAGCCTGCAGGGACATGCTGGCCACTTCTGGGAGTGGCGTACGGCCAGGGCAGGTAGGAAGCCTGTTCCCCAGCATCCTGGGAGGGAGGGGCTCATGGACCCCCCAGGGGTCCGCAGACACCAGTTTGAGAAATGCTGCCCTAGACCTCATACAACACTTCTCAGCCAGAATTCTCAAAGGAAGTTGGTATCATTAGCCCCATTGTACAGATGGGGAAACTGAGAAACAGAGGTGTGAATTGACTTTCCTGAGGTCACCCAGAAGGTCAATGGCAGAGCTAGGACTAGAACCCAGGGCACCTCAATCACCACCTAGTGCTCTGTTCTCTAGGCCAGTGTTTTCTCAGCTTTCTGGATACCAGGGACTTGTTTGCTGCCTTCCTAAACTGTGTCAGGGAGATCTCAGGGACTGGTTCCAGTCCACGCACTGGTCATAGAGAAACACCGTTCTAGGCCATATAGGTTCCTGGTAGCCTCTGCTAGGTTGTATTCTTATGCTGTGAGATGTCCTGAAGATATCTAAATAAACTTGCCCAATTATTTTCCATCTGGAAGCAGTCTATGCCTGACTCACTGCAGAACTCACTCTTCTGTCTGGCTCTGGAGTGTCACTCTAATAATGTTCCATTTTCAATATAGGAGTCTGATCCTGCTCCCATCTGTACTCAATTTTCTCTTTGATTGCAGTGGGATCTGACCTGATTACATCATTCTCCCTACAGGGTTTTGTTACATTTACACATACAAAAGTTTTTCACCTGCCTCTGGTGTGGGACGCACTAGCTGTTTAGCAGCACAAAGCAATACAGCATTGTAGGTCAAGGAATGGAGAATACCCTATCCCACTGAAACTGCAACATGACTTGTTGCTAGTTGTCAAAGCTGATTCCCCACTCTGACACTTTGAGTCGAGAAGGTGGGGACTTGCAAGAATTCTAAAAATTAATACTGGCCACTCCAGGCTGGTATTAAA
Source organism: Eretmochelys imbricata (assembly GCF_965152235.1). Classification (NCBI taxonomy): domain Eukaryota; kingdom Metazoa; phylum Chordata; order Testudines; family Cheloniidae; genus Eretmochelys; species Eretmochelys imbricata. The sequence goes on along the minus strand of NC_135575.1, from coordinate 6,236,046 downwards.
CTCCCAAGGTTATAGCTTTTCTCTGACCTTGTATGGGTAGATGCTGCCACCACCCAAGTGCAAAAAAACCCCGCTTTGAGAACCCAGGAAGGAGCATTTGGGAATTCCTTCCTGTGGGGTACCCTCAAGCCCTTTCACCTGCCCTCTAGGGAAGAGCTGAGAAAGAAAACAAAGGAAATCAACTGTTGCCACAGGCTAATTCAACAACATGTGCAAAAACTCTTAGGACAATCCTGTTCTTTAAAAAGGTAAATTTTATTTAAAACAAAAAGAAAGAAAATATATCTGGAACTTAGGCTATTGCTGGATTTAAAAAGAGAAAATACAATAATTAAGCATCAAGAATGGTTTTCTTGAGGTCCAGCTTTTTGGTTACGAGCAAAACAAAAGCATTTGGGGGCTAGCACAGAGAAGACCACAAGCTTTACAGAAATAAAAGAGATAAACCTAATCACATCTTTCTAGACATTCCTGATCTACTTACATATCTGGGGTTTCAAATTGAGTAGTTTCTAGGTATGATCTTGTGATTTTCATACCTGGTTCACAGCTTTTTACAGCATAGCTTCAGCCCTGTTTTTGCTCTGTCCCCTCTCTCCAGGAGAACAACACAGACAGTTGGTATCATTAGACCCATTGTACAGATGGGGAAACTGAGATATTGGGAACTTGGGAAGTTTTTTCCCAATTTTAAAAATTTCTAGCCCTCCCATTGGATCTTTTGGTCAGGTGCCCACTCCCTTCCTTTTATCTATGGGCTTTTTTAACCCTTTACAGGTAAAGGAAGTAGAGAACAGCTACTAACAGGGATTTTGTAGCTAACTGGCTGGCTGGGCGTCCATAAAGAGAGCTACCCTTCTCCCCCTTCATTTATCATACTAGTCAATAGTTAATTACCCTCATTAGAATTTAGCTAGGCCATTGGGACTCACATCTGAATGTGAAGATTTCAGCAATGTCTTCTAACTCTCATATTGCTTTCTTTGGGGATATGCAGTAGAAATGGTGCCCATTTGTTAGAGTAATAATTATCTGGATTGGGTAATTGGCACTCAAAGCATTTTGTGGCATACAGCAGGATAAGACAAGGTGGATTTTTTTATTTCAGTTGACTCCTGAACTGAAATAAAGCTCCAATCCCCACTACTTTCTTCTTGCACTCATCTTCAAGAAACTCCATAGCTAAAACAAATGGCATTACCAATACAGAATCCCTTCAGTGAAGAAGGGAACTATTTTAAGAAACATAACCATCTATTTTCAATAAGTCTTCCTATACAGGTCTGTGGTGCTATTCATCCAGAGATCACAAGGCACTTTGCAAACCTTAGTTAACCAAGCCTCACACTACACCCTGGCAAAATGATCACAGATTTACTAGATCTGCCATTAGCCTCATTGTTGCCTACTAGTGCCAGGGTGGGATTGAAATAAGGAGCAGAGGCTTATGACTTTCCCCTCTGAATGGGGCAGATTGCCAGTTTCAGAAAAAACAAGGTGTAGAAGAAAGAAATGCACCTGCTTTACAATAGGAAAGGGCTATGTGCATGCCATGAGTTAGGTGTGCTCAGTGTTACAAGCTATGTTTGCTGTAGCCGGCATTCATCTCACACTGCTCCACCAACATATAAGGGTGAAGGGCAGTGTGAAAACTTCTCTTGAGCTGTAAGGTATGGTCCTTTATGGCAGCTGATAGGCACCCGTGCCTCAGAAGCTACATCACTGAGGCTGGTCATCCTTGATTCACTAGAAGGATCTCGACCTGCAGAGCTTTTGGGCAGTGTTTATGACACATAGCAGCATCTCCACTTATAACCTCCCCACCACACTACTGTTCCCAAGAGGCAAAAGAGGATTGCTTCCTAAGAACAAAGAGACATACCAGAGAAGTGTAAATTCTACATATTGGCTGAGCAAAGCAGGGCCCTGCACTCTCCTCGGTGGTATTTCTCCGTTTGTCTGCAAGTCGTGCAATCACATGTGAACACTGTGTCCAATCAATTCCAAAATTGCAGGGAATGTTGTCGGCATCCTTAAGTATACTCTATTGATTTTGGTGAAAATTAGAAAACTGGAAAAGCCTGTGTTCCATTAAAATCACTGTTTGGTCACTCCAGAGACAGGGTGAAACAGCAGCAGCCTCAGAGGCCTGTGGCAGGGGAACAGAATCATTCTGGGGCAGGGACCTCAAGATGAGGGTTAGAAGGCATCTGCCCCTTTTGCACACTCACACTTCTGGTCAGCTCCCCCAGACCAGCCTTTTGTCCCCACTCTGGCCAGGCCCCCAGCTGCAAGACAGCACAACCGGGGGTGGAGACTGAGCGGTGTCAGGGAAAGGGTCTTGGCTGGGTTTTCCAGCTCAGCCTACATGAGCAATGACCCTCTAGTAGCAGGTGTTTGCAAAAGTATGTTAAGCTTGTTAAATGCTGTGGAATGGAATAGACGTAACCAACACCTAGCTAAAGCGGGACACCAGCTGGGTTATTGCACCGCTAGTGTTTGATTCAGGGGGGTGGGTAAGGTGTTGCTGAGAAAAGGAGAGAGCTAGAAATGGACAAAGTGATTACAAGAAAAGGCTATAGACCTTCAGGGCAGAATGAGGCCGTGGCATCTGGCATGTCTGTGCGGATGAGTGTTACCTGTAAAATAGTTGGCACACTCCTTGTGAAGGCATTTCCATCCCCCTGGGATATGGACTGGAATAAGTACAGTGCATAAACCAAGTCACCAAAGGAGAAATATGTTTTTCTGAAGATTATACAGGTGTAGATAGGTGGGAGGGATGGTGATTTCATATTTGGTTGATTAACCTATAATAGCAGAGGCTATTTCAGACTGCTCATCTACAAGGCAGGTATGGGAAGTAAGGTATAGGTGTTACAGCCTGGCCCAGTAACCTACTCTACAGTTGTCAGTCATGGGGCTGCACATGCTTCCAAGGCACCTGGGTATGGGTAGGGTCTAGTCACTGTTTCTAGCTATAGAACCCTAGGGCACACTTCCAGGCTCAGACCTCTTGCCAGCCCAGACTCTGTGATTAGACTAGGGGAATGGCTTCCAAAATCCTGCTGATGTGGGCTGGTGAATGGGAGCAGAGCTAGTTGGCTCGCTATACTAGACCTGACTATAGCTGGCAGGGCAGCCCACAGCAGATCTGGTCAGCTGGCAGCTGAGCTGAAATCAGGCAGTTGGAGCAGTCCACAACAGAGGAACCTGGATGCAATATGAGACCACACCCCCTTGACTTCTGCAATGTTCAACTGGATGAGCAAGGCTTTGAGGGAAAGAAAAGAAGGATGTGACACCCTGTACCCATGTTCACCAGTTTTTATATAGTTATGATATATTTTGTACAAAATATGCTTTGAGAGGTATCACTTGAAAACTCATAATCTACTGAACATCATTGTCCTGTTAAAATGTGTGTATCAACATTGTATGTGGAGCTATGAGATTTTAGTTATGATTGTTGCTGAAATATACTGTAGTTCTGAGTAATGCCTCCAGACCATTTTCTCGCAGACAAAGGCATACTGGCATGTCAGCTAGGTGCTAAAAGGCCATTACCTGTGTAATCAGAGATTCACCAGCAGGAGAGTTATAAACAAGACTATCAATTCAATTTAAAAAGAGCCTACTGTGACAGACTGTACCCTTATGTTCACCACTTCTACAAGATTATGATCAATGTTGTACAAAGTATGCCTTGTGAGGTGTCATTTGAAAACTCATAATCTACTGAACATCATTATCTTGGTAAAATGTGTGTAGCTACATTATATGTAAAGTTAAAAGATTTTACTGTGTGACATTGCTGAGACATGCTCCAAGTTTAGTAAAGCAGCCCAAACCAGTCCCTCAGAGACAAAAGGTTAGCCAGCAGCTCAGCCAGGTGTCAACATAAGACAGTGGATATTACCAGGTTGAACAGCCATTCTTTGGCAGGAAGAAGGGTGTGAGTGAGAAATTTGGCAGACAGACGTGCTGTCTCCTGATCCCCAGCTGAAGATAATTCTCAAAGAAGGGAAATGCTATAAGAAGGGAGAACAGAGGACACAAGTCGCCTCTCTCCCCTTATCTCTACTCACAGAATCAATAACATTTGAAAGACAAAAGAATCATCATCATTGAACAGGGGGAGAAGTTCTGGCTGAAATGTCCAGCTAGACTGCTATGATCAGATGGTGAGAAAAACCTTTTTGCTTTAAATTCACTTAGCTTGTTCATTAGGTATTCATTTGCATTTTACCTTTTATTTCTTTGTAACCAATTCTGACTTTTATGCCTCATTATTTGTAATCACTTAAAATCTATCTTTCTCCAATTAATAAACTTGTTGTATTGCTTTTTCTAAACCAGTGTGTGTTTGGATTGAAGTGTTTGGGAATCTCCATTTGAGATAACAGGGTTTGATATATCATTTTTTATTAATGAAATGATGGACTTTCTATGAGCTTGTCCCACACAGAAGAAAAGAGCTGGGCAATACAAGACACACATTTTGGGGGACAAGTCTGGGACTGAGAATTTTCTGGTGTCACTCTGCAATATAATTTAGGAGTGGCTGGCTAGAGCACTCATATCATTCAGCTGGGAATGATTTTGCATGCTAGAGGCTGTGTGAACAGGCCAGGCGTGGCTGTTCTCATAGCAAAGCAGTGTGAAAGGCACCCCAGGTTGGAGAGTTGAGAAAACACAGCTGTTCAGCTGTCTAGATTGTACCCTGGGGAATGCCACAGCTACTTTATAATCTAGAGGAAATGTTTTTCAGGAGGTGGAAATGGGTAAGAATTAAAGAGAAAATTAATTTCAGTAAAGCTAAAGCATTTTGATCATTGAGGCTTGGCTAAAGTGCATGGATCTTCTCATGTTTGTGATTTCAAGCAGTGAGACTACTTAATAGCCTACATGCTATTCATAAACAAAAGGAGAGAAATATATCACTGCATATCACTTGTATAGGGTTTGATCCTTCCAGTGACCATTGGAAACATGGACATGAAAGCTGCCTCCACCTTTTTTAACCATTGCTTAAATCTCATACATAGTCTTCACACTGTACATCTCTCTATAGTGAATACCTGTTCTCGGCTAACACTCACAGATAGTGATGGGCTGATTTCATGGCACAAAGCAGCAGAATGGTGTTTACCCAGTGTATTCATGCTGATTTACCATGTCCTCTTTGGGAAGGAAATTTCAGTCCTTGTGAATTTGTCAGACCTGAAAAAAGGTTCTGTAGCCATGTCTGACCTAGACAGCAGTGTTTGATTCCTCCACAGTCCCCTGCCAGTGTGCCCTGGTGCTTGGCTGCCAGTGTTTTTATCAAGAGGCTCCCTCAAAAATGTTCTGGCCCAGTGGATGATACAGATGACTTTCCCTTTCCCTCTCTCTCTCTCTCACTCACATGCGCACACACACACAGGGTCCATCAATTCCACACTCTTCCATCCTAAATAAATCCAGCAATCCTACCACCGGTCCTTCCAATCCCAGCCCTCTTGGCCCACAAGGCTTTACTCTCCAGCCTCCAGTGGAGGCTGAGGCTCCCTGACATGGCAGCTGGCGCCCTTACATCAGCAGTAGAAGGGAGTTCTCTGCAGCCATCTAGCAGCCAGGCTCTGATAGCGGCAAGCAAGTCATCCTGCAGCTTGGGGAAGCAGAATGTGTCGCCTCTTGTGGCAGGCTAGAAATATGCGGCTTTTTTTATCTCTAGAGTGAGTGGGTCTCCCCTAAGTCCTGGCAAAGTCCTCGGCCTTGTATAAGGGGGTCAGGAGGAGAAATAGGGTAGGGAATGGAGGTTTTTCTATAGCGGATTTAACATTCAAAATCCAGGTCTCCTCTACCCATCACAAGAGCCATGAGAATAAACACTGAGCAATTGAAGGGATATTTACTCAGATTGCTTGAAGCCGTTTGTGTTTGATTAACACCTATTTAACCTCGGTGCCTAACAAACGCTTCTGAGAAAAGATGTCTTTGCTGAAATTTCAACACCCTTTTTCCTTCAGCAAAGGTGTGAGAGTTCACAGTATGGGTCTCTAGAGCCCCTGTAGATCCTTCACCAAAACAAAGGTGCACCAGACTTGACACTCCTGATACTTCTAAGAAAAAGGGTAAGTAGAAACCAGCCCCTTTAATCTTCCTTTTTAATATAAAACTTTCAAAGCGTTGTTATATATCATAAAAGAACAATAAATGGCACCCTTCTAGTTTTAAAAATCCTTTGCAGGTCCCCTCTAATATGCCTGTTAAGAAAATAAAAGTCATAACAGCTAATTTACAGGGGTTGCCATGACATCTACTCCCTGCTAACTACCCTGTGGCACTGCCCCTCACCAAAGGCTCTTAAGTAAAGTGAGCTGTCAGGAGATAAGAGGGAAGGTCCTCTCCTGGATCGGTAACTGGTCAAAAGGGTGGGGATAAATGGTCAGTTCTCAGAATGGAGAGAGGTAGATAGTGATGTCCCGCATGGGGTCTGTTCTGGGACCAGTCCTATTCAACATATTAATAAATAATCTGGAAAAAGGGGTAAACAGTGAGGTGGCAAAATTTGCAGATGATACAAAACTATTCAAGATAGTTAAATCCCAAGCAGACTGTGAAGAGCTACAAAAGGATCTCACAAAACTGGGTGACTGGGCTACTGGCAGATGAAATTCAATGTTGATAAATGAAAAGTAATGCACATTGGAAAACATAATCCCAGCTATACATATAAAATAATGGGGTCTAAATTAGCTGTTACCACTCAAGAAAGCGATCTTGGTGTCATTGTGGATAGTTCTCTGAAAACATCCATTCAGTGTGCAGCGGCAGCCAAAAAAGCAACAAAATGTTGGGGATCATTAAGAAAGGGATAGATAATAAAACCAAAAATATCATATTGCCTCTATATACATCCATGGTACACCCACATTTTGAATACTGCATGTAGATGTTGTGTCCCCATCTCAAAAAATATATATTGGAATTGGAAAAGGTTCAGAAAATAGCAACAAAAATGATTAGGGGTATGGTACGGCTGCCATATAAGGAGAGATAATAAGACTGGGACTTTTCAGCTTGGAAAAGAGACGACTAAGGAGGGATATGATAGAGATCTATAAAATCATGACTGGTGTGGAAAAAGTGTCATGGAGTGTGTGGGGGTCAGGGCCCTGCACCCCCTACTTCCTGCGATTCACCGTAACTCTCAGCCAGACAGTGAAACAGGTTTATTAGATGACAGTAACACAGTCTAAAACAGAGCTTGTAGGTACAAAGAACAGGACCTCTCAGTCAGGTCCATCTTTGGGGGGTAGGGAGTCCAGACCCCGGTTCTGGGCCTTCCTCCATTTCCCCAGCCAGCTCCAAACTGAAACCCCTTCCAGCCCCTCGCCTGACCTTTGTCGTCTTTCCTGGGTAAGGAGGCCATCTGATCTCTTTGTTCTCCAACACCTTCAGTTGGGACCTTGCGGGGGAGGGGCCCAGGCCATCAGTTGCCAGGAGATAGGGTGTCGGCCATTCTCTGTGCAGACAGCATCACACTGGCCCTCTAGGGCTCTGCAACAATCACACACCCTTATCCCACCACCTAGACACTCAAGAAATGCATAGGGGAAACCGAGGCACCCACACAGCACTCAGAGAAAACACCAAGAACATTCCCACTTCATCTCAGAAAGTAAATAAGGAAGTGTTATTTACTCCTTCTCATAACACAAGAACTAGGCATCACCAAATGCAATTAATAGGCAGCAGGTTTCAAACAAACAAAAGGAAGTATTTTTTTCACACAACACACAGTCAACCTGTGGAACTCCTTGCCAGAGGATGTTGTGAAAGCCAAGACTATAACAGGGTTCAAAAAAGAACTAGATAAGTTCATGGAGGATAGGTCCGTCAATGGCTATTAGCCAGAATGGGCAGGGATGGTGTCCCTAACCTCAGTTTACCAGAAGCTGGGAATGGGTGACAGGGGATGGATCACTTGATGATTACCTGTTCTGTTCATTCCCTCTGGGGCACCTGGCATTGGCCACTGTCGGAAGAGAGGATACTAGTCTAGATGGACCTTTGGTCTGACCCAGTATGGGCATTCTTATGTTCTGTATTGGAGACACTGCTGCTGTTTCATACTCCGAAGTATAGGAAAATGTTGCTGTGTCAGGCCTCATTGCACAGTGACTGTTGGCATATGTTGGTTTTCTAATGGAGACCACTACATCTAATGATCTTTAAGTTTCCTTGTGCCACTGTACTTTTTTTAACCATTGCATTTTATGACTTCTACTTCCAGACTTTAGAGATCTTGCCTAGACTCAGGTGAAAAACAAAACAGTTCCATTTCTTTCCCTTGCAGCACTCTTGGCTGTTTCTCTTGTCAGTATTGAGTATGCTATTGAGTGTAAGAGCCTATTATCTTTTCTACAGCTATTCCTGGTGTTATAAATACACTTCCTAATTGCTCATCTTTCCTAAAAGGTATAGTAAATCCCCAACTCCTTTATAAGTGAAAGGACAATCAAAATAATAGCTAAATATACCTCCATCTGACTTTGTCTTCTGTTTCTAATTCCTTGCAGTCAGAATAGTTTATCTGAAAACCTGGCTAACGTGTGTGTGTGTGTGTGTGTGTGTGTGCACGCACGTGTGTGTGTGTATGTATATATATAAGAAAATGTTTACTTCTATGTGCTGTGCTGTTTAATAGTTTTATTTTAGCTTTTCTATATTTGCTTGTGTTGTTGTTATCAACTGGGCCTTTTCTCAGTAGCCACTTTTACACAAGAGTATTCATTAGCTGTTCAGGAAGGATATTAATACATCAGGCATCTAATGTTCTGAAGTACTCATGAAAAAATAGACCCTGATCCCCCACAGAGCCGCTGGTCAGGGCTGTTATTTCCATTAGCCTAACAAGGTACGTGACTGACTGGAGGTGACACAAAAGGAGGCTGAAGAGCAAGGAAATGTACACAGCATCAGTTCTTGAACACAAAGCTTAAAAGAGTTCTGACCACAACTGTTCAGGCATGTAAACTGGGCCCCTAAGTTACATGGCATCCATGGTGGTGAACCTCAAAACGTTCAGTTCCAATGAGCAGCCAGAGTTCAACCAAACCTCTGTCTTGGAAATCTTGGGAGTTCAGTCCCTTTAGGGTTTGAGTCCCATAACCCCTGTTTCCTGCAGGCTGGTAATACAGTGAGAATGGCTATTCTACTGATACTGTGGCTCTTACACTTCCAGATTCAACCAGAAACTGGGGAAAGGTTCAGGCCAACTGTTATGTTATATAAATTAGTTTCCCTTGAAAATATCTGAGGCAGATTAACTGCATGAGTGGAAAGTGGTCTAGAACTTGGCTGCAGGGCAAAATAAAGGTATGCCATACATGGACACTTTCCAAGATAGACTGCAGTGTGTTGGTAATGCTGAGATCCACATTGATTCTCCAGCATCTCCCATTATTGTACTGTCCTCAGGCCCATGTATTCTGTCCAGGGAACAGGTGTGGGCCTCTTTCTACAGAGCTATATTTACACACAGTTCTTGCTGTGCTCTGACAGTTTTATGGATTTACAAAAACATGCGATAGACAAGGTGGGATTGAGAGACTTTAATGGGACTAGCTCCATCCTTTAGTGTTATTGAGTATATTCTCTTTGTAGCTAAACTCTACTTTGTCCTGGATGAAGCCATTTTACACCATTAAATTCTGCTAAGACCAACTTTTAGAAGTACTTAGACATTAGAAGAAGCCCCTCGTCGCTGGCAAAATTACTTGTCTGGTCTCGGAGGGGAAGGGGTTGCCCACTTTGGGATGGTTTGCCCTCTTGGGGCACAAGAAGGGGCAGGTCCCTGCACTGCCCCCTACAGCTCAGGGATTGCATTCCTCTCTGGCCCATGGAAAGGATCAGGGGAACATACTGGTCAAGGACAGCCTAGCTTTCCCCTAGCAGCTGGTAAAGAAGTGGTATTTGCATATGTAAGCAGGGAAGAAGGCTGTGTGCTTTAGTCAGTAAGGTTCTGGATGTTTAGGAGCATTTGTGTTACATAGGCGTCTAGTGGCTGAACGATATTGCCTTCGTTGTCTTATCTATCTTTTTGTTATTTTAAGCCCCACTCTGAGGGTCTTCTCACATAGCCAATCCTCTAAGTAGAATGATCGGGAAAATGTGATTTCATCCCTTTGCAGGTGGCGCTAAATGGACGTTGAGATAAAAAGATAACAGGGAATGAAGTGGTCAGATAAAGGGCTCCCCTCCTGCTTTCAGGACATGTTTGTGCCACCACTGAATCCTTGCCAAGGCACAAGTCAGGTACAGACCAAACAAAGTCCAGAAAAGTGGAAGGATTGACTGAAACTCACAGAAGACATGAAATGCAGAGATAAGGGTAGAAATTCAGCCGGGTACTTTCGCCTGAACTTAAGCCACTTTTCTTTTAACCCAGTGCCAATGGAGCTTGAAGTGTCTGCAGACAAGGGTTTACAATGGAAAACACGGACAGAGCCAAAGCCCTAACAGCATGGGGTTGTGCTGCTTTGATGGTGTGGCTCAGAGCACTGCATAAGGAGTATCTGCTAGACAGGAAGGTGGTGTTTCACTGACCAAGAAAGAGATTTGATGGCATTTATGCATGTAGCTGCGACGTCTTGGCAGGAGGCTAAACTATATGATCCTTGTGGACCCTTCTAAACCTATGGTTCTAAATCAAAGAGAGCATCACTGATGGGTAAATGGAAGTTCCCTTTGGCCTAAAAAGAATGCTCAGCCAAAGGCTATTTCCGCATGGCCAGACCTTTACAGACCATCTGAAAGGATCTTTTGCCCCCTGCTGATTACTGGCCACATAAATGCAGCTGAATGAATCATGTCAACAGAGGCTACAATAAACTAGATTTGTGTAGCTACCAAATTAATTAATTAATTAATCCTTAATTAAGGGTTTAAATTTGCCTAGGACTAGGGGCTTTCTGCCTGCATTCATCTATATAACACTGAGTAGCACACATTTGAAAGTAGTCACTTTAAATTGCTCCTCATCCTTCCTTTTGTATATTTTTCCAGATCTCCTAGGCACCTTGAAAATCTCAACGTAAATATATTAAACTGAGTCTAAAGCCACTTATCAGCTCTTGCAATTTTATCACGAGACTGATGCTATTTGGTATTTTCCTTAAAGCTCTAGCGTCTGGAGTCAAGTGATCATGTGAGAATCTCAGCTTCCATAAGCGTATAAGATCAGCCATACTGGGTCAGGTTAAAGCTCCATCTCGCCCAGTGTCCTGTCTTACGACAGTGATCTAGCTCTTGTCGCCCATTTCCAGCTTCTGGCAAACAGAGACTAGGGACACTATCCCTAAAAATGGGTGTCTAGCCCTTCTGGATGTGAAAGAAAGCTTGAAAATGTGACCTGAGTGTACCTAAAGGCTCAGATACCAAAAGATGTAACATATAACAAACCCCACTTTTATTGTTTTTAAAAATCGACCTTATGATTTTTTGTGGCCTGACTCATGATTTTGGAATACATGAAGCTGGCAATACTTAGCTTGGAAAGATTATATTTTTATTAGTAAATGTCAGTAAACATTGATTTCACTGTACACACCCACAAACTGACAAAAAATATTTTCATTGATTGGAAATGTAAGAAAAATGCCACTTGAGAACTTACTAGAGTCCCACCATAATGCATATAAAACATCCCACCATAATGCTCATAAAATGTGTTGAAATGCTGGCACTGGTGGAGGTGGGCGCCATTTCCTAGGTAGCTTTCACTTTTTGAATCTCGGCGTCTTCTGTCATTGAATAATTACTGTGTTCCCCTCCCCCAGTTTCATGTAAGTGTGAAAATTTATACCTATAAAAATAGAAAAAAATGCTTAAAAATAAACATAATATCCATTGACATTATAAAAAAAAAAAAACATTGAATTCTGCCTAGCCTGTATACAGCCCAGTTCTGATCTCACACTCATTGAACACCACAGTACCACACTGGCTTCACTGAAATTCCTGCTAATATCCACTAGTGGAGTGAGATTAAAAGCAAACTCAGGGAGAACACATGATGGTGAGGTGATGTATAAAGGTTTTACTGGCTGCATTATTCACAACTGGCAAGGCAGGGGAAGCCAGAGACAGTTACTCTGCAAACTCCAGTGGTTTCCTAGGGTGCCTAGATCCCAAAGAACCTAGGAAGCTCCTGAAAGCAGGTGAAACAATGAGGACTTGGGTACCTTGCAGCACCCCAAATCTTGGCCAGGATAGCTAACAATCCTGTCTGCTAGGGCCCACATTACAAGGGGCAAGAGAGACAGACCTACAGAGCTCCTAAGAGCAAAGAGCAACAGGGTGAACTGGGGGTGAAGGAAACACAGGAATGTGCCTAAATAGAGCTTTTCGGGAGTTTTTTGACTAAATGCTATTTCATAAGAAAATGCTGATTCATCGAAACTGAAAAGAACCAGTTTCAACTATTTTTTTTATTTTGAAAAAAGTTGGCAAAAAGTTTTGAAATTGTTAAAACCTCTTGTTTCAACACTTTCACAAGAAAAGATTCTGGTTTTTGAGTTTGAAACAACTTTCTGTTTCAAAATTTAATCTATGTGAATGAATAAATAAATAAATACATTTTCAAACGTCAAAATTGTAATAAAACATTTCAAACTTTTTGAAATTAAATGTTTCAACTGATACAAACCAAAATGTGTGGATTTTCTGTTTGTGAAAATTTTTGAGATTTTTGACTTCACCCTGATACCAGTCCAGAATTTTTGAATTCTCAACAATTTTCCCGGGATGGAAAAATCATTTCCCACCTAACTCTACTCCTCAGCTTTGGCCCTTATTTTTTAAGGGAAATTAACAAAGGAAAAAAGAATCTGTTACATTTAAGTTGCTGTCAACTTATCAGAAAATTTCAATCAAAACCAAACATTTTCAATTAATTATTTTGAGAAAATTCATTGTTTTCCATTAGATTTATTAAGTGGATCACGATCTAAAAAAAATCTCTCATTTGTCACCATTTCCTGAGCACTCTAAGGGTATGTCTACACTATGAAATTAGGTCAAATTTGTAGAAAGCAGTTTTATACAGTTGATTGAGTGTGTCCCCACACAAATGCTCTAAGTGCATGTAGTCGGAGGAGTGTGTCCACAGTACCGAGGCAACCGTCGACTTCCAGAGCGTTGCACTGTGGGTAGCTATGCCACAGTTCCCACAGTCTCCACTGCCCATTTGAATTCTGGGTAGAAATCCTAGTGCCTGATGGGGCTAAAACATTGTCAAGGGTGGTTCTGGGTACATATCGTCAGGCCCCCGTTCCCTCCCTCCCTCTGTGAAAGCAAGGATAGACAATCGTTTTGCGCCTTTTTTCTTGAGTTACCTGTGCAGACGCCATACCACGGCAAGTATGGAGCCCGCTCAGCTAACTGTCACTGTATGTCTCCTGGGTGCTGGCAGACGTGGTACTGAATTGCTACATGGCAGCAGTTAATTGCCTTTTGGCAGCAGACAGTGCAGTATGACTGGTAGCCGTCGTCGACATAGTCCTGGGTGCTCTTTTAATCGGGCGCCTGGGCAAACATGGGAGTGACTCAGCCAGGTCATTTCCCTTGTTTCGTCTCGTGGGGATTCAGTCCTACTGGCAGTGCGCTGTCTTTTAATCTGCAGCCAGCAGAAGACGATGGCCAGTAGTCATACTGCACCATCTTCTGCCGAGCACACAGGAAATAACGATGGCATGTGGTCGAACTGCACAGTCCGCTGCCAGCAAGATGTATAAAGATGGATGAAGTGGCTCAAAACAAGAAATAGACCAGATTTGTTTTGTATATATTTTCTCCTCCTTCCCTCGGTGAAATCAACGGCTTGCTAAACCCAGTTTTGAGTTCTATCCTTGAGGTTTTGAGTTCTATTCTTGAGGGGGCCATTCACTTTCTCGCAAAGCCACCCCCTTTCTTGATTTTAATTCCCTGTAAGCCAACCCTGTAAGCCATGTCATCAGTTGCCCCTCCCTCCGTCAGGGCAACGGCAGACAATCATTCCGCGCCTTTTTTCTGTGCAGACGCCATACCACGGCAAGCATGGAGCCTGCTCAGATCACTTTGGCAATTAGGAGCACATTAAACACCACGCGCATTATCCGGCAGAATATGCAGCACCAGAACCTGGCGAAGCGATACCGGGCGAGTAGGTGACGTCAGCGCGGTGACGTGAGTGATGAGGACATGGACACAGACTTCTCTCAAAGCAGGGGCCCTGGCAATGTGGGCATCATGGTGCTAATGGGGCAGGTTCATGCAGTGGAACGCCAATTCTGGGCTCGGGAAACAAACACAGACTGGTGGGACCTCATAGTGTTGCAGGTCTGGGACGATTCCCAGTGGTTGCGAAACTTTCGCATGCGTAAGGGCACTTTCATGGAACTTTGTGACTTGCTTTCCCCTGCCCTGAGGCTCAAGATGAGAGCAGCCCTCACAGTTGAGAAGCGAGTGGCAATAGCCCTTTGGAAACTTGCAACGCCAGACAGCTACCGGTCTGTTGGGAATCAATTTGGAGTGGGCAAATCTACCTTTGCGGCTGCTGTGATGCAAGTACCCAACGCAATCAAAGATCTGCTAATATCAAGTGTAGTGACCTTGGGAAATGTGCAGGTCATAGTGGATGGCTTTGCTGCAATGGGATTCCCTAACTGTGGTGGGGCCATAGACGGAACCCATATCCCTATCTTGGCACCAGAGCACCAAGCTGGTGAGTACATAAACCGCAAGGGATACTTTTCAATAGTGCTGCAAGCACTGGTGGATCACAAGGGATGTTTCACCAACATCAAAGTGGGATGGCCGGGAAAGGTACATGACGCTCGCATCTTCAGGAACTCTGGTCTGTTTCAAAAGCTGCAAGAAGGGACTTTATTCCCAGACCAGAAAATAACTGTTGGGAACGCTGAAATGCCTATATGTATCCTTGGGGACCCAGCCTACCCCTTAATGCCATGGCTCATGAAGCCGTACATAGACAGCCTGGACAGTAGTCAGGAGCTGTTCAACTACAGGCTGAGCAAGTGCAGAATGGTGGTAGAATGTGCATTTGGATGTTTAAAAGCGCACTGGCGCAGTTTACTGACTCGCTTAGACCTCAGCGAAACCAATATTTCCACTGTTATTAATGCATGCTGTGCACTCCACAATATCTGTGAGAGTAAGGGGAAACGTTTATGGTGGGGTGGGAGGTTGAGGCAAATCGCCTGGCTGCTGGTTTCGCACAGCCAGACACCAGGGCGGTTAGAAGAGCACAGGAGGGTGCGGTGCGCATCAGAGAAGCTTTGAAAACCAGTTTCATGACTGGACAGGCTACGGTGTGAAAGTTCTGTTTGTTTCTCCATGATGAAACCCACCGCCCCTTGGTTCACTCTACTTCCCTGTAAGCTAACCACCCTCCCCTCCTCCCTTCGATCACCGCTTGCAGAGGCAATAAAGTCATTGTTGCTTCACATTCATGCATTCTTTATTCATTCATCACACAAATAGGGGGATAACTACCAAGGTAGCCCAGGAGGGGTGGTGGAGGAGAGAAGCACCAGGAGGGGTGGTGGAGGAGGGAAGGACAAGGCCACACAGCACTTTAAAAGTTTAAAACTTTAAAACTTATTGAATGCCAGCCTTCTGTTGCTTGGGCAATCCTCTGGGGTGGAGTGGCTGGGTGGCCAGAGGCCCCCCCCACCACATTCTTGGGCGTCTGGGTGTGGAGGCTATGGAACCTGGGGAGGAGGGTGGTTGGTTACACAGGGGCTGTAGCGGTGGTCTGTGCTCCTGCTTACTTTCCTGCAGCTCAACCACACGCTGGAGCATATTGGTTTGATCCTCCAGCAGCCTCAGCATTGAATCCTGCCTCCTCTCATCACGCTGCCGCCACCTTTCAGCTTCAGCCCTCTCTTCAGCCTGCCACTTACTATCTTCAGTCCGCCACCTCTCCTCCCGGTCATATTGTGCTTTTCTGCACTCTGACATTGTCTGCCTCCATGCATTCGTCTGTGCTATGTCAGTGTGGGAGGACAGCATGAGCTCAGAGAACATTTCATCACGAGTGCGTTTCTTTCACCTTCTAATCTTCACTAGCCTCTGGGATGGAGAAGATCCTGTGATCCTTGAAACACATGCAGCTGGCGGAGAAAAAAAAAGAGGCAGTGGTATTTAAAAAGACACATTTTCTAGAACAATGGCTACAACTCTTTCACGGTAAACCTTGCTGTTAACATTACATACACAGCATATGTGCCTTCCTTCCAAGGTCGCATTTTGCCTCCCCCCACCACGTGACTAGCTGCTCATCCCACACCCCCCCCAATGGCTAACAGCAGGGAACATTTCTGTTCAGCCACAGGCAAACAGCCCAGCAGGAACGGGCACCTCTGAGTGTCCCCTTAAGAAAAGCCCCCTATTTCAACCAGGTGACCATGAATGATATCACTCTCCTGAGGATAACACAGAGAGATAAAGAACGGATGTTGTTTGAATGCCAGCAAACATACACTGCAATGCTTTGTTCTACAATGATTCCCGAGTATGTGCTACTGGCCTGGTGTGGTAAAGTGTCCTACCATGGTAGGTGGAATAAGGCTGCCCTCCCCAGAAACCTTTTGCAAAGGCTTTGAGAGTACATCCAGGAGAGCTGCAAATGCCAGGGCAAATTAATCATTAAACATGCTTGCTTTTAAACCATATATACTATTTTAAAAGGTACACTCACCAGAGGTCCCTTCTCCAAATGGCGGGTCTGGGAGGCAGCCTTGGGTGGGTTCAGGGGGTACTGCCTCCAGGTTCAGGGTGAGACACAGTTCCTGGCTGTCGGGAAAACCGGTTTCTCTGCTTGCTTGCTGTGAGCTATCTACAACTTCATCATCATCATCTTCCTTGTCCCCAAAACCTGCTTTTGTGCTGCCTCCATCTCCATTGAAGGAGTCAAACAACACGGCTGGGGTAGTGATGGTTGAACCCCCTAAAATGGCATGCAGCTCATCATAGAAGCGGCATGTTTGGGGCTCTGACCCGGAGCGGCCGTTTGCCTCTCTGGTTTTCTGGTAGGCTTGCCTCAGCTCCTTAAGTTTCACGCAGCATTGCTTTGGGTCCCTGTTATGGCCTCTGTCCTTCATGCCCTGGGAGATTTTGACAAATGTTTTGGCATTTCGAAAACTGGAACGGAGTTCTGATAGCACGGATTCCTCTCCCCATACAGCAATCAGATCCCGTACCTCCCGTTCGGTCCATGCTGGAGCTCTTTTGCGATTCTGGGACTCCATCATGGTCACCTCTGCTGATGAGCTCTGGCCAGCGTGGCAAGCTGCAGGTGACCATGCAAACAGGAAATTGAAATTCAAAAGTTTGCGGGCCTTTTCCTGTCTACCTGGCCAGTGCATCTGAGTTGAGAGTGCTGTCCAGAGCGGTCACAATAGAGCACCCTGGGATAGCTCCCGGAGGCCAATACCGTCGAATTGCGTCCACAGTACCCCAAATTCGACCCGGCAAGGCCGATTTAAGAGCTAATCCACTTGTCAGAGGTGGATTAAGGAAATTGATTTTAAGAGCCCTTTAAGTCGAAAAAAAGGGCTTCTTCATGTGGATGGGTGCAGGTTTACATTGATTTAACGCTGCTAAATTCGACCTTAACTCCTAGTGTAGACCAGGGCTTTAGGTGCGAATTTAAAGAGGATTAGTTAAACTACATTAAACCCCGGTGTGGACACTCTCATTCAGTATTAAAGTATTTAATTAAGTGTCCCCATGTTGACAAGCCCTTAATTAATATTAAAGCTGAAACATCAGTATGCCAAATAAACTTAGTTAAACACACCCTAAGTATTTCAAAGTAAAGAAAGTAACATGACATGAAATTTAAGCATGACAGATAAATATTCAAATACCCTTATTATTCAGTCCATGCACAATATCATGTTTCACATTTCCGAAATAACCTTAAATCTGCCCTACCTCCCCGCAAGCCAGAAGCCCTTTGACACCTACACCTCACCAGGTTTATAGTCTGAGTCCCCTGGATGATGCCTCTGTGGGGCTAAATGAGGATGCCTAAATCGAGTGCTCCACATAAGCAGAAGGGAGAAACTCACCTCAGTGTCTTAGAATATATGCATGCAGTCCAGGACGGGGTGCTGTAACAAGAGAGGCTACAGGCTACAGTAGGAGTCCTGGCAATTCCCACAGCACTGTCTCTACCGCGCCACACAGCAACAGCACTGAGTACAGCATCTGGGAAACAGCAAAGGCAGATGTGATGTGTTGGAGGGCACTAACAAATATATTAAATACCACTCACCTGAGTACAGAGCCTTAAGGCACCACTGCCCACTGACAACCTACTGCTAGGCTGAAATTGAGCATTTATCCTTTCTCTCCCTTTCCTGGAGTTTACCAGTTGCTGATCCAAGTGTCCCGTGCTCCTTACACAGTGTACATAATATGAAGGAACCGCATAGGCCGAGTGGGGTCCAAATAAGCATGTTTACTAACTATATGCACCATGCCACGTCATACACACACTTCTCTTCTGGCAGGGTCTGTTGCCTTCTGAAACATAGAAAACGCTGAGGGCCACTAGCAGGCCCACAAATTATTTAAAGAGGCACTATCCAATTCCTATACACTACGTACATGACAAGTGTGTCCCTAATAGTCTCTTTAAGGAGGGACTCTGTCAAAGGCTTTTTAAAAGTCCAAAAAACTATATCAACTGCCTTTAACTAATAGTTTGCTGACATACTCAGAAAATTCTAGTAGGATGGGGACAAGTGATTTTCCTTTGCAAAAGCCATGCTGGTTTTACCCGGTCATATCAGGTTTATCTAGGTGTCTCTTCAACCAGTTTACCTGGCTCTGAGGTAAGGCACACTAGTCTGTAATTCCCTGGATCGCCTAGCACTCTCTTTAAAGATAAGCACATTTACTGTCCTCACAACATTGGCACAATAGCTGACTGTAATGACAGGTTGCACGTTTCCTATATTTACGGGCTTCCAGAACTTCCGAAAGTTCCATCTTGTCCTGGTGCCTTTTTGCTCTTTAATCAGTTTGTTTCTTTCAACACCTCAATCCATGACACTGCCCCTTCTTAATTACTTGGCAAAAGTAGTTCTGGGATAACTATTTCCCCAACATCCTCTGTAGTGAAGAATAGTGCACAAAAATCCATTGATTTTTCTGCAACATCCTCATCCTCTTTAATTTCTCTCTTTATTTCCTGGTAGCTCCTGGTATATTAAAAAAATATGTAGATAGAGGCATGGAGTTTAAGGCCAGAAGGGACCATTAAGTTTGACCTCCTGTACGTCACAGGCCACCAACACCACCCAGCACCTGCACATGAAAACCAACTACCGAAATTAGACCAAAGTATTACTGCCCTCAGGATAGAGAATAAGAGGCATTGAGGGGTACTCAGGCCCGAGGCCCACTCAATGAAAGGGAAATGATTAAGTGAGATACACCCAGATAATCGTGGCAAGTGACCCGCACACCGCAGAGGAAAGTTAAGCCCCCAATATCACTGCCAATTGACCTGGGAGAAAATTCCTTCCTGACCCCACCCATGATGATCAGTTAGACCCTGAGCACGTGAGCAAGAACCAGCCCGCCAAGCACCTGAGAGAGAGACTACTCAGTGCCACCTCAGAGCCCTGGCCCTCCCTGTCCAATGTCCCATCCCTGATGCTTCAGAAGAAGGAGATAAAAAACCCTCCCAGAATGCACTGGGGGGAATCCCTTGCTGACCCCTACCTGTGGCTAGCTGGCACTCTGAAGCATGAGCTTTAGGAACATCAGACATAAACCGGATGCTCACCCCACCATCACAAGCAACCTTGTCATACAGTGCCACTCATGAATGTGTCCAACTCTCTCTTCAAACTAATTAAGTTGTTTGCCCCTATTGGGGAACAATTGAATACAGTTAAATATCCTGAACTAAATTAAAATAAAAGCACCTCAAAAATGGAACAG
Source organism: Eretmochelys imbricata (assembly GCF_965152235.1). NCBI lineage: Eukaryota > Metazoa > Chordata > Testudines > Cheloniidae > Eretmochelys > Eretmochelys imbricata. The sequence continues at coordinate 6,216,036 of NC_135575.1, read as the reverse complement.
GTAAAAGTACTGACAAGGTCCTTTTCATAACTTACAAACACAATGCTGGACTTTGCATAGAAAGTCCCCTGAAAGCCCACGTTTGAAGCAGATAAAGAAAATATTGAATATTATGGTCACAGCACTATCTAAATCCCCTTGTTGCACCCCCATATAGACTAAGGGGCACGATAATACACACATAGTGAATTATGATACTGAAATATAAAGATGGAGAATTGCTGAATGGTAAGATTAAGAACCTTGTTAGTTATATTTTAATAATTTATAATTATGGATAGTGAATGAGTTCAGATATAGGCCAAAGCCTCAGTCTAACTTGGTCTGGCATGCATGTTGCTTTGCCAGCTTTCCTCTTACATAGATTTGTTTAAATAATGCTACTGCTGACAGGACAAAGGGGATGTTTTGTTTATGCAACATGGGGTGCTGGAAAATTCTGGGTAAAAGGAAATGTTAATTAGTATGATAAATACACAGACCGAGAATGCTAAAAGTCCCTTTTACTGGGAAAAATAAGGGAAAACTGGCATGAAAACATAGTGACATGAAAATTGTATAAACAGCGAAAATTGTGTAAATTGAAGCTTGCACATGTGTATTGTACAGGTTATATATGATAAACGTTTAACGTTGATTGGAGAAAAGTTAATGAATATGTAATATGGAAATGTATGAGAATTCTCGTAAAGGGGGCCCAAGTTGGAGAAATACCAGACCAGAAACTAAAGCAATGAGACTGACGGACCATACCAGGGATCTGTGACGTTGCACTCTATATGTTTATGGAAATATGCTTATGAGTTTGTGGAATATGCTTTATGCTAGATATGCCATGTAACATATCTTTGCAAAGGTTATGATCTACTGAATATATTCATACTATTTGTATGCACGTATCATTCTTATATTTGAAGTTATGAGCTTTGTCTCTGTGCTTGTATTTGAACTGTTTGCTGTGGGAGGTTTCGCCAACATATTGTGAAGGGACTATTCAAGTAATTGGGAGTAGTTAACTAACAATGGACTTTGGGAGACACCAATCCACATCTGAGCTTTCCTGGGAACATTCAAACTAACATGTAAACAATGGCACTGGCCTGCAAAAAGCTGAATCATTCAAGGACATGTGACTTGCCCATGTGGCTACAAACTCCATTTTGTTGTTGTGACTTTGCACAGAAGAACAAAGAGGTTTCCGCCCACAAGAGAGAGAATATAAAAGGCCCTGGAAGCCTCTCCATTTTTGTCTTCAGCTGGCTCAAGAGATGGCCTCTCCATCCCAAAGAGGTGCCTGAAAGAAACTGGAACAAAGGAGAGTAACTGCGGGGGTTCAAGTGATTGCTGAATCCAGGCCATAAACTACAATGTTGGTCTGAAAAGGATTGTACCTTAAATAACATCTAGGGTGAGAAGTTAGTATTTGTAACTAAATCCTCAGTGTATTGTTAGCCTTGTGTATTTTGATTTATTTTACTGAGTAACTTACCTTGTTCTGTCTGTAATTACTTGAAACCACTTAAATTCTACTTTTTATACTTAATAAAAATCACTTTTGTTTATTAATTAACCCAGAATAAGTAATTAATACCTGGGAGAGCAAACAGCTGTGCATATCTCTCTATCAGTGTTATAGAGGGCAAACAATTTATGAGTTTACCCTGTATATGCTTTATACAGAGTAAAATGGATTTATTTGGGGTTTGGATCCCATTGGGAGCTGTGTGTCTGGGTGCTGGAGACAGGAGCACTTGCTAAGCCATTTTCAGTTAACTCTGCAGCTTTGGGGGTGTGGGTCAGACCCTGGGTCTGTGTTGCAGCAGGCTAGCATGTCTGGCTCAACCAGGCAGGGTTCTGACAGCGAAAACGGGCTCAGAGGTAGTCTCAGCTCATCAGTTGAGAGTCCCAAGGAGGTCTCCTTGATGGAACCCGTGACAGGATCAGAGGCTGCGACAACCATTGAAATGCAGAAGAGCTTCCCAGTATTCTGAAACTGGGGAACTGGGGCCCCTACTTGTTCCATCTTATCTGTTTATTGTCTTGCATATATTTATATATACTGTATATATTTCCAGACACTATAAGTAACAACAGTTGTGTCTGAAAATTGGGTGGACTTGTGACTCAGTTTCCCAGTTTACTTTCCCAACATCTCCATAAAATCTATTGGGAGGCTATTCCAGAACCTCACCCCTCAGAAGAATAGAAGCAGCCTTTTAATATCCAGCCTGATTTTGTTCATGGCCAGTTTATGTCCATCTGTTCTTGTGCCAGCATTGTCCTTTAGCTTAAATAGCTCTTCAACCTCCCTGGCATTCCTCCCCACTCACCCACCCTCCCTAACCCTCGATGTATTTATAGAGAGCTATTCATTTTGCTAGGCTAAACAAGCCAAGCTCTTCCATTCTCCTTTCCTGAGATAGGCCTTCCGTTCCCCTGATTATCCTAGTAGCTCTCTCCTGCAACAGTTCCACTTTAAATTCATCTTTCCTGAACAGGTTTGAACAGAATTGTGTACAGCACTCCCAATGCACTTTTACCAGTGCCTTGTACAATGGCATTAATAGAATCTATGCCTTGCCTGATACATCCTAGGATCACATTTTCCCTTTCCACAGCCGCATCACATAGTCATCCCACACACTCAGGTCTCCCTCCTGCTCTGTTCCTTGCAACTGATGAGCCCCCAACTTATAGCAGAAATTCTTATTCTTAGAATTTAAGTGCATGACCTTGCACTTTGTACTATAAGTTTCATCCCATTTCTGTCACTCCTGTCTGCAAGGTCATCTATATCTTCCTGTATAACATTCCTATCCTCCTCTCTATTGACAATGCCTCAGCTTTGCATCATCAGTACATTTTCATTAGCGCACTCCTACTTTTTGTGCCAAAGTCATTAACGAAAATCTTGATTAACATTGGTTCTAAGACCGATCCCTGAGGAACTCCACTAGTAACCTTCCTCCAGTCTGATAATTCACCTTTAAGCACAACCCATTGCCTTCTCTCCTTTAGCCAATCCCTTATCTGCTTTACAATACTTGTACTGAGGACCCATCTTTGCTAATTTAACTAATGATTTCCCTTGTGGTACCATTTCAAATACTTTACTGAAGTGCTAGTATATTAGATCTACTGCATTTCTCTTATCTAAAAAAATCAGTTATTTTCTCCAAGAAGGAAATCAGGTTAGTAATGGCAGACCTACCTTGGGTAAACCCATGTTGTCACTTTGGATGGGCTATCACCAGCAGGAGAGTGAATTTGTGTGAGGGGGTGGAGGGTGAGAAAACCTGGATTTGTGCTGGAAATGGCCTAACCTGACGATTACTTTAGATAAGCTATTACCAGCAGGACAGTGGGGTGGGAGGAGGTATTGTTTCATATTCTCTGTGTATATATAAAGTCTGCTGCAGTTTCCACGGTATGTATCTGATGAAGTGAGCTGTAGCTCACGAAAGCTCATGCTCAAATAAACTGGTTAGTCTCTAAGGTGCCACAAGTACTCCTTTTTTTTGTGCCAAAGTCATTAACGAAAATCTTGATTAACATTGGTTCTAAGACCGATCCCTGAGGAACTCCACTAGTAACCTTCCTCCAGTCTGATAATTCACCTTTAAGCACAACCCATTGCCTTCTCTCCTTTAGCCAATCCCTTATCTGCTTTACAATACTTGTACTGAGGACCCATCTTTGCTAATTTAACTAATGATTTCCCTTGTGGTACCATTTCAAATACTTTACTGAAGTGCTAGTATATTAGATCTACTGCATTTCTCTTATCTAAAAAAATCAGTTATTTTCTCCAAGAAGGAAATCAGGTTAGTAATGGCAGACCTACCTTGGGTAAACCCATGTTGTCACTTTGGATGGGCTATCACCAGCAGGAGAGTGAATTTGTGTGAGGGGGTGGAGGGTGAGAAAACCTGGATTTGTGCTGGAAATGGCCTAACCTGACGATTACTTTAGATAAGCTATTACCAGCAGGACAGTGGGGTGGGAGGAGGTATTGTTTCATATTCTCTGTGTATATATAAAGTCTGCTGCAGTTTCCACGGTATGTATCTGATGAAGTGAGCTGTAGCTCACGAAAGCTCATGCTCAAATAAACTGGTTAGTCTCTAAGGTGCCACAAGTACTCCTTTTCTTTTTGCCATGTTACATTATATCTCTTACCGTCTACCTCTGAATTTAATTATCCTTTCCTTCACAATTTGTTCTAAAACCTTGCATATGACTGAAGTCAGACTAACAGCTCTGTAATTGCCCGGATCACATTTTTTCCCTTTCTTAAATATAGGTACGACATTAGTTATTCTCCAGTTGCATGGTCCTACCTGCAAAGAGATAGATGTATTAAAAACCTTTGCTACTAGACTAGCAATCTCAAGTGCCATGTCTTTCAGTATTCTGGGATGGAAATTATGCGATTCCCCCTAATTTGAGTGCAGTAAATTTTTTAAGCTTTTCTTCCACCTCAGATGTCATCATTTCAATATCTAGGCAGTCATTTGAATCAGCCATGCTGCCTTCAGGTACAATGTTCCATATTATCATCCTTATTGAAAACCAAGGCCATAGCTAAATAATCCTTAAACTCCTTCCCATCCACACTGGGGAGTGGCCCAACCTCAGCCTTCTTTATTCTTTTTTTTATTTATATAACTAAAAAACCTCTGATTATGTATTTATATTTCGTAAAAATGATTTGTCTTCAGCTATTTTTCCCTCTTAGCCCCATAACTGCCATCTTACATTTTACCTGCTTCTTCTGTTTGCTTCATTTGCTGGATTCCCATTTTCTGAAGGAAACCTCTTTGGTCCAAAGTCCCTCTTGTATCTTGCCATTTAACCAGACTAGTGAGTGTCCTTGCCCTCTTGCTTCCTGTTTTGGTTTGGAGCACACAGCCGTCTGTTACTCGATTAGGATATATTTAAATAGTCCCTGTGCTGACTCTAAGAGTCTCAGGCCTGGTCTGCACTGAAAACTTACATTGGCATAGCTATGTCTCTCAGGGGTGTGAAAAATGCACAACACTGCAAGACATAGTGAAACTGACATAGCCCCCAGGGTAGACAATGTTAGGCTGATGGAGGAATTCTTCCTCAATTTCTTTTCTGCCATCTCCTAGCATAAACAAGAACCCCCGATCCCGCAAATCATAGAATCATAGAATATCAGGGTTGGAAGGGACCTCAGGAGGTCATCTAGTCCAACCCCTGCTCAAAGCAGGACCGATCCCCGACTAAATCATCCCAGCCAGGGCTTTGTCAAGCCTCACCTTAAAAACTTCTAGGGAAGGAGATTCCACCACCTCTCTACATAACACATTCCAGTGTTTCACCACCCTCATAGTGAAAAAGTTTTTCCTAATATCCAACCTAAATCTCCCCCACTGCAACTTGAGACCATTACTCCTTGTTCTGTCATCTGTTACCACTGAGAACAGTCTAGAGCCATCCTCTTTCAAGTAGTTGAAAGCAGCTCTCAAATCCCCCCTCATTCTTCTCTTCTGAAGACTAAACATCCCCAGTTCCCTCAGCCTCTCCTCATAAGTCATGTGCTCCAGTCCCCTAATCATTTTTGTTGCCCTCCGCTGGACTCTTTCCAATTTTTCCACATCCTTCTTGTAGTGTGGGGCCCAAAACTGGACACAGCACTCCAGATGAGGCCTCACCAATGTCGAATAGAGGGGAACGATCACGTCCCTCGATCTCTGGCAATGCTCCTTCTTATACATCCCAAAATGCCATTGGCCTTCTTGGTAACAAGGGCACACTGTTGACTCATATCCAGCTTCTCGTCCACTGTAACCCCTAGGTCCTTTTCAGCAGAACTGCTGCCGAGCCATTCGGTGCCTAGTCTGTAGCGGTGCATTGGAGTCTTCTGTCCTAGGTGCAGGACTCTGCACTTGTCCTTGTTGAACCTCTTCAGATTTCTTTTGGTCCAATACTCCAGTTTCCCTAGGTCCCTCTGTATCCTATCCCTACCCTCCAGCATATCTACCACTCCTCCCAGTTTAGTGTCATCTGCAAACTTGCTGAGGGTGCAATCCACACCATCCTCCAGATCATTTATGAAGATATTGAACAAAACCGGCCCCAGGACCGACCCTTGGAGCACTCCACTTGATACCGGCTGCCAACTAGACATGGAGCCATTGATCACTACCCGTTGAGCCCGACAATCTAGCCAGCTTTCTATCCACCTTATATGCATTCATCCAGCCCATTCTTCTTTAACTTGTTGGCAAGAATACTGTGGGAGACCAGGTCAAAAGCTTTGCTAAAGTCAAGGAACAACACGTCCACTGCTTTCCCTTCATCCACAGAACCAGTTATCTCATCATAGAAAGCAATTAGATTAGTCAGGCATGACTTGCCCTTGGTGAATCCATGCTGACTGTTCCTGATCATTTTCCTCTCCTCTAAGTGCTTCAGAATTGATTCCTTGAGGAACTGCTCCATGATTTTTCCAGAGACTGAGGTGAGGCTGACTGGCCTGTAGTTCCCAGGATCCTCCTTCTTCTCTTTTTTAAAGATGGGCACTACATTAGCCTTTTTCCAGTCATCTGGGACCTCCCCTGATCGCCATGAGTTTTCAAAGATAATGGCCAATGGCTCTGCAATCACATCCGCCAACTCCTTTAGCACTCTCGGATACAGCGCATCCGGTCCCATGGACTTGTGCTCGTCCAGCTTTTCTAAATAGTCCCGAACCACTTCTTTCTCCACAGAGGGCTGGTCACAGCCCCATGCTGTGCTGCCTAGTGCAGTAGTCTGGGAGCTGACCTTGTTCGTGAAGACAGAGGCAAAAAAAAGCATTGAGTACATTAGCTTTTTCCACAGCCTCTGTCACTAGGTTGCCTCCCTCATTCAGTAAGAGGCCCACACTTTCCTTGACTTTCTTCTTGTTGCTAACATACCTGAAGAAACCCTTCTTGTTACTCTTAACATCTCTTGCTAGCTGCAACTCCAGGTGTGATTTGGCCTTCCTGATTTCACTCCTGCAAGCCCAAGCAATATTTTTATACTCATCCCTGGTCATTTGTCCAGTCTTCCACTTCTTGTAAGCTTCTTTTTTGTATTTAAGAAAAGCAAGGATTTCACTGTTAAGCCAAGCTGGTCGCCTGCCATATTTACTATTCTTTCTACACATCAGGATGGTTTGTCCCTGTAACCTCAATAAGGATTCTTTAAAATACAGCCAGCTCTCCTGGACTCCTTTCCCCCTCATGTTATTCTCCCAGGGGATCTTGCCCATCAGTTCCCTGAGGGAGTCAAAATCTGCTTTTCTGAAGTCCAGGGTCTGTATTCTGCTGCTCTCCTTTCTTCCTTGTGTTAGGATCCTAAACTTGACCATTTCATGGTCACTGCCTCCCAGGTTCCCATCCACTTTTGCTTCCCCTACTAATTCTTCCCGGTTTGTGAGCAGCAGGTCAAGAGGAGCTCTGCCCCTAGTTGGTTCCTCCAGCACTTGCACCAGGAAATTGTCCCCTACATTTTCCAAAAACTTCCTGGATTGCCTGTGCACTGCTGTATTGCTCTCCCAGCAGATATCAGGGTGATTGAAGTCTCCCATGAGAACCAGGTCCTGCGATCTAGTAACTTCTGCGAGTTGCCGGAAGAAAGCCTCTTCCACCTCATCCCCCTGGTCTGGTGGTCTATAGTAGACTCCCACCATGACATCACCCTTGTTGCTCACACTTCTAAACTTAATCCAGAGACTCTCAGACTCTTAATCCAGAGAATCTCTCAAATCTGGCCAGTGTTCTGTGCCAGGAGCCTGGCTTCACTTTGGCCTAAGTGGAACCAATTCCACTGTATGAGCTCTTCTATCCTTAAATGTTCTCCAGTACTGCCTCCTCTTTACACCATCTCCCCTCCCATGCACTGAGCTTGCACACCCGCTGTCTAACTGACCTCAGAGAGTGAGCCTGGGACCTAACACAACCCAGGACCTCTTGTGTGGTTTCTAGGGAAACCTTGAGATATCCTTATATACATCTCAGGCCTCAGACTGTAGCTAAGGAAACTATGACGGTAGCAGGAACGGACTTTTTCCAGCCACCACCCCCAGAAGTTCCTTGGAGGGATGGCCACCCGTCAGACACTGAAGATCCCAGGCGGGGCCTATCTCTTTCCCCAAAGACCAAGCAGAGCCCAGAAAGCCCAAGAAGACCTGCAGTGATTCAAAAAAAGTAAGGAGGAGCCACATGTGTGCTGGGAAGAAGGGTGTAGCTGGAAGGAATTACATACTGACTGAGATGCTGCATTCTGACCATACAATTTAACCTTGAGGCCTCATGGAAAATCCCTTGACTAAGTTGCTTTTGATAATGACTGACTATAATACAGACAGCTTCCCAAACACAGGAGATCTTGGTGTCATGATTCATTCCTCAGGAGATGGTATTTTCCATTTACCACATCATCACCATTTTGGGGAGAAGAGATGGGTGAGTTTTTGTACTGGAGCAGGTGGGTAGCCATATAGTATGTTTATAAACACATACTGAACTTATCCTATTCTAGTGCCGTACACTTGTATATTTACATTCCATGTTTTTTGCAAACAGAACACTGAATCATAGAAGATTAGGGTGGAAGAGACCTCAAGAGGTCATCTAGTCCAACCCCTGCTCAAAGCAGGACCAACCCCAACTAAATCATCCCAGCCAGGGCTTTGTCAAGCTGGGCCTTAAAATCCTCTAAGGATGGAGATTCCACCATCTCCCTAGGTAACCCATTCCAATGCTTCACTACCCTCCTAGGGAAACAGTTTTTCCTACTATCCAACCTAGACCTTCCTCACTGCAACTTGAGACCATTGCTCCTTGTTCTGTCATCTGCCATCACTGAGAACAGCCTAGCTCCATGCTCTTTGGAACCCTGCTTCAGGTAGTTGAAGGCTGCTATCAAATCCCCCCTCACTCTTCTCTTCTGCAGACTGGCTTAAAGCCTTTTCAGGAGTCTGTAGGCTTTGCATCTATACACCTGCTGAAGCATGCAGACTTTTTAAAATCCATAACTCCTCCCTATGGTCTTAACAGAGTAGAACCATATTCACTATGGCGTTACTTAAGTTTTTTACGGGAGTGACACTGAAATTGATGGAGTCACATAGGCATAGAACTGGAGTGGAGGATCTGCCTCCTTAAAATTTCATAGCTTTCTAAAGTTTGGGTTTTACAAAACAAACAAACTTATGCCATGACACCTAAAAAGCACTTCACAATTGCTAGGCACCTGGTCAGCTGTGACTGCATCTTAGTATAGTAATTATAGTCATTTCACTCTTACTTATCTAACTCTGAGTACCTAACCCTAAGCAACCATTTTAGCGTTTTATACTGCCATCCATCACCATGGTATCTTAATGCATTCCACATAAAATCTATAGCAATGGTAATGTCCCTCATGGACTTCATGCAGTCTCCTGGCTCCCTTCCCTTTGGGGATAAAGCCTCTACTTGGGGGTTTGTTTCCTCCCTCTTTGTTTGTTGTACCCATGTCTTGCAGGGTTGTGCTAAAACTGTGAGCTCTTTGGGGTAGGGACTGTCTTTTATTTATTATACGCGTGCAGCACAATGGGACCGTGATCACTAATTGGGGCCTCTAGGTACTAATTCCATATAAATAATAATACTTTTTAAATTCTAATTGTGTCTTTTATAGTTTTTTCCATGGTGACACGGGTATTTTCTCAAACTTTGCAACAGTTTAACAATGGAAATTATATAAATTTGCCCCAAACGACATAGAGCTGGACAGATATGATCTCAAGTTACACCAAAGTAAATCTTGAGTACAGGGCCTAATTCAAATGGCATATTTCCATTGAATTCTAGGGGTTTTGGATATGGCTCTATGGCCCAACTGCTCAAAATTATTTACGTGCCTATCTCCCATTGATTTCAATGGGAGTTAGGTGCCTAAATACCACTGAAGATCTGGGCCTAACTCCACTGAAAGTGGTAGTTACCTGAGATTTACCCAAGATCAGAATCAGTTGCCCGATACTTGACTTTGTTTTGGAGATAGAATAAAAGCTCTTAATTGCTGGTAGAAGGTTAATTCCATTATAGAATTAACTGGAATTATTTACATATCTAATATCAAAATCCAGAAAGTTTGTGGGATAAAGCACACCAAAGGAGGACCTTCTTTAATAAGAGGATTCTTGATTATTCTGCTATTGAAATGGAAGATTAAAGGAGTGCAACCGAATATTTTGAACACCACAGTGATTACAAAGAGGAAGTCTCTAAATATGCTCCGGGAAGTCTCTAAATCATTCTTTGTGGCATTTGCATTCTCATTATCATCTTCCTAGTTGACTCATGTTTGCAAAACTATTTGCCTGCCCTTTTTAAAGAAGGTCTTTTTGTGGATTTATTTAGTTCTGTAATTGAGCTGGTTTTATGCCTTTCTCTTTATTCATAAAATAATAAAACATTTAAATCTCTAGGTTTAAAATCATTCCTCTTCAGCTACTGTAGAATTCCCCAAGCTGCTCTCTTCAATCAGAGGAGAATGTTATCATTAATTATTATGAATTAAGGTCTAGTATTATTTAAGTGCTTCATTACCACAAGAACTGGTCAACTTATTCATTAGAAATAGATCCTCGGCTGGTGTAGATTGGCATCGCTCGATTGATTTTAATGATGCCTGCCACTTTACATCGGCAGGGAATCCAGCCTTTGCAAAAAAACTGACTTTTACAAATGCTTTTCTTATCTGTAATTGTTCAAATAGTTTGTGCACTCAGATACTACGGTGATAGACACCAATATGAGAACATAAAATAAATTCGTACTGTTTAGCCCAGTGGTTCTCAACCAGGGGTCTGGGGCCCACTGGGGGGGGGCCGTGAGCAAGTTTCAGGGGGTCTGCCAAGCAGGATCAGTGTTAGACTTACTGGGGCCCAGGGCAGAAAGCTGAAGCTCCGCTGTGCAGGGCTGAAGCCAGGGACCCTGCACCCTGCCACCTGGGGCTAAAGCTGAAGCCTGAGCAATGTAACTTTTCAGGGCCCCCTGTGGCATGGGGCCTGGGGCAATTGCCCTGCTTGCTATTTTCTAACGCTGGCCCTGGCTTTTATATGCAGAAAAACAGTTTGGGGGGTACTGGTGGGTCGTGGAGTTTTTATAGCATGTTGGGGGGGCCTCAGAAAGAAAAAGGTTGAAAACCGCTGGTTTAGCCTATGGGTTGTTCACACAGTGTTGAGTTCAGCTGTTCACTGTTTTCAATCTATGGTGAGTGATTTATTGCTTAGTGTTGCAATGGCTAACTTTTAGGTTCCCTGCTGCCTCCTGGAATTCACAACCCCAACTTAGGCACCCAGGCTCTTTGTACAATGCATGGGAAAAATTAGGGGCCTAAAAAAGGGATTCTTAAAAGCCAGCATACTGAGTCAGGAAGTTACCAAAGCTAACCAGAAGGAAATACTCAGGAGAGGGATGTGGCTTAAGCCCAGCACCTCAAATGAAGTTAGATGCCTAACAAGGTTGGAGTGGAACAACTTCAACAGGAGAGGTTGAGAGACCCCCACACTCAGAGTGCCATACTTCCTGGACACTACAGTGCTAATAAACAATGGTCACATAAACACCACCCTATACCAGAAACCTACTGACCGCTATTCCTACCTACATGCCTCCAGCTTTCACCCTGACCACACCACACAATCCATCGTCTACAGCCAAGCTTTGCGATACAACCGCATTTGCTCCAACCCCTCAGACAGAGACAAACACCTACAAGATCTCTGTCAAGCTTTCTTACAACTACAATACCCACCTGCGGAAGTGAAGAAACAGATTGATAGAGCCAGAAGAGTTCCCAGAAGTTACCTACTACAGGACAGGCCTAACAAAGAAAATAACAGAACTCCACTAGCCGTCACCTTCAGCCCCCAACTAAAACCCCTCCAACGCATTATTAAGGATCTACAACCTATCCTAAAGGATGACCCAACACTCTCACAAATCTTGGGAGACAGGCCAGTCCTTGCCTACAGACAGCCCCGCAACCTGAAGCAAATACTCACCAATATCCACATACCACACAACAGAACCACTAACCCAGGAACTTATCCTTGCAACAAAGCCCGTTGCCAACTGTGCCCACATATCTATTCAGGGGACACCATCACAGGGCCTAATAACATCAGCCACACTATCAGAGGCTCGTTCACCTGCACATCCACCAATGTGATATATGCCATCATGTGCCAGCAATGCCCCTCTGCCATTTACATTGGTCAAACTGGACAGTCTCTACATAAAAGAATAAATGGACACAAATCAGATGTCAAGAATTATAACATTCATAAACCAGTCGGAGAACACTTCAATCTCTCTGGTCACGCAATCACAGACATGAAGGTCGCTATCTTAAAACAAAAAAACTTGAAATCCAGACTCCAGCGAGAAACTGCTGAATTGGAATTCATTTGCAAATTGGATACTATTAATTTAGGCTTAAATAGAGACTGGGAGTGGCTAAGTCATTATGCAAGGTAGCCTATTTCCCCTTGTTTTTTCCTACCCCCCCACCCCGCCCCCAGACGTTCTGGTTAAACTTGGATTTAAACTTGGAGAGTGGTCACTTTGGATGAGCTATTACCAGCAGGAGAGTGAGTTTGTGTGTGTATGGTGGTGGGGGGGGTGAGAAAACCTGGATTTGTGCTGGAAATGGCCCACCTTGATTATCATGCACATTGTAGGGAGAGTGGTCACTTTGGATGAGCTATTACCAGCAGGATAGTGAGTTTGTGTGTGTGTTTTTTGGAGGGGGGTGAGGGGGTGAGAGAACCTGGATTTGTGCAGGAAATGGCCCACCTTGATTATCATGCACATTGTGTAGAGAGTTGTCACTTTGGATGGGCTATTACCAGCAGGAGAGTGAGTTTGTGTGTGGGGGGGCGGAGGGTGAGAAAACCTGGATTTGTGCTGGAAATGGCCCAACTTGATGATCACTTTAGATAAGCTGTTACCAGCAGGACAGTGGGGTGGGAGGAGGTATTGTTTTATGATCTCTGTATGTATATAAAGTCTGCTGCAGTTTCCATGGTATGCATCCGATGAAGTGAGCTGTAGCTCACGAAAGCTCATGCTCAAATAAATTGGTTAGTCTCTAAGGTGCCACGAGTACTTCTTTTCTTTTTGCAAATACAGACTAACACGGCTGTTACTCTGAAACCTGCCATTGGTTTGGGGCACTCACCTGGGTGATAGGAGACCTGGGTTCAAGTCCCTGCTCCACAGCAGGCAGGGTAGGGATTTGAACCCCTGTTCTCCCACACCCTAGGAGAGTGTGCTAGCTAGTGGACTACTGGGTATAAGGCAGCCTCCCCAGCACCTATTCTTCCTCTGTCTTGTGATGGTCCCGATCTTAGATAGCCTCTGAGCACATCTACTGAATCACACCTTGCAGGAAAGCTAGGCAGAGAATGCCAGCGGTGCCTAAATGTTGGATTTAGGTGTCTAGCTACCACTTGAGCTGCCTAAGTCCCCCTTGTGAATGTAGCCCATAGTATTTTCAGTTCTCCCTGCCTTGACAAACAGTATTTAAATAAGAGAACTACTACCAATTATTATTCATGTTTTGGTAGCACCTGGAGGCCCCACTGTACAAACACACAGTAAGACACAGTCCCTTCCCAGAAAGATTTCATTCTAATGCAGTGGTTCTCAGCCAAGGATACATGTACCCCCTGGGGGTACATGGGTCTTCCAAGGGGTACGTCAACTCATCTAGATATTTATCTAGTTTTACAACAGGCGACATAAAAAGCACTAGTGAAGTCAGTACAAACTAAAATTTCATACAGACAACGACTTGCTTATACTGCTCTATATACTATACACTGAAATGTAAGTACAATATTTATATTCCAGTTGATTTATTGTATAGTTATATGGTAAAAATGAGAAAGTCAGAAATTTTACAGTAACAGTGTGCTGTGACACTTTTGTATTTTTATGTCTGATTTTGTCAGCAAGTAGTTTTTAAGTGAGGTGAATTTGGGGATACACAAGATAAATCAGAATCCTGAAAGAGGTACAGTACTCCAGAAGAATTGAGAACCACTGCTCTAATATATAAGAAATTATGACTGCTGTTATTCATGCACAAAATCCTTTTGATTACATGATATTAGAGTATTTATATAAAGACGAAAAAGTCCTGAAACATGTATGTGGCGGGGGGGAGGAGTGGGAGGCAGGCAGAGGAGAACTCCCGGTTGTGAATAGGGAATAATGAGGGCCATGAAAATGGATGACCTGAACAGCTGTTCGGAAGTGGAGTAAACATTTCTGAGCACTGTCATTGCAGCATTCAACCAGCTCTAATTACTATGTTAAATTTCACCCAAGCTGGCTCATCTTGAGAGAAGGGGATGAACACAGACTGATAAGCATCTTGTGTGTGTATTAAAAATTGAACAAAATGTAATTCTACCATTTTAAATATTTATTCATTATGAATTAGAACTAAAGATTCATGACTGGTCATGTGGAGAGAAACAAGACATTATGCACAGGGAAAGCTCAGCACAGCTTTGCCCAGGCAAGACAAGAATGTGATAAAGGCATCTGGGGCAATTATTGGTGTGCTTGTTAGGAATAAGTTTAATGTGTCTATTACAACAGAAAAGCTGCTGTCAGGAGTGTGCCCCCGTTGACCATTTTCTTGCTATATATGATATGGTACAACAATGCCAAGGAGCAACTCAAAGACATTGGCCATTGCTGGCCTGTATGATGACAACATTGATATGTTGGGAGTTGTGCTTGTGAATTTGTGTTTGTGAAATAAACTAGTCACACAGAAAAGTGACAGAGCCTTAGGTATGGCTGGAAGTGTTGGCTGCTTCGGAAAAGGGAAAATCTGTATGAAAGATCATTAAAGTTCTCTTCACAAGTCCATGGGTCCAGATCTAATACATCTGAGGGTGCTGAGGGAATTGGCTGATGTGCTTGCAGAGCGATTGGCCATTATCTCTGAAAATTCGTGGCAATCGGGGGAGGTCTGAGACGATTGAAAAAGGCAAATATAGTGCCCATATTTAAAAAAGGGAAGAAAGAGAACCTGGGGAACTACAGACCGGTCAGCCTCACCTCAGTCCCTGGAAAAATCATGGAGTGGGTCCTCAAAGAATCCATTTTGAAGCACTTGGAGGAGAGGACGGTGATCAGGAACAGTCAACATGGATTCACCAAGGGCAAGTCATGCCTGACCAACCTGATTGCCTTCTATGATGAGATAATTGGCTCTGTAGCTATGGGGAAAATGGTGGATGTGATATATCTTGACTTTAGCAAAGCTTTTGCTACTGTCTCCCACAGTATTCTTACCAGCAAATTAAAGAAGTATGGATTGGATGAATGGACCATAAAGTGGATAGAAAGCTGGCTAGATTGTCAGGCTCAACGCGTATTGATCAATGGCTCAATGTCTAGTTTGCAGCCGGTATCAAGCAGAGTGCCCCAGGGATCAGTCCTGGGGCCAGTTTTGTTCAACATCTTTATTAATGATCTGGATGACAGGATTAATTGCACCCTCAGCAAGTTTCCAGATTACACTAAGCTGTGGGGAGAGGTAGATATGCTGGAGGGTAGGGATAGGGTCCATAGTGACCTAGACAAATTGGAGGACCAAAAGAAATCTGATGAGGTTCAACAAGGACAAGTGCAGAGTCCTGCATTTAGGAAGGAATAATCCAGTAAACTTCTTTTACAGACTAGGCTCCTTCTAGTCTGGGTCCAGCAATCACTCACACCCCTGTGGTTACTTTTCTTTGTTCCAGTTTCTTTTAGGTATCCGTTTGAGGTGGAGAGACTATCTTTTGAGCCAGCTGAAGACAAAATGGAGGGGTCATTAAATAGACTTTCTCTTGTGGGTGGTCCCTCTTCCTCCCCCTGTGTAGAATCCCAAAATGCATACAAATAGGATGAATATATTTAGTAGATCATAATCTTTACAGAGATATGTTACATGGCATATGTAGCCATCAGGATTCCCTCCCCACTCTGAACTGTAGGATACAGATGTGGGGACCTGCATGAAAGACCCTCTAAGCTTATTTCTACCAGCTTAGGTTAAAAACTTCCCAACGACAAATCCTTTGCCCTTGGATGGTACGCTGCCACCACCAAGTGATTTAGATAAAGAATCAGGGAAAGGACCACTTGGAATTCCTATTTCCCCCAAAATATCCCCCCAAGCCCTACACCCCCTTCCTGGGAAGGCTTGAGAATAATCTACCAACCAAATAGGTAAACCAGATTCTTAAAAAACAGAACTTCATTATAAAGGGGAAAGAAGTAAAAGCACCTCTGTAAAATCAGGATGGAAGGTAACTTTACAGGGTAATTAGATTCAAAACACAGAGGATTCCCCTCAAAGCAAAACTTTACAGTTACAAAAAACAGGGATAAACCTCCCTCTTAGCACAGGGAAAATTCACAAATTGAAAACAAAAGGTAATCTAACGCGCCTTGCCTTATTTAGTTACTCTTTTTGCAATATTGAGGCTCACTTTAGGATGGTTTATAGGAGAAGGAGTTTTCTGACCTGGTGCTTCTCTGCTTCCCAAGAGAACACCCAAACAAAGAGCACACACAAAGCCTCCCCCTCCCAGATTTGAAAGTATCTTCTTTCCCCATTGGTTCTTTTGGTCAGGTGGCAACCAGGTTATTTGAGCTTCTTAACCCCTTACAGGTAAGGAGGAATTCTAGGCTACCCTTAGCAGTATGGTTATGACAGTAGCATAAAACATATTCCAGTTATGTCATATTTACATTCATAAGCATATATCCATAAAGCATTATGGGGTGCAACGTCACAAGGAGGAGTGGCTTTTTTGACGGCAGCTCCCATAGTCCACAATAGCCTCCAACAAAAGGAGGTCAGAAATAGTCCTGCCCTTGCCATCTCCAGGTCATGCTGTTGGACACACCCCAAAGAACGAGAATAGAAGAAAACTAAGTGGTGCCCTCGAAACCTGAGAGCCCAGAACAGACCCTAGAGCACAACAGAGATGGCATCGTGTTTAAACTCTGGAGCTCTGATTACACCTAGAATTGGACAGAGAACCACATACCTTCCAAGGCATCACTCATTGTGTTGCTATACTTTTTTCAGTTCTTGGCTGTTACAGTGCTAGGCACTTTATAGAATGGTGATGAACAGTTTTAGTCTTGTATTCACAGTTGGCTGAACTAAGTGTTGGAATTTGTTTAATTTCAGTGGATTTAGTATTTTCTTCAGGAGATCAAAAGAGTGGGCTTGTGCTCACTGGGTTTTCAGAAAGAGAAAAAAGTTAGCCATTCTCTTTCTGGGCTAATTTCAGCAGGGATTAAAAGGGAATTTTACTGGACTGTGCAATTGGTGAAGAAAACGATGGACTATATTCACCTTCCTCTGATTCATCAATTATTTGCTGCTGCTTTTGGCAGGCTAGCAGGTTAACAGATTGGTGATCTGGTACAGTATGGCAAATCCCATGTTCTTATGAAAAACCTTGACTGAGAATTGGCAAGTCTGTTTGAGTCCAGGGGTTTCCAATACCTAATTTATCTTCTGTGACACTCTCCACGCCTGAGTCTATTTTATGGGACACAGATATTCATTCGTCCAGTTCAATTTCAGGTTCAATTTCATTGTAAAGTAATTCAGATAGCAGTTTTATTGCAGGTCATTTAAGGTGACTGTTTTCACAAGTGTTATCTACAACATCCCACGGATTGTGCAGCTTTTACAGTGACCAAATTAAAGACATTGAAATATCAACCAGATGTCTTGATCTGGAGGAGTGCAATGACTTTGGTTAATGACTTCAGCCTGCTGCACTACTTGGAAAACACAGCCATCTTTTCAGATAATCTATATGATTTGTTGTCAGATAAGATAAGATAAGATTAAGATAAGGATTTTGCATTTATAGTAAACTAGATTTCATGGAACTATTGTGATTTTGTCGTGCAAACCATAGCAGAGGCTTTGGGGAAGGAGCTGACTTGTTAAATGCCTGATGTACCACAAACATTTTATTTCATGATCGGAATGGCTGGTGACTGGCTTATTACCCTGAATTTGCCAGCAGGAACTTACTTGCCAGCAATGAAAAATCTTGGGAGTCCTAGTAGAACAGACGCCATCAAGAGAATGAAAGTGCTAAGTGAAATAAATGAAAATGGTCTGAATTGTACTGGACATGCGAGAGAAAATGCACCAGGTTCATAACTCTGAAAAACAAAGTTCATACAGGTAAATGACTCTCAAATCAGCATGTATACCATACATCTGAGGCAAAGTGAAGGGTATATTTCATAGTATAAAGCAGAGTAGGCAATATCTGAAGAAACTTGAGGTCTGATTCTCTAGAGCTCATGTTGTCATTTATACCTGCACAATATGAGAGTAAAGCAGGTTTATACTTCAGTAACTTTTTACACCTACTTCATATCACCTGTGTCCTTTGCCAGTCTGCAGGGCTGCTGTGGGCTGGTTTGGAACATGGTAACCCTCTGAATTCAGGTGCACAGAGTAAGAGGCTAGCAAGTTAACAGGCTGGTGGTCTGGTACAGTATGTCAAATCCCTTGTTTTTATGAAAACCTTGGCTGAGAATTGGTAACTTTTTGAGTTCCCTGTTTTCCAATGCCTAATTTATCTGCAGTGATGCTAAACTATCAACTCGATCTTGTATTTAGCCATGAAGCTCTCAATAGGTGCTAGAACTACAGGTCCTGCCACACCACCTGGCTTGAAGTGGATTCCATTTATTCAGAGGTTACAGTTGGTTCAATGGCTCTCCGCAGGCCCACTATAAAAATTGTTCCAGAACCTCTGGAGCTCTCAGTACCTTTCCCAGACCTGAGAAAGAGCTCTGTGCAGCTCCAAAGCTTGTCTCTCTCCCCAACAGAAGTTGGTCTAGTAAAAAATATTACCTCACTGATCTTATCTCTGAGTGACAGGAGCAATTTAACTAATAAAATCTTAGAAACATCTCAAAAATAACCAAAAGTTGCTCTTCTTTACATGTACTGGTAATTTACTCTCCAATATCTTAGGACCTTCCAGGTCTAGCAGCAAATGCAGAGTTTTCCATCGGGAAATGGGAGAATTCCAATTTTTCCCTATTATAAGCCTCCCATTTCTATCCCTGATGTGTCATAACATGTGTATGTGTAGTTGTAATTATGTGTTCTATAGCACTGCCTAGAGATTCCAACTGAGATCAGGGCCAGAGGGAAAACAGAGGCAGGAAGTGATTCTCTGAAGGTCACAATGCAGATCAGTGGCTAGTCTGGGAACAGGAAAGAGGTGTTCTGAGTCCCTGGCCAAATGCCCTCTCTGCTGGAGCACACTGCCCATGTGTGACATCACATCATAATATACATATTTTAATTTCTTTCATTTATATTTCACATGTTTATAGCAGTGTTGGGTGCACAATTTTATAAAAATGTAATTTGATTGACATTACAAACGGTCAATCAAACATGATACTATTGATTGTATCCTCTAGATTGTATCCCTTACTTCCCTAATGTTGTGGTCCAGGATGTAGGCAGCCTGGCCTAGTACTCAGAGCAGGAGTCAGGTCTAGCAGGCAGAGAAGACATCCAGATTGGGTCACAAACCAAGCACCAGAGTCACCTGCCAATTACCAGACCCAGGGGTCAAGGCAGAGCCAGGGATCGAAGCTGAGGGCCAGAGCTGAGGTCACATTCCAAATGCCAGTGTCAGAGGCCAGGGTCAGAGCTAGGACTGGTTGCTGACAGCTAGAAGCGAGATAAGGGCAGGAACCAGAGGAGAGGTAAGTGTTATATCCTTGGGGGCAACAGTTTTAGGTAAAAATCACTTGAGATACAGAGAGCTGTAAACCTTAAAAGCAGTCATTTATTGCCACACACTGAACTAACCAAAAACAAGCCAAAACTGGCTGGGCTATCCCCTAATAATCTAACTCAGTTGCCATAGCAACAAGATTCTATAACCATGACAACCAAATACACAACATTTTCCTCCCCGCTTAATAAGAACATCCCCTGAATAAAACAAACACTAAACTAGAGAAGGAGCATAGACTGCCTCCGTTCCTGGCTAAACCCCGGGGATTATTTTGCCCCATAACCATGGGTTCACTCTAGCTAAAGATCCAGCCATTGAGGAGGCCTTCTGTCTCTAGTTGGATTATGATGGACTTCTTGTGTTGCACCCCAAAGTGTCTTGGGCACAAGCCTGACAATGGGCTCAGGGTTTGTAGCGCAAATGGGTGAGGATGTGGTATCAGCTCGTTCTGGGTGGGGGGTTGGGGGGTATCTCAGCTGCTGGCAATAATGGAGGGGGAAAGTCAGGAACAGGTGACTCTTGATTCGGTGTCTCGCCCGAAGTGGTGAAGTCAGGCAACTCAACTGAAGATGTGTCCTGATGACTGGTATGACCTGGCAACAGCTGATCCACATGTCACCACCAGGTGAGATCCTCTTCAATCTGGACTGTGTAGGAAACAGGTCCTGTTTGAGCAATGACAGAGGCAGGGACCCATTTAGCTCCGGAAGTATAATTCCGAGCCAAAACCGGCTGTCCTGGGCTAAAGGTTCGGTCTTTTGCTCTGGGTGCATGCCTGATGAGTTGATCTTGCTGCGGACGTTGTACAACTTGTCGGGGTTCAGAAGGTTTTAGCAGATCAAAGCAAGTGCGCAGCTGTTGTCCCATTGATGTGTGTTTCTGCAGGATAGTAAGAAGGTGTCCAGATGCTCTTGAATGGATAATTGTCCTCTTATTTCAAAGCTTGTTTCATTGTCTGCACAAATCTTTCAGCTAATCCATTGGTGGATGGATGATATAGTGCTGAAGTGATGTGGTGTATCCCATTAGCCTTCATAAAATTTTGAAACTCCTAAGAGACGATCTGCGGTCCGTTGTCGCTCACAAGTTGTTCTGGCAGACCAAAACGACTAAAGAGTCCCCGTAGTTTTTGGGTAATACTCTCTGCAGTAGTGGACTGCATTAAAGAGATTTCTGGCCATTTAGAATGGGCATCTACCACCACCAGGAACATGCTTCCTTTAAGTGGACCGGCGAAGTCAACGTGAATATGTTGCCACAGGTTTTCAGGTCAGTCCCATGGGTGTAGGAGTGCCCACTGGGGTGCATTCCTCACACCTTGACATGACATACAAGCTCTTGCCTTCTCTTCAATAGCACTGTATGACGTTGCACCCCATAATTCTTATGAATGTATATATGACATAACAGGAATGTTTTATGAATATATTCATCCAATTTGTATGCATGTGTCATTTTTGTATTCGAAGTTATGAATACAATTTGAAGTATTGGCTGTGTACTTGTTTGATCTTAAGTAGCCCTAGTAAGGCATTTGGTCAGCTTCTTTAGAAAGGAATTTGCAAGTTAAGTGCCCATTCAAGAAACACGTAACGGACAATGGATCTTGGAAGATTCCAATCCACATAAGAAGTCTATCTGAGGACGTTCAAGGTAGCATGTGAACAATGGCTGCTACCTGTAAAATTCTGAGTCATGCATAAACATGTGACTTGCCCATTGACTCCAAAACTCCACCTTGGAGCTGGATTTTGCATAGGAGAGAGGAGGGGGGCTCCATCCGCAAGAGAAACTCTATTTAAGCCCCTGGGAAATCCCTCCATTTTGTCTTCAGCTGGCTTAAGAGACAGTCTCTCCAACCCCAAAGGATACCTGAAAGAAACTGGAACAAAGGAAAGTAACTACAGGGGGTGTGACTGATTGTTGGACCCAGCCTAGAAGGAGGTTAGTCTGTAAAAGAAGCTTACTGGAACATCTCTGACGGTGAGATTTCATCTGTAATCACTTTCTTACTGTATTAGACATAGACTTGCGTGTTTTATTTTTTTTACTTATCAATTAACCCAAAGTATGTATTAATACCTGGGGGGAGCAAAGAGCTGTGCATATCCCTCTATCAATGTTATAGAGGGTGAAGAATTTATGAGTTTACCCTTTATAAGCTTTATACAGGGTGAAACAGATTTATTTAGGGTTTGGACCCCATTGGGAGTTGGTCATCTGAGTGTTGGAGACAGGAACACTTCTTAAGCTGTTTTCAGTTAAGCCTGCAGTTTGTGGGATGTAGTTCAGACCTGGGTCTGTGTTTGCAGCAGGCAAGCATGTCTGGCTCAAAGAAGGCAAAGTTCTGGAGTCCCAAGCTGGCAAGGAAAATGGGCTCAGAGGTAGTCCCAGCACATCAGTTGGCAGTTCCCAAGGGGTTTCCTGTGATCCAACCCATCACTCACTGTCCAATCCAGGCCACCAAAAATAGCTTAGTGCAATTTCCTTCATGGTCACTATGCGCACTATTCCACAGTAACCGGAATGTAGCTGTTCTAAAATCTGTGATCTCAGTGGTGGTGGGATAATGGCACATCTCCCCCACAACAAACAACCAGATTGGATCGATAACTCCATCCTCCTGGACACGTAGGTAACAAAGTCGGGTGAGCCTGGAGAGGTTCATTGAGATGCTCCATGCGTCACCAGTTCCATAACTTGGGACAATACTGAGTCAGCTCGAGTTGCCTTCTTTATCTGAGTAGCGGTGATGGGTGTATTCTCTACCTTTTCAAAGTAAAAGATTTCCTTGTGGGCAATATCTTGACGTTTGCCTGGCAAAGGCAACCTTGAGAGACCAGCCGCACTGCTGTGCAGAGTGGATTTCTGATATTTGATTTCATATGTGTGCGCAGAAAGCAAAAATGCCCAACGTTGCATACGATTAGCAGGTAATGGGGGAATGCCTGTGTGGGGTCCAAAAATTGAAGTCAGAGGTTGATGGTCTGAGAGAAGAGTAAACTTCCATCCCAACAGGTACTGATGAAACTTCCGAATTCCGAAAACGATTCCCAATGCCTCATGTTCAATTTGGGCATAGTTAGTTTCTACTTTGCTTAGAGTGCATGAAGCAAAAACAATAGGCCTCTTCGCTCCCGAGGGCATAATGTGTGACACAACTGCTCCCACTCCATAAGGGGAGGCATCGCAGGCCAACTGTAGGGATAAGGATGGATCAAAGTGCATCAGAACTTCAGAATTTAGCAATGCACCCTTAGCTTTGTTAAATGCAACATCACAGGCCTCAGTCCACTTCCAGGCCTTGCTCTGCCCAAGGAGTTCATGAAGTGGTTTTAGCAGTGTGGTTAACAGCGAGATGAACTTTCCATAATAGTTTAATAGTCCTAGAATTGAGCGAAGCTGGCTAACATTTCAAGGAGGGGGAGCCTCCACAATAGCCTTAACTTTTGCAGGAGCCTTACGAAGAGCCATAGCATCAATGATGTGTCGCAACTATTCAGCAGAGGGCTGGAAGAATTCACACTTGTCTTTGCAGACTTGTAGGCCATACTCTTCCAGTCTAGGATAGCTTCTAAATTCTTTAGGTGATCCTCCTCATTCTTTCCAGTGACCAGGATGTCGTCCAGATAGCACTGGACTCCTGGCAAGCCACACAAGATCTGGTCCATAGCCCGCTGGAGCAGGGCGGGAGCAGACGTTATTCCTAAGGGTAGTCGACAGTATTGATAAAGCCCTTAATGCATCACAATAGTCAAAAGCTCTTGGGACTTTTCATCTAAATGCATCTGTAAATACGCTTGACTCAGATCAATCTTACTCAACTTTTGTCCTCCCAGCCAGGCCCGCGAAGAGGTCATCAATGTGGGAAAGTGGGTATTCCTCTGCACACAACACTGGGTTGACAGTGACTTAGAAATAACCACAGATCCGGAGGGCACCATCTTTCTTCACTATTGGAACGAAAGGAGTTGCCCATGGGCTATGGGTATCTGGTATTAGGACTCCATTTGTGACCAGGCACTCCAGGTCTGCTTCAACTTTCAGCCTGATGGCACAGTTCGGGCTTTCAGATATTTTGGTTGACTGTGAGGTTTAATGTTCAATGTCACAGTCATTTGCTTCATACTTTCCAGATCCTCTACATAAACAGCAACCTGTTTCCTTAGTATAGTTGTCAGACTGGTTTCTTTAGTCATTTGGTTCACTGCTGCCCAGTTCAGCTGAATCTTCCTAAGCCAAGACCTACTCATTGAGGCTGGGTAATTAGCTCTCACCACAAACAGTGGCAATTTAGCATCCTGTCCATTGATCTCCACCTTAACATCAGTAGTGGCCAACATGGGACAGCTTCTTCCATACACGTCTTCCGTTTCAGTTTTTATTGCCTTGAGTGGAAGATGTTGTAGCTTTTCTTTATACACAGTCTCAGAGACCAGCTCCATGCATATAGGTTTGCCATCCAACAACGGGGTTACCCAGTATTCATGTGAGCCCATTGCCAAAGACAAAACGTGGAAGTGGCACTTCTTCTTGTGATGAGGTGTCTCCTTGGTCATCCTGGGTCTGCTCCAGGGTGTGCAGATTTCCCTTTTTGGTCAGCCAGACCGCAGGCCTCTTTTTCTTTTGTTTACAGGCACACTCAGTGTGTCCCTTTTTGCTACAGTGTCGACACACCAGGTCCTGACACCAGCATTCTGAGGCCTGGTGACCCGGCTTACCACAGCGGTAACATTCCTGACTCCCCACAATTTTGCCAGAAGGTTCTTGTGACACTTTATGCACCCTAGAGGATGCACCGATGGATTGTGCCTCCTTTGTAGCCAGTTCCATGGAGACTGCAATATCCACAGCCTTCAGTAAGGTAAGCTGAGCCTCTGTCAATAGGCTCTTACGTATAGCTTCACTGTGTAGGCCACACACTAACCTGTCACACAGGGCATCATTTAACATCTCCTTAAATTCACAGTGTTCCGCAAGCTTTTTCAAAGTTGCTACAAATTGTACAACTGTTTCGTCTTCTTCTTCGTCTCTCTTGTGGAACCTATATCTTTCAGCAATTACCAATGGTTTTGGAGAAAAATGGGACCCCAGGATTTCCACAATGTCACTGTAAGATTTGGTGTCTGGATTAACAGGGTGTAGTAAGCTGTGTAGCAGGGAGTAGGTCTTAGCGCCTACAACACTTAAGAATATTGGCACCTTCTTCTCTTCTGTAATGTCATTTGCAACAACAAAAAGCTCAAAATGCTCAGTATATACATGCCATTGCTCTATAGTCTACTTAAAAGGTTCCAGAGTAGCAGCCATGTTAGTCTGTATTCGCAAAAAGAAAAGGAGTACTTGTGGCACCTTAGAGACTAACAATGTAGCCATGGTTTTAGTTTCAGTTTGCACAGTCAGTGCAAATGAGCCAGTTCTCACTCCCTTCCAACAGCAAAAAGGGTTTTGTTTTGTTTTTTTATACAAAAAACTGTAAAAAACTGGCTGGGCTATCTCATAATAATCTAACTCAGTTGCCATACCAACAACAAGATTCTATTACCACGACAACCAAATACACAACAGCAAGGATCAGGCACAGAATCGAAGGCAGGAGCCAAAAGTAGAGCAGGAAGGGTGCAGGAAACAGGCACAAGCAGTGTCCAGCATAGCCACAGCAGACAATCCCCCACTTGCTCAGACAGCTTCCTGTGCCACCATCTGGCTTAAATAGTGTGGTTGGACCAATCGGTGGAGGCAGGTGGTCCTCCAATCAGGGCTCCCATTGGTGGCGCCTTGGCTGATGCTGTATTCCAACTAGCTTCTCAGTCCATCAGGCTTGGGCAGACAGTGGTTGGAGACCAGGCTGTGGCAGCTAAGTACTTAAAGATGTGGGTTCAAGACCTAGGACACCCTACCTAACAGCAGTGAGTGTGCAGGGTACACTTGCAATGCACACAGAAGTGCTAGCAACCACACAGGGCTCTTTCCCTGCACTCTCTGAAGTTATTACTAAACACAGGATTAACCATTTGTGTCCAGCAGAGATGTTCAAAAAGTCTCCAATCCATGAATATGGTTTCAAATTTCAACACTATCAGTTGCAGAACTTAAAACAGGAGCACTTTTCTTGCTGAATCAATAGTTTGATGTTTTGGATACGAAAGTGACAGCCCCTAAGGCCAAAACTGATTGAGTTGCCTGCCCTACTTTGCTATGTCACTGGGCAACAAGTTGGGATATATTCTGTGTCTTCGTGGCCTGTTCGAGGAGTAGTTCCCATAGCTTTCCTAGCGATTCATATTGCAGATGTGTGCAGCTTTGATCATTCCTGTGCCATTGGGTTTAACTGGTTCAACTTGCTAATTGAACAAGTTCCACGCTGCAAACTGAAAACTGAAATTGAAAAGAAAATATGTTCCTCAGATCCTTCATTAAGTAGGTGGTGGTTTTACAAGGATTTTATCCTCCTTCTTCTCTTTTGCTCTTCCTCCCACTTCCTCATGCCCATCATCATCTGTCCATGGGAAATTATTTGCTTGTTCTTCAGTCTTAGGCCTTGTGTAGCATGGGGATTTGCCTCAATGACAGCCATTGGTAACAAGGTGAACATTATTCACACAATAATGAATCTCTAGTGTAGACAGACACGACTGCAATTTGAACTGGTGGATGGTACCACTGCTTGAAACTGGGGTAAGCCGCCTGAGTCCAAACCATGGCCAAGTATAGTATTTATTATTGAGGAGATGGCCCAGCAGTTAAACCCCCACAGAGAATCGTATCCTGATCCAATAGTTTCTAGCACCACAAGGGTTGCTTCAGGAGTTTGTCTGCTCTCCCTCTCCACCAGTTAAGTGCAGCAGATGCCTTTGGTTTTTCATGCTTTGTCTCCTTGCCCATAAAATTGCATCACATGGTACAACCATGTCTTGAATACTGTGTGCAGTTCTGGTCACCGCATCTCAAAAAGGTATCATAGAATTGGGACAAGAGACGGGCAACAGCTTCCATACGAGGAGAAAATAATAAGACTTGAACTGTTAAGTTTAGAAAAGAGATGACTGAGAGGTAACATGATAGAAGTATATAAAATCATGAATGGTGTGAAGAAAGTAAAGAGGGAAGTACCATTTACACCTTCAGAATGAAGGGAAATTAATAGGCAGCAGGTTTAAAACAAACATGGGGAAGTATTTCTTCACACAATGCGGAGTCAGACTGTGGGACTTGTTGCCAGGGGATGTTGTGAAGGCCAAAAGTGTAACTGGGTAAAAAAAGAACTAGATCAGTTCATGGAGGATAGGTCCATCAATGGGTATTAGCCAAGATGGTCAGGGATGCAACTCCATAACTCGAGGCATCCCTAAACCTCCAACTGCCAGAAGCTCGGAGTGAATGACAGGGGATGGATCACTCAAAATTGCCCTGTTCTGTTCATTCCCCCTTAAGCATGGGGCACTGGCCACTATCAGAAGACAAGACACAGGTGGACCATTGGTCTGAACCAGTATAGCCATTATTATGAGGGAAAAAAATTAAGTTTCCCTGCAGAGAATAGTTGGCTTCCCCACTCCCCCTGCCCCCACTAGCACCAGCCCTAACAAATGTATTTGAAGCCCATCCTGGGTTTTTCGGTCTCTCTGCCTTATTCAAGCCAGTGTAAGGAGGATGGTCTAGGGGTTAGGGCATTGATCTAGGCTTTAGGAGCTGGCAGTTCAATTCCCACCAGCTTCATTTGAGCAAGTGAGTTTAGCCTCTATGTGTCCCAGTCCACATCTGTAAAATGGGGATAACAGCACTTCCCTGCTATTGTGATAATGTATGTACCTAGAGGGGCAATACACTGAAGCTCAGATATCATGGCAATGGGGGACATTTACAGTGGTGTGTAGAGTACAGACACCGCATCCCCAGCTAGCACAGGTATAAATAGCAGTGTTGACAGCTTAGGTTGAGTACAGTAGAGGCCCCTACACCTCTGAACCCCCAAGGCAGAGAGACTGCATGCTCAAGCAGTGCCTCCCATGTCTACAATGCTATTTTTAGCAGCATAGTGTCCCACTGCTCAGGCTTTTCCCCACTGCAGTGAAAGGCTCCGGCAGGGGGGAAAGCTCCAGCAGCTGTCCACTGCCAGAGCTTTTCACTACAGTGTGCAGCTACACATATAATGCCTGTACTTTACATGCCACTGTAGGTATAGACATAGTCCATATCCTCTCTGCTGAAAATTCCCACAAGGCTGCCAGTTGGGAACGTGGTTTTTGTGTCATTAACACACACAACCACCAGACTGGCCAACAAACTCATTTCACATGATATGTTTACTTTTATATATAGCTAGCTTTATTCTATAGATATAGATCATGTCAGGGGCAAATCATGCTTTATAAATATTTATTATTATGTATTTATTCTCTTTACTAATTATTCTGCTTACTTCATAGTACTTCTCCTTTCTAGGGATCATGTAAACACTAACACATGAGAAAGTATGCTATGTGAGTAGTTTCTCAATGAGACTACTCATGGACATAAAGTTACTTCTTGGCATAAGGGGTTGGAGAATCAAGGCCAATGTTTTTATTCCACTTTCTCCTGAAAGAAACTGTCTTGATTTTAGAGAAAAGTGAATTTCCGGCTGCTCTTCAGCAAGATACAAAGCAGCTTGTATAACAAAATAATCACCTAATTAAAGTGGTCACTAAAATCAGTTACCACAAGGCCAATTAAATCAAACTGCCACCAGGGTTCTATTACATTTGATAAGTATTAGAAGTGGTGAATAGAAAAAGAACATTTCCAGTTAAAATTGGGGACTGAGCTATTTATCCTTTCCTTTTCAAAAGTTCCAGTATATCATTTTATTTAAGGTATCACAGCAGCTGCCTTTAACATCAGTCGGGGTGAATACTAAGCAAGTGACTGCAGCAAACGGTTGGTTATTTACTTGTTCAGTGAATATCCAGCCTTGTGGTGTGGAAATACAAAACATGTTAATAATTGATCTACCGTACCACAGCAATGTCATTTTTCCTTTCCATTGATGCCTTCATTCTGCATGCCCAAACAGAGCAGTAATAGATTTAGTGCCAGGTTTAGAGCAGACAACACAACCTACTTCAAACTACCTGGAAGCCAACTGGATAGTTCTGAATGGAGGGTTCCTTTGGGTAACTGGCATAATAGCCTACCTGCTGCAGAGCAATTCACTTAGCTGCAATAACCACAAGAACATGTCAGAAAAGTGACTCCCTTTTAACAAATTTGGGTGAGATTTTTTTGAAGGACTTAGCATTAGCCTACCTCTGTGCCCACCAAATCAAGTCCAACAGCTGAAAATAACAGTACCACAAGATGGGAGCTCACTGCATGCAAAATAATTGTTTTCTAACAGTAGTTAGCAAAATATGAGGATCACTGAACTATGGGATAGTTAATGTTTCAGTTTGACATCAGCTTTATTGATATAGAGCCCACATAAATTGAGGGCTCTGTCCTGTTGCCACCGAAGGCAATGTGAGTTTTGCCATATAGCTATACAAGACCGTGCCTGCCAAGAAAATTAATGCCTACTGGGCAGCAGCTCACGGTCCTGCGCCCACCAAGTGCCCTACTTTACTGATTTCAGAGTAACAGCCGTGTTAGTCTGTATTCGCAAAAAGAAAAGGAGTACTTGTGGCACCTTAGAGACTAATAAATTGGTTAGTCTCTAAGGTGCCACAAGTACTCCTTTTCTTTCTACTTTACTGAGGCCTTGAACCCACTATAACTGCAAATGCAGACAAGGACGAGCCATGTTCAGCTGGCCGTTTGCTGCCCTTGCAGAGAAAGTGCAGTCAGCACCAGTTCATCTGGACCCATTGTTGACAATTGCTGTCAGCAACAGATGCTCCTCCGAGGATGGAAAGGCTCAGGACACTGGCAGAAGGGACTTCACCACTCAGTGATGACAGAACAGCAACTGATTTTTTGGATTCTGAGTTTCTTTTATCAAATACAAAAAAAAAGCCTTTGGTCTCAGTGGAGAGTTATGTGGGTGACATTACCTAAATTGTAGTTGGATGGATGCTCCCAGCTAGGGAGACAGCATGGCCCAATGGATGGAGCACTGGACTCTTCCTGGCTATGCTGCTGGGTGACTTCGGGCAAAACTGGGGATTGGTCCTGCTTTGAGCAGGTGGTTGGACTAGATGACCTCCTGAAGTCCCTTCCAACCCTCATATTCTATGATTCCAAGGTACCCCCCACTGTGTGCCTCAGTTTCTCCATCAGTAAATGGGGATGATGAGACTGATCTAATTTGTAAAGCGTTTTGAGATCTACTGCTGAAGAGTGCTATATAAAAGCGAGGTGTTCATATTACAATGCAGGCGACAGGCACAATGTCTCCACCCACTCACATGCACAGTTATTTGTGAGATTAAGGTTTGTGCCTTCTTCTTGTGAGAGTATTTCTGTGAAGAGCTCACATCAGACCATAGAATCCCAGCACCTTCAGATATGTGGATACTTTCCACACTTCGCAGCTCCCACCTCTCTTCTAAAGTCATCTAGTTAAACAGGCCTTAAAAATGTGGGTGGTTTACTAACTAATAACTCTAAATCATCCCCCCACATCTGAGTAAACACAACACTACTCTACGCCTAAGAATAACCATAAATATTCAGATCAAATGGGGAGGGTGCTCACTAAACCAATTTTAAAACTGATTTTCATTATTATTATTAGTTGTATTTTTCAGTGTCTAGGAGCACAGCCCCTTTGTGCTCAGCCAATTTTATTTTCTGTGTCTGGTGCCTTCACATTTTTAAGACATCTGCCTGTTTACACAGACAGTTGCTGCCAACTATATAACAGGAAATATAGGCCATGCTCTCTAAGGGAGGCTTTACTGTTGTTCTTTCTTGTTGATTTTTCTTAGTCTAAAAATAAGTACTTCAGGCTGAAAGCTGAAAGCATACGGCTGTTCTTGGTTCATGGAGTAAAAGAAGTGATGCAACAAGGCAAACCTTGCCACAGATCTTTTTAACTTGGAATTCTCGATAACTTAGTTTTTTAGTTATTCTTATAGATTTATTATACAAACTCTCTTACATTTTAGTTTAATCTCAGAAACAGTGCAATAATAAAGGAATGACTAATGGAGGCTCTGAAAGGAAATCAAATTTAGGACTTCCATTAAATTCTCATACTCTATGGTGATTGGGGAGATTAAGTTTCCTCCCCCCTCCCCCGACCTTCTCCCAGGATCATTTCTATGTAAAGTGGATAAATATTTCTGTAATTCACAAAACCTCAAACAAATAATAGACCTCATTCTCTTTTTACACTGATGTAAATGAGGAGTAAATCCAGAGGTAAGGATGATGTTGGAGCAGCATAACTCTGGTGTAAATTGAAGAAGAATGGTTCCCATTGTGATGATAATTGTAGCTCTGAATTGTCCTGTAAACTGAACAGCGCTAGAAGGCTGACTGAGCTTCCCACTAACTGCACTGCTGTTCAGATCCCCTTTCTAAGGAGTGATTTGAAGAGGATGTCCACACTGCAAGCCCGGGAGGCCCATGCCGAGGAGCTGTGGGGTGAGTTCAAGGGCTGCTCTAGTCTGCCCTGGGGAATGTTTTTCTGGACTGATTTTTGCTCAGGACTGGTGGTGTTCAGCAGATACCATCACATAACACTGTACGTTCGATTCCAATCTATAATTGTTGGGTGTGAGTCTCTACTGCCAGGAACAGTCCTTCACACCTGTGTAAAGTGAGGGCAAAGTGGGCATAAAACACACTGACTGGTGCAAGAGGAGAATCCTGATATGGTAGCACTTTACACCACGTTGCTCTGGGGTAAATTGCTACAGACAAGGCAAGACAATGGAGAATCTGGTTCTTTCTCTCCTCCTTCTAGTCTTCTCTAAGGACAGCTAGCCCCAAGACACCTCCCGGAGCTATGTACATTAGGAAACCTTTCTTAGTAGTTGACTTGTAGACATTCTGGACACCTCCTCCTCTCCAACCAACTATTCGCAGGACTGATTCAAACTAGACAATCTCAAAAGGCAGCAGGAAGGAAGAGGGAGCAGCAAAGAGCATGTCAACCTTTGACACATCTAAACACACGGTTTGTCACATGTGGCCACAATGACACAGGTGGGCAGGGCCCACATTTGATGTCCTTTTACTATAGTAATTCCTTTCCTTTCCTTTCTGCATTTTTACTACTACAATTTTTTTAAAGGGTTGTGAGAATGGAAAACAAATAATGCACCAACGCACCATGAACCTTGAGCTAAATTTCACCCTAAAACTTGTTTGGTGACCTATCAACTGTGTGGGCGTTTCCTTGTTTCACACCAAACTTTATGTACCAGGACCATGAAGAGTTTCTGCTTTTCATTCACTTACATTCACGTAAAGGGAGGAGATGGTTCCTGGTAACTGAGGCACTTGGTAATTGAGTTGAATTCTTTTGTTTAATAAATAATATTTCAGAGCATAGCATTCCTGGAAAAGTCTGCGGACGGTGCTCTTCGCAGGCAGCCCGCAGTAAGTGGCTGGTTGCAGGCACGAGGCTACAACAGCGCACCAGGAGGCAACTGTGTCTCAAGCGAGGACTAGCTGGATTTAGATCAGGTTTAAACTAGCTAAGCCTGACCTAAATGTGACCACTTTTCCTAAACTAGAAAAGCCTCAGAGAGGAACTTTTCCTGCCAGGACTCCTCTGATCCTGGGAAGGAATAATTTCTGCCACCCCTTTTCACAGGGCATCACATTTCCCCTCTCCCACAACACAAGCCACCTCTGCTGACTAGCGCATAGGAGGGTAGAGTCTTGGTTCCTCCAATTTCCTGATTCCTCCAGCCCCAGTATACTGAAGGGGTAGCACCTGGAGCTGTTAAGCAGGTAGCCCTCAGCGCCACACCCGGGGGATAAGGGAATGATCTTTGTTCTCACTGACTGTCCTACACAAGTGTATAAGGACAAGGTGCAGTCTAGCCATAACAATTCAGATCCCCTTTGCTGGAGATGTCATCAAACCAAATTGAGAGGGCCAGAAGAACATTCAATCCACCCCAACAGTTGCCCATGTTGATTGTCTTTGATCACCCTGCTATAGTCGGTGAGGATGGTAGCACAGAGGGAGACAAAGACATTCTGCTCCGCATGCGAGTATTTGCAAGGAAATTCTGTTCTCTCCTTTTTGTCAAACTGCAGAAAAAAATGCTGCTGGGCTCCTCTTCCTACATGGAGTTTCAAAACTACCTCTCAGCAAATCTGCCACACCCCACGCCCCCCGGCATGCTCCATTTTCCTTTAGTAAAGCAGCAGGATCAAGGGCAAAGCTTGAAGCGAGAGAAGGGAGACTGCAAATGTGTTGCAAGCAAGAAGGGGCCAGGAATACAAACATCAAAGATGAGGAATTAAATCAAAAAAACCACCCCTCTTCTCCTCTGCTCCCAAATGTGCTGCAGATGAAGGTAAGTTCAGGACATGGGATTTTTCACATTGTGTTGGAGGGGGGGTCAGGGTTCCCTCCCCACTCTGAACTCTAGGGTACAGATGTGGGGACCCGCATGAAAGACCCCCTAAGCTTATTTCTACCCACTTATCATAGAATCATAGAATCATAGAATCATAGAATATCAGGGTTGGAAGGGACCCCTGAAGGTCATCTAGTCCAACCCCCTGCTCGAAGCAGGACCAATTCCCAGTTAAATCATCCCAGCCAGGGCTTTGTCAAGCCTGACCTTAAAAACTTCCAAGGAAGGAGATTCCACCACCTCCCTAGGCAACGCATTCCAGTGTTTCACCACCCTCTTAGTGAAAAAGTTTTTCCTAATATCCAATCTAAACCTCCCCCTCTGCAACTTGAGACCATTACTCCTCGTTCTGTCATCTGCTACCATTGAGAACAGTCTAGAGCCATCCTCTTTGGAACCCCCTTTCAGGTAGTTGAAAGCAGCTATCAAATCCCCCCTCATTCTTCTCTTCTGCAGGCTAAACAATCCCAGCTCCCTCAGCCTCTCCTCATAAGTCATGTGTTCTAGACCCCTAATCATTTTTGTTGCCCTTCGCTGGACTCTCTCCAATTTATCCACATCCTTCTTGTAGTGTGGGGCCCAAAACTGGACACAGTACTCCAGATGAGGCCTCACCAATGTCGAATAGAGGGGGATGATCACGTCCCTCGATCTGCTCGCTATGCCCCTACTTATACATCCCAAAATGCCATTGGCCTTCTTGGCAACAAGGGCACACTGCTGACTCATATCCAGCTTCTCGTCCACTGTCACCCCTAGGTCCTTTTCCGCAGAACTGCTGCCTAGCCATTCGGTCCCTAGTCTGTAGCGGTGCATTGGATTCTTCTGTCCTAAGTGCAGGACCCTGCACTTATCCTTATTGAACCTCATCAGATTT
This sequence comes from Eretmochelys imbricata, assembly GCF_965152235.1. Classification (NCBI taxonomy): domain Eukaryota; kingdom Metazoa; phylum Chordata; order Testudines; family Cheloniidae; genus Eretmochelys; species Eretmochelys imbricata. Next base: position 6,181,766 of record NC_135575.1, on the reverse strand, counting down.
CTTTTGGCCCAATCCTCCAATTTGTCTAGGTCCTTCTGTATCCTATCCCTCCCCTCCAGCGTATCTACCACTCCTCCCAGTTTAGTATCGTCCGCAAATTTGCTGAGAGTGCAATCCACACCATCCTCCAGATCATTTATGAAGATATTGAACAAAACCGGCCCCAGGACTGACCCCGGGGCACTCCACTTGACACCGGCTGCCAACTAGACATGGAGCCATTGATCACTACCCGTTGAGCCCGACAATCTAGCCAGCTTTCTACCCACCCTATAGTGCATTCATCCAGCCCATACTTCCTTAACTTGCTGACAATAATACTGTGGGAGACCGTGTCAAAAGCTTTGCTAAAGTCAAGAAACAATACATCCACTGCTTTCCCTTCATCCACAGAACCAGTAATCTCATGATAAAAGGCGATTAGATTAGTCAGGCATGACCTTCCCTTGGTGAATCCATGCTGGCTGTTCCTGATCACTTTCCTCTCATGCAAGTACTTCAAGATTGATTCCTTGAGGACCTGCTCCATGATTTTTCCAGGGACTGAGGTCCCCTTAAAACTTCCCCAAGGCACAAACCCTTCCTTGTCCTTGGATGGGTACTGCTGCCACCATCAAGTGAGTTAGACAAAGAGTCAGGAAAAGGACCTGGATTTGTGCTGGAAATGGCCCACCTTGATTATCATGCACATTGTAGGGAGAGTGGTCACTTTGGATAAGCTATTACCAGCAGGAGAGTGAGTTTGTGTGTGTGGTTTTTGGAGGGGGGTGAGGGGGTGAGAGAACCTGGATTTGTGCAGGAAATGGCCCACCTTGATTATCATACACATTGTGAAGAGAGTGGTCACTTTGGATGGGCTATTACCAGCAGGAGAGTGAGTTTGTGGGGGGGGGGGCGGAGGGTGAAAAAACCTGGATTTGTGCTGGAAATGGCCCAACTTGATGATCACTTTAGATAAGCTATTACCAGCAGGACAGTGGGGTGGGAGGAGGTATTGTTTCATGGTCTCTGTGTGTATATAATGTCTTCTGCAGTTTCCACGGTATGCATCCGATGAAGTGAGCTGTAGCTCACGAAAGCTCATGCTCAAATAAATTGGTTAGTCTCTAAGGTGCCACAAGTACTCCTTTTCTTTTTGCGAAGACAGACTAACACGGCTGTTACTCTGAAACCTGTCATTATGCAAGGCACTGCATTTAGCCGTATGGAGTGGAAATCTATCAACTGCATGAAAAAACTTGTACAGATACAGACAGACATCATCTTCCTTTCCAAATGCAAACAGATGGACATCGTACCAAAAGGACTGAAGGTAAAAAATCCATTACAATCTACATACCACACAGACTATGCTGACAGCTTGTGCCACACGCTCTCAAAGAAACTGCGGAATCACCTGATCAACATCCTCTACAGCAAACAGGGAAAGATTAAGAATGAGCTCTCAAAAATGGATACTCTCATAAAAAACCAACCTTCCACACAAACTTCCTTGTGGCTGGATTTTACTAAAACTAGACAAGCCATTTACAACGCACACTTTGCTTCTCTACAAAAGAAAAAGGACACTAAACTTTCTAAACTACTATATGCTACAAGGGGCCACAGCAATGGTTCCCTCAACCCACCCAGCAATATTGTTAACCTATCCAACTATACTCTCAGCCCAGCAGAAGCAGCTGTCCTATCTCGGGGCCTCTCCTTCTGCCCCTCCACCCCCACGAACATGATACAGTTCTGTGGTGACCTAGAATCCTATTTTCGACGTCTCCGACTCAAGGAATATTTCCAAAATACCTCTGAACAACATACTAATCCACAGAGGCCTCCCTACCGACATTACAAAAAGAAGGATTCTAGGTGGACTCCTCCTGAAGGTCGAAACAGCAGACTGGACTTCTACATAGAGTGCTTCCGCCGACGTGCACGGGCTGAAATTGTGGAAAAGCAGCATCACTTGCCCCATAACCTCAGCCGTGCGGAACACAACGCCATCCACAGCCTCAGAAACAACTCTGACATCATAATCAAAAAGGCTGACAAAGGAGGTGCTGTTGTCATCATGAATAGGTCGGAATATGAACAAGAGGCTGCTCGGCAGCTCTCCAACACCACTTTCTACAAGCCATTACCCTATGATCCCACTGAGAGTTACCAAAAGCAACTACAGCATTTGCTCAAGAAACTTCCTGAAAAAGCACAAGATCAAATCCGCACAGACACACCCCTGGAACCCCGACCTGGGATATTCTATCTACTACCCAAGATCCATAAACCTGGAAATCCTGGGCGCCCCATCATTTCAGGCATTGGCACCCTGACAGCAGGATTGTCTGGCTATGTAGACTCCCTCCTCAGGCCCTACGCTACCAGCACTCCCAGCTACCTTCGAGACACCATTGACTTCCTGAGGAAACTTCAATCCATTGGTGATCTTCCTGATAACACCATCCTGGCCACTATGGATGTAGAAGCCCTCTACACCAACATTCCACACAAAGATGGACTACAAGCCATTAAGAACACTATCCCCGATAATGTCACGGCTAACCTGGTGGCTGAACTTTGTGACTTTGTCCTTACCCATAACTATTTTACATTTGGGGACAATGTATACCTTCAGATCAGCGGCACTGCTATGGGTACCCACATGGCCCCACAGTATGCCAACATTTTTATGGCTGATTTAGAACAACGCTTCCTCAGCTCTCGTCCCCTAAAACCCCTACTCTACTTGCGCTATATTGATGACATCTTCATCATCTAGACCCATGGAAAAGAAGCCCTTGAGGAATTCCACCATGATTTCAACAATTTCCATCCCACCATCAACCTTAGCCTGGTCCAGTCCACACAAGAGATCCACTTCCTGGACACTACAATGCTAATAAACAATGGTCACATAAACACCACCCTATACCGGAAACCTACTGACCGCTATTCCTACCTACATGCCTCCAGCTTTCACCCTGACCACACCACACAATCCATCGTCTACAGCCAAGCTCTGCGATACAACCGCATTTGCTCCAACCCCTCAGACAGAGACAAACACCTACAAGATCTCCATCAAGCTTTCTTACAACTACAATACCCACCTGCGGAAGTGAAGAAACAGATTGATAGAGCCAGAAGAGTTCCCAGAAGTTACCTACTACAGGACAGGCCTAACAAAGAAAATAACAGAACGCCACTAGCCGTCACCTTCAGCCCCCAACCAAAACCCCTCCAACGCATTATTAAGGATCTACAACCTATCCTGAAGGATGACCCAACACTCTCACAAATCTTGGGAGACAGGCCAGTCCTTGCCTACAGACAGCCCCGCAACCTGAAGCAAATACTCACCAACAACCACATACCACACAACAGAACCACTAACCCAGGAACCTATCCTTGCAACAAAGCCCGTTGCCAACTGTGCCCACATATCTATTCAGGGGACACCATCACAGGGCCCAATAACATCAGCCACACTATCAGAGGCTCGTTCACCTGCACATCCACCAATGTGATATATGCCATCATGTGCCAGCAATGCCCCTCTGCCATTTACATTGGTCAAACTGGACAGTCTCTATGTAAAAGAATAAATGGACACAAATCAGATGTCAAGAATTATAACATTCATAAACCAGTCGGAGAACACTTCAATCTCTCTGGGCACGCAATTACACACATGAAGGTCGCTATCTTACAACAAAAAAACTTGAAATCCAGACTCCAGCGAGAAACTGCTGAATTGGAATTCATTTGCAAATTGGATACTATTAATTTAGGCTTAAATAGAGACTGGGAGTGGCTAAGTCATTATGCAAGGTAGCCTATTTCCCCCTGTTTTTTCCTACCCATCCCCCCAGACGTTCTGGTTAAACTTGGATTTAAACTTAGAGAGTGGTCAGTTTGGATGAGCTATTGCCAGCAGGAGAGTGAGTTTGTGTGTGTGTGTGTGTGTTTGTGTTTCCCGGGGGGGGGGGGGTGAGAAAGCCTGGATTTATGTTGGAAATGGCCCACCTTGATTATCATGCACATTGTAGGGAGAGTGGTCACTTTGGATAAGCTATTACCAGCAGGAGAGTGAGTTTGTGTGTGTGTGTATGGGGCTGGGGGGGGGTGTGAGAAAACCTGGATTTTTGCAGGAAATGGCCCACCTTGATTATCATACACATTGTGAAGAGAGTGGTCACTTTGGATGGGCTATTGCCAGCAGGAGAGTGAGTTTGTGTGTGGGGGGGCGGAGGGTGAGAAAACCTGGATTTGTGCTGGAAATGGCCCAACTTGATGATCACTTTAGATAAGCTATTACCAGCAGGAGAGTGAGTTTGTGTGTGTATGGGGGTAGGGGGGTGAGAAAACCTGGATTTGTGCTGGAAATGGCCCACCTTGATTATCATGCACATTGTAGGGAGAGTGGTCACTTTGGATAAGCTATTACCAGCAGGAGAGTGAGTTTGTGCGTGGGGGGGGGGGCGGAGGGTGAGAAAACCTGGATTTGTGCTGGAAATGGCCCAACTTGATGATCACTTTAGATAAGCTATTACCAGCAGGACAGTGGGGTGGGAGGAGGTATTGTTTCACGGTCTCTGTGTGTATATAATGTCTTCTGCAGTTTCCACGGTATGCATCCGATGAAGTGAGCTGTAGCTCACGAAAGCTCATGCTCAAATAAATTGGTTAGTCTCTAAGGTGCCACAAGTACTCCTTTTCTACTTGGAGTTCCTGTTTCCCTAAAATATCCCCCCAAGCCTCTTCACCCCCTTTCCTGGGGAGGCTTGAGAGTAATCTACCAACCAAATAGGTAAACCAGGTGAGCACGGACCAGACCCTTGGGTTTTTAGGACACTAAAAATCAATCAGATTCTTAAAAAACAGAACTTTATTATAAAGGATAAAATGTAAAGAAGCACCTCTGTAAAATCAGGATGGAAGGTAACTTTACAGGGTAATCGGATTCAAAACAGAGAGGATTCCCCTCTAGGCAAAACTTTAAAGTTACAAAAAACAGGAATAAACCTCCTCCTAGCACAGGGAAAATTCACAAGCTAAACCAAAAGATAATCTAATGCATTTCCTTGCTATTACTTACTATTTCTGTAAGTTAGATGTATCATTCAGTAGGAGCTGGATTACTTGCTTGGTCTCTCTCTTTGTCTCCCGAGAGAACACAAAAAACCCAAAACAAAAACCTTCCCCCACAAATTTGAATGTATCTTCTCCCCTAATTGGTCCTTTTGGTCAGGTGCCAACCAGGTTATTTGAACTTCTTAACCCTTTACTGGTAAAGGAGGGATTTTATGCTACCCTTAGCTGTATGTTTAGTGTCAGGAAAAGGTTGTTCGTGCTAGAGTTTTCAGAGCACTGAAACTGAAACCTCTTCCTGGCCAGCACCTTCGTAACCCTCATGCCAAAGGCTCTTTCACCCCAGGGGTATTTAGGCTCCTGACTCCTTTGATTTCTGGGCCTTAGTGCCCCCAGCTCTCAGCAACTTCCCTCAGGGCCCTCAGCATCCAGCAGGGCTACTCCTTTCAGGAGCTTATTCACACTGGGACTCTTAGCTCCTGACCTAAAACTGGGCCTGAGTGATACCCCTGGATCTGATCACCTGCAAACGGCAGGGAAAATCAACTCCAAGCTCTGGTGCTGGCCCTTTTCCCTGTGATAGGCCAGGTACTCGGGTCCGAACAGAGCTGAACTTTGGAGCCAAAGTTTGTGGCTCCAGCCCATCCCTGTTTAAACTGCTCTGCCTAACCGTGGTGTGCCCAGGCCAGCATGGATGGAGCAACACCAGGTTCAATATTGATTTGGAATCCACACCAGGCTTTGTCTGTCCTAGACTTGCATGGGGAATCTCCTCCCATTGCATTGCTACTGCCTCAGTGCCACCCTAGCCTAGAGAGGATGCAGGCAGCTGCTGGAGTCTCAATGCCCTGTTGTGTGAACCTGGACCTTGCAGGGTTAGACAGCACTGTGGTTAAAATGCCAGTGGTCTCCTGAAACCTTGCCTATGCTAGCACTCCTATCACTGCTGACACTGCAAAGAGGAACCAGGGGGAGCACCAGTAGGGAATGCATGAGTACCTGTCAAATTGAAGAGGAGGTTTAGGAGCGCTGCTGTGCTAGGCTAAGCAGTAAAACACCTGCTCCGTATCAGCTGACAATTTTGCAGAAACATATTTTGCTGACCTAGTTTTCTGTTAGGCCTGTCTGGCAGAGCAGGGCCTAGGTTTAGTCATAAATCACAGGGGGCTTAAAGCGGTTCAACCTGGATGGGTTTCAGGGCCACATTCCCTTATGTGCCCTGGCTGCTTTGCAAGGCTCCTGTGATGCAAAGTAGTTGAAATTCTGGCTTTTTTAGTGGGCTGAGCCAAGTTCAAGGCCATTTTGCCCCACCAGAGTGGCACAAATCAGCTCGAATGAGCTGGTGAATCTGGCCCTTTTATTGGAACCAATGTGTTAAACATAGTTCCTAGGCCAGGCTAGACAAGTCCTAACCCTCTAGCTATAACACCCCTCTTGAACAATGTTAAGGAATTCCACCTAGTAACCAGGCCCCGCGCATGCAAATGAAAGACAGTACAGGGACAGAAATAGTCTACTGTCTTCTATAGACCAATCCACATGCCTAAAGATAAGCATGTAACTAAAATACTTGCAAGATCAAGCTTAAAAGGCTGATGCATACACCTGCTCTCGGGATACTCACCTGTTTCTATATGGTTTATGCCAAAGCAGACATGCACATTTCAGATATGATAGTAAAAATCAAATAAATACTTTTGTGACACTGCACCTCATATTCTTCATAGTAATATTATTATGGTATAATTATGACATAATTATGACGCATTTTGTACAAGATGAGTTATTTAAGGTGCAATTGAAAAGATTATGATTTGCTGAATATGATTATCCTATTTGTATGCATGTATCTTTTTTGTATCAGAAGTTATTAATATTGACTATGTATCTGTATTTCAAATGTAGTTACACCTGGGAAATGCCCACTAGATAAAATGTTTTCAGTCTAGATAGTGGGTGGGGAAGGGTCTATTAGGGGTAATGGGCCATTAGGGAAAAACAATAGGCCTTAGGAAAAGCTCGTCTCCCACCTGGTGAGTCTTCCTGAGAATGCTACAGACAGCCTGTGAGTGATGGCTGCTATGACTCTACAAGGACCAGACCACATGATGCTGGACTACATCTTGGGATGTCAGTGTTTTTCCACAGACTGGTCTTGGAACCAAGCTCTGAAACAAAGGGTTCCTGCCATATGCAAAAGCTACATCAGACAGGGAGTGACATCATCTGGTGTTCTTTGCTCCCCACACAGGAAGACTCCAGGAAACACCTGATGAACAAAGACTGAACTGGGGGAAGTGCTGGACCCAGGCTAAAGGGATTTCTAGCCTGTGTATGAAATACCTGGGGATTCCAAGCTGTAAAGCAAGTGTAGCTTGCCCCTTAAGAATCTGCAGCCTGCTTGTATCATCTCTTATGGTGAGACTCTGCTATTCATATCCAATCTATTTAGTATATTAAGCTCAGTTTGCTTTTTTTGTTTATTTGGTAGGTAATCTGCTTTGATCTGTTTGCTATCACTTATCACTTAAAATCTATCTTTTCTAGTTAATAAATTTGTTTTTGTTTTAATCTAAACCAGTGAGCTTTGACTTGAATGCTTGGGGGAAATCTCTGCATGGTTACCACAAGAATGCTTTGTTCTCGTCACAGTGAGGGGGAGGCGGACCAGGTATTAAACCCATATACTGGCCAGATTTGATCAGGACTGGATGGTACTGCTCTGGGGTCGAAGGCTGGGAAGCTGGCGATTGGGTGTGTCCCTTCCTGTGTGAATGCTGGTGAAAGTGCAGGCTGGAGGGCTTTGCAGCTTGTCACAGCAATACAGTGTGAGAGGGAGCCCAGGTTGGTGGGTCAGGGGGTTCAGTGGTACCCCAGTTCCAGGTGGCCCCTGTGGGGTGAACCTGTCACAACTTGGTCAGTCTAATGCCCCTTATTTCTTGTCTTCTTGCAATTGCCCCTTTCTCCAGCATGCCACTCAGCAGAGGTCAGTGCTACTGACTAGAGACAGGGAGCTCTGTCGCTGGAGCAGGCTATGGAAGCTGGAGTGAGGCAGAGCGCACGCACACAGCACTCTGGGGTGGGCGCGTGCTGAATGGAGTGCTTGGAAATTTGCATAAACCCCGTCACCTTCATTCCAGCCCTCGCTAACACTTTCCATGAGCTATTGTACACGTTACATTGCCATTTAATTGTGCCTAAGCACCATCATAAAAGCAAATGAAGCAAATCGAGCAGCACAAAAATGAAAAAATCCCAGACTAGCTACATGGTTACTGTCACTCCCCGGAAAGGAAGGGAACTGCTCCCGTCATACTTAGCAAATGGTTTATGGGCACCTCACTCAATCATCTGCCTTTCTGCAGCACCCAGACACTTGCTCTTGGCCATGTGGTGACAACTTTATTGTCACTTCCACTCACTAGGGTCAGACCTGAGCCAAAAGATCACTTGTACAAACAAAATCGGCATCACTCACTTGCACCATTTACTCTTGGTGTTCCAGAGAGCCTCCTCTTGCGCCTCTGTTCCAAAGAGGATATGCCAGCAGCTGCTGTGCCGTGAGTGCACATTGCCATCTGTAAAATGTCCATGAGGGGATTCCTTGGGGGCCTCAAACACTTCTCCCCAAACTCTGCTCCCTTTGTATTTCTGTGGTACTCAGCTTATGTGCATGGCTGCACAGCCTCACCTCAGGGGTTCCCAATGGCTCTGTGACACAGCCCAAGTGGGTGGGAGAGGGGGAGGTACCTGGAGAATTACCTCACTATGGACAGCCAGTAGGAGCATGCTCATGTTCAGGGCCCTAAAGGTTAGTGCATCCTCGTGTAGCATTACTCTACCCCCTTCCACACATAGTTCCCTCTCAGCCTTGTCATCTCTGCTGCCCCAAGTGCCAAAAGCAGTGTCTTGGAGGCCATCCATGCTCCCCAGAGCCATGAATGGTAGGGAAGCAGGCTGGAAGTCTCACCCCTGACTCCCTGCTGCCAGATCAGGAGGAAACCACATGCAGAATGCAGCAGACCCAGAGACCAAGCTCGGGGTGAGGGGAACAGCCTGGGAGCAGCCCCACCATGAGCTTGCATTGCACATGGGACACTTTCGCAGCCCAAGAGGAGTTGCCCTCACTGGGGGCTAATGGCCTGCGGTGGGAGGGAGTGCTTTGGTGATAGTGTTAGAGCTCCATTGTTAAGGATTTACAATTGCATTAACTCTCTGTCTAGTCTGTTCCATGTAGGCTTTTATGCCATGCGCATCACCCTAGTCTCTGAACACCTGCCTGAAGTGCATTAAGCAACGTGACTAAAATCTGTCATATGGTGTTTGTTCTCCCATCCTTTCCCCAGAGACAGACATGTGCCTGTAGTGGGGTGTCTTGTTTTGGTTGGGCGTCTTTTTTTGTTAGTGAAATAAACATGCCTGTCACTCTGTGTTTATTCTGGAGAAGGCAAGGTCAAGGAACGGAGCGGAAAGCAGAGGTCAGCAGTGGCCCTTAGTTCCTGGGGGAGTTCATTGTACTGTCTGGAGCCAGGCCTCTGAGAAAGTGCTCTCTCCCATGACGCAAAAACCAGGGGTCACCAGATGAAATGAACAGGCAGCAGGTTTAAAACAAACAAGAGGAAGTATTTCTTCACACAACGCACAACGAACCTGTGGAACTCATTGCCAAGGGATGTTTAATGGCCAAAAGTATAACCACATACTTGTGGCAGCCCTAAACCTCTCACTGCCAGAAGCCAGGAGTGGAAGCCAAAGGTGGATCATGCTGTAATTTTCCTATTCTGGACACTCCCCCTGATGCTCTGATATGGGCCCGTCAGTGACAGGATACTGGGCAAGGCAGGCCATGATCTGACCCAGTATGGCTGATCTTGACTTATGAGGAGAGGCTGAGGGAACTGGGATTGTTTAGTTTACAGAAGAGAAGAATGAGGGGGGATTTGATAGCTGCTTTCAACTACCTGAAAGGGGATTCCAAAGAGGATGGATCTAGACTGTTCTTGGTGGTAGCTGATGACAGAACACGGAGTAATGGTCTCAAGTTGCAGTGGGGGAGGTTTAGGTTGGATATTAGGAAAAACTTTTTCACTAGGAGGGTGGTGAAACACTGGAATGCGTTACCTAGGGAGGTGGTGGAATCTCCTTCCTTAGATATTTTTAAGGTCAGGCTTGACAAAGCCCTGGCTGGGATGATTTAGTTGGGGATTGGCCCTGCTTAGAGCAGGGGGTTGGACTAGATGACCTCCTGAGGTCCCTTTCAACCCTGATATTCTATGATTCTATGATCTTATTTTCTTATTTATTAGCATCCATGGCATCAGAACAGCTAACATCTCCAAGGAACAGATGAAGAGGCTGGGACAAGGGTGCAACACTAGCTTGCAGAGGCTAAGAAAATAAATTATTTAGACAGAATTAAACAAAGGAACAAATTAAATGCTGCAAATTACTCATGGACTAAAAGGGGCTGATTATTCATCTACAAGTAAAATATACAGCTAGAATAGCAACTGCTGGTGTAGTAATCAGTGAACACTATGACTATAAAAATTTAATTCAGTTTGTGCAGCCAATTAAAGGAACACAGCCAAATTATCAACCAAAGCTGTTGACTTGTAATATAAGGTCACAGGGCAAAAATTAATAAACTCCATGAAATTACATGGATGACAAAGTGGGATCAGACTGGCACCGAGCATACATCAGCAGCATTGGTCAAGATAGCCACACTGCCATTAATCATCAGGTCTAATAAGAAGTGAATCATATGCCTAGTCTCAGCAGACACATTTTCTTGCCACTGACTGTATGATGCATTGCCTGTGATAATAGGAGAAACTGAACTTGATGACCCCCCCAGGAGGTTCCTTCCAGTCCCATGTTCATAGGAGATCTTGGAGCTATAATCTCCATCTCTCATATTGTTTGCCCAACTCTGTTTTCATCAAGGAGATTGTCACTCCCCAAAGTGTTAAGTATGGCTTACTGGGAGCCAGCTCATTGGAGCAGAACAGGGAGCCTGGAGCTCAGATTTTGTTCACCAAGTATCTGACACCTTTGCCATTTATTGAAAATCTAAGATGTGGGTCAGGTGGTCAATGGATTAGACAGAGTAAAGATGTTCTGATAAACAAATGACTGCTAAAACCCAACGGATAGCAAAACAACATAGTCAAGAGTGGAACTTCTGTTGCAATCACACAATCTTAATGAGACAAGGTAGGCTGGGGGAGGTAATATCTTTTATTGGACCATATTCTGCTGGTGAGAAAGACAAGCTTTTGAGCCTCACAAAGCTCTTCTACAGGTCTGGGAAAGGTGCTCTGAGCATCACAGCTAAATAAAAGGTTGACCAGATTGCTTAGGATAAATAGTTAGCACATATTTCAAGGGACCATTCAGGGTGAAGTGGCCTGTAACACCCCTGTAGCCATAGGACAAAAATGGGGGTTAGTGGGCTACAGATTGCTGTAATAAGCCATAAATCCAGTGTCTTTATTAAGACTATGATTTTTAGTGTCTCACAACGTTATGAATTTAAGCTCCCAGGCTTGTCGTTTGAAAGTGATGTGCAGATTTCCTTTGAGGATGAGGATTGATAGTCAGATATCGAGTGAACACTTTTGTGAAAAGTGTTCACCCAGAGATGATAGGGTGTTTGTGTCTTTTATCATTTTCCTGTGGGAGAGCGATTGTCTGATTTCACCCACATAGTTTTTATTGGGGCATTTAGTGCCCTGGATTAGGTACACCCCCTGTTGTGATAGGCATGTGTAGGACCCATGGTTCTTGAAAGATGTATTGGACTGGGGATTATTGATCATTATAGCAGCAGAGCTATGGCTGCAGGTTTTGCATCTGTTGTTCTGGCAGAGTCTGGGGCTGCTTTGAGTTGGCGTGTCATGGTCTGTGTGGAGCTTGTGTCTGATGATGAGCTTGGAGAAGTTGGGAGTTGTTTTAATGCCAGAAGAGGAAAGATTTATTTCAGGATGGGGTCCTCATGGAATTTGGGCTGTAATTGTTTCATGATACCTCATATGGGTTCCAGTGTGGGATGGTATGTTACAAGTAGGAGGAGGTGTCGGAGGGGGGTTTATTTCTGTAATTAATTTTCTCTCAGGGTATTTGTGTGGCCCGTTCCATGATACGATCTAGTTCTCTGGTGGAGTGTCCCTGTTTCGTGAAGGCAATTTTGAGTGTATTAAGATGGGGAACCTGGAACACAAAAGGAGAGTGGGACCAAGAAAATTAATATCGCAGAAAGCTTTACATATAAGAAATTTGTTTCTTTGTCATAAATCAGTTAATTTGTAGCCTGACAATGCAGTCTGATTTTGTTGGGATTAATTGTGTGTGACAAAGTTCCTCCTCTACCTGGGTGGGTCTTGCGCTTATTGGTGGATTTGCTCACCTCAGAGATTCATGGCAGCCCTCAGTTTGGCCGTTTTTGTGAACCCACAGTCCAGGTCAACTCCTCCGGTATCAAGTAGGGAGTTGTGGGGGATGGAGAGATGGGGGGAACCCGGGCCCGCCCTCTACTCCGGCTTCCAGCCCAGGGCCCTGTGGATTGCAGCTGTCTACAGTGGCTCCTGTAACAGCTGCGTGACAGCTACAACTCTGTGGGCTACTTCCCCATGGCCTCCTCCCAACACCTTCTTTATTCTCACCACAGGACCGTCCTCCTGATGACTGATAATGCTTGTACTTCTCAGTCTTCCTGTAGTATGCCTTCTCACACTCAGCTTCTTGCGCCTCTTGCTCCCAGCTCCTTGCACGCACCACAAACTGAAGTGAGCTCCTTTTTAAACCCAGGTGCCCTGATTAGCCTGCCTTAATTGATTCTAGCAGCTTCTTGATTGGCTGCAGGTGTTCTAATCAGCCTGTCTGCCTTAATTGTTTCCAGAAAGTTCCTGATTGTTCTAGAACCTTCCCTGTCACCTTACCCAGGTAAAAGGGACCTACTTAACCTGGGGCTAATATATCTGCCTTCTATCACTCTCCTGTAGCCATCTGGCCTGACCCTGTCACATATCCCCCCTCCCACCCCCCACCCCCCCGTGCTCAACACCATGGGGTTGGGAAACTTGGGACATCAGGCAGAGTACCTGTGACAAGCCATCTGCATTGCCATGGTGGCTTCCAGCCCAGTGTTGTATGGTGAATTGGAAAAGTTGTAGGGACAGGAAGCATCTGGTCACCCTTGCCTTCTTCTCTTTATTTCGCTGCATCCACTGGAGGGGTGCATGGTCGGTCACAAGGGTAAACTGTCATCCCAGAAGGTAATAACATAGTGTTTCCATGGCCCATTTCACAGCTAGGCAGTCTCTTTCAACCGTGGCATACTTCTGCTCTCTCGGGAGGAGTTTCCTGCTGAGGTAGAGGATTGGGTGTTCTTCATCTCCAACCATCTGCAATAGAACAGCTCCCAATCCTACTTCAGATGCATCTGTCTGTAAAATGAATTCTTTGTTGAAGGCTGGGGCTATAAGACCAGGATTACTGCAGAGGGCTGTCTGTAGACCCATGAATGCTTCCTCTGTGGCATCTGTCCACTTCATCATGTCTGGACCCCGGGCTTTTATCAGGTCTGTCAGGGGACTCGCTCTGGTAGCAAAATGGGGAATAAATCGTCGGTAGTACCCCACCACACCCAGGAATGCCCGGACTTGCTTTTTCCGATTCGTCCGGGGCCAATTTTGGATAGCCTCTAGTTTGTTTAGCTGGGGCTTGACCATGCCCCTTCCTACAGTGTAGCCAAGGTATTTAGCCTTGGCTAGCCCTATAGCACACTTGGCTGGGTTGGCTGTGAGGCCAGCCCGTCTTAGCATTTCCACAACTGCTTCCACCTTTTCGAAGTGGGTTTCCCAGTCGGGGGTGTGAATAATCACATCATCCAGGTATGCCGCAACATAACTGGTATGGGGCCGTAGGAGCTTGTCCATAAGATGCTGGAAGGTGGCAGGTGCCTAATGCAGACCAAAAGGAAGCACAGTATATTGAAACAGACCCTCTGGGGTAGAGAATGCCATCTTTTCTTTCACGTCTTTGGCAAGGGGAATCTGCCAGTATCCCTTTGTTAAATCAAGGGTGGTCAAAAATCGGGCATTGCCCAGGCGGTCAACTAACTCATCGATATGGAGTACGGGGTATGCATCGAATTTGGATATCTCATTCAGCCGGCGAAAGTCATTACAAAACCTAGTGGTGCCATCAGGTTTGGGTACCAACACAATTGGGCTTGACCACTGACTGTGGGACTCTTTGACGACTCCCAGCTCCAACATCCTTTTTACCTCTGCCTTGATCTCCTCCCTTTTTGCCGCTGGGACCCGATAGGACCTTAAAGTTACCTTTGCCCCAGGGTCTGTGATGATGTGGTGATATACTTCGGTGGTCCAACCTGGTTTGGTTGAAAACACGTCCTGGTATCGGTTGATCATCTCAGTTACCTCCTTCTTCTGGTTTGGTGTCAGATCAGTGGATGCCCTGATCTGCTCCTGCAAGTTATTTCCCTGGATCGGGGACCCTTGGGCCACTACACACGCCTCTCATTGGTGCCAAGGCTTTAAGAGGTTAATGTGATAAATTTGTTCTTGTTTCCAGCATCCTGGCTGCTGCACCTTGTAGGTTACTTCCCCAACAGGTTCAAGCACCTCACAGGGCCCCTGCCATTGAGCCAAAAGCTTGCTTTCTGCCATAGGTACCAACACCATCGCCCGATCCCCTGGTTGGAACTGTTGGACTTTTGTCTGATGATTGTAATGGGTTTGCTGGGCCTCCTGCGTCTTTTCCAAATGTTCCCGTACAATAGGGGTGACCCAGGCTATCCGTTCATGCATCTGCAACACACGGTCAATTATATTTCACCCCTCATTAGGTTCCTCTTCCCAGATTTCTTTTGCAATATCTAGTATGCCACGGGGGTGGAATCTGTATAATAACTCAAAGGGGGAAAACCCAGTTGAGGCCTGAGGTACCTCCTGGATGGCAAACATAAGGTAGGGTATCCCAATCCTTCCTGTCCCAACTTACCACTTTCCTTATCATTGCCTTGAGGGTTCGGTTAAACCTTTCTACCAGCGCATCAGTCTGCGGATGATAGACTGAAGTTCTCAGGGTATGGATATGGAGCAGCGTACAGAGGTCCTTCATTAGCTTCAACATAAATGGGGTACTGTCAAGGTGCCTTCCCCACTCTGAACTCTAGGGTACAGATGTGGGGACCTGCATGAAAACCTCCTAAGCTTACTTTTACCAGCTTAGGTTAAAACTTCCCCAAGGTACAAACTATTTTACCCTTTGCCCTTGGACTTCCACTGCCACCACCAAATGTTTATCCAGGTTTATTTTATTAGGAAAGCATTGTTTGGAAACGCCTTTCCCCCCAGAATCCTCCCAACCCTTGTACCCCACTTCCTGGGGAAGGTTTGGTAAAAATCCTCACCAATATGCATAGGTGACCACAGACCCAAGCCCTTGGATCTTAAGAACAATGAAAAAAACATTCAGTTCTTGAAAAGAAGAATTTTAATAGACGAAACAGTAAAAAAGAATCACCTCTGTAAAATCAGGATGGTAAATACCTTACAGGGTAATTAGACTCAAAACATAGAGAATCCCTCTAGGCAAAACCTTAAGTTACAAAAAGACACACAGACAGGAATATCCATTCTATTCAGCACAGCTTATTTTCTCAGCCATTTAAAGAAATCATAATCTAACGCATATCTAGCTAGATTACTTACTAAATTCTAAGACTCTATTCCTGTTCTGTCCCTGGCAAAAGCATCACACAGACAGACACAGACCCTTTGTTTTTCTCCCTCCTCCCAGCTTTTGAAAGTATCTTGTCTCCTCATTGGTCATTTTGGTCAGGTGCCAGCGAGGTTATCCTAGCTTCTTAACCCTTTACAGGTGAAAGGATTTTTCCTCTGGTCAGGAGGGATTTTAAAGGTGTTTACCCTTCCCTTTATATTTATGACAGGTACCTTGGTCTGTTAATATCTCCTTTGGTGGCCCTACTCGGGCAAAGATCCCCACCAGCTCTTTGGCTATCATTTTAGAGGCTGTGTTCTGCGGGGGGATAGCTTCTGGGTAGTGAGTAGCATAGTCCAAAACAACAAGTATATATTGGTGGCCCTGGGATGTCTTCTCCAGGGATCCCACTAGGTCCATGGCTATTCACTCAAAGGGGACCTCTATGATGGGAAGAGGTACTAAAGGTGCCCTCAAGTGGGGACGGGGACTGTGCAGCTGGCACTCTGGGCAGGACGCACAGTACCTCTGCACTTTTTCATGTATCCCGGATCCCAAAAGAATCACTCTCCTGTAGCCATCTGGCCTGACCCTGTCACATGTGTAAGTGCACATCAGTGTGAGCAAGGGATACACAGCTGGGCTTTTTATTTTTAGTCAGTATTACACAAGTGTCAGAGCTGCAGACAGCTTACACTGGTGCCTGGGAGATGGTCACACATCCTTGTGGCTCTGAAATGAGGCGCTGTCTTGGCCTTCCAGGCTTGGCTTTTCAAATGAACCTAATGGATTTAGGTGTCCAGTGCTCATTGAATTTCAGCGGAGGTGCCTAACCTATGAAGAATGGCTCCTATGGAGCCCTGCCCCTCCTCTGAGCTGTCTCCTCATGAACAGCTGTCTCGACATACGTTTCCCCCAAGTCCATTTCAAGCATTTGGTGCATAGAACCGCTATTGATGCCAGGTTTCCCCTAGGCCCAATGATTTGCTCTGATTCCTATAGTACAGCCCAAGGAGCCCGGCACCCAGCTGTGGCACCAGGTATCACACGGATGAAAAGCTGCGGCTGACGGCAGTGACCAGGGATCTGTCTGATTAGCAGGGCATGAGGCCTCGCCTCAGTGAGCAGTGGTACCAACACCATCGCCCGATCCCCTGGTACATCTATCTGGGAGCAGTGGTAAGAGAAGTGAGTCACTTGGGCACTACCGCACCCAAGCTATGTGTCCTGATGCCCTCATGAGGCCCTGCTCCCACTGACTGTACTGCAACAGCAACAGCTGCAGTGCCAGCCCCTTCCATTCCCTACCACACAGATACACCTCACTGGTGTTTCCCTTCGCAGAAGCCAGTATCCGCTGTTAGGATTTAGTTATTCAGACCTGCCCTATACTCTAAGAATTTAGGTGTATTCTTATCACTTGGCTAGTTAGAGGTATAAAAGAAAGAATCAAAATCACTGTCTGCCCATGTAAGGTCCTTCTCTTACTGTGACAGTCTGAGGCCCTGTTCTTAGGCTAAGGCCTTTGGCTAAGCAGCAGAGGCAGCCATAAGCTGGGAAGTGACCGGTCACCTCCTCACATTCCAAACTAGTCACATTGAAATAAGGTGTTATTGGTCTGTTAGGAATACAATTCTGTCCCGATAGTGCCTATTACCTCCAGATAAAGGGAAGTGCCTAGAAAATGTAAAAGGAAACTTAGTTTGATGGCATCCTGTCTGGCAAGAACTCACTTATCAATAGCTGGGATGTGAAATCCTCACTTCTGTATTGTTTTGTCATTATAGTTCCCACTTTGCTATTGTTTATCTGTATAATCTCCGTCTGGTTCTGAGATTGTTTCTGTCTGCTGTATAATTAATTTTGCAGGGTGTAAACTAATTAAGGTGGTGGGATATAATTGGTTAAATAATCATGTTCCAATATGTTAGGATTGGTTAGTTAAATTCCAGGAAAATGATTGGTTAAGGTATAGCTAAGCAGAACTCAAGTTTTACTAGATAGTCTGCAGTCAATCAGGAAGTGGGTGGATGGGTGGGGGAAATGGGAACAGGGAATGGGGTGGGGAAATTGGAATCATGTTTGGCTAAGGGCAGAAATGGGAACAGGGACACAGGTGTAAGGCTCTGTGGGGTCAGAGCTGGGAAGGGGGACACTAAGGAATGAAACTGGAATCATGCTTGCTGGAAGTTCAACCCAATAAACATCGAATTGTTTGCACCTTCGGACTTGGGGTATTGTTGCTCTCTGTTCATGCGGGAAGGGCCAGGGAAGTAAGTGGGTGACGGAATAAGCCCCCACACATGTCAGGATCCCAACAAGGGCAGTTGGGACCAAGGATCAGAGCGGGGGCAAACCTGAGTCTGGGAGTAGCAGAGCAGCCCGTAGTCAGGTTCTAGGCCAGGGGCGATACCAAGGGACACATGCCGAGTTATGTCTGAGGGCCAGAGCCAGGAGGCGAAGCCAAACCAAGCCAAGGTCAAAGCCAGGAGTTCATGAGCAGGAATGGTCATGGCAAAAGAGCTGCACTGTTGCCTGGACACTCCCTGGAACGCCCCTTGGGGTATATAAGGCTGGGAGACAATCAGGAACCATGAGGCTGCTGCCTGTCAGACCCTTAGGCGGGACATCCCATGGTCTGTGCCACAGCAGGTCATGGGCAATGGAGTGCAAGCTGGTTGCTGCTGCTGCTGGGTGGCAGCCTGGAGATGCCAACTGCCTGGCTGCTCTGCAGGCCTGGGTGCTGGACCCACAGGGCCTTACACTGAGGGTGTGGAGGAGAGAGTCTGTGACAAGAGACTCCCTAGCCCTGGCTGCAGGAACTCAGGCTGGCTGAAAACCCACTTTGATGCCCCTTACGGTAAACAGTTACACACGTGGTGCCCATGTACAAGACAGGAAGAATATTCAAGGGCCAGAGCTGTATTCCCTCCAGTTTCATAGGCTGTTCTCAAGAAGGGTTGGCACCAACAATCAAATCCAGCTAATGCTGAAGCTTGGCAAAAGGAATGTGGAGGATGGCTTTGAAAGGAAAACTGAAAGGAGAAAATATTGAGACAGTCATTACAGTAAAAGTGCTCTGCAGGAGGACACACCTAGCTGAGCAAGCTCAGACAATAATGCTATAGTTGATAAAGCTTAGAAGCCAGCTGATAAAGCATTCGCTATTTATGGGATAACAATTTAAAAATCTACAGCACATCGACGCTTGAAATGGAAGGTAAAATAGGAGTGCATTCCATTCCATGGGATTCAAACACACACCGCCATCTGAAAAGCCATTGGAAAAGGCACCTTTGGGAAATATGAGCAGCAAGAATTAAACCAGCAGGCACAAAGAGGAAAGTATGATCACATAGGGAAAAGTAATTGAAACACATCCCTCCTCTTACTGTAAATAGGATAAGAATAATAACCTGCTACCTAAATCAGAGTGAACCATCAATATTGCTTGCTTCTTATTTGTAACATTAATTGACTGTGGGGTCCCACTTTGTTTAGTGATTCAGGGATACACATCAGCACTCTTTCATGAACAGTATGTGCCTGTTAATATTTGAGACCAGTGATGGTATTTACCACATCCATATTTCCCAGATAGAAACACACATCTCTTAAAGTTGGAGGGGGGAGTGTTTTGTTTTGCTTTGCTTTTTGGCCTCCTACATACATGCCCTCATCATTAGTGCTTAACAAACTGTAAAATGAAGCATGGGGGGTTCCTTTTAAACCTTTTTCTCTGTAACCAATATGTTACAGAGAAAAAGCTGTATGCTGTGTGTTGTATGCTGCTTGAATGTGGGGTAGAACCATACCTTCCCACATGAAGAGCCTGGAAGAGAGAGTTTAGAAATAGGTGAATCTGTCTTATCTTTAGCAATGATTATGCACAATAATTGGAGATTTGTTTACTGTTGTCTGTGTATTGTCTGCATTACTCACGATATAAATTGTGAGAAAAGAGGGAGCTGGCCCTTTAAGGTTAGGATAGGGGTAGCTGGCGTGTGCTGTGGCAGGGGCTCTGAGTGAGGTGTGGGGCTGTGTTGGGGGATGGGCTTAAAGGGCTTGTAGATTCCAAGAGTGAAGAAATTTCTGAAATGCCCTGGCTGGTCATGGCCAGAGTGACTAACAGGGGACCACTGGGAGGGAGAATAGGCCCACTTCATCGCTCCTGTAACTGCACTTCAGTCAATGGAGTCACAGCAGGGATTTATTTATGCATATCAGATGAGTATGGGAAGCAATAAAGGCCCAGTCCAACAGAGTCAATGGGATCCTCCCTTTGATTGCATTGAGAACAGGTTCAGACCCTAAGTGGCGTTTCTGTGTGATTATTAAACACAAAGAGGAGAGTTCTTTGTTCAGCAGGGCGTGCTATTTTCACTGCTCTTCTGCAGAAGTGACTGCAATTCCCAGCAGTAACCAGCCCACCCCAGGCTGGGGACTCTGCCACAGCCCAACACAAGCAGTGTTTTCTTCAGGAATTGAAACTGAGCGGGGGGGGGAGGGGTTCAAATTTACATGGGGTTGGGTCAGGGCCAAAGAGGGGTGAGACTATGAGGGTAAAGGTGGCTCTATGGCACCATAGTAAAAACTGAAAATGTTTCATGACCATTTAATTAGATTTAACTCGTTTTAAAATCATCACAAAAATTAAAGTTGGCTACTCAAGCCTTCTATGAAGAACTACATCTACATCCTTCTTGGTTTCTTGTTATAATTTTGCACAACTCTGTTAATGAACTTCTTAAATGCAATGCGTTCAACTTTGGTGGCTTCTCGTGTGTCCGGTACTTCCATTCTTTTAACTGATATGCTCATTAGATCATTCACATGTTCAGATAGAAGGCGACTTCTTTCAGAACACAAAATTTTATTCAATGAGGCAAAAGAACGCTCAACTGTAGCTGTTGTGACTGGGAGTAGCAAGAGACTAATTCCTACTTCTTTCAGCCCAGGAAATAGAGCACAAAGATAAGGTCAAGCCACTACTGATGAGTCGTTGTATGATATTCCATTGTGTGTTCAAATTCTCTATTCTGTCCTGAGCACATGGCAGCCCCATTGCTGGTAGTGCCTCACTCCACTCAACTGTCAGTGTTTTATAGGACAGGGATCTGTAAAAGCTACGTAGAGGTTGAGTAGAATCTAGAAGTCGCTGTTGTAGATATTTAAGAATCAAGTCTGTGTACTTTTTCAGTTGTCTTAACAAATACTTCTTCTCCTCTTCACTTAAGGATTCAATATAAATGCCTTCATTAGTCAACTTCTGAACTGAAGTCTTTGCTTCTTCCAGTACTTTTTCAATGGATAGCTCTTGGATTGATCCAAATGTAGCTTCTATTGCTGGACAAAGATCTTCTACTGTTGTAGCAGATGCCTGGATGGCATTGTTTAATGACCCAACTGTTTTCAACAGTTGACTTACAAGAGAGAGAATGGCAATAGTCTTCTCTGAATGTAGTAGCAAAAGTAATCCACCAGCCCCACTACTTAGATCCATCCCATCTTGGTAGATACTTTCCAAAGCCAGTAATAATGGCTGGAGTAATTTTAAGACAGCAGCCAAGGATCGCTCATGAGAAAGCCAGCTGGTTTTCCCAGGTTGGACTAATTTGAACTACAGTCCCAATGTATCTTCTATATTTTCCAAGATATTCAGTCTTTTTGGACTCTTGCTGAAAAAATAATATAATGAAGATATTAAATTTATAGCTTTTTAAATGTCTTTTGGAGAGTCTGCAGCTCGTACTAGCGCTAGTTGGAGTAGATGGCCTCTGCAGGGTGTATAGGAGACACTAGGGTTACACTTTTCTCTGAGCAAAGCTTGTCCTCCACCATGTCTTCCAGAGAAGTTTGCAGCTCCATCAAATGCACAAGCAGCCATCTGTTTGGGGTCCCATTGACAAGCATTTAATTCTTCTAAGATGTGGGTTGTCACAAATGCAGCCAATCTGTCTTCTATAACTTGAACATCTAGAAATGCATCTACTGGCCTACCACTGACATCAAGATAACGTACACAATGACTTAATAGTTGATGCTCATTTGTATCAGTGCATTCATCAGCTATGTATGCAAATTTTTTTTGTGGTGAGAGAGTTCGTCACTTTTTCAACTGTTGAGTCTTTCACTCTTGCACCTCATGCTTCTAGCCAGTCAGTTGAGTTTCTTGCAGAAAGATAGTGAGCATTTGCTGGTCTTGTTCAGAACCGGTGTTCAACTTCAGGGTGAACAAGTGACAATGCACTTAACATTGGCCTCCAGTTTGTAGTGTGTGGTATTTCTTGCCTAAATAGAAAGTATGAGGCCACAGCCATGTTTGTTTGCATGAACTGTGTTGTGTCTCCAGCATTTTTAACAGCCTCATTAACACTGGTGTTGTCCTTGGTCAGTGGAGACTTAGAGTTCAGAGGTGCTTTCACATGAGTTTATCTCCCAGGTAGGGGGCAAGAAGGCACTTTGCTCATTCCTCCAGCTGCTCACTGTTCACTCTGGCCACTGTTGTTCGTTGTGCCACCGTTCACTCCACTGCTCTGTTGCCAATGGCCCTGCACCGTCACCTTCTGCTGCCACCTGCCGCTATAACCTCTGCGTGGTTCCACCCAGCTCTGTGATTTCAGCTGAGCTCTCAGTGGGGGAATCTCGCAGCTAGTGCAGGCTGGGGGGGTCTCTTCCACAGAAATACTGTCCCACAGCAGGTCTAAGCACTTAGACCTCATTATCAGTGATTTCAGCTGTAGGGGTCACTTAACAAAACAAAAGACCATCTATGGAGCCTAATCAGCTCTGTCTTTAAACAGTGGAGGGGGGCAGGTCTAATAGTACTTGTGACTCAGGCAGACCATCAAGCAAAACACCTGTCCCCACCCTCTCTTGATGCCCTCAATCAGCACAGGCTAAGTACAGTTCTACGGCCCTTTACTCATACAGTGGAAATAACACTTCATTACACCTCCCACCTCGCATTCAAGTGATTTATAACCCAACCCCAGCCAAAATCTAGAGGTTGGGCAATGCAGCTCTGCTTGCTGGATACCTAGGTAGATGAGGTGTGAATGTAAATACAGTCTGGTCCTAAAACCTTTTCTCCCCCAGCCCCCAGCTCATCACTAGCTGTCAGGGAGAGCTCATTTAGACTTTATTGGCCAACCTAATAATTTCAAATTGTCATTTGTAAGCAATCACCTAAATGAATGCACTGACATGGTCATAAAAACAACAGCTGTATAAGGAAGCTAGTCTATGTTCATACTTTTCAAATCTATTATACTTTTTCAGATACACATATTTTATCATACACTGTATATGCTTTTAAAGTGTGTATTAATGTTTCAATTTCCATTCAAATTTCCAAACAGTCTGTCATAAATATAAAGGGAAGGGTAAACCCCTTTGAAATCCCTCCTGGCCAGGGGAAAGCTCCTCTCACCTGTAAAGGGTTAAGAAGCTAAAGATAACCTCGCTGGCACCTGACCGAAATGACCAATGAGAAGACAAGATACTTTCAAAAGCTGGGAGGAGGGAGAGAAACAAAGGGTCTGTGTGTCTGTCTATATGCTGGTCTTTGTCGGGGATAGACCAGGAATGGAGTCTTAGAACTTTTAGTAAGTAATCTAGCTAGGTATGTGTTAGATTATGATTTCTTTAAATGGCTGAGAAAAGAATTGTGCTGAATAGAATAACTATTTCTGTCTGTGTATCCTTTTTGTAACTTAAGGTTTTGCCTAGAGGGGTTCTCTATGTTTTTGAATCTAATTACCCTGTAAGATATCTACCATCCTGATTTTACAGGGGGGATTTCTTCATTTCTATTTACTTCTATTTTTATTAAAAGTCTTCTTGTAAGAAACTGAATGCTTTTTCATTGTTCTCAGATCCAAGGGTTTGGGTCTGTGGTCACCTATGCCAATTGGTGAGGCTTTTTATCCAACATTTCCCGGGAAAGGGGGGGGTGCAAGTGTTGGGAGGATTGTTCATTGTTCTTAAGATCCAAGGGTCTGGGTCTGTAGTCACCTAGGCAAATTGGTGAGGCTTTTTACCAAACCTTGTCCAGGAAGTGGGGTGCAAGGTTTTGAGAAGTATTTTGGGGGGAAGGACGCGTCCAAACAGCTCTTCCCCAGTAACCAGTATTAGTTTGGTGGTGGTAGCGGCCAGTCCAAGGACAACGGGTGGAATATTTTGTACCTTGGGGAAGTTTTGACCTAAGCTGGTAAAGATAAGCTTAGGAGGTTTTTCATGCAGGTCCCCACATCTGTACCCTAGAGTTCAGAGTGGGGGAGGAACCTTGACACAGTCACTGAACAGGCAACACTGCATGTAACTAGTTCACAAAACTGGGGGAGGAGGGTTGTTAGGGAAAATCAGGGGAGTGTACACGCCCCTGGGTGGGGAAGCCCTGATCACAAGGCACTATGGATTGGCCACTGGGCCCGCCCCTTGCTCTTGTTTCTGTTTCAAGGCAGTTTTAAAGGAACAGGCAGCACCCATCCTCTGATCATTGCAAAATCCTCGGCACTGGAGCCCCCTCATGAGCTCCATGCTGCCTTTTCCCCCCACGACTTCTTACCTCTAAGCGATGGCTGATGCCACCTTCTAGGGATGTGCAGGGTAGTTTCTTCAGAGAAACAATGAGACACTTCAAGTAAATGAGTATCTCACACATTACCAGCCTCATGTGGCTACCTGAGTATTTCAAATCATTCATGAGCTCTCTGCCTTGACCTGAAGGACAAGGGAGAGAATGCAGCAGCAGATATTCTTCATTGGCTGCCGTAAACAATGCAGGCAGCTAGCCCTGTATGCATTATAATAATGGGGGGAAATACTAAAACCATTACAACACAGTTAAAGGGGAAACGAAATATTTGGTGCGGACTGGAGCCCTAGAGATCACGTGACACGCTAGTAGCAAGAGCTGTTTGTACCTGTCAATTAAAAGCTACTTAAACCTGCCACGAAGGCTTTTGCCTGGCTACAGGGCTGCCATGGGGGGGCAGGGGAGGGCTCTAGCCCATCCCCTGAGTTTCATAGGGGAGGTCTAATCACACCCTAGCACGAGACGGAGCTCTTAATTGCAACAGCTTGAGTGTGAGATGTGATGAGTTTGGAAGCTGAGAGCAGCACAGCCTTGGGGGCTGGGAGTTTGTTCATAAACAGAGGCAGGGGAGTTAACATAACAGAAGGCTTGTCATTAAAGTAAATTAAGGATCATTCAATGATCCTGAAAGCATTGTCAGGCTTTTCAGTTACAAAATAGAAAACAAAGGGTAGGAATAAAAGGTGAGAATGGAGAGAGGTACATATTCTACATATTCAAAAATGATCTGGAAAATGGGATAGGCGATGAGGTGGTAAAATTTGCAGATGATACAAAATTACTCAAAATAGTTAAGTCCAAAGCAGACCATGAAGAGTTACAAAAGGATCTCTCAAAACTGGGTGACTGGGCAACACAATGGCAGATGAAATTCAATGTTGATAAATGCAAAGCAATGCACTTGGCAAGATATAATCCCAACTATAAATACAAAATGATAGGGTCTAAATTAGTTGAACCTCTCAATAAAGAGATCTTGGAGTCATTGTGGAGAGTTTTCTGAAAACATCTACTCAATGTGCAGTGGCAATTAAAAAAGGTAAACAGAGTGTTGGGAATGATTAGGAAAGGGATAGATAATAAGACAGCAATATCATATTGCCGCTATATAAATCCATGATACGTCCACATCTTGAATACTGCGTGCAGATGTTGTTGCCCCATCTCAAAAAAGATATATTGGATTTGGAAAAGATACAGAGAAGGGGAACAGAAATTATTATGGGTATGAATACTTTCTGTATGAGGAGAGATTAAAAAGACTGGGACTTCTCAGCTTGGAAAAGAGATGGCTAAACGGGGACATGATAGAGGTCTATAAAATCATGAAGGGTGTGGAAAAATTGAATAAGGAAATGTTATTTACTCCTTCACATAACACAAGAACTACGGGTCACCCAATGAAATTAATAGGCAGCAGATTTAAAACAAACAAAAAAAGTATTTCTTCACAGTCAACCTGTGGAACTCTTTGCCAGGGGATGTTGTGAAGGCCAAAACTATAAGAGGGTTCCAATAAGAACTAGATAAATTATGGAGAATAAGTCCAGCAATGGCTATTAGCCAGGGTGGGCAGGGATCCAACACCATGTCTCCATGTCCTTCACCTCTGTTTGCCAGATGCTGGGAGTGGGCAACAGGGCAACTTGATCATTACCTGTTCTGTTCATTCCCTCTGAAGCACTTGGCATTGGCTACTGTTGGAAGACAGGATACTGGGCTAGCTGGACCATTGATCTGACCCAATATAGCCATTCTGATGTTCTTATATAGAACCCAGATGTATCCTCCTCCTGCAGTAACCTGCTAGATCCCGCTCTCCTCCCAGAGCTGGGGTAGAACCCAGGAGTCCTTATGGGGTCTCTCTCGCCACAGAGTTAGTAACAAAGTAAGATTATACATTAAAATTTTAAACCTAACCAGTGTCCCTTAAGTGACTTGCCACAAGATGTCAGAACATGTTATTAGAGCTGAGTGTGTCTAATATTTATTTGATTTTCTTTCTTTTATATAGGAATTAGATACAGGGCTCCTGTCAGCTAATTGCTAAGTTATCTGCCAAAAAACTAGAGTTTTCAAGTTCCTAAGTAGCCCCAGGAATCATGGTTTAAGGTACCCCTGCACCCACCAAAATCTGAAATGGCCCCCTGCCTTGCCATGTTATTTGTAAGGGTTCTTATTAAAAATTGTTGTCATCTTCTGGTGCTCAGGCCAACAGGGAGGAAGTGCTATCAGTGGGGAGGGCGGTCTAGTGGTTAAAGCATAAACCTGAGTTCTCCTCCAGCTACAGCTAGAGAACTCCTGGGTGACCTTGGATAAATCAAGGGTGCTGTCTGTGGCTCAGTTGCGTCCTCTTGTACAATAATGTATATATTACCCACCTCACAAAGGCAAGTGTGAAGCTACTTGGCTTAATCTTTCCAAAGCACTTTATACAAGTGCAAAGTATTCTTACCAGTGGTAAAGCAGCATCCTGGGAACTCAGAAGAGCGAACTGTAGCCCCTGTTACCGCAGCACCTAAGCGCCTTTCCATCTCAATGAATTTGTCCTCACACACACCCGGGAGATAGGGAAGTTCTCTTATCCATATTTGACAGATGAGGAACTGAGGCGCACAGGGAGCAGACAGCTTGCCAAAGGTCACACGTCACACGTAAGTCTGGGCTGGGAATGAACCCAGGTCTACCAAAACCCAGGGTAGCACCCTAACCACTGGGCCATCCTTCCTCTATGCTCTGACACACACACACACCCTCGCCTCCAGACTTCTGTGTGACTGTGGGTGCAGGCCTCGTCAGAGCCCTTGGCATGGCAAAAGCATGGCCAAAGGCTGTGAACCAAGTAGGCCTCATTAGAATAGCGATACTGGGTGTCTGCTAATACAAAGTAAGCACACTCCTGACCAGAGAGGATGGTACACACAGAGGCCCCACGTAACTATGTAACCACGTGCCTAAGAGATGGCACAAGAACACACCAACTCCTGGTAAAGATAAGGAGGGGGTGACAGGCTAATGGATGAGGATGCTTTGTTCGAGCTAGCGGGTACAAGGTATATGGGTGGTAACAACTGCTAATTGATGGAGGGGAGGGCAGACAGTCTGTAGCCAGGTCTTTCACACCCATCCTGCTTTCTGGGTGGTCTGTGTCAGGAGTCAGGTTTTACCCCCCAGAAAGGAAAACGTACCACCCAGGAATGCCCCATAGGATGGGACTTGGGGTATATCTAGGGACAGAATTTCCAGCCTTGTCTCCATGCTGATTGGTCAGGCAAGGAAACAGAGGGAGAGCTACCACCCACCCACCACACATTGTGCAGAGACAGGACTTGGAGATACAACTGGGGTGGGGTTTCTAGGCCTGTCTCCACATGGTTTGGTTTGGGGGCAGAGTTAGGGGGCAGGGCTATAATTGGGGGTAGACCTGTGAAGCAAAATGCGTGGTGTTGTGGTAGCTAGTCGGGATGGATCTTATAACCCTTAACAAACACCAATTGGTCAAGGGCAGGAGTATGATCAGCTGTCACTCACTTAACCCAGGCTAGCTCTCGATTTTTCAGTTATGATTTATGGACGGGGGGCAGGGTCAAGAGACATTACATACACTT
Source organism: Eretmochelys imbricata (assembly GCF_965152235.1). Taxonomy (NCBI): domain Eukaryota; kingdom Metazoa; phylum Chordata; order Testudines; family Cheloniidae; genus Eretmochelys; species Eretmochelys imbricata. The sequence goes on along the minus strand of NC_135575.1, from coordinate 6,153,725 downwards.
TCAGCCTCTCTTCGGAGGTCATATTCCATTCTTGTTTGGTCAGGCCGTGTCTTGCCACACTCTCCTGATGTGAGGCATGTGAACTACTTGCTTAACATCCCATTCTCAGCAACACTGAGGGACACCTGGAAAACTCATATCTTTGCCTTCATTTCATTTGGCCACAGGCAGCAGTGTGGAATCCAAGGCAAATACTGACACAGTGACTGAGGAAAGAAAGTGGCAACAATATCATTCCACATTACTAAGGAGCAACCCAGCCTCAAAGCAGAGTCCAGTGTCATAGCTGGGGTTTAAGTAACTTGAATAAAGAGAGCTGAACCATCACTGGAAAAGAGAGAGAGAGAGAGAGAGAGAGAGAGGGAGGGAGAGAGAGAGCATTCTGAACTAGGAGCAATGTCTGGGGATTATTGAGTCAATAGTCACTGTACTTTAGTTAGGATTATTAAAAATACCTAAGGGAGTTAGCCACCCAAGTCTGTCATCTGAACCTAACTCTCTTAGCTCCTTTGAAGATCCAAACCTCTGTGGCTGTACACTCCAAAGATTTCTATCCTGGCTTACAAGATGAGAGTAATTTGTGTCCTGGGAGAACTATCCCACATGCACTGTGAACTTACATCATCGAAATTAGAAAAAACATGCACTAGTGTCTGAGCTGGACACTAACTGGCATGGATGGAATAACAGATTCAAAAAAGCGAAGTTATTTTTAAAATGTCATATTATAGCTCAGCTGTTTGAGTCAACAGTTCACTCTTGTGCCTATGTTTATAACCTTCTCTTTCTTAATCTGTTTTTAAAATTGCAGTCGTCCCCCCCCGCCATTTGTTTTTATTTGTTCATATTTTAAGAGGGTAGCATTTGATTAGGTTTTTATTAGGTTGCTCTTCCTTTACTGTGCTGTGCTCCCCCTGCGAAGTGGGGAGTGGAATACATAAATAATAGCAAAGCCAATAACTGTTTTTTCTGTATTTATTTCAATTATTACCAGACTCAGAAGCTGCTGACGCAGAGGTAGGATGCAATGAGATTGTCAAGATCAACAGGACTCCTGAAGCATAACAGAGATGAGAGAGATCTGTCAATCTCAGGCAATATTTGCCTCACTAAAGGTTTGAATTACAAGTTGTTTGTACCAACTGGGCAATGCTACTCCTTTGGGAGAGCCTCAGTCAGCTTGTTCATTTATATTATGCTACTTTGAACAGCACCGTCTATAAATTTGCTAAAATGGAACTAGGTTTTAGTCAGGAGGAGGGGATGAAAGAGAACAAAGTATGGGCCAGATCAGACAAGAAACATTCACATAAAGAATCTGAAACATCAGAAAAGGGCAGACAAATAAACAGGGACAAGGTTTTAAAGTGCTTGTACAGAAATGCTGGAAGTCAAAATAATAAGATGGGTGAACTAGAGTGCCTCGTGTTAAAGGAGGATATTGATATAATGGGCATCACAGAAACCTGGTGGAATGAGGACAATCAATGGGACACAATCATTCTGGGGTACAAAATATATCAGAAGGCCAGAACAGGTCATGCAGATGGGGGAGTGGCACTATATGTGAAAGAAAATGTAGAATCTGATGAAATAAAAATCTTAAATGAATCCACATGTTCCACAGAATCTCTATGGATAGTAATTCCAGGCTCTAATAAGAATATAACAGTAAGGATCTATTATTGACCACCTGACCAGGACAGTGATAGTGACGATGAAATGCTAAGGGAGCTTAGAGAGGCTATCAAAATAAAAAGCTCAATAATAATGGGGGATTTCAGTTATCCCCATATTGACTGGGTACATGTCACCTCAGGACGAAATGCAGAGACAAAATTTCTCAATACTTGAAATGGCTGCTTCTTGGAGCAGCTGGTACAGGAACCCACAAGGGGAGAGGCAACTCTTGATCTAGACCTGAGTGGAGCGTAGGATCTGGCCCAAGAGGTAACTATAACATGACCTCTTGGAAATAGTGACCATAATATAATAACATTTAACATTCCTGTGGTGGGAAGAACACCTCAACAGCCCAACACTGTGGCATTTAATTTCAGAAAGGGGAACTATGCAAAAATGAGGAGCTTAGTTAAACAGAAACTAAAAGATACAGTGACGAGAGTGAAATCCCTGCAAGTTGCATGGACACTTTTCAAGACACAATAATAGAGGCTCAACTTAAATCTATACCCCAAATTATAAAACACAGTAAAAGAACTAAAAAAGAGCCACTGTGGCTTAACAACCATGTAAAAGAAGCACTGAGAGATAAAAAGGCATCTTATAAAAAGTGGAAGTCAAATCCTAGTGAGGTAAATAGAAAGGAGCATAAACATTGCCAAATTAGATGTAAAAATGTAACAAGAAAAGCCAAAAAGGAGTTTGAAGAGCAGCTAGCCAAAAACTCAAAAGGTAATAACAAAATGTTTTTTAAGTACATCAGAAGCAGGAAGCCTGCTAAACAACCAGTGGGACCCCTGGACGATCGAGATACAAAAGGAGCACTTAAAGATGATAAAGTCATCACAGAGAAACTAAATGAATTCTTTACTTCAGTCTTCACAGCTGAGGATGTTAGGCAGATTCCTAAACCTGAGCCGTCTTTTGCAGGTGACAAATCTGAGGAGTTGTCACAGATTGAAGTGTCACTAGAGGAGGTTTTGGAATTAATTGAGAAATTTAACAGTACCAAGTCACCGGGCCCAGATGGCATTCACCCAAGAGTTCAGAAAGAACTCAAATGTGAAATTGCGGAACTCTTAACTATGGTTTGTAACCTGTCCTTTAGATCAGCTATTGTACCCAATGACTGGAAGATAGCTAATGTCACACCAATATTTAAGAAGGGCTCTAGAGGTGATCCTGGCAATTACAGACCGGTAAGTCTAACATCAGTACCGGGCAAATTAGTTGAAACAATAGTAAAGAATAAAATTGTCAGACACGTAGAAGAACATATATTGTTATGCAAAAGTCAACATGGTTTCTGTATAGGGAGATCATGTCTTACTAATCTATTAGAGTCCTTTGAGGGGGTCAACAAACATGTGGACAAGGGGGACTCAGTGGCCATGGTGTACTTAGATTTCCAGAAAGCCTTTGACAAGTTCCCTCACCAAAGGCTCGTATGTAAATTAAGTTGTCATGGGATAAGAGGGAAGATCCTTTCATGGACTGAGAGCTGGTTAGAAGGCAGGGAACAAAGGGTAGCAATAAATGGTAAATTTTCAGAATGGAGAGGGGTAACTAGTGCTGTTCCTCAAGGGGCAGTCCTAGGAGCAATCCTATTCAACCTATTCATAAGTGATCTGAAGAAAGGGATAAACAGCGAGGTGGCAAAGTTTGCAGATGATACTAAACTGCTCAAGATAGTTAAGACCAAAGCAGACTGTGAAGAACTTCAAAAAGATCTCACAAAACTAAGTGACTGGGCAGCAAAATAGCAAATGAAACTGAATGTGGATAAATGTAAAGTAATGCACATTGGAAAAAATAACCCCAATTATACATACAATATGATGGGGGCTAATTTAGCTTCAACTAATCAGGAGAAAGATCATGGAGTCATCGTGGATAGTTCTCTGAAGACGTCCACGCAGTGTGCAGTGGCAGTCAAAAAAGCAAACAGGATGTTAGGAATCATTAAAAAAGGGATAGAGAATAAGACGGAGAATATCTTATTGCCCTTATATAAATCCATGGTACGCCCACATCTTGAATACTGCCCACAGATGTGGTCCCCTCATCTCAAAAAAGATATATTGGCATTAGAAAAGGTTCAGAAAAGGGCAACTAAAATGATTAGGGGTTTGGAATGGGTCCCAAATGAGGAGAGATTAAAAAGACTAGGACTCTTGAGCTTGAAAAAGAGGAGACTAAGGGGGGATATGATAGAGGTCTATAAAATCATGAGTGGTGTGGAGAAACCCGCATGGCCCCACAGTATGCCAACATTTTTATGGCTAATTTAGAACAACACTTCCTCATCTCTCATCCCCTAATGCCCCTAATCTACTTGCACTACATTGATGACTTCTTCATCATCTGGACCTATGGAAAAGAAGCCTTTGAGGAATTCCACTATGATTTCAACAATTTCCATCCCACCATCAACCTCAGCCTGGACCAGTCCACACAAGAGATCCACTTCCTGGACACTACGGTGCTAATAAGCGATGGTCACATAAACACCACCCTATACCGGAAACCTACTGACTGCTATACTTACCTACATGCCTCCAGCTTTCATCCAGACCACATCACACGATCCATTGTCTACAGCCAAGCTCTATGATACAACCGCATTTGCTCCAACCCCTCAGGCAGAGACAAACACCTACAAGATCTCTATCAAGTGTTCTTACAACTACAATACCCACCTGCTGAAGTGAAGAAACAGATTGACAGAGCCAGAAGAGTACCCAGAAGTTACCTACTACAGGACAGGCCCAACAAAGAAAATAACAGAACACCACTAGCCATCACCTTCAGCCCCCAATTAAAACCTTTCCATCGCATCATCAAGGATCTACAACCTATCCTGAAGGACGACCCATCACTCTCACAGATCTTGGGAGACAGGCCAGTCCTTGCTTACAGACAGCCCCACAACCTGAAGCAAATATTCACCGGCAACCACACATCACACAACAAAAACACTAACCCAGGAACCTATCCTTGCAACAAAGCCCATTGCCAACTGTGCCCAAATATCTATTCAGGGGATACCATCATAGGGCCTAATCACATCAGCCACACTATCAGAGGCTTATTCACCTGCGCATCTACCAATGTGGTATATGTGCCAGCAATGCCCCTCTGCCATGTACATTGGCCAAACTGGACAGTCTCTACGTAAAAGAATAAATGGACACAAATCAGATGTCAAGAATTATAACATTCAAAAACCAGTTGGAGAACACTTCAATCTCTTTGGTCACTCGATTACAGACCTAAAATTCTTCAACAAAAAAACTTCAAAAACAGACTCCAACGAGAGACTGTTGAATTGGAATTAATCTGCAAACTGGATACAATAACTTAGGCTTGAATAAAGACTGGGAGAGGATGTGTCATTACACAAAGTAAAACTATTTCCCTTTATTCATTTCCCCTCCTACTGTTCTTGTAAAGTGCTGGAAACGGCCCACCTTGATTATCACTACAAAGGTCATCGTCCGTCCCCCCAAGTCTCCTGCTGGTAATAGCTCACCTTTCCTGATCACTCTTGTTACATTCTGTATGTTAACACCCATTGTTTCATGTTCTCTGTGTATATAAAATCTCCCCACTATATTTTCCACTGTATGCATCCGATGAAGAGAGCTGTAGCTCACGAAAGCTGATGCTCTAATAAATTTGTTAGTCTCTCAGGTGCCACAACTACTCCTTTTCTTTTTACTGATACAGAGTAACACAGCTGCTACTCTGAAAAAAGGAAAAGTTATTTACTTGTTCCCATAATATAAGAACTAGGGGCCACCAAATGAAATTAATGGGTAGCAGGTTTAAAACAAATGAAAGGAAGTTCTTCTTCACTCAGCGCACAGTCAACCTGTGGAACTCCTTTCCTGAGGAGGTTGTGAAGACTAGGAGTATAACAGGGTTTAAAAGAGAACTGGATAAATTCATGGAGGTTAAGTCCATTAATGGCTATTAGCCAGGATGGGTAAGGAATGGTGTCCCTAGCTTCTGTTTGTCAGAGGGTGGAGATGGATGGCAGGAGAGAGATCCCTTGATCATTACCTGTTAGGTTCACTCCCTCTGGGGCACCTGACATTGGCCACTGTCAGTAGACAGGATACTGGGCTGGATGGACCTTTGGTCTGACTCAGTATGGCCATTCTTATATTCTTATGTTCTTAAGTGTCTTTACATTTTGACTGGGATTTTTCAGACTTTCAGCGTTGATCTAATTCAATGGTACAACTCCCATTGACTTCAATGAGAGCAGAGTTAGACCTCTGAAGTGAACTTTTGAAAATGCCATCCTCTGTGCTGAATGGTGTGGAATTCTGCAAAACCTCAGACATTTCAATAACATTGTCCTTTTCCGCTCTGACTATTTAGACCAGTGGCATATCCCACCACCATAATGAAGATGGGATGGGACTTGGATTACATCTAGGGGCAGAATTCCATCCTGTGTCCATATTAAATAAGTCAAAGACGGGGGTAGAGGTGGAGCTACTAGTGGAAGACTCCTCACTGCACATACTCCCAGGGCAGGATTTATGGGTTTGGTGTCTGGGACTGTTTCCTTCCTGATTTTTCTGGCAATGGAGTTGGGGCAGGGCTATTGCAGAAGCTTCACCTCCACCTTATTGTACAAGCTCAAGAGGGCAGGCCTAGGAACAGAGCCTATGACTCATACTTGACTTTGATTGGTCAGGGCATGGGGCTAAAGGAGCATAATTTTGAATCTCCACTGAATGGGAATAAAATAATTAATTATATAAGGACTATAATGATCTCATCCTTTACTTTCAGTGTGCTTCCTTCTTCCTATGACCCACCAACACTCTATGAAAGGCCACACTCTGGAGCTAGAGGGTACTTTGTTCACAGAACCACTGTGTCTTTATATGGATGATGATGAAAGAATTCATTTTATGAAGCTGTGGTATAAAGAAATATAAACTTTAAAAGTAACAGTCAAAACTTCACCATTTCCACTGGTTTCATGAACAACTGTGAATTGTTCATGTTCTGAGCAGACAACCAGAATCTAATTTCAAAACTGAGACTCGGTTTTCTCAAGGCTGGGTTCGTAGTTGCAGAGAATGGTGCCCAGGTTGGCTAGAAAGGTTCATAACCCTTAGAAAGTCTTTTGATAACCTTGGTTTTCATTACAAGTTTGTAACAAGCCCCCAGTTAAACATGGATATTGGCCAGAAACTAACAAATCCATGTCTTCATGGTTTCTTTAGTTTCACTTTATTGTTTTCATTGACACTTTTTCTCCACTAAGTCATCAAAGGAGTTTTTTAGGTCATTCAATTGCTCTGTTTTATTCTCTACCAGCAGATGCCGGTTCTCCCATAGGTGAGGTATAAATTTGTCCCAGGTTTTGTCCCACAACCTCCTGGTCTTCTATTCAGCTGCTTAGGGTGGCATCACACCAATCAAATGCAATGAACACAGCTGTTCCGTTAATGTCATCAACTTTTGATTTCTCTGACCCTGACCAAGGCTGTCCAGTGGTGAACTGATATGGGGCTTTGTTATGTAGCCTTTACTCACTGGGAGTCTTGCCTGGGTATAAACTAAGTGCTTCAGCACTGGGTCCATCGTCTGCAAACCTGCCTTGTTGTAATGGGCACTGTTTTACCCAGCCAAGACTATTTCTAAATCTCCTGAGAGTCTACACACTGATGCCCTAAGATCAGCAGAAAGTCAGCATAACTATGCATAATAGGCTCCTGCTGATCACTCAACAGCAACTGCAGAAAGTTGTTATTCTTCATTCAGGCTGGTCATGGATTGGATTGGAAGCGATCCATTAGTGGCACTCTACATCCTACCAGTGCAGCCTCTGCGCACTGCCAAGGAGTACTGTTAGCTTTCAATAGCAATAGCTAATACTTTCTTTTTCAGAGACTTGGTGGGATAACTCACATGACTGGAGTACTGTCATGGATGGATATAAGCTATTCAGGAAGGGCAGAAAAGGTGGGGGAGTTGCACTGTATGTAAGAGAGCAGTAGGACTGCTCAGAGCTCAAGTATGAAACTGCAGAAAAACCTGAGAGTCTCTGGATTAAGTTTAGAAGTGTGAGCAACAAAGGAGATGTCGTGGTGGGAGTCTACTATAGACCACCAGACCAGGGGGATGAGGTGGAAGAGGCTTTCTTCCGGCAACTCACAGAAGTTACTAGATCGCACGCCCTGGTTCTCATGGGTGACTTTAATCGTCCAGATATCTGCTGGGAGAGCAATACAGCGGTGCACAAGCAATCCAGGAAGTTTTTGGAAAATGTAGGGGACAATTTCCTGGTGCAAGTGCTGGAGGAACCAACTAGAGGCAGAGCTCTTCTTGACCTGCTGCTCACAAACTGGGAAGAATTAGTAGGGGAAGCAAAAGTGGATGGGAACCTGGGAGGCAGTGACCATGAAATGGTCGAGTTCAGGATCCTAACACAAGGAAGAAAGGAGAGCAGCAGAATACAGACCCTGGACTTCAGAAAAGCAGACTTTGACTCCCTCAGGGAACTGATGGGCAAGATCCCCTGGGAGAATAACATGACGGGGAAAGGAGTCCAGGAGAGCTGGCGATATTTTAAAGAATCCTTATTGAGGTTACAGGGACAAACCATCCTGATGTGTAGAAAGAGTAGTAAATATGGCAGGCGACCAGCTTGGCTTAACAGTGAAATCCTTGCTTCTCTTAAATACAAAAAAGAAGCTTACAAGAAGTGGAAGATTGGACAAATGACCAGGGATGAGTATAAAAATATTGCTTGGGCACGCAGGAGTGAAATCAGGAAGGCCAAATCACACCTGGAGTTGCAGCTAGCAAGAGATGTTAAGAGTAACAAGAAGGGTTTCTTCAGGTATGTTAGCAACAAGAAGAAAGTCAAGGAAAGTGTGGGCCTCTTACTGAATGAGGGAGGCAACCTAGTGACAGAGGCTGTGGAAAAAGCTAATGTACTCAATGCTTTTTTTGCCTCTGTCTTCACGAACAAGATCAGCTCCCAGACTACTGCACTGGGCAGCACAGCTTGGGGAGAAGGTGACCAGCCCTCTGTGGAGAAAGAAGTGGTTCGGGACTATTTAGAAAAGCTGGACGAGCACGAGTCCATGGGGCCAGATGCGTTGCATCCGAAAGTGCTAAAGGAGTGGGTGGATGTGATTGCAGAGCCATTGGCCATTATCTTTGAAAACTCGTGGCGATCGGGGGAGGTCCCAGATGACTGGGAAAAGGCTAATGTAGTGCCCATCTTTAAAAAAAAAGGGAAGAAGGAGGATCCTGGGAACTACAGGCCAGTCAGCCTCACCTCAGTCCCTGGAAAAATCATGGAGCAGGTCCTCAAGGAATCAATTCTGAAACACTTAGAGGAGAGGAAAGTGATCAGGAACAGTCAGCATGGATTCACCAAGGGCAAGTCATACCTGACTAATCTAATTGCCTTCTATAACGAGATAACTGGCTCTGTGGATGAAGGGAAAGCAGTGGACGTGTTGTTCCTTGATTTTAGCAAAGCTTTTGACACGGTCTCCCACAGTATTCTTGCCAGCAAGTTAAAGAATTATGGGCTGGATGAATGGACTATAAGGTGGATAGAAAGCTGGCTAGATTATTGGGCTCAACAGGTAGTGATCAATGCCTCCATGTCTAGTTCGCAGCCGGTATCAAGTGGAGTGCCCCAGAGGTCGGTCCTGGGGCCTGTTTTGTTCAATATCTTCATGAATGATTTGGAGGATGGTGTGGATTGCACCCTCAGCAAGTTTGCAGATGACACTAAACTGGGAAGAGAGGTAGATACGCTGGAGGGTAGGGATAGGATACAGAGGGACCTAGACAAATTGGAGGATTGGGCCAAAAGAAATCTGATGAGGTTCAACAAGGACAAGTGCAGAGTCCTGCACTTAGGACGGAAGAATCCAATGCACTGCTACAGACTAGGGACCAAATGGCTCGGCAGCAGTTCTGCAGAAAAGGACCTACGGGTTACAGTGGACAAGAAGCTGGATATGAGTCAACAGTATGCCCTTGTTGCCAAGAAGGCCAATGGCATTTTGGGCTGTATAAGTAGGGGCATTGCCAGCAGATCGAGGGACGTGATCGTTCCCCTCTATTCGACATTGGCGAGGCCTCATCTATCATAGAATCATAGAATCATAGAATATCAGGGTTGGAAGGGACCCCTGAAGGTCATCTAGTCCAACCCCCTGCTCGAAGCAGGACCAATTCCCAGTTAAATCATCCCAGCCAGGGCTTTGTCAAGCCTGACCTTAAAAACTTCCAAGGAAGGAGGTTCCACCACCTCCCTAGGCAACGCATTCCAGTGTTTCACCACCCTCTTAGTGAAAAAGTTTTTCCTAATATCCAATCTAAACCTCCCCCACTGCAACTTGAAGCCATTACTCCTCATTCTGTCATCTGCTACCATTGAGAACAGTCTAGAGCCATCCTCTTTGGAACCCCCTTTCAGGTAGTTGAAAGCAGCTATCAAATCCCCCCTCATTCTTCTCTTCTGCAGGCTAAACAATCCCAGCTCCCTCAGCCTCTCCTCATAAGTCATGTGTTCTAGACCCCTAATCATTTTTGTTGCCCTTCGCTGGACTCTCTCCAATTTATCCACATCCTTCTTGTAGTGTGGGGCCCAAAACTGGACACAGTACTCCAGATGAGGCCTCACCAATGTCGAATAGAGGGGGACGATCACGTCCCTCGATCTGCTCGCTATGCCCCTACGTATACATCCCAAAATGCCATTGGCCTTCTTGGCAACAAGGGCACACTGCTGACTCATATCCAGCTTCTCGTCCACTGTCACCCCTAGGTCCTTTTCCGCAGAACTGCTGCCTAGCCATTCGGTCCCTAGTCTGTAGCGGTGCATTGGATTCTTCCGTCCTAAGTGCAGGACCCTGCACTTATCCTTATTGAACCTCATCAGATTTCTTTTGGCCCAATCCTCCAATTTGTCTAGGTCCTTCTGTATCCTATCCCTCCCCTCCAGCGTATCTACCACTCCTCCCAGTTTAGTATCGTCCGCAAATTTGCTGAGAGTGCAATCCACACCATCCTCCAGATCATTTATGAAGATATTGAACAAAACCGGCCCCAGGACCGACCCCTGGGGCACTCCACTTGACACCGGCTGCCAACTAGACATGGAGCCATTGATCACTACCCGTTGAGCCCGACAATCTAGCCAGCTTTCTACCCACCCTATAGTGCATTCATCCAGCCCATACTTCCTTAACTTGCTGACAAGAATACTGTGGGAGACTGTGTCAAAAGCTTTGCTAAAGTCAAGAAACAATACATCCACTGCTTTCCCTTCATCCACAGAACCAGTAATCTCATGATAAAAGGCGATTAGATTAGTCAGGCATGACCTTCCCTTGGTGAATCCATGCTGGCTGTTCCTGATCACTTTCCTTTCATGCAAGTACTTCAAGATTGATTCTTTGAGGACCTGCTCCATGATTTTTCCAGGGACTGAGGTGAGGCTGACTGGCCTGTAGTTCCCAGGATCCTCCTTCTTCCCTTTTTTAAAGATTGGCACTACATTAGCCTTTTTCCAGTCATCCGGGACTTCCCCGGTTCGCCACGAGTTTTCAAAGATAATGGCCAATGGCTCTGCAATCACAGCCGCCAATTCCTTCAGCACTCTCGGATGCAACTCGTCCGGCCCCATGGACTTGTGCACGTCCAGCTTTTCTAAATAGTCCCTAACCACCTCTATCTCCACAGAGGGCTGGCCATCTCTTCCCCATTTTGTGATGCCCAGCGTAGCAGTCTGGGAGCTGTCCTTGTTAGTGAAAACAGAGGCAAAAAAAGCATTGAGTACATTAGCTTTTTCCACATCCTCTGTCACTAGGTTGCCTCCCTCATTCAGTAAGGGTCCCACACTTTCCTTGGCTTTCTTCTTGTTGCCAACATACCTGAAGAAACCCTTCTTGTTACTCTTGACATCTCTCGCTAGCTGCAGCTCCAGGTGCGATTTGGCCCTCCTGATTTTATTCCTACATGCCCGAGCAATATTTTTATACTCTTCCCTGGTCATATGTCCAACCTTCCACTTCTTGTAAGCTTCTTTTTTATGTTTAAGATCCGCTAGGATTTCACCGTTAAGCCAAGCCGGACGCCTGCCATATTTACTATTCTTTCGACTCATCGGGATGGTTTGTCCCTGTAACCTCAACAGGGATTCCTTGAAATACAGCCAGCTCTCCTGGACTCCTTTCCCCTTCAAGTTAGTCCCCCAGGGGATCCTGGCCATCCGTTCCCTGAGGGAGTCGAAGTCTGCTTTCCTGAAGTCCAGGGTCCGTATCCTGCTGCTTACCTTTCTTCCCTGCGTCAGGATCCTGAACTCAACCAACTCATGGTCACTGCCTCCCAGATTCCCATCCACTTTTGCTTCCCCCACTAATTCTACCTGGTTTGTGAGCAGCAGGTCAAGAAAAGCGCCCCCCCTAGTTGGCTCCTCTAGCACTTGCACCAGGAAATTGTCCCCTACGCTTTCCAAAAACTTCCTGGATTGTCTATGCACCGCAGTATTGCTCTCCCAGCAGATATCAGGAAAATTAAAGTCACCCATGAGAATCAGGGCATGCGATCTAGTAGCTTCCGTGAGCTGCCAGAAGAAAGCCTCATCTACCTCATCCCCCTGGTCCGGTGGTCTATAGCAGACTCCCACCACTACATCACTCTTGTTGCACACACTTCTAAACTTAATCCAGAGACACTCAGGTTTTTCTACAGTTTCGTACCGGAGCTCTGAGCAGTCATACTGCTCCCTTACATACAGTGCTACTCCCCCACCTTTTCTGCCCTGCCTGTCCTTCCTGAACAGTTTATAACCATCCATGACAGTACTCCAGTCATGTGAGTTATCCCACCAAGTCTCTGTGATTCCAATCACATCATAGTTCCTTGACATTACCAGGACCTCCAGTTCTCCCTGCTTGTTTCCAAGGCTTTGTGCATTCGTATATAAGCACTTGAGATAACCTGTTGATCGCCCCTCATTCCCAGTATGAGGCAGGAGCCCTCCCCTCACAGACATTTCTGCCTGTGCTTCCTCCCGGTATCCCTCTTTCTCACTTACCTCAGGGCTTTGGTCTCCTTCCCCCGGTGAACCTAGTTTAAAGCCCTCCTCACTAGGTTAGCCAGCCTGCTGGCAAAGATGCTCTTCCCTCTCTTCGTAAGATGGAGCCCGTCTCTGGAGTACTATGTCCAGTTTTGGGCCCCACACTACAAGAAGGATGTGGAAAAATTGGAAAGAGTCCAGTGGAGGGCAACAAAAATGATTAGGGGACTGGAGCACATGACTTATGAGAGGCTGAGGGAACTGGGGATGTTTAGTCTTCAGAAGAGAAGAATGAGGGGGGATTTGATAGCTGCTTTCAACTACCTCAAAAGGGGGTTCCAAAGAGGATGGTTCTAGACTGTTCTCAGTGGTAGCAGATGACAGAACAAGGAGTAATGGTTTCAAGTTGCAGTGGGGGAGATTTAGGTTGGATATTAGGAAAAACTTTTTTACTATGAGGGTGGTGAAACACTGGAATGCATTACCTAGGGAGGTGGTGGAATCTCCTTCCCTAAAGTTTTTAAGGTCAGGCTGGGATGATTTAGTCGGGGATCGGTCCTGCTTTGAGCAGGGGGTTGGACTAGATGACCTCTTGAGGTCCCTTCCAACCCTGATATTCTATGATTCTATGATTCTATCATTCTACAATTGATGTGAAATGATAATCCTTTGGTCACTTAGTGCACTTTCAGTGTGCACTCTGTCATTGCTGGTCTAACAGAGGAAACAATTCGTGAACTTTAATCAGTACACACAGCTCTGCTGCTAGGGTACTTCTGGAATAAAACAAGTAACTCTGCCACCATAATCTTTTAACCCCCTTCCATTGGCTGGAAAGCAAACGACGATTTGAACATTCTGCTTCCAACAATAAAGATTGGTGTGGTCTTGCTCTATCAGGAAGGATGTGTTCCTACCAATCTGTATAGGTCAGATGTGAGCCTCCTCAAAATCTCTTTATAGATCATGCTTTTCATACTGACTGAACAGTATCAAAGCTGTAGTGCCCATGTGGAAATGTGATGATACTGACTCAATGGTATGTGACTCAAATGGATTGAGGAGACACAAGACCAATAGCTGAACGATCCAATAATCACAAGGTTCTGTTGTATCACATTAATGCGTGTGCACACGCACACACACACACACACTGTTGTTATTTCTGTGCTTGTATCATATTGGGATTTTAAAGACCACAATCAAATACTTATTTTTTTCTATTTAAAAAAGGCATTTATTAGAGTATCACCTTGGACACCGAGGCAAATTTTCTGAAGAGTAAAAGCATGGTTTATGCAGGTAGTTACCATGGCTTCATGCACAATCACAGTAAATTAATGCACAAACAATCAGAGATGAACACCTTTACGGTCAGTTACAGGTGTAACTTCCATGACCATTGGCACAAATTAGTTACAAGATTGGGAGTACATATTGCTGAATATTTAGGACTGATTGTTCAAAGCCATGTTCTGATAACATACTGTTTAGGCCTTTCTGTGCATCAGCTCTCAATGGTGCATAGCTGGGATCTTGTCAGTGGGGTCAAAAAAAGAAGAAAATCCCTATGTTTCTAAGCTTAAATGGGTTTGAACATAACAGACCAAGATTTTTCTCTTCAGATTTAACCACAAAGGCACATATAGCTTGAATCCCCACCCTCCTATTTATCTTTTCTATCTTATCTATGTCCCCCTTTGCAGGGCACCCTTAAACTAGCAAACCAAAAGAACAAATAACTTAGAATTAGCCACCATGAGCATGGACAGCCACTTCTCTCCTCACTCCCCGGAGCAGCAGTCACTGCTGGCACATCCTCTTCACCGCTAGGTTCTGCTGATGCTGCTTATCTTCATGCTCGTGCTGGCTCCCACTGGTCAGCTGCAATGGCTCCTCCAACTTGACTACCATTTTCTTGTTCTTCAGCCAGATTTTCTCTTAGGGGAAAGCCCCAGCCTGCACTGCAGTTTGATGGGGGTTGTTTTCTGGCCCCTCCAATGCCTAGCTCCCCTAGTCCTTTGAGAAATCTTTCCCACTGCCTTGCTAGTCCCTCACTAAGCCCCCCAGAATTCTCCCAGTGCCAGGTCAACATAGCTCATTCTTACTATTTGTATCACAGTAGCTCTAGAGGCCCCAGCTGAGAACAGGACCACATTGCACTAGGCCCTACACAAACACTGAGGGTGTCTTCACTGCAGAGTTAACCTGGGTGATCAGCCCCCAGGTTGGCTTAGCCTGGGGGTGAGCAGCCAGACAACAAAGCCCTATCCCAGTGATTGCTTCCTCACTGCTGTTGCATAAGAGTGTGGCTCTAGGATTTCTGGGGGCACATCCCAGGGTTCCTGATGCTTCAGTGAGCAGCGATTCCTTCCCAGTTAATTGTGGGAGAGCTTGTCCTTTTTTCTGGGCACATGGGCGGGATTGGTGGGAAGGCCCTGGAGGACTTTTCAGCATTCATGTGAGTGAGCATGGGTCCTCACTGCAAAGTGGGCGGGATGCCAGTAGAGCTGGTTGGCAGTTGGGCAACCTGAATAGACAACCATAAGCCTAGAAGTCCTGGAGTTCCCGGCCCTAGGGCAGTCTGCATGGCTGACTGCAGGGGGGAGTGATAGCTCAGTGGTTTGAGCATTGGCTTGCTAAACCCAGGGTTGTGAGTTCAATCCTTGAGAGGGGCATTTAGGGATCTGGGGCAAAAATTGGGGATTGGTCCTGCTTTGAGCAGGGGGTTGGACTAGCTGATCTCCTGAGGTCCCTTCCAACACTGATATTCTATGACTCTGGGAGCCCTGGCAGATGCTGACTAAAACTGACATTCTATTCAGTTTCACATTAGGAGTTTGTCACCTAAATAGCTTTGAGGATCAGGGCCTAAATATCTAGCTCTCATGGTTGTAGAGAAAGCCTCCAAAATGGGAGATCCATGTACCTGATGCAGATATGTGTACCTGAGTTAGCAGAGACCCTGAAACTTCTTCATTCCTTTCAGAGGGTGCTAAATCTGATGCCCAGTTATTTACCTTTAAATGTCAACATGGTGAATGAAGTCTTTCACTGTCCATCAAAGCACCCAAGAAAGAAGAGGAAAGATCATATTTTGAAGAGCTACTTCTGTACAACCTTCATTCATAGTCCCTCTGAAGCTTGAGTGTTATCATAAACATACAGCTAAGGGTAGCCTAGAATTCCTCCTTACCTGTAAGGGGTTAAGAAGTTCAAATAACCTGGTAGGCACCTGACCAAAAGGACCAATGGGGAAAGAAGATTCTTTCAAATCTGGGGCGGCGGGGAAGGCTTTGTTTGTGCTCTGTGTTGTGTGTTCTCTGGGGAAGCAGAGAAGCATCAGGTCAGAAAACTCCTTCTCCTAAAATGAGTCTCAATATTGCAAAAAGAGTAAGTAAATAAGGCAAGGCACATTAGATTATCTTTTGTTTTTAGCTTGTGAATTTTCCTTATGCTTAGAGGGAGGTTTATCCCTGGTTTTTTTTGTAACTTTAAAGTTTTGCCTACAGGAGAAGCCTCTGTGTTTTGAATCTGATTACCCTGTAAAGTTACCTTCCATCCTGATTTTACAGAGGTGCTTCTTTTACTTTTTTTTCTGTGTAATAAAGTTCTGTTTTTTAAGAATCTGGTTTACCTATTTGGTTGGTAGATTATTCTCAAGCTTCCCCAGGAAAGGGGGTGAAGGGGCTTGGGGGGATATTTTAGGGAAACAGGAACTCCAAGTGGTCCTTTTCCTGCATCTTTGTGTAAGTCACTTGGTGGTGGCAGCAGTACTCATCCAAGGACAAGGAAGGATTTGTGCCTTGGGGAAGTTTTAACCTAAGCGGATAGAAATAAGCTTAGGGGGTCTTTCATGCGGGTCCCCACATCTGTACCCGAGAGTTCAGAGTAGGGAGGGAACCTTGACAGGCATTACAGCCCAGCTCCTCAAAGATATTTAGGCACCTAGCACCCACAGAGTAAGGTGCCTAAATACCCTTGAAATTTGGGCCTATGTCACCAGTTAGCACTGTTTTTAATACACTATCACACCAGAAATTCTTCACTACTCCGTAGCTAGTAAGCTTGGATCCACAAGCTATTTTTCTTCTGGCATAGATCAAACAAGTATTGCCTCATTTCAAAGCATTTGTGTGATGCCAAGGGTGAAGGGATTTAGGAATGCACAAGTCTTCCCATAACAAAACCAGTTACACACTCCATGCTAGGCTGTGACTGCTAACACCAAGGTACATTCCAGTAGGTAGCCAGCCTGCGAGGTGGCAATCATGCCCTTTTGGGAGATCCTTTTAAAGTTAATTGATTTCTTCTCCCCAGGACAGCTCTCTGTTTTGCACAGAGGCCGTATTTGCACTAACAAATACAGGTCAGACTAGATTTTCAGCAAGACTGATGATTTATAGTAAGAATGTTCTCAGCAACATAAGAGCACTCACCTGTCACAATTATCAACAGAGAGACAAGGTGGGGGAGGAAATATATTTTATTGGGTCAGCTTCTGTTGGTTAGAGAGACACGCTTTCAGGCTACACAGTACCCTTCTTCCGGTTATCAACAGGTGGTATAAAGTCTATGTGTACCCATGACTACAGCATTCCAGCTGCTACCCACAAATGCTTCAATCTAAGGCATATTTAATAAGAAATACGTATTTCCTTATCCAGGGTTTTTGAATTCCTCACTGCAGCAGTCTGGCACCTGCATACCATACTTTTCTACATCTGAAAGCTCAGAAATAATCACAAATCTCATTGGCAATGGGGGTGGGAGGGTGGCAACTAGGGGTGCAGGGCTTTAAACCTAGGAATGCTGGCTGGCTTTAACCCTAGAAATGCTGGCCTGCACTGGACACAGGGAGTCACTGCTGTGGGAAGAGTGCAATGAACTGTGTACTTTGATAGCACGTGAGACACATCCAGCCTGAGCTAATACAAGGCTTCACTAAAATAGAAACCTCAACACAGCAGAAAGTTGCTGAGAGGGTAGGGGAAGAATTGAGTTGATGGAAAGTGGTTGCAACTTTTATTCCCTGGGGAGTCAATAGTAAGCCAGCAATGTCCCCAAAGTGGGTGTGGCCTTCTGGGAAGAGGGAGTGGCCAGGCCCTCACGCTGCTGCCCAAGCAGTGTGGTTTGCTAGATACAGCTCTCACCTACTTCGTGCAATGGAGGTGAGCCAACATAAGTAGAGTTTGCCAGGAGTGATTTGGCTCTGATCCCATTTGAGGTTCTGTTCTGACCCACCTCTACGTGCATCACAAGTGTTAACTTCCCACTCCATCTCGTTACACTAAGCCAATGCTGGTAGTGCACAGGACGAAAAGAAGAAGATATAGCGGTGGCCTTATTGAGTGATATTATTTATTAAAAAGCGAGATGCCAATTTCATGAATATTCAGAGCTTTCTGCTCTGCTACACGGAAAATAATAAGAATGAATGATTCACTGTCAAGGGTTTTTTTATACCTTTATGCTAAGGCAAGAGCACAAAATGCTACAAGTCAACCAGAAGTCAAAAGGATGAGTAAATGCCAACAGCCCTCTCCAACTATTCCTGTATTTCTGCCAACCAGGCCCCTCGTAGCCACTGCAGGAGCTTAGCAGAAAGCAGGATACAGTCCTGTACAGCCTGTTTGTATCCCCACATATATGTATAATGAGCATCAGCATCCTAGGGCCTAGCACCAGGTCTCACAGCTGTCATATCTCCCTCTACAGAGGTTACATAAAATCCCAGCCCACAATTGTATACAATCTTAATACAATAAGATCTTTCCAGAATATTACAGAAAAATTGCTCTGTCACACTCAAAACATAGTTGTTGCTTTCTCCAGCCTCCTGAAGAAGAATGTATACCTGGGGCACACTCTATGTAGAGTTGGGGGTGTCTCTCACAATTTTCATCTCTTTCAGGGGTACATGGGAGTCCCTTCTGTAGACTCCTCCCTTCGGTATTCAGTGGCTCTTCCTCACCCGTACCCCCACATATTCGTCTTGCTGTTAGCAGTGCAGTACACCAAATGTTTTCGGATAACTGGCTGCATGTACAGTGTGCGATGAGCCAATAGACAAGTGTTGAAGGTACTGCAAATGTTAGGACCACTGAGTGAAATTTACAAGACCTATGCACCACTTAAATACCGCTTAATTCACAGCCCGGGCCCTTCGCAAATGGATGGGTTTCTTTTTATGTACAGCAGCCCAAAGATCACTCCAACCCCATGTGAAATTGCACTCTATATATTTATGGAAATATGCTTATAAATGTAAATATAAGATAACTGGAATATGCTTTATGCTAGATATGCAATGTAACATATCTTTGCAAAGGTTTTGATCTACTGAATATATTCATCCTATTTATATGAATGTATCATTTTTATATCTGAAGTTATGAGCATTGGCTCTATACTTGTATTTGAAGTGTTTGCTGTAGGAAACACATAAGGGAGGTTTGGCCAACATATTTTGAAGGGACTATTCAAGTAATTGGGAGTATTTAACTAACAATGGACTTTGGGAGACGCCAATCCACATCTGAGCTTTCCTGGGAATATTCAAACTAACGTGTAAACAATGGTGCTGGCCTGCAAAAAGCTGACTCATTCATGGACATGTGACTTGCCCATGTGGCTACAAACTCCATCTTGTTGTTGTGACTTTGCACAGAAGAACAAAGGGGTTTCCGCCCACGAGAGAGAGAATATAAATGGCCCTGGAAGCCTCTCCATTTTGTCTTCAGCTAGCTCAAGAGATGGCCTCTCCACTCCAAAGAAATGCCTGAAAAAAACTGGAACAAAGTACTGTAACTATGGTGGGGGGTGGGGGTGGTGAGTGATTGCTGGACCCAGGCCATAAACTACAACATTGGTCTGAAAAGGATTGTACCTAAAATAACATCTAGGTGATGTTAGTATTTGTAACTAGTTCCTTAGTGTATTAAGTTAGCCTTGCATATTTTGATTTCTTTTACTTAGTAACTTACCTTGTTCTGTTATTACTTGGAACCACTTAAATCCTACTTTTTATACTTAATAAAATCACTTTTGTTTATTAATTAACCCAGAGCAAGTGATTAATACCTGGGGAAGCTGTGCATCTCTCTCTATCAGTGTTATAGAGGGCGGACAATTTATGAGTTTACACTGTATACGCTTTATACAGAGTAAAACAGATTTATTTGGGGTTTGGATCCCATTGGGAGCTGGGTGTCTGGATGCTGGAGACAGGAGCACTTGCTAAGCTGTTTTCAGATATGTCTGCAGTTTTGGGGGCGTGGGTCAGACCCTGGGTCCGTGTTGCAGCAGGCTTGCATGTCTGGCTCAACCAGGCAGGGTTCTGGGGCCCAAATTGGCAGCGAAAACAGGCTCAGAGGTAGTCTCAGCACATCAGGTGACAGTCCCAAGGGGGTCTCTGTGACCGAACCCATCACACCCCACTCTCACAACATGTGAGGATTTTCCAGGGCTACTGGGAAGGAAAGAGAGCCAATATCCTACTCAGTGACAGAAAGAAGATGTACTCTTAAATGGATTCCTTAGTGGTCAATCCAATATGAGGGTGAAAGGACAGCCTTGCCTCTGAGTTCTAGTAGCTGGGACTTCCAATCCTTCTTTAGCACCAGATTACAACACCCTTCCTTAAAGTAATAGTATCTTACCCTATAAGCATGGTCTGACTGCAGCAGGACCAGGTATCATGTGACATGAAACCATCTGGCCCTTAACAATTTCATCTTTCTCAGGTTATTTCTGGTATTTGCGTGACCCCTCGGCCAATGCACCAGATGATTGAATCAGGAGCCTCAAAGTGCTAGAAGGAAGAGTGACGGCACTTTAAGCTAAAGAATCAAGCTCTTCTCGGGAAGGGAGGACATAACAGACTCTCACCTTCTATGTATTGGGCACAAAGCAGTGGGTTCTGTTTCCTGCACTGATCAGTGGGTTACATTCAGGGAGTGGCACCAAGGCTTAAGGCTATGGCTGCATATCAGTCAGGGCTCTGAAGAGGCATGACCCCTGACCAACACAGCTGCATTGGCAGAAGCCTCTAGAATCATAGAATCATAGAATATCAGGGTTGGACGGGACCTCAGGAGGTCATCTAGTCCAACCCCCTGCTCAAAGCAGGACCAGTCCCCAACTAAATCATCCCAGCCAGGGCTTTGTCAAGCCTGACTTTGAAAACCTCTAAGGAAGGAGATTCCACCATCTCCCTAGGTAACCCATTCCAGTGCTTCACCACCCTCCTAGTGAAATACTGTTTCCTAATATCCAACCTAAACCTCCCCCCACTGCAACTTGAAACCATTACTCCTTGTTCTGTCATCTGCTACCACTGAGAATAGTCTAGGTCCATCCTCTTTGGAACCCCCTTTCAGGTAGTTGAAAGCAGCTATCAAATCCCCCCTCGTTCTTCTCTTCCGCAGATTAAACAATCCCAGTTCCCTCAGCCTCTCCTCATAAGTCATGTGTTCCAGTCCCCTAATAATTTTTGTTGCCCTCCGCTGGACGCTTTCCAATTTTTCCACATCCTTCTTGTAGTGTGGGGCCCAAAACTAGACACAGTACTCCAGATGAGGCCTCACCTGTGCCGAATAGAGGGGAATGATCACGTCCCTCAATCTTCTGGCAGTGCTCCTACTTATACAGCCCAAAATGCCATTGGCCTTCTTGGCAACAAGGGCACACTGTTGACTCATATCCAGCTTCTCATCCACTGTAACCCCTAGGTCCTTTTCTGCAGAAAATGGTGTAGATGCAGTTATACTAATCTTATCTAATGTAGATGCAGTTATACTAGTGGCAGAACTTTTACTAGATTAGCTTGTTCTTTTTCAGGGGTGGTGCAATAAACTATACCAGCAACAGTTGCTCATATAAGCTCCATGCACACAAGAAGTCCTTTCCCAGTAAAGTATACCTACACAGGGACAGAGACCTTAGTGCAGACAAGGCCAAAGAATAGATTTTTGATCCCATGTGGCCAACTAATTTATTTAGAAACAGAAAGAATACCAGATAAAAGTGAGTATTTCCTTAGTGCCTAGAAACCGGGCCAAGGGGTTACTGCACTAATGAAGCCAGCCTAGATTGTCTGTACTCTCCAGTACATCACTAACATAACATATACTCTGCTAGTCTCAGGAGTTTTGCACAATGCAGGTGTGCATCTTCGGGTGTCAGAGGATCTGCAGACACCTGAAGGTATGTGTAACTTTATAGTTTCATCGGGAGCTGTCAGCACATATCACATCACTGTGGGCTGTAATAATGTCTCTACAGCACTGAGGTAGTCAAACCTGAGACGGGCGCTCTGCTCTAACTCAGCAGTTAATATCTTTCTCCAAAAAATTCCTTTTGGGCAGAAGTTTCACACATTGGCAAGGCTCCAGCCAAAAGGAATTTGTTCTTCAAAAATATTTTTTTAAAAAAAAATCAGCTGGTTTGTGTTATATAAAGATTAAAATAATTATTTTGTACTTTCAAAATATTGATCCAAGGATATATATCTGTTATACTTCACAGTCAACTCACATAAAGCAGGGTTGTTTATTTTTTTAAAAAAAGGTCATCTGCAAAGGATTGGGTTTCTGCCATTTGTTTTTGATTCTTTATGATGCAGAAAGAAAGCTTGAAACAGTTTTTTTTGTTTGTTTCCCTTATAAATACCAAGATTGTAAAGACTGTAGATTGTTGGTTTTACTGCAGGACCTCCAGGGCAGGGGAGAAGGGGTGGTGTCAGAGTCCCATATTGTGTTTTCTCACACCTTATTTGAAAGATGGGCGGGTTTGAATCTTTAACAAAGACCTCCTTTCTTCTAAGTGGTCATTAGGCACTGATGTTAAAGAGATGTCACAAAAAAGCAAAGCATTTTAAGACAGTCTGACTAAAATTCCCTTCTTCTCAACTGTTCGGCTTTCATGGGTTGGCTCTGAGGATGTCATTATTTCACTCGCTCTCCAGTAACCCGACTCATCCAGAGTTGACAAAACCTGAATTCCAAATGTAAATGACAAGCAGAAAAGAACACTTTCCCCCCTCGACCCTTTCTGGGCTTTTTCACGCATCGTAAGGAAACAACATTTTATTTTAGACCAATTTTATTCTCTTTACAAGTTTCCTTTAAATGTCAAATATGGCATGTGACTAATCCCCCTGATAAGGGTGAATTCATTCCCCAGCTGTGGGAACCTTCCTGTCTTCTTCCCCACCAATGACAAAGCCCCTGAACCCATCCTTGCTACCCGCTTAATCCCTCCTGGCTTCCACCTCTCCCGCAGTTACATTGCCAACTGCAGACACAAGGGTTTCAATGGGCAGTTAGATCTCACATTCAAATACACAACGGTGAGAAGATTTTAATACGTGATCTGGTTGTTCACTGCATACGTAGTGGCATTTATTCACTGCACTTGTCCCTGGGAGGACACAGAGTTTGGGAACACTTCTGAAGCTGGAAAAGAATGGCAGGTTTGCTCCTAGCTGCTAGGAGGCGAGGGATTAGCTTGCCCTGGCCAGCAGACTGTGTCTCAGATCTGGAAGTGGGGCAAGCTTGGGGGCCCTTGTTCATTTAACTATATGGAAATTAAAAGCTAATTACAAGAGTAATGCAACATTATGACTAGAAATTTGGGCACGAAAGTCAAGGCATTCAGAAATTATGGGGCCAGGTGCTAGGGCAGGGATGGGAAAACTTTTTGGCCCGAGGGCCACATCGAGGTACGAAACTGTATGGAGGGCTGGGTAGGGAAGGCTGTGCCTCCCCAAACAGCCTGGCTCCCGCCCCCTATCCACCCCCTCCCACTTCCGGCCCCCTGACTGGCCCCCTCAGAACTCCTTACCCATCCAACCCCCCCTGCTCCCTGTCCCCTGACTGCCCCCTCCCGGGACCACCATGATCCCACCTCCTATTCAACCCCCACTGCTCCCTGTCCCCTGACTGCCCCGTCCCCTATCCATACCCCCACCCCCTGACAGGACCTCTGGGACCCCCCTTATCCAATCGCCCCTGCTCCCCATCCCCTAACCGCCCCCCCCCGGACCTCTGCCCCATCCAACTGCCCCTGCTCCCTGCCCCCTTACCATGCCACTCAGAGCAGCAGGAGCTCGCAGCTGCGCCACCTGGCCAGAGCCAGCCAGGCTGCCACGCTGCCTGGCAAGAGCGGTGGGCCAGAGCACTGGTGGCGCAGCGAGCTGAGGCTGTGGGGAGGGGGGAACAGCATCCCCAGCCAGGAGCTCAAGGGCCGGGCAAGACTGTCCTGTGGGCTGGATGTGGCCCGCAGACCATAATTTGCCCACGTCTGTGCTAGGGGCTTGGTACAGCGTCTTTTGGTCCACATGACCGCTGGGATGGGGCCTCTGAGCCAGCCTAACTAGCTACAGCAGGAGACCTGAGTGCAGGGGAATCCTCCTACAGAAACTCTCATGCACTGCTGCCAGTCCACAGGGTATGGATGAAAGAAAAGGAGTACTTGTGGCACCTTAGAGACTAACCAATTTATTTGAGCATGAGCTTTCGTGAGCTACAGCTCACTTCAAGTGAGCTGTAGCTCACGAAAGCTCATGCTCAAATAAATTGGTTAGTCTCTAAGGTGCCACAAGTACTCCTTTTCTTTTTGCGAATACAGACTAACACGGCTGTTACTCTGAAACCTGAGGGTATGGATAGTGCAAATGGGGCATGGCCAGGGCTCCCCATATCTGGCTAATCCTGAGCTGCCCCCTCAGCCATATCAGTTAGACAGGTCCAAAGGCTGTCAGCACACAGAGCTGGCCTAGGACTGGGCAAAGGCAAAGGTGAGCTTCACAGCATCACTGACCAGCACTGTGCGCTCAGCCACAGTGCAGCTACCTAGTAACGCACGCAGCGGTAACGCTAAACTGCTCCTTACACAGTTGAATTTTTCCCAGCCTGTTTTTTTTTATAATTTCAATGGATATAGATATTTATTTTTAAGCTTTTTCCCACCTCACCCGGATTTTTATTTATTTAAGTTTTCACAGTTACATGAAATTCCAGGGGGCAGACAATGTGGGGGGGGGGTCAGACAATACCTATCTAATGGACAACTGGTGTTGAGATTCTAAAAGCTAAAGCTTTATAACCATTACAAACACAAATGGTCAGTCAATATCCTTCAATCAAATGCTAAGATCTCAAGCAGCCTTTTTCTTACTTTGCCTGTTTGTACATTTTTCAGTTATTCTCAATGGACATTGCTTGTTGTCGGTTTGTGTGTGTGTGTGTGTGTGTGTGTGTGTGTGTGTTGAAATCGACATTTACCAATAAAAATCTAACCCTTCCCAGCCCATGATAGGGACATGGGGAAGGGAACCGAACTCAGTATTTTCTGCCTTGTGTATTTTAGCCTGGGATTTATAAAAAGAGTCCCACTGACTTGGCAAATCCCAGCGGGGACTCTAGTCCTTAGCGTGTCATTGGCACACAGGCATTTCTTATTAAGATCTAGATTGACGCTTGCAATAGGTTCGTGAAAATGTTGATGTTCACAGCCTTGTTACAGATTAGTGTTACAGCTTCAAAAATAATAGTGCCCGGCTGCTCCATAGCTCTTTTCTCCCACAGAGCCAAAACACTGTACAGAGCAGCTCAATATTGTTATCCCCATTTTACAAATGGGGAAACTGAGGCATGGGCAGCTGCTAGCTCACAAGCCTTTTGGGCTGTCAGTACTTTAGATTACTGTAAGGGGGAGATTGTCAGCATACAAATCGAAGTGACACTGGAAGCCAGAAGGAGTTGGTGTCTTCCTGTGCCTTCCTGGATTGTGAAATGAGCCTGGGGAAGGTAAGCGCTGCCCCCAGTGGGAACAGACTGCTCTAAGGCAGTAAGGAAAGGGCTGGCTGGAAGGAACATCTCACTTCCTATTTCATCTCTGCCCATGATTTGCTGTGTGGCTTTGCCCACACTGCTGCATTTCTCAGCCTCATCTGTGAGGATACTAAGTAGAGCTAATATTTACATACAGGATCCATCTAGTAAGGGCTGGGGGGACTAGACAATATTGGCACAATGCTTTGATGAAGAGTTGTCAGATTAAATAATGATCATAACTATGAGGAAGGGGATGATATAAGACCCAGGTGAGCAAAGCTGGGATAGAGGGGGCCATGAGCTTTAGATGGAGAAAAGAGAGGGTTTTGGTTTGTATAATATTAAATTATTATTATTATTTATATTGTGGCAGCACCTAGGACTCCCAGTTGTGGGCCAGGACGCCCCTGGGCTAGGTGCTGTACAGACACTGCGCCCAAAGAGCTGACAATTTCAGTAATAATGTACCCACAAAGTGTGTGGAACTCAATAGTAAAATGCACCTTGGAGTTCCTGTAGCAAAACATGACTGATATCCCCACAGTCTTGGCCTGCATTTACAGTTTTACTATGTACAAGTGAGCTGTTCCTTGTGCTGAGGAATTCAGAAAGTTACATTTTAAATTTACTACCAAAATGATCTCACTGAAACATTCTGTTCCTCAGAAAAGGTGATCCTCGTTCTTCCATATTTTCTGTTGATTTCACTTACCATTTCTGTCTTCCATCGCAACACTCAAGGTAATAGCTATGCCCAGAACACCAAGAGACATGAAACCAGCCTTCATCAACAAAACCAAGTGTGCTGTGCATGTCCCAGCTGCTGAGTGCAGCAATCTGCTTTCTCAGTCGAACACAGGTACAAATGACTCATTACAATCCAGCCACAATCCAGCCACAATCCAGCTGAAAGTGTTGGGTTTTTTCTTATTCTTCTAAAACCACAAAGGATACAAAACAACCTGAGGAGATAATAAAATAGCATCTCTCCCCAATGAAATCAGAACTCCCAAAAAGCAGAGCACTCCAATCACAGCACTTGATTACATTAAACGAAAACATTACATGATAGAGAATACCCTTGGCATTGACCTTCAAGGACTCTGCCATACCCCAGAGTGATGATACACAACCAATGTAAAATAGTCTCTCCCTGCTACACTCGAATTCCTCAGATATTTCCTTCTCCCCCCTTACATTAGTGCACAAAGTGATCAATGGACAAGAAGTCAAGTATATCCCAGGGGACAAGAATTCAGACAAAATAAAACATTCCATTTGGTCATTTCAACTGTTTACTCCTTCATGCCCCATCGGGTCTTTGTTATATATAATCATTTCACTTGGCTGCAAAAGCAGAAGGTTGTTCTTGCAAGCCCAGAACTTGTGTGCATTATATCAATGTTTTATGAAGTAAGGTCTTTTTAAATGGGTGTGAACTTGAGAGACCCGGATCAGTCGCCTTACATTAGGATCTGAAAGCTGGCTCTCTCCCAGCAAGACCATGATGCTCTAATTAGATCATTCCTGACAGCTGTTATCTAACCTGCTCTTAAATATCTCCACTGATGGAGATTCCACAACCTCCCTAGGCAATTTATTCCAGTGCTTAACCACCCTGACAGTTAGGAAGTTTTTCCTAATGTCCAACCTAAACGACCCTTGCTGCAATTTAAGCCCATTGCTTCTTGTCCTAGCCGAAGAGGTTAAGAAAAACAATTTTTCTCCCTTCTCCTTGTAACAATCTTTTATGTACTTGAAAACTGTTATCATGTTACCTCTCAGTCTTCTCTTTTCCAGACTAAACAAACCCAATTTTTTCAATCTTCCCTCATAGGTCATGTTTTCTAGACCTTTAATCATTTTTGTTGATCTTCTCTGGACTTTTTCCAATTTGTCCACATCTTTCCTGAAATGTGGCGCCCAGAACTGGACAGAATACTCCAGTTGAGGCCTAATTATTGTATGAATAAAGGGCAGCAGAACTGTGCTTAGCCTGCCCGGACTGAGGGGGTCCCCCTAAACTGAACCTCACTTGCTAAGCAGGGGTAGGGATGCCAAATCCCAGTGAAAGAGAAAAGGGGTGGGGCCAAGTGTTTGTACTTGGAGATGTGTGCTCTGCTTAGGGAGTCCTAACCACCAGCTGACTTCCTTTCTGTGGTGTTTAAGGCAGAGATGCTTAGGCTCAGTTGAGGGTCCTTGTTTCTGTTCAGTGGTTACCAGAGCTGAATCCCTGCGGAGCAGGCCTAGGGGCTAAGCCTTAGACCTGCGTGTGGGACAGTACAGTACTGAACTCAGAGCTTCAGTAGCACTGGAACAGTGTGGGGGGTGAGAGCTGCGCCCGCCCCATTACCGCTGTCCTCACCCTTCACGTCCCCCTAGAGCTGGGGCCAGCAGCAGGGCCATGGCTTCAGGGGGGGGAGGGCGGGGAATGCGGACAGGGTAAGGGAGCCAAGGCTGGGAACACAGCTAGGGGTGGGTGCGCAGCCGTGGCCGCGGGGTCGGCAGCCTGAACTGGGCAGGGCTGCAGCACCCCCAGTTCCCGCGCCTATGCAGAGGTTGCACTAGCAATGGGGTTCCCAGCTACCCAGTGAAACCACTAAGAGCTGCAATCCCTGGGAGCTGGGCTAAGCAGTGGAACCTCAGAATGCAGCATCGCAGATGGCTGTGAGTGGCCAGCAGCGGCAGAGAAAACAACAGCAGCAATAAGCCAGATGCAGAGGTGCATGGCAGCAGCAGAGACATTGCTTGATGTGCTGGCCCACCCCCTTTCTGGGAGGTGAACCCATGTGAATGCACTTCTGAATTCTGGGTCTTTGCTGTCCAAGGACAACTCACTGTAAGTAGGTGCAGTTGAGGGAAAGGGGAGTGGTGTGTTAAAGGGACAAGTCATTTGTTGGACTTTCATACCACAAGGTAGGAAACTCAGGCAAAGGACACTGCCCAACGTACTCTGGGGTGGGTGTTTGCTTACAGTTAGACGCTTTTGAATCATGGATGTGGAGTTTTCGAAATTAATGCTGGGTTCCCTTTTAACAAAAGTTATCCTTTGTTATACGTAGACTCAATGCTTGTGAGTGGGGACGTGTTGCCCCGTAGAGGTGTACAGGGGTGGTGTTTAGTTTTCCCAGGTTACGGGGTGGGAGCTCAGGCTGATTCTGTTTTGTATTGTTCCTGCCCACACCACCTGGCAGAAGGGTTACACACACATATACACACATATGGCTTCTTGAGGTATCCAGAGGTTTCAGGTGGTTGGTTCACCAGCAAGTTATTCCTTGCTGGTTTAAACCTGCATTTTGTTTTTCAGCTCATCTGATTCTTAATTAACATCTAGAGATGATAGGGCCCTCCACACAGGAGAATGGGCAGTTAATCTCATCTGGTGCATAGCAGGGGTTCTCCTGTGCTAGACAGAGACGGAAGTCTCATCCATAAGTAAATTATGGGAGTCTTTGGTCTGAGAAACTAACAGTAGTTGGAGAATTCCTTATCAAGCACCAGAGCTTTCCTTTCCTGGAAATTGTGTATTTTAGCTGTAGCTTATTTAATGCTCCCCAGGCAAGATGTCCCACCTGGTTGAATGGGCCTATTGTTTCTCATTTTCTTTAGCTCTGAAAGGAAGCAAAGGTTGGGATATGCAGAAGGGTGATTGCAATCAGACAGTTAAATGGGCACAGAAAGAAAGAAAACTCATTTCCCAGGCATATTTGAATGTCATCTTATACTCTACACTCTTTGCTAGGGAAGTGGGACATTTCTCCTACTTCTTATGTAAATTAGCAGGGCTGATTTCATGGCACCTAAGTTGCAGCCCCCTGTGACCTCTTGCAATGACAAGCACCTGTAGAGTGTGCAAAAGTAACCTTTGTCAAATGAACCTGGGTGGTGCTATAGAGAGAGAAGTCTGGAGCAGAAGGGGGCGGTAGGGAGTCACCCTTGTGGTAGCAGAGAGACCTGAGTGGAACTAGAAGGTTCCTGCAGGGGGAGAAAGAAATCAGGAGGGGAAGAGACAGGACTGGAGCAAGCTCCTGTGACTGACCCTGACACAAGCGCAGGAAACCGACCTCTGCATGTGTTGAGAAATTGTGTAGTCCATTGCTTGACACACTTTGCTTCGGTATTTCATTACGAAATCTACTCAAGAGACCAAATAACAAGTGTCAGTCAGGTGTATTAATATGGTACAGGGCAAAGGTTCTGTACAATACCAGTCTCTGAAGAGCAGTCCCGTGCAGCAATGTTACTTTCACCTTGCCCAGTAGGTGTGCTTCCCAAAGTTACATCCCTAAGGCCATCTTTTTATACCCGATTGTTTAACAGTAAAAGGGAGGTCTATTTTCCAGGCATGGTCAAACTGTGGCTTGTGAGCTGCATGCAGCTCTTTTACAGTTAAAGTGTGGCTCCTGGAGCCCTGCCCCCCCCCACGCACCCACCCCATTCTCCACCTCCAAGACTGGGCAGGGAGGAGCTAGGGGCTTCTGCCCTGTGGCGAGGTGGTGGAATTAGGGACTTTTGCCCTGCAGGGAGGGGGGTCTAAGGGCTTTAGCTCAGCTGGGGTGTCATGGGGGTTTAGGGAAGAATCCCTGCACTCCAGCAGGCAGCGCCCCGTGGGGCAGGTTGTGTGTGTCTTGTGGGTCTCAAACTTCTGAAGATTATTGTATGATGCTTGGCGGGTCAGTAAGTTTGGCCACTTCTGCTATATATGTCACCAGAAACTGGATCCAATTAATCAGTTTTTTACCTTGTTTGTTTCTGGTATCATGGTGTACCCTTTTGTTCCTTGTTCTGAGCACATGGATCTCAGGACTTAAGAGGCATGAAGACACCTCTTAGGTCTGTGAGGGTAACTCTTCTCCTGTTGCTATGAGGAACCAAGCACATGGCCTGATGTCCTATCTATTCAAGTCAAGGCTTACTTCAGCTAATGTGAGGTGTTATGGGATACTTAACATAAGTGAGTAGGAGAATAACAAAGGCACAGGCTAATCTGGGCTATATAACTGCTATATGAATGCTTAATAATATGTATTTTAGATGCTTGAAATATATATTGTGGGTAGTATTGTCAGCATAATCTATATGTATGGTAGCCAGCGTATATCAGTCAACAGGAACAGCCATTCCTACCATCCTCCCAAAATGTGGCCACTCCTGCCCTTTGTTCATGGTACTGGTTGGGAAAACTTGACTGTCCACCAAACTTGACTTCCAGAGAACAAAGGAAATTGGCCTGTGGAACTGTGGGATATTTTTGGTGGACTCCCAGAGCACAAGTCTATTAGGGCTCTGTCTACACTGCAAAGCAACAGGGCTTGAACTCTGTGGCTTAACTTGGACTTGGACCCTCCACCCCATGGTGTCCTGGGACCCTGGGTCAGCGTGATTTGTGTGCAGATGGAAGGATGGTTAGGTTTCAGCCTGAGCAGGAAGCTTGGGCTTGTACTGCAGCGTAGACATACCCTTGAGACCTAGATAATACGTAGTCCTACCATGAGTGCAGGGGACTGGACTACATGACCTCTCAAGGACCCTTCCAGTCCTATGATTCTATGATTCTGTGAATAAGGATAACAACATTTCATTACCCTTGCATTCATAACTAAAGTAAATTGTAACCCAACACCAGCCAAAATTGATCACTAAGGCAAAGCAGCACCATCTTCTAGGCACCTAAACAGAGTAGGTGTAGCTATGCAGATACGGTCTGCTCCTGAAGTCTTTTTCCTGCAGTTCGTCACTAGATGTCAGGGGAGAGCTCATTCAGACCCTGCTTTTATATAGAGACAGCTTTATATATAAATTCACTCCAACTTAGAATTGTACATTTGTTTGCCTTATGAATCAGATGTACATGTCTCTATGTGAATAATTTGTCTTGTTCCTCAAATGTAGTGTCCCATGGTAAGTCTGGAAGGATGTGAAATGAAGAGTATTAGATATAATCAAAGAATGTAAGGATCATGTCTGTGACAGAGTACCAATATCCTGGACAAACTTTAATGAATCAAATTAAATCCTTGCATTCAGTTTCACATCTTTGGAGTTCAGCGTATTAAAAATGCGACAGTTTGTGTGTTATTGTGAGAGGGAATGTTACTACTCTAGGAGAAGGGGGGTGCTAATGTAATTCCTCCGGTTATCAGCCCCCTTTCAAGCCACCCCTGGAGAGGTTCACACATACTACTTCAAAATGAATTTTCCAGGAACCAACAGACAAAGAAAGGATTTTTGGATAAACAGCCAGGTCTTAAACATGCTCAGGGCTTAAACATGCTTCCCCCGATCCAGCAAACAGACAGGCCCTCTGGTCCATGGAGGCCCCAATCCTTAGGGAGGGTTGGAAGGACTGGGCCCACTGAGGCCCCATCTTTTGTGTGCTAGTTCTGAACTGAGGCTGTTATAAACTTGTGACAATAGAAGACACCCATCTGGGGCGTTGAAGGACTGCTGTTGCCCATGTAAGAGTTGGAGTGAGCTCTGGTGAGCGTATTACGCATGCATGTAGGCTCTTTTATTGTTTTTAATGTTTTCTCTGTAATACTTTTACCTTAAGAACAAAATAAGCATGCGCAGGACATGCTGTGTAGTACCTTAAAACTGTGGGCAATTATTCTGTTATTAGTCTCTGAAGAGACGCCTGCTTAGATACCTGTCTTTTGCTGTGAATACCACAATGAAGGAAGGGAACTGTTCAGCCTGGAGACACCCTAATTAGAGGGGAGAAAGTCGCGTGTGTCTATCCAAGAGAGATGACAGCTAGGGGAGCCAGGACCTGAGAGTAAGCACCCTTGCTGAACCAATGAGAGGAAAGACAGGTGAAGTTGCCCAGAACTTTGACAGTGTCCACTAGCTTTAAAAAACTATAGGGGATTTTGTTTGTTTTTTTTGTAAGTGATGGTTGCAGCCTAGAAGTGACAAGAATTGTATCACACAGAAAGGAATGTTGACAGATACAATCAACTTAACCAGGATATAACTTTGGAATATTAAGAGAAATTGTTTAAAGAGGGGTGGGGGTCCCAATTAACAGTGAGACTATCCAGGAAATACAATCCAAGAAATTTATTTGAGCATAAGCTTTCGTGAGCTACAGCTCACTTCATCGGATGCATTCAGTGGAAAATACAGTGGGGAGATTTATATATACAGAGAACATGAAACAATGGATGTTACCATACACACTGTAACCAGAGTGATCACTTAAGGTGAGCTATTACCAGCAGGAGAGCAGGGGGCGGGAACCTTTTGTAGTGATAATCAAGGTGGGCCATTTCCACACAAACTTCCTCGTGGCTGGACTTTACAAAAACTAGACAAGCCATTTACAACACACACTTTGCTTCTCTACAAAGGAAAAAGGACACTAAACTATCTAAACTACTACATGCCACAAAGGGCCACAACAGTGGTTCCCTTAACCTACCCAGCAATATTGTTAATCTATCCAACTATACTCTTAGCCCAGCAGAAGAATCTGTCCTATCTTGGGGCCTCTCCTTCTGTCCCTCCACCCCCACGAACATGATACAGTTCTGTGGTGATCTAGAATCCTATTTTCGATGCCTCCAACTCAAGGAATATTTCCAACACACCTCTGAACAACATACTAACCCGCAGAAACCTTCCTACCAAGACTACAAAAAGAAGGATTCTGGGTGGACTCCTCCTGAAGGTCGAAACAACAGACTGGACTTCTACACAGAGTGCTTCCGCCGATGTGCACGGGCTGAAATTGTGGAAAAGCAGCATCACTTGCCCCATAACCTCAGCCGTGCAGAACACAACACCATCCACAGCCTCAGAAACAACTCTGACATCATAATCAAAAAGGCTGACAAAGGAGTGCTGTTGTCATCATGAATAGGTCGGAATATGAACAAGAGGCTGCTCGGCAGCTCTCCAACACCACTTTCTACAAGCCATTACTCTCTGATCCCACTGAGGGTTACCAAAAGAAACTACAGCATTCGCTCAAGAAACTCCCTGAAAGCACAAGACCAAATCTGCACAGACACACCCCTGGAACCCGTCCAGGGGTATTCTATCTGCTACCCAAGATCCATAAACCTGGAAATCCTGGCTGCCCCATCATCTCAGGCATTGGCACCCTGACAGCAGGATTGTCTGGCTATGTAGACTCCCTCCTCAGGCCCTACACAACCAGCACTTCCAGCTATCTTCAAGACACCACTGACTTCCTGAGGAAACTACAAGCCATTGGTGATCTTCCTGAAAACACCATCCTGGCCACTATGGATGTAGAAGCCCTCTACACCAACATTCCACACAAAGATGGACTGCAAGCCGTCAGGAACAGTATCCCCGATAATGTCACGGCAAACCTGGTGGCTGAACTTTGTGACTTTGTCCTCACCCATAATTATTTCACATTTGGGGACAATGTATACCTTCAAATCAGCGGCACTGCTATGGGTACCCGCATGGCCCCACAGTATGCCCACATTTTTATGGCTGACTTAGAACAACACTTCCTCAGCTCTCGTCCCCTAATGCCCCTACTCTACTTGCGCTACATTGATGACATCTTCATCATCTGGACCCATGGAAAAGAAGCCCGTGAAGAATTCCACCATGATTTCAACAATTTCCATCCCACCATCAACCTCAGCCTGGACCAGTCCACACAAGAGATCCACTTCCTGGACACTACAGTGCTAATAAGCGATGGTCACATAAACACCACCCTATGCCAGAAACCTACAGACCACTATGCCTACCTACATGCCTCCAGCTTTCATCCAGACCACACCACACAGTCCATTGTCTACAGCCAAGCTCTATGATACAACCACATTTGCTCCAACCCCTCAGACAGAGACAAACACCTACAAGATCTCCATCAAGCATTCTTACAACTACAATACCCACCTGCTGAAGTGAAGAAACAGATTGACAGAGCCAGAAGAGTACCCAGAAGTTACCTACTACAGGACAGGCCCAACAAAGAAAATAACAGAACGCCACTAGCCATCACCTTCAGTCCCCAACTAAAACCTCTCCAACGCATCATCAAGGATCTACAACCTATCCTGAAGGACGGCCCATCACTCTCACAGATCTTGGGAGACAGGCCAGTCCTTGCTTACAGACAGCCCCACAACCTGAAGCAAATACTAACCAGCAACCACACATGACACAACAAAAACACTAACCCAGGAACCTATCCTTCCAACAAAGCCTGTTGCCAAATGTGTCCACATATCTATTCAGGGGACACCCTCATAGGGCCTAATCACATCAGCCACAATATCAGAGGCTAGTTCACCTGCACATCTACCAATGTGATATATGCCATCATGTGCCAGCAATGCCCCTCTGCCAAACTGGACAGTCTCTACGTAAAAGAATAAGTGGACACAAATCAGACGTCAAGAATTATAACATTCAAAAACCAGTCGGAGAACACTTCAGTCTCTCTGGTCACTCGATTACAGACCTAAAAGTGGCAATACTTCAACAAAAATACTTCAAAAACAGACTCCAACGAGAGACTGCTGAATTGGAATTAATTTGCAAAGTGGATACTGTTAACTTAGGCTTGAATAGAGACCGGGAGTGGATGGGTCATTACACAAAGTAAAACTAAAGGAGTACTTGTGGCACCTTAGAGACTAACCAATTTATTTGAGCATGAGCTTTCGTGAGCTACAGCTCACTTCATCGGATGCATACCGTGGAAACTGCAGCAGACTTTATATATACACAGAGAATATGAAACAATACCTCCTCCCACCCCACTGTAAGCTATTACCAGCAGGACAGTGGGGTGGGAGGAGGTATTGTTTCATATTCTCTGTGTATATATAAAGTCTGCTGCAGTTTCCATGGTATGCATCCGATGAAGTGAGCTGTAGCTCACGAAAGCTCATGCTCAAATAAATTGGTTAGTCTCTAAGGTGCCACAAGTACTCCTTTTCTTTTTGCGAATACAGACTAACACGGCTGTTACTCTGAAACAAAGTAAAACTATTTCCCCATGTTTATCCCAACCCCCAGCCCCCACTGTTCCTCAGACATTCTTGTCAACTGCTGGAAATGGCCCACCTTGATAATCACTACAAAAGGTCCCCCCTGTCCCCCCCCCGCCCCCGGTCTCCTGCTGGTAATAGCTCACCTTAAGTGATCACTCTGGTTACAGTGTGTATGGTAACATCTATTGTTTTATGTTCTCTGTGTATATAAATCTCCCCACTGTATTTTCCACTGAATGCATCCGATGAAGTGAGCTGTAGCTCACGAAAGCTAATGCTCAAATAAATTGGTTAGTCTCTAAGGTGCCACAAGTACTCCTTTTCTTTTTGTGAATACAGACTAACATGGCTGCTACTCTGAATCCAAGAAATGAAACAAACACTCCAACTAAGTAAGTCAAGAAACATTGAAGAAATTTGTTACACGTTGGTGCCATCTATTGGATATCAATGGAAGCAACAGAGAATCAGAGAGCTGAGAGCCATTTGGCAAATCAGAAATCAGAGGGGCCCCCTGCCAGGAGCCCTGAAATCAGGGTATTTAAAACTGAGGTCCCCATATGGAACCTCAGAATTTGCTATGCCCTTGCAGGCAGCCTCGCCTCTTGTCCATGGTCACAGGACAAAGAAGAGTTCCCCCAGCTAGCTGGACCCCAGTGCGATGAAGAGTCTCCCCATTGCCCCAGTCACAGGGTCAAGAGTTGACTGAAGACACAAAGATTCTGCCACCAATGCTCACACCAGCCTGTGAAAAGGACTCTTCCTTACTCCATGGTGAACAGGATAAGAAGAAGGAATGTTGAGATTTCATTTCAAAGATTGCATTTTCCCTTCTGTACTTCTACATAAATAATTATAAGTCTTTTTGTTTCGTCTACACTCTGTAGTGAGACATCAAGTAACCATATTTTAGATTTTAACTAATACTATGTGACTGGCCTCCTTTAATAAGTCCAAGCAAATTGGCTCTGCTCCCCCACAGCACCTGCTGTCTACAGGGGGGATCGGAGGGGCACCCGGTGCAGGGATGGGGATGGGGCTCTGGCGCCCCCAGCACCGGCTGTCTGTTTGAACTATAACTAAATAATTGCTATTGATATTCTAAACTGGTCCTTTTTGACCAATCCATTCAAACAGCAGGGACTACGCTCCTGAAAGTGCCTTACAGACAAGTGCATCCTTTCTCTTTGGAGATATTTTGGAAGTGTGATAAAGATGTCAGGCACTAAAGAATTGATGATCATACGTCAATATTATAAGAACTCTTGTTCCTTGGTATAACTGCCGAGTCTCAGCCATAGTTCAGTTGAAGCTTTTGTCACTGGTACTTTCAGTAAAAGTCCCGAACAGGTC
Organism: Eretmochelys imbricata; assembly: GCF_965152235.1. NCBI lineage: Eukaryota > Metazoa > Chordata > Testudines > Cheloniidae > Eretmochelys > Eretmochelys imbricata. Next base: position 6,116,775 of record NC_135575.1, on the reverse strand, counting down.
ATGGGTAATAGACAAAAATCCATGGGTGCCCAGGACCTGGCCCCGACTTTTACTAAAAATATCCGAGACTAACAGTCCAAGCCCCACTCGGGGCTGACTGCCAGCTGTTGCTCCAGCCCTGCCACTGCTCCTTAGGCAAGGGCTGATTGCCGATGCTCAACCCAGCTGCTGCTCCAGCCCTGGGGGCTGCCTCAGACACTGTTCCAGCCCCGTGGGCTGCTCCATCCTCAGCCACTAGCCCAGCGACCAGCCCTGGGGGCTGCTCCAGCCCCAACCCAGGCCACTGACCCAGCCCTGGCTGCTGCAGGGGCGGCTGAAGCTGAAGAAGTCACAGATGTCTGTTAAAGTCCCGGAATCCATGACCTTCCTGATGAAACCACCTCCTTAGCCATAGTTGATGACAGTTGCTTGCAGGACTGTCCTGATGTGTGCAGCAGCTGCCTAAAATAGGCTTACAGCTCCCATGCAAACACAATCCCCTACTCCCCATCCAGCTCCGCTATCCTCCCACCCAGCTCCTATGCAACCTCTGCCCCATAGCTCCTGCTCCCTTGCCCTCTACTGCACAGCAGCCCCTGGTCCCTGGTGTCCCCTAGACACACTCAGCCCCTGCTCCACCTGCCACATCCCCAGCTCCTGCTCCCCAGTGTTCTCTCCCCAGGCCAAGCCTCTGGGATCCCCCAGTCACTCCGTGCTGGAGCTGAGTGCACTGCGCAGGGGAGGCTGTCCCATCTCCATTCGCTGTCATCCTGGCAGCCTCTCCAGTCCCGAGTCTGGTTCTGGGGGGTGACGTGTTGCTGCACAATTTGAACAGACCCAGGGCCGGCTCTGGGTGCCATTGTCTGCAGACTGGCCCTGACTCAGTATAACCTGCACCTACTAGTGCAAGTGTGGCCTGTGACTGTGTATTTCCCTCTCACCACCAGGGCTAGCCACAGCCGGAGCTGGAAGCTCAGCCACCTTGTTGCCGGCACAGAGCCCGAGGCAAGCAACAGTTGGGTTCGTTGCTCAGTATGCATCGCACCAATGACCACAACGGGGTGGAGAAGCAGAGAGATTTATTTGAAGCTTCAAATAGGGCACAGGGAGACTGAACTGTCTCAAATCCTGCAGCCCCGCATGCAGATTCCAGTATACATTTTATACCTTTGCCTACTTCACTACACAAGCTTATGCAACCAATTACCTGTTGCCCCGTACAATACCGTAGCCAATCAGCTAAAGCAGCCAGTTATGTTTTTCCTCAGTAGCATTGCCCGAGCCTTGCCTTATTTGGGTCTATTTATTACTGGTTTTTGCTAAACATTTCTGCCTTATCTATACGTTTCCCAGGCCGAAGCGGGCCTTGGCTGGCGAGCCGTGTGCAAACCTGTCTGTTTGTGTGCTAGCTTCCTCATAGTTGTTCAGGGTCACAGAAAGTTCAAGGAGAGGAGGGGCTTCAGTTTGCCTGGGCCTAGAGCAAGAGGGCTTCTTCGACACTCGTGGTCTTCCACCCTCCCGAGTTACCTAGAGTAGTGCCCAGTGTCACCAACAACCTCACTCATCCTCCTGTCAGGGCCGAGGCACAGAACAACCAAGGCCAGTCAGCCTGCAAAGGCCATTTCAAAGACAGGGGACTGCAAATAGGGTTGCAACCCATCCAGGTTTTACCCAGACATTGCGGTTTGTGCCTTCTGTGTCCAGGTACCATTTAGGGTTGTCAGGTACCCCATTTTCTACCAGAAAGTCCAGTCAAAAGGGGGATGTACTGATCAGACACAAAAAGCCCGGTTACCACGGGGTGGGGAGGAGGGGCGCTGGGTCATTAACCGCCTCCTACCTGCAGACAGGCTCCTTTCAGGCTGCAGCAGCTCTGGTCCCAGCCCCGGAGCGGAGGAAGCCTAGCGGGGGGGGTAGGGGGAGGTGGAGATGAGCGAGTGATGGGCGGAGGGAGGGAAGGAGAGGAGCAATCAATTAGGGTGGGGCTTACGGGAAAGAGGTGGAGAAGGGGGTAGGGCCTCGGGGGTCCAGTACCAACAATTAGAAAGGTGGCAACCCTAACTGCAAAGCAGTCACAGCAGCCCAAGGTAACCCAATGGGGTGGAGGGAAAAGCAGGGCTACCCACACCGTCCACCAGCCTCTGGAGCCTGGATGTCACGGCACCCTGGCAGTAGCCGATACCACTCCACCACGCACAGCACAGGGGCTAATTCCAATGTCCCGGGGGTATGTCAAAGCAGCAAGGGGGAGTTTGTGCAAGAGGACGCTGTCAGGGTCTCAGTGAGCATGAAGAAGTCTAACTTACACTTCCTCGGACCTCTGTCCTAACCTTAGCCCTCGATAGTCTCCAATTGCTAGGCTGTGCGTGTGTGAAGCCTATTGTATGCCACTTGTTCCCAGACCAAAGCTGCATTGAGGTCACTCCACTGATCCCCCCTGACAAGATGGGCGGGAAGCAAATATCCATTGCAGAATCAGTGTCTTTGTCATCAAGAGAGCCCATAGCAGCTGTTTCCTTGAGGGTTCAAGGAAGTAATAGGACATCTTATGCTGTCCCTTGCTCTGTTGGCTTTTTTATTAAATGGAGAGACATATTAACAAAGAAAAAAGCCCAGATGCGATCTCAGAAAGACAATACATGAAAGGGCTCTTGATACCATATCTCATAAGTTTAAAACGTGGCCTACTATGCCCCACATCTTAATTAAAAAATCTGTAATATATTCTACCAATAACACAGTAAATGCAACCAGGCAACATTCTGAACATGTAATCCTTTCTCAAGGTGAATGAACTAAAGCAACACAAATCACTCTTCTTTCATTCAGAGACCATTCTATCAGGAGTGGCAGGGCGGGAAGGAAATAATACGTCAATAATAATGCTTTGCACTTTTAGAGTTCCTTTCAAACTGCTCTACAAACATTTAATGGCATATGCCTGCACCCCCATGAAATAACACAAATCGGTGCATTATCCGCCGTTTAATAACTGGGGGAACCAAATGCAGAGAGGTTGAAGGTCACTCTGGCAGTCTGTGTCAGTGCTGGGAGTAGAATACAGATCTTCTGTCTCCCAATCCCGTGCTTTTTAGTGCAATTTCTGCTGGGGGAGGGAGGGAGGGAGAGGAATAAGCAATGAGGGTGGGGACTTAGGGGAAAGAGGTGGAGAAGGGGGCAGGGCCTTGGGGGTCCAGTACCAACAATCTGGCTCTGAATGTCAAGCTGCATCAAGTTCAATCCTTGAGGGGGCCATTTAGTTTGTTTGTTTGTTTTTCCTTCTTCTTCCTCTCTGTGGGGGATAGCTCAGTGGTTTGAGCATTGGCCTGCTAAACCCAGGATTGTGAGTTCAATCCTTGAGGAGGCCACTTAGGGATCTGGGGCAAAAATTGGGGATAGGTCCTGCTTTGATCAGTGGGTTGGACTAGATGATCTGCTGAGGTCCCTTCCAACCCTGATATTAATCAGGAGATCATCTAGTCCAACACCCTGCTTAAAGCAGGACCAATTCCCAATTAAATCATCCAACAGATTTTTGCCCCATATCCCTAAATGGCCCCCTCAAGCATTGAACTCACAACCCTGGGTTTAGCAGGCCAATGCTCAAACAACTGAGCTACCCCTCTCCCACCTCCCCCAAAGTATACACTAAGGCACCACTGGGAGTTGAACCCACGATCTCCTGTCTTGTTTGCACTTCATCAGCAGAAATAAAAAGTGGCTGAAATTGTCAAAAGCAACTAGTGATTTTGGATGCACCATCATTTGGGTGTCCAACATGAGACACAAAAGAAAAAACAGAGACACCCAAAGTCACTATTTGCTTTTGAAAATGTGGCCGTCTGCAGTCAGAACTTAGGGTATGACTACGCTGGCAAAATTACAGCGCCGGCAGTTACAGCGCCGCTCAGAGAGCGCCAAAGGAAAACCACAGTTGTGTGTTCACACTTCTGGCACTATTCGGAGCACCTCTTGTGGCACTAAAGAGCACCTCTTTCTCTTTTGCCACTAAGACTTAGTAGGAAGGCGGAAGGGGTCATGGAGCATCCTGGGTCCTGTCCCAATGCCCTGTGATGCATTGCTTCGCATCCCAGCAATCCCTGTGCTTCCGTCCGCATTTGGCGACATCTTTCAATGGTTTGTGCACTGTGCGACCTGCCTCTTTAGGGCTGCAGAAATGGATCCCGAACTGTTGACAAGAATGCCGTTCACACTGACCAACACATCACGAGTGGCAGCGTAGCTATTCCTTAAACTACAAAGGCAAGAGGAGTGCAACATTGATCTCGCCACACATAGTAGCTATGACATGAGAATGCTTGTTGCACTCACAGAGGTGCTGACCACAGTGGAACGCCACTTCTGGGCTCTGGAAACAAGCACTGAGTGGTGGGGTCACATCGTGATGCATGTCTGGGATGACGAGCAGTGGCTGCAGAACTTTTGCATGAGGAAAGCCCATTCATGGGAATGTGTGATGAGCTCACACCAGCTCTGTGGTGCAAGGACATAAGAATGAGAGCTGCCCTGTCACTGGAGAAGTGCGTGGCGATTTCACTGTGGAAGCTGGTGACTCCAGACTGCCACTGATTGGTCACCAACCAGTTCAGAGTGGGAAAGTCGACCGTTGGAGTCGTTTCAGAGTGGTAGCTATGTTAGTCTGTATCAGCAAAAACAACAAGGAGTCCTTGTGGCACCTTAGAGACTAACAAATTTATTTGGGCATAAGCGTTCATGGGCTAGAACCCACTTCATCAGATGCATGGAGTGGAAAATACAGGAGCAGGTATAAATACATGAAAAGATGTGAATTGCCTTACCAAGTGTGAGGTTAGTCTAATGAGTCAATGCAAGTTTGCAGGGCCATTAATCGCATCCTGCTCCGAAAGACCGTGACTCTGGGCAACATGCATGAGATTGTGGATGGCTTTGCACAAATGGGCTTCCCTAACTGAGGAGGGGTGATAGATGGCACGCACATTCCAATTCTGGCACCAGACCACCTGGCCACTGAGTACATTGATTGCAAGGGGTATTTCTCAATGGTTCTCCAGGTGCTTGTGGATCACTGTGGGCCTGTCACAGACATTAACGCAGGCTGGTCCGGAAATTTGCACGATGCATGCATCTTTCAGAACACTGGTCTGTTCAAGAAGCTGCAAGCAGGGACTTTCTTCCCGGACCAGAAGATCACCATAGGGGAAATCGAAATGTCCATTGTGATCCTGGGTAACCCTGCTTACCCCTTAATGTTGTGGCTCATAAAGCCATACACGGGACTGTTAGGATATAGATATTCAGGCCTGTCTGCAAAGGCCTGTACTTTAAGAATTTAGGTGTATTCTTATCACTTGGCTAGTTCTAGAGGTATAAAAGAAAGAATCAAAATCACTGTCTGCTGGTGTAAGGGCCTTCTCTTACTGTGACAGTCTGAGGCCCTGTTCTTAGGCTAAGGCCTTTGGCTAAGCAGCAGAGGCAGCCATAAGTCTTTTTCCAGTCATCCGGGGAAGTCCCGGATGACTGGAAAAAGGCTAATGTAGTGCCAATCTTAAAAAAGGGAAGAAGGAGGATCCTGGGAACTACAGGCCAGTCAGCCTCACCTCAGTCCCTGGAAAAATCATGGAGCAGGTCCTCAAAGAATCAATCTTGAAGTACTTGCATGAGAGGAAAGTGATCAGGAACAGCCAGCATGGATTCACCAAGGGAAGGTCATGCCTGACTAATCTAATCGCCTTTTATGATGAGATTACTGGTTCTGTGGATGAAGGGAAAGCAGTGGATGTATTGTTTCTTGACTTTAGCAAAGCTTTTGACACAGTCTCCCACAGTATTCTTGTCAGCAAGTTAAGGAAGTATGGGCTGGATGAATGCACTATAAGGTGGGTAGAAAGCTGGCTAGATTGTCGGGCTCAACGGGTAGTGATCAATGGCTCCATGTCTAGTTGGCAGCCGGTATCAAGTGGAGTGTCCCAAGGGTCGGTCCTGGGGCCGGTTTTGTTCAATATCTTCATAAATGATCTGGAGGATGGTGTGGATTGCACTCTCAGCAAATTTGCGGATGATACTAAACTGGGAGGAGTGGTAGATACGCTGGAGGGGAGGGATAGGATACCGAAGGACCTAGACAAATTGGAGGATTGGGCCAAAAGAAATCTGATGAGGTTCAATAAGGATAAGTGCAGGGTCCTGCACTTAGGATGGAAGAATCCAATGCACCGCTACAGACTAGGGACCGAATGGCTAGGCAGCAGTTCTGTGGAAAAGGACCTAGGGGTGACAGTGGACGAGAAGCTGGATATGAGTCAGCAGTGTGCCCTTGTTGCCAAGGCCAATGGCATTTTGGGATGTATAAGTAGGGGCATAGCGAGCAGATCGAGGGACGTGATCGTTCCCCTCTATTCGACATTGGTGAGGCCTCATCTGGAGTACTGTGTCCAGTTTTGGGCCCCTCACTACAAGAAGGATGTGGATAAATTGGAGAGAGTCCAGCGAAGGGCAACAAAAATGATTAGGGGTCTAGAACACATGACTTATGAGGAGAGGCTGAGGGAGCTGGGATTGTTTAGCCTGCAGAAGAGAAGAATGAGGGGGGATTTGATAGCTGCTTTCAACTACCTGAAAGGGGGTTCCAAAGAGGATGGCTCTAGACTGTTCTCAATGGTAGCAGATGACAGAACAAGGAGTAATGGTCTCAAGTTGCAGTGAGGGAGGTTTAGATTGGATATTAGGAAAAACTTTTTCACTAAGAGGGTGGTGAAACACTGGAATGCGTTACCTAGGGAGGTGGTAGAATCTCCTTCCTTAGAGGTTTTTAAGGTCAGGCTTGACAAAGCCCTGGCTGGGATGATTTAACTGGGAATTGGTCCTGCTTCGAGCAGGGGGTTGGACTAGATGACCTTCAGGGGTCCCTTCCAACCCTGATATTCTATGATTCTATGATTCTATGATAAGCTAGGAAGCGAACAGTCACATCCTCACATTCCAAACTAGTCACATTGAAATAAGGTGCTACTGGGCTGTTAGGCACTATCAGGACAGGATTGTATTCCTATCACCTCCAGAGAATGTGTCAAAAGGAAACTTAGTTTGATAGCATCCTGTCTGGCAAGAACTCACTTATCAATAGCTGGGATGTGAAATCATAGAATCATAGAATCATAGAATATCAGGGTTGGAAGGAACTCCTCACTTCTGTATTGTTTTGTCATTATAGTTCCCACTTTGCTATTGTTTGTCTGTATAATCTCTCTGGTTCTGTGATTGTTCCTGTCTGCTGTATAATTAATTTTGCTAGGTGTAAACTAATTAAGGTGGTGGGATATAACTGGTTACATAATCATGTTACAATATGTTAGGATTGGTTAGTTAAATTTCAGGAAAATGATTGGTTAAGGTATAGCTAAGCAGAACTCAAGTTTTACTATATAATCTGTAGTCAATGAGGAAGTGAGTGGGTGTGGGTGAGTGGGGGAGATGGGAACAGGGAATGGGGGTAAGAAAATTGGAATCATGTTTTGCTAAAGGGGGAAATGGTAACAGGGAATGGGAGTAAGGAAGTTGGAATCATGTTTGGCTAAGGATAGGAATGGGAACAGGGACACAGGTGTAAGGCTCTGTGGTGTCAGAGCTGGGAAGGAGGATACTAAGGAAGGAAACTGGAATCATGCTTGCTGGAAGTTCACCCCAATAAACATTGAATTGTTTGCACCTTTGGACTTCGGGTATTGTTGCTCTCTGTTCATGCGAGAAGGACCAGGGAAGTAAGTGGGTGAAGGAATAAGCCCCCTAACAGGGACAACTTGACAGCAGCAAGGAGCAGTTCAACAACAGGCTGAGCAAGTACAGAATGACTGTGGAGTATGCATTTGGCAGTTTAAAAGGCCACTGGTGATGCCTGTATGGGAAGCTGGACATGGCCGATGACAATATTCCTATGCTTATGGCTACATGCTGTACGCTCCATAATATTTGCGAAGGGACGGGGGAAAGCTTAACTCAGGGCTGGACCGCAGAGGATCAGTGCCTGGAGGCTGAGTTTGAACAGCCGGAGACCAGGACTATTAGAGGGGCCCAGCGTACGGCCATCAGGATCAGGGATGTTTTGAGGCAGCAATTTGAAGCTGAAAACCACTAATATTTGTTGCTATGCTCAGGATTGCAGTGCTTGTAATGCTAGGAGGTGATTGGTGCACATGATGCAAGAAGGGGCCTTAACATAATTGTATGTTGCTTTGCAATGCTCTTTTTGCTTTCACTTAATAGAATAAAGATTGTTTTCAAACCAACACAATTCTTTTATTGAAAAACAACCAGAGGAGAGAGTCAAATGAAAAAATTCATCAGCAGAGAGGGGGGTGTGGGAATGGAAGGAATGGGGGAAGGGAAGGTATCAAGAGGAGGAGGAGTCCCGGGACAGCTACAGATTTGTGTATGTCCAGGGATCATACCCAACCTTCTCCTTTGGAGTACGATGAAGTGGGTGCTGTACTTCAGCAGGGCCAAACTGCAGATGGATGGGTGTTGAGTGCAGTGGGTAGTGAGAATCAACAGTGCTGGACTGTGAGTAGGGAGGAGTGGAATGCTGCGGGTAGAGAGGTTGATAAGAGTGTGTTGGCGGTGTGGAGGGCCGCATGGGAAAGAGTTTTGCGACAGTAGCTGCAGGAGAGGGCGGGTGCAGAGCTGCTCGGTTTAAAGAGCTAGTATTGCCTGGAGCATGTCCGCTTCGCGCTCCATAACTGTTAAGAGCTGCTCCATGGCTTCTTTATGGTGTGCCACATTCTCCTTTTGTTCCCTCTTCTCGCCTGCCACTCCTTCAATTCCTTTTTCTCGGCAGTGGAGTGCATCATAACCTCACACATAAAGTTCTCCTTGGACGCTTTCTAATTCTCTGCAACCATTCTGCTGCTGACACGAAAGAGGGAAGCTGTGCTCCCGAGGTCATCTCTGTGAAGTTTAAATGCAGCATTTTATGGAAGCAGTATTGTTTGCAACACAGACAACACTGTTTCAGTGCTTTAAAACACAGCCAGTACTCACACACCTGACACTACCTGGCTGACCCCAGGCAAGTACACAGAAGCCACAAGACCCCCAAAATGGTGAGTAGCCACAGGGGCAGGGTAATTCACTGTCCCAGACCCTGATGTACCCTGGGCACGTGGCTCTTGGGCACTTGGGGAGAGCCAGCACTATGGCGGGGGGGGGGGTCTGATCATCATTCCTGTCCCCACACTTTCCACAGGAGGTGATCATTATGGAAGATATCTCACTGCTGAGGGTGAGCAGGGAATCAAGGGAAGGTCTTCTCCAAGCTTGCAGCTTCCCCCCTGGCCCCTATGTGGCTAGGATGTGCAGCTATGGTCCCGACCCACACCCTGTGATGCACAGTGGCGTGGGAAAGTTACCATTAATGGGGCAAGAAACAAAGCAGCTCTGCCGAGAAACCTGTGGCAGTGGATTGCCCAGTATCTCCACGAGAGTTTCCTGGAGATCTCTGAGGGAGATTCAAGTGAAGTGAGGGAGTGTATCAACAGCTGTTCCACCACGCAAACTAGGCATAAGGTGGGAGACAAGCCTGCTTTCTGCCACCCTCCTGCCCCCAACAACTCACTTCAGCAATTCCCAAAACCAGATCCACTTACCAGGGGCCTCCTCTCCTGTTTGTGCTTTGCCGAAATCTGACTGCTCTGACTGGCTAGGCTCCTCCGGGGTAGAAAAGAGCTCCTGACTGCATGTATCTCTGGCCTCCGAGTCATCCTCTGCCTCTGGTTCCCCCTCCCACTCTTCATCCATGATTGCCTCATAGAATCATAGAATATCAGGGTTGGAAGGAACCTCAGGAGGTCATCTAGTCCAACCCCCTGCTCAAAGCAGGACCAATCCCTAATTAAATCATCCCAGCCAGGGCTTTGTCAAGCCTGACCTTAAAAACCTCTAAGGAAGGAGATTCTACCACCTCCCTAGGTAACACATTCCAGTGTTTCACCACCCTCCTAGAGAAAAAGTTTTTCCTAATATCCAACCTAAACCTCCCCCACTGCAACTTGAGACCATTACTCCTTGTCCTGTCCTCTTCTACCACTGAGAACAGTCTAGAACTATCCTCTCTGGAACCTCTCAGGTAGTTGAAAGCAGCTATCAAATCCCCCCTCATTCTTCTCTTCTGCAGGCTAAACAATCCCAGTTCCCTCAGTCTCTCCTCATAAGTCATGTGTTCCAGAGCCCTAATCATTTTTGTTGCCCTTCGCTGGACTCTCTCCAATTTATCCACATCCTTCTTGTAGTATGGGGCCCAAAACTGGACACAGTACTCCAGATGAGGCCTCACCAATGTCGAATAGAGGTGGACGATCACGTCCCTCGATCTGCTCACTATGCCCCTACTTATACATCCCAAAATGCCATTGGCCTTCTTGGCAACAAGGGCACACTGCTGACTCATATCCAGCTTCTTTTCCACTGTCACCCCTAGGTCCTTTTCCGCAGAACTGCTGCCTAGCCATTCGGTCCCTAGTCTGTAGCTGTGCATTGGGTTCTTCCGTCCTAAGTGCAGGACCCTGCACTTATCCTTATTGAACCTCATCAGATTTCTTTTGGCCCAATCCTCCAATTTGTCTAGGTCCCTCTGTATCCTATCCCTGCCCTCCAGCGTATCTATCACTCCTCCCAGTTTAGTATCATCCGCAAATTTGCTGAGAGTGCAATCCACACCATCCTCCAGATCATTTATGAAGATATTGAACAAAACCGGCCCCAGGACCGACCCTTCAGGCACTCCACTTGACACCGGCTGCCAACTAGACATGGAGCCATTGATCACTACCCGTTGAGCCCGACAATCTAGCCAACTTTCTACCCACCTTATAGTCCATTCATCCAGCCCATACTACTTTAACTTGCTGACAAGAATACTGTGGGAGACTGTGTCAAAAGCTTTGCTAAAGTCAAGAAACAATACATCCACTGCTTTCCCTAAATCCACAGAACCAGTAATCTCATCATAGAAGGCGATTAGATTAGTCAGGCATGACCTTCCCTTGGTGAATCCATGCTGACTGTTCCTGATCACTTTCCTCTCGTGTAAGTGCTTCAGGATTGATTCTTTGAGGACCTGCTCCATGATTTTTCCGGGAACTGAGGTGAGGCTGACTGGCCTGTAGTTCCCAGGATCCTCCTTCTTCCCTTTTTTAAAGATTGGCACTACATTAGCCTTTTTCCAGTCATCCGGGACTTCCCCCGTTCGCCACGAGTTTTCAAAGATAATGGCCAATGGCTCTGCAATCACAGCCGCCAATTCCTTTAGCACTCTTGAATGCAACTCATCCGGCGCCATGGACTTGTGCACGTCCAGCTTTTCTAAATAGTCCCTAACCACCTCTTTCTCCACAGAGGGTTGTCCATCTACTCCCCATGTTGTGATGCCCAGCGCAGCAGTCTGGGAGCTGACCTTGTTCGTGAAGACAGAGGCAAAAAAAGCATTGAGTACATTAGCTTTTTCCACATCCTCTGTCAATAGGTTGCCTCCCTCATTCATTAAGGGGCCCACACTTTCCTTGGTTTTCTTCTTGTTGCCAACATACCTGAAGAAACCCTTCTTGTTACTCTTAACATCTCTTGCTAGCTGCAGCTCCAGGTGCGATTTGGCCCTCCTGATTCATTCCTACATGCCCGAGCAACATTTTTATACTCTTCCCTGGTCATATGTCCAACCTTCCACTTTTTGTAAGCTTCTTTTTTATGTTTAAGATCCGCTAGGAGTTCACCATTAAGCCAGGATGGTCGCCTGCCATATTTACTATTCTTTCGACACATCGGGATGGTTTGTCCCTGTAACCTCAACAGGGATTCCTTGAAATAGAGCCAGCTCTCCTGGACTCCTTTCCCCCTCATGTTATTCCCCCAGGGGATCCTCCCCATCAGTTCCCTGAGGGAGTCAAAGTCTGCTTTCCTGAAGTCCAGGGTCCGTATTCTGCTGCTTACCTTTCTTCCCTGTGTCAGGATACTGAACTCAACCAACTCATGGTCACTGCCTCCCAGATTCCCATCCACTTTTGCTTCCCCCACTAATTCTTCCCAGTTTGTGAGCAGCAGGTCAAGAAAAGCTCCCCCCCAGTTGGCTCCTCCAGTACTTGCACCGGGAAATTGTCCCCTACGCTTTCCAAAAACTTCCTGGATTGTCTATGCACCGCTGTATTGCTCTCCCAGCAGATATCAGGAAAATTAAAGTCACCCATGAGAACCAGGGCGTGCGATCTAGTAGCTTCTGCGAGTTCCCGGAAGAAAGCCTCATCCACCTCATCCCACTGGTCTGGTGGTCTATAGCAGACTCCCACCACTACATCACTCTTGTTGCTCACACTTCTAAACTTAATCCAGAGACACTCAGGTTTTTCTGCAGTTTCGTACCGGAGCTCTGAGCAGTCATACTGCTCCCTCACATACAGTGCTACTCCCCCACCTTTTCTGCCCTGCCTGTCCTTCCTGAACAGTTTTTAACCATCCATGATAGTACTCCAGTCACGTGAGTTATCCCACCAAGTCTCTGTTATTCCAATCACGTCATAGTTCCTTGACATCACCAGGACCTCCAGTTCTCCCTGCTTGTTTCCAAGGCTTTGTGCATTCGTATATAAGCGCTTGAGATAACCTGCTGATCGCCCCTCATTCTCAGTATGAGGCAGGAGCCCTCCCCTCACAGACATTCCTGCCTGTGCCTCCTCCCGGTATCCCACTTTCCCACTTACCTCAGGGCTTTGGTCTCCTTCCCCCGGTGAACCTAGTTTAAAGCCCTCCTCACTAGGTTAGCCAGCCTGCTCGCAAAGATGCTCTTCCCTCTCTTCGTAAGGTGGAGCCCGTCTCTGCCCAGCACTCCTCCTTCTTGGAACACCATCCCATGGTCAAAGAATCCAAAGCCTTCTCTCCGACACCACCTGCGTAGCCATTTGTTGACTTCCACGATTCGACTGTCCCTACCTAGGCCTTTTCCTTGCACGGGGAGGATGGACGAGAACACCACTTGCGCCTCAAACTCCTTTATCCTTCTTCCCAGAGCCACGTAGTCCTCAGTGATCTGCTCAAGGTCATTCTTGGCAGTATCATTGGTGCCCACGTGGAGAAGCAGGAAGGGGTAGCGATCCGAGGGCTTGATGAGTCTCGGCAGTCTCTCCGTCACATCGCGACTCTTAGCCCCCGGCAAGCAGCAGACTTCTCGGTTTTCCCGGTCAGGGCGGCAGATATATGACTCAGTCCCCCGGAGGAGAGAGTCCCCTACCACCACCACCCGCCTCCTTCTCTTGGGAGTGGTGGTCATGGAACCCCCCATCTCAGGACAGTGCATCTCATGCCTTCCAACCAGCGGAGTCTCCTTCTGCTTTCTCCCCCCAGACATATCATCTGGTCCACTCTCCGCAACGGTACCTGTGGAGAGAACATGAAAGTGGTTAGTTACATGTGTCCGCGTTGCTGGAACCTGGACATTCCCCCTTCTTCTTCTGGAGGTCACATGTTGCCAAGCTTCTTCACTGGCCTCTTGGCTCCGCTGTGCAACCTGCTCTAAATCTTTAGAGCTTTGTGCCCGTAGAAGCATATCCTGACTTTTGTCCAGAAAATCCTCCATTTCTCGTATGCAATGCAGGGTCGTTATCTGTTGCTCCAGACCTTCAAACTTCTCTTCCAATATGGAGACCAGCTTGCACTTTGTACAGAGAAAGTCGCTTCTGTCCTGTGGAAGAAAGACAAACATGGCACATCCAGTGCAGGTCACAACAGCTGAACCCCCCCCTCCTCTTGGCTCGGTCCACTCTCGACTGGCAATGAAACCAACGAAGTAGCCACAGGGGACTTCGCAGTGGAGGTGAGGTCACCACTGAGTATCGCATCTAGCTCTTTGTAGAACTGGCAGCTTGTGGGCACAGCACTGGAGCAGTGGTTTGCCTCCTGCACCTTGTTGGAGATGTTCCACAGCTCCTTCACTTTGACCCTGCACTGCAGTTGTCATAAATATAAAGGGAAGGGTAACCACCTTTCTGTATACAGTGCTATAAAATCCCTCCTGGCCAGAGGCAAAATCCTCTTACCTGTAAAGGGTTAAGAAGCTCAAGTAACCTTGCTGGCACCTGACCAAAATGACCAATAAGGGGACAAGATACTTTCAAATCTGAGGGCAGCGGGGGGTAAAGGCTTTGTCTGTCTTCTGTGTGATGCCTTTGCTGGGGATAGATCAAGAAAGCAAGCAATCCAACTCCTATAGAATTAGTAAGTAATCTAGCTAGAAAATGCTTTTGTTTTTGGCTTGTGAAATTCGCTGTGCTGGAGGTAATGTGTATCCCTGTTTTTGTGTCTTTTTGTAACTTAAGGTTTTGCCTAGAGGGATTCTTTATGTTTTAAATCTGACTGCCTGTGAGATTATCTTCCATTCTAATCTTACAGAGTGTTTCTTTTATCTTCTTATGTTCTTCTAATAATGTTCTTTTTTTTGAGAATCTGATGGGGTTTTAGTGTCCTAAAAACCCAAGGCTGGTCTGTGCTCATCTTGTTTATTCTCAAGCCTCCCCAGGAAAGGGGGTATCAGGCTTGGGGGATATTTTGGGGGAAGACATCTCCAAGTGGTCTTTTCCCTGATTCTTTGTTAAATCGCTTGGTGGTGGCAGCATACTGAATCCCAGATACGGGGAATTTTGTGTCTTGGGAAAGTTTTAACCCAAGCTGGTAGAAATAAGCTTAGGGGGTCTTTCATGTACCCCAGAGTTAAGACTGGGGAAGGAACCGTGACAGCAGTGTGTCCCAGTCATGGCCCCTTTCTGTCATGCATCTAGAAATCTGTCCATGGGTATCATAATTCCTATGGCTGGAGCACAGCTGGGACTGCACAGCCTCCTCTCAGCAAATGCCAATGAGGTCCAGCAGCTCAGCATTGCTTCAAGTGGGGGATTGCCTGGTGCGTGGAGCAGGCATGGCCACCTGGAAAGATGGGCCGAGACCACTGCTCGCATCACCGAGCAAACAAGAAGGGGACTTTCAAATTTGCAAAGGAATGTCTGGGGTGGGGCTGATGGTTGTCATCTGAGGGCAGGGCAGTAGAGTTCAAACCGATAACTAGAGAGGTGAGAACAGGCATTGTGGGACACCTCCTGGAGGCCAATCGCAGCGCTGTAATCGACCATGGTGTCTACACTGGCACCGCAGCGCTATCGCCCCGGTGCAGGAAGCTCTATGCCTCTCCTCGGTGCAGTTTTTATAGAGATCTGCATCTGCACAGTTCCTGCGCACTCAGTGGCTTGGCGTGTGTGCACCTCAGGAGTTACTGCGCTCAAAGCGCACAAACTTGCCAGTGTAGACGGAGCCTCAGTTACCAATTCTTTGGCAACTCTGTACAGTGAAACACGAGACTCTGGCTGACAGGCTTTTTACAAACTAGGCCATAACTACACTGTGGTTTCTTTGATATGAGTGTAGCACGAGAGGGAGCAGAGGAAGAAGCCTCTTCCATCACTTGTGCTCCTGTACTGAAATGCCCCATGGAAGCCTATCACAGAGCTAAGACCCCAGTTCTGAAGGTGCAGTGCATGAGCTTTTCTACAACTGCACTGTTCCTCACCAGCAAGGCTGCTGCTGCTGCTACTATACAGCGTGTCATCGCGTATGGAGCTTGTCCCGTGTACAAAGGAACCTTCTCGCTCTGCATCCTTCACACCAAGTCCAAGGTGACCCATCTGGGGCAAGGTTATTTCCATCACTATTGCACACCAACCAGCAGAGCTGCCCATTCTGGATCCTCTCAAAGTGTCTTCACTCCTACACGGCTCCTGGAGGCATGATGCCTGCCTGAGGAACGACACTACCCTGAGTCCCTACTGAGGTCATAAGTCTGCACATGACGCTCCAGGCTGGGCTTTAAGCCCCAGATGGCCCCTTGTATTGCACTGCAGCAGCATTATGTAGTGACCCAGAGGTCTCCACGTCATGATACAAACATGCTTCTCACAACGAAAGCCCCACCATTGCAATGTGACTGATGAGCTGGTCCCAAGGAAACAGCTGAAATACTTTCAGTGTGCTAAAAGAAAAGGAGGACTTGTGGCACCTTAGAGACTAACAAATTTATTTGAGCATAAGCTTTCGTGAGCTACAGCTCACCTCATCGGATGCTCACAAAAGCTTATGCTCAAATAAATTTGTTAGTCTCTAAGGTGCCACAACTACTCCTTTTCTTTTTGCAGATACAGAATACCACGGCTGCTACTCTGAAACCTTTCAGTGTGCTGTGAGTCCTAGTATTGACCTGAGAGAACATGCTTTCCTTTCACCTATGTGCATGTGCAATAGCCCATTAATTGCCTTGAAGTAATACTTTTTGTAAAGAAAATGTCATCTGATGGACCAGAATTATGAAACTTTTAAAAAACACTCAAACGGGACATGTTCTACCATATTCTCAACCTGAAGACAATCCATCTGAGCAGCCTAGGAATCTGCGAAATGCATCTGATTTGGACTGCAGATGCTACGATAATTTCAAGCTGCTGTTAGTTGATGAGCTTTCTGTTCCTATACAAAGAAGTTAGAAGTGGTCTGGTGGATGCAAACATTTTTAGGCGCATTTTTCCATTCCTTGAGGTGTATGCTGGAAAATTTAATAAATGTTTTAGCCTGACTCTGTAAATATCAGTTAATATCCAGACACTGTTATACACAAACGAGTAGCGCAGTAGTGTCACTTGGCTTGTAGCAATACGTGAAGAACGTCAGCTTATCTCAGAATTCAGTGTGATTTCCTTCACTCTGAACTGGGATCATATTTAAAGAAAGGGAGTTATCTATAAGGAGGAATTAATGAAGGAATGTCTGCAGCTATTGCGGGGATAGCCTGAGTTTCAAAATAGTACTCTTGAGAAATGTAAGATAAACTGGGTTAAGTATAACTGGGATTTCCCAGTTCACAACAGCTGAGTGGTTCAGGCAATGTGCTGCTGTCTGTCTTCTACTTCCTCCTCCTCGGCAAAGAGAGTGCTTGGAATGACACAAGAGACTTTGAGGTTTGTATTTTAGTAAAGAAGACACATTTATGATTATACTTAGAGACAATGGGCCAAATACGCAGCAGGTTATTTCTGGAGATCAGTGGAGTCGCACCAGGGGTAACTGTGGCCCGATGACTAAAATGGTGGTTGGGAGGGGTATGAAATAAAATCTCCTAACAAGAGTGGGGTGGTAAATCACCTGTAGTCTCTCTCACTTATTTCTGTAATACAACATCTATAGAGTAGATACAGATCTCATTTGCCATGAAAGGGCGAAGCATGCAGTTGCTCCAGCTGAACACAGAAATTCAGAAGTAAAGGAATTGTGTGCTAATATCCAGGATCATCTCCCAGCTCTCTGCTGTTTCATCGCATGGCTGATGTTTGAGCAGCTCTGGGGACAAAATGAATGATCTTGCCAACGCAAGCATAGGAATTGCCTACCCTGTTCTGAGTGAGATGCAATAGAATCCTTAACAAGAATTGTGTGTCAGTTTTGTCTGCCCACATCACCACCAGTCTCATGGGCTTTGGGTGGGCACCATGTATTCTACAGTATTTTGCTCATGAGGATTGTGTCAGACATCTCCTTTGCTTTTTTTTAATGTGTTAGCATGATCCTTATCCTGGAAGTGGGTTTGGGATCTGAACTACTGCATTCACTACTATTCGCTATGATATTCTGTACCTCTATATCCGTTCACAGCTGACCAGTCTTCAGCTAGCTTTGTAAATGCTGGTACAAAGTTAAATAGTCAAGGCCACTCCAGTCACTCAGTTAAGCTGGAGACATGTTTAAATCACCTTTAAAGAGGGGAGAAATGTGGTTTTCTCACACACACCTTTCTCCAGTCTGTCTGTGAAATACGCAAGATGGAATTCACAGGGGGCTTCAGTGATTGTAAAAAGATAGGAGCTTTGTGACAGAAAGTTCCGGGGGAGACCTCACAAACCTACTGGGTTAGCAGACACCTCCTCCATTGTTATCATTTTCTTGCTCAGAAACTTTGGGAAGTTGTAAGAAAAAGGCTCTTGCTTCCTCAGCATCTATTTATAGTGTTCATTATAATCTTACACAACTTGACCTTTTCCTCCAGTTGAGAATAGAAAACTTGCCCATGGGCTCTGTGATTTGGGCCAGATAGCACTGCAGAGACAGAATCGGGTGATTAGTCTGTTGGTTAATGTAAAAAATACACATTCTTGATCTTAAAGAAAAACTTTTTTAAAAAATGTAATTCATAGTTTGCAACTTCCTTGGGACACATTTGCTTATTTTTAGAAAAAAGTTATATTGTGTCCAGTCAATTCTGGGTGGGACACTGCTTACTACAGTAATATATTTGGCCCATTGTTCAGAAAGGGGCCAATTGTGGATGGGGGGAAACAAACAGCTGCAGCATTTTCAGATTTTAGATACTAGCAAATGCTCTCCTGACTGGTTAGTGCACAATTTCCCCTATTAAATGTTTCACATGTGTGTCATATAATGTCACAGAACATGATAGGCTCTTCTATCTGTGTGACACTAGCTGACCAGGTCATGCTAGAGTGTATTCAGGTCAATTCACTTGTGTAGCTCAAAGTAATGGTTAGATTTATACGTGTGTATTCAGATGTTTAAACTTCATGAAAACTAGTGGAATGTTACTTGTATTATTTTCACTTATCTATTCCTGTCATAATGTAATAGCATGGTAAATACCCAGGTAACTATATTACGCATCAAAGAAATCTTGTAAAATGCTAAGGAAGGACTACAGGACTTTAACAGAAAATGCTCATTTCAAAGTGAGTGGCCATTGTGTATATGGTCAGAGGTTGAAAGTCTAAGTGCATTCCTCATGCATTGTTATCAAAGGAAAAGCCCACTTGAGTACAGACACTGTCAGCTAGCTTTCTGTGTAAAGGAGATATAAAAGATGGATTCAAGGAAAGATCCTTGATCTCTGGACTGTTTGGATTCCAACATGACAGAATAACTGAACAAGAAGACAGAGATCTCCAGAATTATTCTGGGTAGCCCTGAAGGGAAACTAGCAGTTTATTACATCACTGTGATTTACCTGTTGTTATATTTTACCTGCTTTAACCTCTCAATAACCTCATTCTTTTTTCTTAGCGAATTAACCTATAGTTAGTTTACTATAGAATTGGCTGCCAGCATTGTCTGTCGTGTAAGATCTGGAATACCAATTGATCTGGGATGAGTGACTGGTCTCTTGGTCCTTAGGTTTAAGTGACTGTTATCACAAAGTCCATAGAAATGAACGATGGGAAAGACTAGAGTTGTGCCAAACCCAGGGGCTTCAGTCTGCTTTGTGCTTCCTGAGATTCAGATTCAAATTAATAAAAACTCTGAGCAGAGTTCAGCTGAAACAGTAGCTTTTCTTTGATGTTCATGTGGAAGCCAGACAAAGCCAATAATTCCAGGATCACCCAAAATGCAGCCTTAAAAGGTTCATAAACCTTAGAGTCACTCTCAGTTCATCTAAGCCAGTGTTTCTCAACCTTTTCAGGTTGGCAGCCCCTTATCTGAAGTCAAAAATGTTCACAGCCCCTTAAATTTGCTATGAAAGTAAGAGTTAAAAAAAAAATGTATCCATGATAACAATGATAGGCCTGTATAATGTGTGTGTTGAGGTTGACAGAGAATACTTGACCTTGAACAGTAAGGGTATGTGATGAGTGGAGAAGCAAGATTTTCTTTGCTTTAGATTTTAATAATTTTTCAATGCTTCACAATCCCCGGACTGCCTTTCAGAGGCAACGCGTGATGGGGAGGGGAATACGAGGTCATGTGCTGCCACTCCCCCCGCCCATTTGCTGCTTGGCTTGTACTGAGCATGCTCAGTAACACTGCAGAAGCCAGCTTCCTGCACTCTGCCCCCCACTATCACCTCTTTTGCCTCTAGCGCCCCCTGCCAACGGTTGCTCCAATCTGCCTCTTCTCACCACTTGGCCCTCCAGCCAGGGTATGTTTAATCCCACCCCTTCTGGATAATAGAGAATCCCACAAATAATTCCAAGACCTCAAGTCAGGTCCCTGGCCTGACTCTGGGCCCCATGGTCCTTACACCCTTCTCTCAGAGCTTTACATCATCCTTGTCCCCTTATGTCAGGGGGCTTCATGCTACTTTCTCATGGGCCGGGAGGAAAACCCAGGCCCTCCCTCTACACAGGGTTGCACTCCAGAGACCCTAGGACAAGCAGCCAAGGTCTGCTCCCTCTAACACCTCACTGCTGCCTCCCTGAACTCCTTCCTGCCGTTAGCCTTTCCTCAGGCCTTTTCCCCAGCCCCTTCCAGCATTCTTTGCAACGAGCAGCACCTCCCAGCACTTCTCCTCAGAGGTCTTATTCCTGCCCTTGTGCCAGGGTCAGCCACAGGTGCTTGTGCCAAGCCTGTGACTTCAGGTGTATTCCCCACCCCAGAGCTTCCGCCTCGCTCTGCAGGAGCCTTCCTGTTCCCCACACATCTCCCCCCTCTATACCACCAAAGGGGTGACTGCAGAGTTCTCCCCTTTCTCCTTGCAATCACCTTCTTCCCAGACTCCCCCTCTTCACAGCCCCACCCAGCTGGGCTTCATCTAGCGTTATGCCTGGCCCATCCTCCAGGTGCAGCCAGGTGTGTTAATTGGCCTCCCAGGCCAACATTAACCCTTTCACCACCTGTACGGGGTAAACTCCCCATCACACCATCTTTTCCACACCTTGGACAATACAGGATAATTCTTGAAAGTAACTAGTTCTTCTTTGATACATTTTTAGATGATTTAAGCAACAGGGCTTCCCCCGCTTCCTGTGGAAAAGTATTTCATAGTCTAAAAACTCTTTCGATTAGGAATTTTTTCCAGCTTAAACTTTCTTTTGTTCAGTTTCATCCAATCACATCTCTGAACAATCCCTCCTTGACTTTCACAGCCTTCTACTTCTTAGAATAAGATATTAGAAGCAGGGCTGGTAATGCCGTGTATTACTAAGGTTACCTGTCACTTTCTATTATAACATACTTTTCCCAGGGGGGAACCTGGACTGTGGGATTGCTGTACCCTCTCTTCCACCAACCTGGGGTATCCCATCTCACCCTGTGATTCTGTTGCCAAGCTACAAGCGTCTGACAGGTGCTGTACTTACTCAGATATCCACGGACAGGAACACACCCAACAGAGTTACATGAATGCTTTCGTGGCCACTCATGAACCAACAATAGAGAGGTTCCAGCCAATTCCCCACTCAGCTCCCCAGCCTTGCACCCCAGAACTGCACCATCTAGCGCTCGTCAGAAGCTGGCCAGCGTAAGTTCATTACCCATCCACTCCTCCCTTGATATGGGAGGTGGCGGACCAGCTGAGCAGCGGGGAACAGCACAGCAGCACACAGCAGGAGTTTGCCTGGGAGTTTGTCTGGGGTGAGCCCAGTGAGGGTTACATCTTGCCAGCTTCTCTGAGGAAGCTCATAGTAGGAAGATGATATGAAGGGGGGGTGTTCAGCTATTGTGACCTACACTGGATGTGCCATGTTTGTCTTTCTTCCACAGGACAGAAGTGACTTTGTCTGTACAAAGTGCAAGCTAGTGTCCATATTGGAAGAGAAGATTGAAGGTCTGGAGCAACAGATATCGACCCTGCGTAGCATACGAGAATCTGAGGATTTCCTGGACAAAGGTCAGGATATGCTTCTACGGGCACAAAGCTCTAAAGATTTAGAGCAGGTTGCACAGCGGAGCCAAGAGGCCAGTGAAGAAGCTTGGCAACATGTGACCTCCAGAAGAAGGGAGAATGTCCAGGTACCAGCAACGCAGACACAGGTAAGTAACCGTTTTCATGTTCTCTCCACAGGTACCATTGCGGAGAGTGGACCAGATGATACATCTGGGGGGAGAAAGCAGAAGGAGACTCCGCTGCTTGGAAGGCATGAGATGCGCTGTCCTGAGGTTGCGGGTTCCACGACCACCACTCCCAAGAGAAGGCGGCAGGTGGTGGTGGTAGGGGACTCTCTCCTCAGGGGGACTGAGTCATCTATCTACCACCCTGACCGGGAAAACAGAGAAGTCTGCTGCTTGCCAGGGGCTAAGATTCGCGATGTGACAGAGAGACTGCCGAGACTCATCAAGCCCTTGGATCGCTACACCTTCCTGCTTCCCCACGTAGGCACCAATGATACTGCCAAGAATGACCTTGAGTGGATCACTGCGGACTACGTGGCTCTGGGAAGAAGGATAAAGGAGTTTGAGGCACAAGTGGTGTTCTCGTCCATCCTCCCCGTGGAAGGAAAAGGCCGGGGTGGGGACCGTCGAATCGTGGAAGTCAACGAACAGCTACGCAGGTGGTGTCAGAGAGAAGGCTTTGGATTCTTTGACCATGGGATGGTGTTCCATGAAGGAGGAGTGCTCGGCAGAGACGGGCTCCACCTAACGAAGAGAGGGAAGAGCATCTTTGTGAGCAGGCTGGCTAACCTAGTGAGGAGGGCTTTAAACTAGGTTCACCGGGGGAAGGAGACCAAAGCCCTGAGGTAAGTGGGCAAGCAGGATACCGGGAGGAAGCACAGGCAGGAACGTCTGTGAGGGGAGGGCTCCTGCCTCATACTGAGAATGAGGGGCGATCAGCAGGTTATCTCAAGCGCTTATATACGAATGCACAAAGCTTTGGAAACAAGCAGGGAGAACTGGAGGTCCTGGTGATGTCAAGGAACTATGACGTGATTGGAATAACAGAGACTTGGTGGGGTAACTCACATGACTGGAGTACTATCATGGATGGTTATAAACTGTTCAGGAAGGACAGGCAGGGCAGAAAAGGTGGGGGAGTAGCACTGTACGTAAGGGAGCAGTATGACTGCTCAGAGCTCCGGTATGAAACTGCAGAAAAACCTGAGTGTCTCTGGATTAAGTTTAGAAGTGTGAGCAACAAGAGTGATGTAGTGGTGGGAGTCTGCTATAGACCACCGGACCAGGGGGATGAGGTGGATGAGGCTTTCTTCCGGCAACTCGCAGAAGCTACTAGATCGCACGCCCTGGTTCTCATGGGCGACTTTAATCATCCGGATATCTGCTGGGAGAGCACTACAGCAGTGCACAGACCATCCAGGAAGTTTTTGGAAAATGTAGGGGACAATTTCCTGGTGCAAGTGCTGGAGGAGCCAACTAGGGGGAGAGCTTTTCTTGACCTGCTGCTCACAAACTGGGAAGAATTAGTAGGGGAAACAAAAGTGGATGGGAATCTGGGAGGCAGTGACCATGAGTTGGTCGAGTTCAGTATCCTGACACAGGGAAGAAAGGTAAGCAGCAGAATACGGACCCTGGACTTCAGGAAAGCAGACTTTGACTCCCTCAGGGAACTGATGGGGAGGATCCCCTGGGGGAATAACATGAGGGGGAAAGGAGTCCAGGAGAGCTGGCTGTATTTCAAAGAATCCCTATTGAGGTTACAGGGACAAACCATTCCGATGTGTCAAAAGAATAGTAAATATGGCAGGCAACCAGTTTGGCTTAACAGTGAAATCCTTGCGAATCTTAAACATAAAAAAGAACCTTACAAGAAGTGGAAGATTGGAAAAATGACCAGGGAAGAGTATAAAAATGTTGCTCGGGCATGTAGGAATGAAATCAGGAGGGCCAAATCGCACCTGGAGCTGCAGCTAGCAAGAGATGTTAAGAGTAACAAGAAGGGTTTCTTCAGGTATGTTGGCAACAAGAAGAAAGCCAAGGAAAGTGTGGGTCTCTTACTGAATGAGGGAGGCAACCTAGTGACAGAGGATGTGGAAAAAGCTAATGTATTCAATGCTTTTTTTGCCTCTGTCTTCACGAACAAGGTCAGCTCCCAGACTGCTGCGCTGGGCAACACAACATGGGGACTAGGTGGCCAGCCCTCTGTGGAGAAAGAGGTGGTTAGGGACTATTTAGAAAAGCTGGACGTGCACAAGTCCATGGGTCCGGATGCGTTGCATCCGAGAGTGCTAAAGGAGTTGGTGGCTGTGATTGCAGAGCCATTGGCCATTATCTTTGAAAACTCATGGCGATCGGGGGAAGTCCCGGACGACTGGAAAAAGGCTAATGTAGTGCCCATCTTTAAAAAAGAGAAGAAGGAGGATCCTGGGAACTACAGGCCAGTCAGCCTCACCTCAGTCCCTGGAAAAATCATGGAGCAGGTCCTCAAGGAATCAATCCTGAAGCACTTACACGAGAGGAAAGTGATCAGGAACAGTCAGCATGGATTCACCAAGGGAAAGTCATGCCTGACTAATCTAATCGCCTTTTATGATGAGATTACTGGTTCTGTGGATTTAGGGAAAGCAGTGGATGTATTGTTTCTTGACTTTAGCAAAGCTTTTGACACAGTCTCCCACAGTATTCTTGTCAGCAAGTTAAGGAAGTATGGGCTGGATGAATGGACTATAAGGTGGGTAGAAAGTTGGCTAGATTGTCGGGCTCAATGGGTAGTGATCAATGGCTCCATGTCTAGATGGCAGCCGGTATCAAGTGGAGTGCCTGAAGGGTCGGTCCTGGGGCCGGTTTTGTTCAATATCTTCATAAATGATCTGGAGGATGGTGTGGATTGCACTCTCAGCAAATTTGCGGATGATACTAAAGTAGGAAGAGTGGTAGATACGGTGGCAGGTAGGGATAGGATACAGAGGGACCTAGACAAATTGGAGGATTGGGCAAAAGAAATCTGATGAGGTTCAACAAGGATAAGTGCAGAGTCCTGCACTTAGGACGGAAGAATCCAATGCACCGCTACAGACTGGGGACCGAATGGCTCAGCAGCAGTTCTGCCGAAAAGGACCTAGGGGTTACAGTGGACGAGAAGCTGGATATGAATCAACAGTGTGCCCTTGTTGCCAAGAAGGCCAATGGCATTTTGGGATGTATAAGAAGGGGCATAGCGAGCAGGTCAAGCAATGTGATCGTTCCCCTCTATTCGACATTGGTGAGGCCTCATCTGGAGTACTGTGTCCAGTCTTGGGCTCCACACTACAAGAAGGATGTGGAAAAATTGGAGAGAGTCCAGTGAAGGGCAACAAAAATGATTAGGGCTCTGGAACACATGACTTATGAGGAGAGGCTGAGGGAACTGGGATTGTTTAGTCTGCAGAAGAGAAGAATGAGGGGGGATTTGATAGCTGCTTTCAACTACCTGAGAGGTGGTTCCAAAGAGGATGGTTCTAGACTATTCTCAGTGGTAGAAGATGACAGGACAATGAGTAATGGTCTCAAGTTGCAGTGGGGGAGGTTTAGGTTGGATATTAGGAAAAACTTTTTCACTAGGAGGGTGGTGAAACACTGGAATGCGTTACCTAGGGAGGTGGTAGAATCTCCTTCCTTAGAAGTTTTCAAGGTCAGGCTTGACAAAGCCCTGCCTGGGATGATTTAGTTGGGGATTGGTCCTGCTTTGAGCAGGGGGTTGGACTAGATGACCTCCTGAGATCCCTTCCAACCCTGATATTCTATGATTCTATGATGTGGAGAGGACACACACTAAGTGCCTTTGTAAACTGAGCTGAGATTTCCCAAGCACTTCAACCAAAACACATTGTTTTCGGTAAAATATAAAACAGATTTATTAACTACAGAGAGAGAGATTTGTAAGTGATTATAAGTAGCAAGTAAAGAGATCAAAGTTGCTTACCTCAGAAACAAAAATAAATGTGCAGGCTGAGTTCTATAAACTAAGCAGGATTTGAATCAAAGTCGTGTCTCACCCTGACAGATGGTATAGTTCCTCAATACACAGACTTGGGCTCTTTTCCAGTCTGGGACCACCCTTCCCAGTTCAAAGTCTTTGTCCTCCAGATGTGTTTCCAGGATGTTGAGTTGTGGGGGAGGGAATGACACCAAGTCATGATGTCACTTCCCCTCTTTTATATTTTCTTCCAGCTTGCTGGAAAGATCTTTTGATGTGGGAATCAGGTAGCCCCCATTCATCAAGCAGTCCCTATTCATCAGGTAGTCCCCCGTGTCTATATGTTCTCTCTGAGAAGTCTTCTGGGATGGCCATCAGTAGTGGATTCCCTTTATTTAGCATATCTGGCTATTCCATTGTTGTACCTGAAAGGCTGGTTGTGGGTGTTCCCAACACCACAACATATTTCACTAACACACACATAGAAAAACTTTGTACCTTCACATACAATGATAGCACATACAATCCAACAGCACATTAATGTTCAACAGATCAAGACTTTTAAAATGATACCTCACAAGGCATACTTTGTACAAAACATATCATAATGATATGACGATGGTGAATATAGGGGTTTGAGGGTGCTGCTTTGAGGGACAGAGTGCCACAAACCTCTTTTCTGTAGCTTATATAACTATGCAAAACTTTAACCATTTGAGCTGAAATTTTCCATACTGGGTGTCTGCCTCAGGTAAGATGGTTTTATTTATTTATTTTCATTTCAGCCAAAATGGCTGAGTTGTTTCCAAGAACAAGGCTGGGGTAAACATGTTGCAAAATGTTTTTTAAAAATCTTAATATTTAGTTTAAAATGATATCACCCTCATCCTTTGGAGCAGGGACTTGACATTTGGCAGGGTTGTGGCCTTTCTTTGAGGTATGTGCCATGTACTTTTGCCATGAAAATCCTCCTCAATTTGGCCAAGTTAGAAATCTTTGAAAAATTGCAGTTGTCACATGCTCAGTAGAGATTTCTTAGATTTTTAGCAGCTAAATTTCCTGAAGTTTCCATCTGTACTGAGCATGCTCCAGCTCAGGCTAAGCAGGGCTTTCCCTGTAATTGCTGCTCTGGGCAGCTGGATACTGTGCCAGGTCTAGGTCCTGGTCCATGTCCAGGCATCTGAACAAGGAGTCTGCCTCTCCAGTGCTCTCAGTGTCCTGTCCCGTCCCGCCCCCCCCCCCGCCCCGCACCGTTGGACCCAGGCAGCATGGAGGTGGAAGCTGCCTGATTCAAAGGCAGGGGGACAAAGGAGACAAGAGATGGACCTGAGGTGGGGGGGGGCACGTGTTGATTGGATCAAGGAGCCTTGTGTGGAGCCTGGGACTGGAGGATGGGGGGGTCAGAGAGAGAGGAGACTGGGAGCTTGAGTGAGGAGGAGACTGGGACTGGACAAGCAAGTGCAGGGGAACAATCGGGGGTTGGGAGCCAGCAGGTGGTGGAAGACTGAGGTCAGATGAGGAGCCGGGGGAGACTGGGGCTGAGAACCAGTGAGGGAAGGAAATGTGGGAGATACAGGACTGAGGAGGTTGGAGTGCGGGGAGGAAATGAGACAGGCTGAGCAAAGAGACTGGAACTAGGAAATCTGGGAGGGGAGACAGATAGTCTGGGGAGGGAGATTGGAACAGGGAGCAGGGGCAAAGGGGAAGGTGGCTGGGGGTGAATAGGGCCAGGGTTGGATGAGGAGCTTGGAGGTGGAGGAACTTAGATTTGCTGAGCAAGGAGCTTGGAGACAAGAAGCTGGGGGAAATTGGAAATGGCAGGGCAAGGAGACTAGGACTGAGAGTGGGGAGGAGAGTGGGATGGGGAGTCCAGAGGAGTGAGGCGAGGACTTGCTGGGCAAGCATAGTGGGAGTGGAATGAGACATCTGAAGAGAAGAGACTGGGAATGGCAAAATGAAGAAAATGAGACAGGGATGAGAAGCCAGGGGAAGGGAAGAGACAGGCCCAGGACAGGGGGGAGGGAATAGGATAGAAGAGGTCACAGAAGAGTCTGTGCTTCCTAGAGCACACTCCCCTCCGGAGCCTGGAACAGAACCCACGCTTTCCTGAGCCTCACTATTCCTCTGCTGTCAGCTAATATTAGTGAAATCTGCTGGCAAAGTGTCCCATCCCTCTTCAGTGCTGGGCCACAGAAAGGGTGACTGACTGCTATCAGTTACACTGTTAGTTCAAGTGGTAGAGGTCTGTGTGGTGGAGCTAAAGGTTTTCCAACCCTGCTGCTGTATCATAACATAGATGCACAAAGGGACTGAATGAAGGCTGCTCAAACAACCTTAATTCTGGCATTTCCTAACTTTTGTGTGATTGACTTTGCAGCCTTCATGTTCTTTTAACATAGTTTTTGTGCATGCATGATTGTATCTGAGATAGCCTACTGTAGATCATATGTCACTAGCATGAGTTTCTATAATGGCTCTTTCGAATGAAAGACAGGCATACGCCCCGTGTGGAAAAAGTGGGGAGATGAGGGTTATTTCTTATCGCTGCAGGCTTGGAACAGGGAGGGTTCTGATTCGATTTGCCAGCTCCTCCTGTGCCTTTTAACTAACTTTTCCATTCCTCTCCCTGCAGCAGAGACTCCGTGCTGTTTCCAGGGACAGATTTGCACACAGGGTTGTTTTGTAACCTTTGCTAGAATTTCATAAAATGAAAGTTGAAGAAAAAAATTTAATTAAGATGATTTGTCACAGAGGAGCCAGATAGGAGGTCCTAGCCCAGAAGGTAGGACAGATTAGAAAATGGCATTGCAGGAACTGAGAACAGATCTACAAGGGAAGGAAAACTTCTTCAGTATATTTGTAAGCGGTGGAATAGTCCCGCTATTGTGGGGAACTTTCCTGGCTTCTGTACTACCCCGGTGAAGTGGGCTAGCAAAAGGATCTGAGTCCTCGCTCCCGCTTCCTTTACTCAGTGGCCTCCCTGCCCTTGAGGACTCCCCTTCCACTCTCATGTCTGGCAGAGTCCTCGTAACCCCAATGAGGCTGGGCCCAGGATTCCTGGGGGGCTCGACCCCCAACCCTGCTGTGGTCACCTAGGACAGGGGCTAGGGTGACCCCACTCTGGGGTACTCTCTCTGCACTGGGCACTTCTCTGACCCACTGACCATTACATACAAGTTAAAGAAAATGCAAGTTATTTAATCAACAATTAATTTTAAAAAGAATAAGGAATAATGGGAAAGGTTAAAGGAAACACATCAGCCCACTCTGTGGCAGGGAACATCACAAACAGTGTCTCTGGAATGTCAGGGCAGTTCACAGTCTGCTCCTTGTAAGTCCCAGGCCTCCTTCTCCGGCCCTGGCTGTGCTGCAGGGATGCTGCGAGTTGGACACTCGCTCTGGTGGTGGCCTCACACTCTCAGGCTCTAAGTGGTAGGGCCCCTCTTCCCAGTGTCGCCCCCGCCCTGTCGGGGTTATGATCCAAGCCTGGCCTGCAGAGCCCCTTGGCTGAGGTGTCTCCCTGTGCTGGGCCCGCTGCCCAGGGTCCCCCTTGGGCTCCCCAACTGCTCACTGCACCCAGCTCCGGACTGCTCCAGCCCCAGCTGCACCACTCTGTCTCAGCACTGTTGCTGCTGCTGCTGCTCTGCCTCCAGCTCCCTGGGCTGCTCCTCTGGCCCCTCTGGCTCTGGTTGCTGCAGCTCTGCTCCCAGGGCAAGTCTCCTCTCTCGGGGCTGTGCCTCTGGCTTTGGGGCTGCAGCTCTGCTCCCAGGACAGGGTCTGCTCTCTCTGGGCTGCTTTTCCGGTCCCTCTGGATCTGGCACAGCTCTGCTCCCCAGCTTAGCTTGGGCCCCTGCTTTCTCCTTAGCTCGATCCCACTCTGTCTGACCCAGGCAAATCCAGCTCACAATGAGGACACGACCTCCCTGGCCTCCTGACTCCCTGATTAGCCTGCCCACCCTGTCATTCAGGCTGACCTGGAGCATTGGCCTCTCCCCATTGTTCCTGGGGACTATCAGTCTCAGGGTCCTGGTTTCCCATAGACCCGTCCCCTTTCAGTACTGGGAGCTAGCCAACCAAAACACCCCACTGAATGTTAGTAAGGGGACAACAGTCCCCTTATATATTGATAGAATCCATATTCCAGCAAAGTAACGCATTTCCCCTATTTTTCCTCAGAGATTCACATATTTGGTAAATACTTATATGTAGTCAGAGTCCACGAAAAGGAGTTCAGTCACTCTCATTGCTGGCCTCACTCTGCTACCACTGAATTCAACAGGAACAGAGTCAAATTCCAGCTGATTTCAATGGGAGCAGAGGTAGGCAAACGCTGAGCACTTTTGAAAATCCCAACCCAAGGGCTCATGAATTTTACATTTCCAAAGCTACATTCAAAAGAAAACAAATATTTGTGAGAGGCGAACAATGTGTTCAAGACACCCAGGTTAAAAATTCCATAGCCTCTGAAAGTTAAATAGCATGAATACCATGAGGGTCCAATTTTTAACAGTGAGCATGTAAAAGCCTGATACTGACTGATATGACTAGTTATCAATGGCTCCATGTCTAGTTGGCAGCCGGTATCAAGCGGAGTGCCCCAAGGATCGGTCCTGGGGCCAGTTTTGTTCAATATCTTCATTAACGATCTGGAGGATAGCATGGTTTGCACCCACAGCAAATTTGCAGATGACACTAAACTGGGAGGAGAGGTAAGTACGCTGGAGGGTAGGGATAGGATACAGAGGGACCTAGACAAATTAGAGGATTGGGCCAAAAGAAATCTGATGAGGTTCAACAAGGACAAGTGCACTTAGGACGGAAGAATCCCATGCACTGCTACAGACTAGGGACCGAGCGGCTAGGCAGCAGTTCTGCATAAAAGGACCTAGGGGTTACAGTCGATGAGAAGCTGGATATGAGTCAACAGTGTGCCCTTGTTGCCAAGAAGGCTAACGGCATTTTGGGCTGTATAAGTAGGAGCATTGTCAGCAGATCGAGGGACATGATCATTCCCCTCTATTTGGCATTGGTGAGGCCTCATCTGGAGTACTGTGTCTGGTTTTGGGCCCCATACTACAAGAAGAATGTGGAAAAATTGGAAAGAGTCCAGCGGAGGATAACAAAAATGATTAGGG
This sequence comes from Eretmochelys imbricata, assembly GCF_965152235.1. Lineage (NCBI taxonomy): Eukaryota > Metazoa > Chordata > Testudines > Cheloniidae > Eretmochelys > Eretmochelys imbricata. The sequence continues at coordinate 6,086,022 of NC_135575.1, read as the reverse complement.
GACTGGAACACATGACTTATGAGGAGAGGCTGAGGGAACTGGGATTGTTTAGTCTGCAAAAGAGAAGACTGAGGGGGGGTTTCAACTACCTGAAAGGGGGTTCCAAAGAGGATGGATCTAGACTGTTCTCAGTGGTACCAGATGACAGAACGAGGAGTAATGATCTCAAGTTGCAGTGGGGGAGGTTTAGGTTGGATATGAGGGAAAACTTTTTTACTAGGAGGGAGGTGAAGCACTGGAATGGGTTACCTGGGGAGGTGGTGGAATCTCCTTCCTTAAAGGTTTTTAAGGTCAGGCTTGACAAAGCCCTGGCTGGGATGATTAGTTGGGGATTGGTCCTGCTTTGAGAAGGGGGTTGGACGAGATGACCTCCTGAGGTCCCTTCCAACCCTGATATTCTATGATTCCTTATACAAGTATTGCCACTTAAGTGACCAAGTACAGGTCAGTTCTGATGATCCAGAGATTTAAGGGGATCTCTGAAGCATTTGGGTAAGTAGAGTTTCTGATTCTGGTGAAATAGCTGAAATCTGATTAGTCTGAAATTCAGATAGTTGGGTGGGATAATCAGAGTTTAGCTTTACCTGTTTTAGGCAACTAGGTATCAGTATGAGCACCTAATGGTGAAGCAGAGAATCATCTATTATCCTGACATAAGACCCTCCCTGTCTGCTGTCAGAATGTGTCCCGACACCATGTGATATTTCTGTCCCTAACAAGTGATTTCATGTTTTTGGGTCAGATTCACCCATATGTTCTGGCTGTTTTGCCCCATTGGCAACTCTCATATCAGCCATAAACCTGACCTAACTGGGCAGTTCCTTAGAGTGGATAGCTGCTCGGAGTTGCTGGAGCAGCACAAAACAATCAGAGCAGATCAGTAAACCTGGCCCCCACTTTATCTCATCTGCACTAGTTTAAGTTTCCATTTGCTCCTACCCATCCCCCACATGCTGTCACTCAGCTGGATTCCACAGAGCAGAGACTCACACTGCATAGTTTTCCTCCACGCAGTACCGCTGAGCCCTCTGGCGGCAGACCAGCATCAGTTCCATTACTTAGACGGTCAGCTGTCTGGGGAGGGAGTGTTTATGCGTGACGTGTGCTCCTAGGGCTCCTAGACACTATCGCAATGCAACTAACCCATAATGATACTTCCAAGGGAACCTCTACAGCCACAGAAGATTCACCTCTGAATGCCTCTGTGCCTCAGTTTATTTATCTGCAAAATGGGCAGAGCTGGGTTTTGCTAGGTACAGTTAGCTATTGTCTGTAAAGCCCTTTGAGAGCCACCGGTGAGGCATGTTGTATGTATGCTCTGTTATTAAATATACATTAAAAAGACAATACAGTACACATCTGTATTCCTCCTCCAGAGCCTATTGCTGGTTTTTACCATTTACCCAGAACCATTTACCCAGAGCCTGGCCTGGCTGGGAATGGACAGACACTGGATCTGGCCTCTCCACCATCAGCACCCCCAGAGCCCTGGCTGGTTACAAAGCAGGCAGGAAATCCCAGCCCTGCTCCCTACTCTCCTCCCTCTGGAGGATGAGGAAGACATTCAAGTAGGGATCATGCAGGCAGGCTGCAGGGGGGGTCATGTGCTGCTGCTGCCGCAACTCAGTGGGCTCAGAGTCAGAGCTAAGGGCTGGGGGACAGGCCCACTAAGCAACCTGGGGGTGAGCCCGCACCATTCCAGAAGACGAGTCACAGAGACAGAGGTTAGGGGTCTATCACAGGAGTGGGTGGGCGAGGTTCTGGGTGTGCAGTAGGTCAGACTAGATGATCACGATAGCCCCCTCTGACCTTAAAGTCTCTGAGGTGCAAACAAATCATTCTGCCTTCCTCAGGCTTCATCTTTTGTCCATCTTACATTTCCCCACCAGCACCCACCAGCAGCCCCCCAGCAGCACCTCCCCCTCGCACCTCCTGCCCACTGGCGGCCCTGCGAATCAGTGCCTCCTACCCGCCACAATCAGCTGTTTCGCAGTGTGCATGAGGCTGGGGGGAGGGGGAGGAGCAAGAATGGAGCGTGCTCAGAGGAGGGACGGAACTGAGCGGGAAGAGGTGGAGTGGGAGCGGAGCCTTGAGGGAAGAGCCAGGGGTCAAGCACCTCCCAGCACAATGGAAAGTCGGCACCTGTGGTTCCATGTCTCTCCTGACCACACACTGAAGATACTTCTCAAGCCCTCCTCTCCCCTGGGTCGCCTCTTCAATCCTGACTGTTTTCTAGCAGCAGGAGAGCACCTGTGCACTTACTTCCCTCAGCCCCCTTCTACTCTGGACTCCCTCTCTACAGTACCACCCAGCTCCTCCCCAGCTAGGGCTCCTCTGGAATTGAGCCTGGCCCACCCTAAGGTGCACCCATGTGACCTAGAGCTCTCCAGCTCCCTTGACCCTTTCAGTGCCAATGTGCCATTAGTTACCATCCCATCACATGCACCCATCCCCACCCCAGTTTGCAATTGCTTCGACACTCCAATCAGAACAGATGGTATCCATCCACCGATCAGAGAAATAGTGTCTGCAGCCACAGACCAATCAGGTCTGTGAATCAGGTTGTATCAGATAATCTTCCACCTTAGCCTGTTGGGCAGTCTAAGTGGGAGTTAGTCATGGCAGAAGGGGATCACTTTTTTGTTAGAAGAATGTAGAGTAAATAGAATAAAAACTAAACAATAATAATCTTGCTTCTGGCCTTGCTTTTAGTTTAAACAGGCTAAATAAGCAAGTAAGAGAATGTAAGTAAAAGCAGAAGGCTGCCCTCCTCTCTCTCTCCCCCACGCCCCCTACCCCCAGCTGGTAGCCTTGCCTTTCAGTAACAAGAGAAGATAAGGGGCTAATCAAGCAGTGGGAATGTGTAAGGAGGAGACACAAAGTCTGTAAGAAAGTAACTATGGCCACAAGTAACCCCGCTCCTTAACCCTCATCTTATCCACAGCAGATCCAAGATCCCCCCAGAACAGAACATGACCATATATTGGAAGGGGTGGTACCAGGGGAGGGGCACTACAAGTATAATTAAGTTTGCCAAGAAAAGGGAGGGGGAAGAGGGAGCTCGTAGGTGTGCGGAGCTAGGGGTCAGGAGAAGAAGGGAGTTCTATTGGAACATAGAACAGTAGAAGAGGGAGGAGAAGAGGAAAACTATCAGCATATAAAAATAAACCCAACTGGTGTAAAGGGCGTCAAAATATGGTTAAATTCTATTGGCATATAAAAATAAGCCTGACTAGTGTGAAGGGCTTCAAAGTAAGCTTGATTTCTTTAGCCCCAGTAAACCCATCGCATTTCCTGCAGACTGGACCGTTATTTTCCAGCAAATTGTGTCTAAAAACTAAGAAGAGGGAGGAGGGAGCTGGACCCCCGCCAACACTTTTAATCCAGGGAACCTTGTTTGGCAGTGGATTAAAGCTACAGTAACTGAAGCAGCCAGAAGTTTGCTGCACTGTGCTCTGGCCTCTCCAATAGGTAGATGCATCATTGCTGACCTGGCATTGGCCACTGTCCAAAGACTGGACACTGGGCTAGACGGACCTTTGGTCTGACCCAGTAGGGCGGTTCTTATGTTCTATGTTCTTATGCTCATTTTAGAAAATCAGCAACCAGCTTGAAAGTGGGCCTGAGATTTATGGGCCTGGTTCTCCTCTTACTGAGGCCTGGCCTACACTTAACATTTAGGTCGACATACCAATATCAGTCAGGGGTGTGAAGAATCCACACCCTGGGCACAGTAACTATGCTGACATACCCCCAGTGTAGACGCAACTAGGTGGATGGAAGAATGCTTCCGGCAGCCTCGCTGCTGTCATTCAAGCAGGTGTTGCTTCTCCACCAACAGAAAAACCCTTTTGTGGGCATAGGTTGTGTCTATACTACATGGTTATGCCGACATAGCTAGGGCAATGTCACTATGCTGGTATAGTCCCCGGAGTGTAGATATACAATTAGGGCCTGATCCACAGCCCATTGAAATCAGTGGGAGCATTTCCATTACTCAGTCAGCACTGGATCAAGCCCTTTGATCTAAGATATTTATCTGCACCCCTCACAATCTTCAGACTGTTTATCCTCATAACATCCCTGAGGCAGGGCAGGGCTCTTCTACTAACCCCATTGTACAGATGGGGAACTTAGGCACACAGAGATTTATGGCTGGCCTACACTTCAAACTTACATCAGTATAACTATATCACTCAGGCTGTGAAAAAGCCACATCCCTGAGGGACGCAGTTATAGGACCCCAGTGTAGACAGCTCTATGTAGACAGGAGAGCTTCTCCCGCCAACACAGCTACCTCCTCTCACGGCCGTTGGTTCACTTCACTGACAAGAGAAGCTCTCCCATCAGCATAGTAGCATCTTCACTGAAGCTCTACAGTGACAAATCTGCACCGGTCCAGCTGAGCTGCTGCAGTGTTTTAAGTACTACATCACAAAGCTCAGGATGCAGGAAGAGCAAGCGAGAGGGACAGAGTGAGTCTCTCACTCTTTCGCACACAGGCACGCGCTCAGCCCCACTCCCTTAACATCTCTCCATGGACGCATGCATGCACACACGCCCAGCCTCCCTCCTAACCACCACCCCCGCGTTGATCTGCTCCCTGCTGCCAGCTGCTCCCAGCACAGGCGCCCAGGCTGCTGGTGAATGGGCGTGTGTTCTGCACAGTTTTCTTTGCTCCCCCATTTTTCTGTGGGGGAGACACAAAATCTGCAGAAGGTATGAATTCTGAGCCCCCGCAGCAGTGCAGAATTCCCCCAGGAGCATTATGTGAAGACACTTCCACAGCAAGGTTGACACAGGGCAGCTTATGTTGACCTAACCGTGAAGTGTAGACCAGGCCTCAGAAAGTCTGACAGAGCAGGCAATTAAATCCAGATCTCCCAAGTCTCAGACCAGCAGCCTAACCCGTAGACCATGCTTCCTCTCCAAGACCTTAGATGAGTAGTAAGTCAGAAGTAACTCCATTGATGTCAGATGGGTGTAAAATTGGTGTAAGAGGGAATAGGGGCCGGTGTGTGTATGTGAGGCAGGAACAGATGGAATTGCTTGCCCAGCTGCTTAGAGAGTATACATCACCTGGGGATGTCACTGAGTAGTAGTTTTTATTTTTAATAAAATTGACTTTTTGGTGAATTTAATGACTAGAAAAATGTCAAATGTTCCTAGCTTTTATACAGTATTGTTTATCTGTGGATCTCAAAGCAAGGTCAATATCATGATCCCCATTTTACAGATAGGGAAACTGTGGCACTGAGCAGTGACGTGACTTACCCAAGGTCACCTAGCAGGCTTGTGGCAGAGCCAGGAATAGAATCCAGCTTTCCTGAGTCACATTTCAGTGCCCTGCCCACTAGGATAGTCACCTCTTCATCCAAACAGCTGGGACAACAACTGCAGCTCAAACTTTCTTTACAGTGCCCTGTCAATCGATGCACCTCCACCCTGACTTGGAGAGACCATCTATAATAGTCACTCTTTAGCTGCTTTTAACAGTGTGCTGGTGTGTGTGAGTGGACTTCTGTCCAGTCACTAAGAATTGGACGGAGATCCCCTAATCTATGTTGTACAAGTAATCAGTCATCCCATGCTAAGAAATCTGGGTCTCTGCTTACATGGGTTGACCAAATAAACATCTGTGAGGTGAAAGGCCTCCATATCCCATTATTTGTATGTGTTTGTTTAGATTTGTAAACATACTACCAATAAAAATAGCCCCTTAGAGCAGTGGTTCTCAAACTAGGGCAGCCGCTTGTTCAGGGAAAGCCCCTGGTGGGCTGGGCCAATTTGTTTACCTGCCGCATCCACAGGTTTGGCCGATCGCAGCTCCCACTGGCCGCAGTTCGCCACTCCAGGCAAATGGGGACTGCAGGAAAGGCGGCCAGCACATCCCTCGGCCCGCGCCGTTTCCCGCAGCCCCTGTTGGCCTGGAGTGGCGAACCACAGCCAGTGGGAGCCGTGATTGGCCGAACCTGCGGACGGAGCAGGTAAACAAACCGGCCTGGCCCGTCAGGGGCTTTCCCTAAACAAGCAGCAGCCCTAGTTTGAGAACCACTGCCTTAGAGCATGTGCAAAGTTAGGGTCCATCATGAAATAACTATTTACAAACTGGCACAATGCTAACAAGCGACTCCCCCGGCCATCTACTTCAGAGCCCTACACAACACCCCCTCTCCCACTCCCAAGAAAAGCATGAGAAAAGAGATGAGTCTAGCTGCTTGCCTTGACGGTCCCCAAGCCTGAGCCCTAAAAGATCCTAGAGGAAATTATTTCTGAGGTCAAGGACCCCTCACCTAAGACACCTGCTACCAGTCAGAGCCCACACTCTATAGGGCCTTACAGATCAGAACCAGTATCTTAAACCTTCCCTGGAAATCATCTGTTCTTCTGAGTGGCTTTGCTTATTCATCTTTATGGGTATTAGTGGTGGCTAGCGGTAGAACCTTCTCCAAACAGAGCCCATTAGCGCATTGGTACGCGCCCTCTTAAACTCCCATCCCCCAGCATCCCAAACATTCTGAGCATGAGGCTCTAAAAGGGGTGCAGCGTCCTCTACCACCTCAGTTTCTTCTAATTACCGTGCCAGAGAACCAGTCCAGGCCATTCGGATCCAGGATTTCCTTTATTCTAAGTGTCTTGGTCATTGTTTAGCATAAGTTATAGTTTAGTATAGGTAGTGGTAAGTATAGGTAGTTAAGTTACTAGCTTGGTTCTGGGTTATGGCAGAACCGAAGGAAAAGAAGAAAGCAGGATCTGAGATGTGTCCTTCACCCCCATACTGTTTTCCCAGCATCAGACACCCATATTAGGTGCCTGAAGTGCTTGGGAGAGGGCCACTCTCTGTAAGGGACTGGGTTGTAGGCAGTCTGGCCTAGTGGTCAGATTTACTGGGGCTCTGGGCACAAACAACATTAAAAACACAAAAGGATCAAAATGCATTAATACAAAGACTCCGCTCAATGTTTACACACTGCATTAACAATAAAGCAAATCATATCCCAATTCACTATGCCTAAATTAACTGCTTAATTTTTCTACATAGAAAATGAATCTGGCTAGATATTATCCATGCCATTATACAAAGGTGTTCACTGCTAATCTGAGTAACACTGGTGTTACAAGACTGCCATTCACAGGCCAACAAGTGGTTCTTTCATCTCCCCCAATTTTCTTAAACCTAACCACTATACATTTTTTCCACCTATTGATCCTGTTACAGTACAGTTTTTCTACTGCGGAAGCAAAGATGTCTGAAAGACAACAGTCAATTCCAGAAAGTAACTTAATTAAAAGAAAGAATCCTAACTGGAGGTAAAATTACTCTATTATTAAGAATTTAAAGTTTCAGCCAATGGTGAGAATTGGTTTAAAACAAAGTTTGCATTTGATCACATAAGCTATGAAAAAATGTTGAAAGAATCTGATGTATGCCAAAGTGATTCTTTTGGCTTTCTGTCAAAGGCAGTTTTTGTCAAACCATGAGAAAGTTGACATTTTACCAATTAAGTTTTAAGATTATTTCAGCTAATCAGAAACTAGGTTCCCTTTTTCTTTGGGCTATCTTCTCTTTGTTCCTCAGGTTGTCACACTGCGTGGAAATGTGCCCATATTCACCACATCAGTAGCAGAATCTCTGGTTTCTTGAAGTTCTCCTTACAGGTTCTCTGTTGGGTTCTCCTCTCCCTGGGTAAAAGGAGGGTACTTCCTTTCAGTCAAAGTTGGTGGAAGAATTTAGCTGTGTGACCCGTGAGGGAGCTCATTCTTCATAAATTCAAGGAGCAGTACTGTCAGGGATTTAAGCTGCTGCTGGTGGTCCTCAGTGGTGGCCATACAAGGGTCATCCTTTAGCTTGTTAGGCGCAACGGTCCTGTTCACTGGGGTCTTATTCCTCTCCTGAACAGCTGTCTTTTCCTCCTCCTCCTGCTCCCAGACTTCTCAGAGCAATTGATGGAATCCTGGAGGATTGTCCAATCAGTCTACAAGTTTCAATTTCATAGTTAGAACGTCTTCATAAATGGCACCCCGTATGACCTGTTCTAGTCGAACTCGGTGCTCCTCACTCCACTCAGGGCCTTTATGGCGCATGCACTATTGAAGGGATGGTTTCCGTCTGTGAAGATAGTTTTTCCACCTACTTGTTGATAACAGTACCGAAATTGGAAATAGAGTTCTTCCTCCATCTAAAGGCTCCCAAAGTCATCCTCCATCCCCGAGAGAGAGTCATCAACAGTGGCATCAGGCTTGCTGGCTTTTAATGCACAGATTACATTCCCTGCAGGTCCTCGCAGGCTTTCTGCCACATGTTTCCTCTTCTCAGTCTCACTACATTGTCATTCCTGCATCATATAATTTAGCTGATGCCTCCAAGTGTCAGTCATCTTCCCCTGCAGGCATTGGTTTGATGCCTAAGAAGAACTTCTGCTTCCTGTAAGGGATCGATTCATATGCTGTCTTTGTGGCTTCCCCTATTGCTCGTCCCCTTGAAAAAATTAGTTGGTCTGTAGAATTGGGGGGAGGCACAGGAGTACTTCCCAAAAAAGTCTTTAATTCAGCCATGGTCTTCCCTTGCTGCCTAAAGCCTTGTCTACAGCATGGGGGGAGATCGATCTAAGTTACGCAACTTCAGCTACGTAAATAACTGAAGTCAACATACTTAGATCTACTTACCACGGGGTCCACGCTACGCAATGTTGATGGGACACGCTTTCCCATCGACTCCCCTTGTGCTTCTTGTTCAGGTGGAGGACAGGAATTGATGGGAGAACAATCTGCAGTTGATTTAGCTGGTCTTTAGTAAACCCGCTAAATCAATCACTGATGCATCGATTGCCACGCATCCCTGGTAAGTGTAGATGAGCCCTAAGGAAGTTCCCCAATTTAGACTGAAAATCTGTAGTTTAAAATGGTGGGGAACATAAATGTGATGGGGCTTGTATGGTCATCTTCCATCCTTCCTTCTGACTATCTGGCAGAATCACATCATGAGTTACTATAGTAGACAGTATAACTTTGCTCTCTGCAAGGGGGGAAAAAGTAGTTTCCCTTTTGGTTGCATCTGACTCTGAACCCCACAATTTCCCCATTCTCTGACATGGGCAATCTCATCATAAATTTGTCTCACTTCCCATTCAGCGGGTACATTAGTGAGTGCGAAATGGCATTCAGGGTCAGCTCCCTCCAGCTCTCACCAAGTTACAAGCCTCCCTCCTCAGGCCCTATGCTGCCAGCACTCCCAGCTATCTTTGAGACACCACTGACTTCCTGAAGAAACTACAAGCCATCGGTGATCTTCCTGAAAACACCATCCTAGCCACTATGGATGTAGAAGCCCCTATACCAACATTCCACACAAAGATGGACTACAAGCCGTCAGGAACACTATCCCCGATAATGTCACGGCAAAAACCTGGTGGCTGAACTTTCTGACTTTGACCTCACCCACAACTATTTCACATTTGGGGACAATGTATACCTTCAAATCAGCGGCACTGCTATGGGTACCTGCATGGCCCCACAGTATGCCCACATTTTTATGGCTGATTTAGAGCAACGCTTCCTCAGTTCTCGTCCCCTAATGCCCCTACTCTACTTGCGCTACATTGATGACATCTTCATCATCTGGACCCATGGAAAAGAAGCCCTTGAGGAATTCCACCATGATTTCAACAATTTCCATCCCACCGTCAACCTCAGCCTTGGCCAGTCCACACAAGAGATCCACTTCCTGGACACTACGGTGCTAATAAGCAAGGGCCACATAACACCACCCTATGCCGGAAACCTACTGACCGCTATTCCTACCTACATGCCTCCAGCTTTCATCCAGACCACACCACACAGTCCATTGTCTACAGCCAAGCTCTACGATACAACCGCATTTGCTCCAACCCCTCAGACAGAGACAAACACCTACAAGATCTCTATCAAGCATTCTTACAACTACAATACCCACCTGCTGAAGTGAAGAAACAGATTGACAGAGCCAGAAGAGTACCCAGAAATTACCTACTACAGGACAGGCCCAACAAAGAAAATAACAGAACAAGGATAACAGAATAAGGATCTACAACCTATCCTGAAGGACGACCCGTCACTCTCACAGATCTTGGGAGACAGGCCAGTCCTTGCTTACAGACAGACCCCCAACCTGAAGCAAATACTCACCAGCAACCACACACCACACAACAGAACCACTAACCCAGGAACCTATCCTTGCAACAAAGCCCATTGCCAACTGTGTCCACACATCTATTCAGGGGACACCATCATAGGGCCTAATCACATCAGCCACACTATCAGAGGCTCGTTCACCTGTGCCTCTACCAATGTGATATATGCCATCATGTGCCAGCAATGCCCCTCTGCCATGTACATTGGCCAAACTGGACAGTCTCTACGTAAAAGAATAAATGGACACAAATCAGACGTCAAGAATTATAACATTCAAAAACCAGTCGGAGTATACTTCAATCTCTTTGGTCTCTCGATTGCAGACCTAAATGTGGCAATTCTTCAACAAAAAAACTTCAAAAACAGACTCCAACGAGAGACTGCTGAATTGGAATTAATTTGCAAACTGGATACAATTAACTTAGGCTTGAGTAAAGACTGGGAGTAGATGGGTCATTACACAAAGTAAAACTATTTCCCCATGTTTATTCCCCCTCACAACCACTGTTCCTCAGACGTTCTTGTCCACTGCTGGAAATGGCCCACCTTGATTATCACTGCAAAAGATTCCCCCACCCCCTCCGCTCTCCTGCTGGTAATAGCTCACCTTAAGTGATCACTCTGATTATAGTGTGTACAGTAACACCCATTGTTTCATGTTCTCTGTGTATATAAATCTCCCCACTGTATTTTCCACTGAATGCATCCGATGAAGTGAGCTGTAGCTCACGAAAGCTTATGCTCAAATAAATTTGTTAGTCTCTAAGGTGCCACAAGTCCTCCTTTCCTTTTTGCGAATACAGACTAACACGGCTGCTACTCTGAAGCCTCTTTTTAAAATCCATACTGGGAATTTACTTGATTTCCCTGGAAGTCAGCAGGGGTGTATTTAAGGTCTGAGTTTCAAAAACTGGATCCCAGCAGTACCTCCAATATAGCATTGCCTATCCACCCGGTTACCTCCTTTAGTGCCAATCTCCTTACAAGTATTGATGGAGATCCCCACAGGCCTGGGTTTTTCTGGATCCCGCCACCCCCTCAGCAGGGCGTAAACTTCTTTTTCTTCCCATAGGAATTTATTTGGCAGTGCCTCCACCTCCACTCCACTCGCTCCTTCCTGGCAGGGTCACCAGGGCGGCTTGGGAGGAAAATTCTAACCACAGGGTAACCCCCACTTACTTGCCAGATAGTTGTAGACTCCCAAGAAATAACACAAACACATTTAATATAGTTAAACGGTAACTATATTAAACAAAAAATAAATATAACATAACAGGGTAAAACGTGATTCTCCGGGTCACTTGTGCCTATGCTGATAATACTCGTGAATTTCCCCAGTCACGTGACCTGATGTAGCAAACATAAAATTAGTGTCCTGTTGGTACACATACTTTGTAGGAGCCCTTAATGACCTATGACCATGATACCTTCTGAGCAGCAGTTAGCAGTGTGTCTGACTGGGTTCAGTACAGCCCAAAGGACTCACAAGTGGAATTATGTGGCAAGACCCTCCACAGGTTTAATAGGCAGCAAGTAATAAAATCCCCAATCCTGACCCCCTGTCTTGAGGGCACAGTTCAGGGAGTAAGGGATCTCCCTTACTAGCTAACTGAAAGATGGTGACTCACAACTCCACAACATCAGGTTCAGAGATGCCTGCAGAGGGGCTGATCTCTGCTGGCAAGCTTCCTCTCCATGCAGGAATTGGGCTGCTTCTGGCCCCAGGATTTCCCCTCCCCACCAAAGGGGGCAGGGCTCAAGGTGCAGGTTACAAAACTATACTAAAATCCAAACTTTAGTCTCCTACCCCAGGACTCAGATACATTCCCAGCAGGCAGCACCCCTGGACTAGCAGCAAGAGCAGAGCTGGCCATGTGGTGACTCATCTTGAGAGCTGGGGGGTAACTCAGCCTGGCTGGGGGAAGTTTTCCCAACATGTAACTGGAGTTCTTTGAGATGCCTCTGCATGTTCACACTTCCAGCCTGCCTTCCCCTCTTCATCAGAGTCCTCTTGTTCTGTATCTCTGGGTTGGCAATGGCAGGAACTGAAGTGATAGAGGGCACTGAGTCCCCTTATACAGCCTTGCCTCCCAGAACGTTTGGAGATACAGAGGAGAGGGTAGGAAGGGGCATGTGAGCACGCTATGGGACACTGTTTGGAGGAGGTTCTGCAGTTAGTACCACAAGGTGGTGCAATACGCATAAGTGTGATTATGCGGAGCCATTGAAAGAACCCCAGTTACAAGTAAGCAATCTTCATTTAGCTGGTGCAGATTATGGAGCATAGGTACCACATGTTCCCTGTGGGAAGAAGTGCTTCAGGGGGCAGCCACATAGCTTTAATGGCATTAAGGCAGTGCCCCATATCACAGGGATCTAAACTGCCAATGTGGTCAGCATCCACAACAGAGAGATGCAAATGTTATGACTAATGATGAAGAGCACACTTGCCACTCTCTGCTATCTGGGCACCAGCGGCAACAGGGATCCAACATTTCCCCCCAGGATGCAAACCTGCCTAACTGACCTGCTCAGCCCTGCAATTAATGAATTAGTTCAGTTCTGGGGAACTTGTTGGCAAAATCATTCGAATATTCCTCACCCAAGAAACATTCGACTGTCTCCAGATGCAAATAACCCAGGTTAGGCTGCTGATTCAATGAGTGAATTGCCTCACTCATTGAGTTATAGTGTATGTGATGTGATGTGATGAAGAAACCTTTCTTCACTTCCAATACAGTCATGTCATGAGACGCCAAAACTCCGTGTTATAGTCACTCAGACTCCGAATGAGATGTCTGTCCCCAGCTTTCCAGACATGCTTAATCTCACTTCCTCGTGGTGATCTGTGAGGGCAAAGCTGGAGCAGGGGCTGTATTTAGGAGCTGCTATCATCAATAGCGGGGAACAAAGGGGATTAGAATGTCCTAGCAGGCCACCAGATAGAGTGGCTTGACCCAGTATACTGCCTCAGTGCCCTCAGAAACACAGTGGTTTTCATTAGCTGCCAAGAGTCAAGCATTCCAATGAGGCTTTGACCCAATAGGAAAAGCGCACACAAACATAAGATTGGCCATGGCGGAGGGTTCACCATCACGTCCTCTCCTCCAGCCCCAGCGCAAAAGCCAGAGCCACAGAGCAGTCAGATGCACGAGCTGAGTCACGACCAACCTGCGAGAGACTCGAGGTTGTCATGACAACCATGAGATCTTACTCCATGCATTCCAGAACCCTCATGATTACTGAAGTCACCAAGAACTACCAGTCTGGCTGATTCATGCTACCAAGCCTCTAACTCATCCACTGCTTCTAATGCTGATTTGCCATTTAACGTGCCGTGTGTTTACGTGGAATGGGAGGGAAAAATCTGGACCATAATCTACTGCAAGTGCAATGCTACTTGACCTACAAAACAATGGATGATTTGAAGTGATATTATTGTTATAACATATTACTATGGTACTACTTTGGAGCCCCAGTCCTGGACTGGGACCCATTGTGCTAGGTGCTGTACAAGCAAACAAAAAAAAGATGGTTCCTGTTCCCAGGAGCTTACATCCTGAATGTAAGACAAGAGACAACAGGTGGAGGCATACGGTGGAGCACAAGGAAACGAGACAATACTGGTCAATATATAGACAGCAGTCTCAGCAAGCCATTGGCCCAATCTTAGTCAAGTTACCAGTCAACGTACTGACCAACAGCAATTAAAAGCCTAAAATTATGCTGGGCTATAACACTGGAATAGTGAAAAAGTCCTCGGGACCTGCAATAAAATGTTATGCTGTCCTGGTACAACCTTGGCCTTGCTTAGGGTGACGTCAGCTCTAGTTCATCATACTAAAAGCAAGACCATTCCATCCAGCCACCAGACTGCACAGGGAAGGACAGCAGGGTAAATTCCATGAGCTGCCAAGAACAGCCTAAAATAACAAAAACATGCTCTAGAAAAAGATATTTATGAAGATGGGATTTAATAAAAGACTATGAAAACTTAAGTGGTAGATAGACAAGGTCAAGTCAAGTCACTATTCACAACTCAAAATAGATGATGAGACAGGATGACACATATGGAAATTAATAGAAAGAAATCAGAGCAGATCAGGAGGTTACAGAAAATAATTAATGAGTGGAATGGCTTTCTAGGCACAGCCACTGTGATGAAAATACTGGATCATTCAAGAAGTAATGAAAAGATATTCCTGGGGACTGGAATAGAGAACAAGGAACAATAGTCTCACGTTGCTGTGTGGGAGGTTTATGTTGGATATTAGGAAAAACTTTTTTACTAGGAGGGTGGTGAAGCACTGGAATGGGTCATCTAGAGAGGTGGTGGAAACTCCTTCCTTAGAGGTTTTTAAGGTCAGGCTTGACAAAGCCCTGGCTGGGATGATTTAGTTGGGGATTGGTCCTGCTTTGAGAAGGGGGCTGGACTAGATGACCCTGATATTCTGTGATTCTATGAATAGTTCAAATGGATGCGCCTAGATGGGCCTACTGGATTTATTCATTATAGCTGCAGCACTAGCCACAGTAATGAACATAAGAACGGCCATAGTGAGTCAGACCAAAGGTTCATCTAGCCCAGTATCCTGTCGTCTGACAGTGGCTGATTCCAGGTGCCCCAGAGGGAATGAACAGAACAGGTAATCATCAAGTGATCCATCCCCTGCCACTCGTTCCCAGCTTCTGGCAAACACTGGCTAGGGACGCCATCCCTGTCCATCCTGGCTAATAGCCATTGATGGACCTATCCTCCATGAATTTATCTAGTTCTTTTTTGAACGCTGTTATAGCCTTGGCTTTCACAACATCCTCTGGCAAAGAGTTCCACAGGTTGACTGTGCATTGTGTGAAGAAAAACTTCCTTTTGTTTGTTTTAAACCTGCTGCCTATTGATTTCATTTGGTGACCCCTAGTTCTTGTGTTATGAGAAGAAATAACACTTCCTTATTTACTTTCTCCACACCAGTCATGATTTTATAGACCTCTATCATATCCCCCCTTAGTCATCTCTTTTCCAAGTGGAAAAGTCCCAGTCTGAATTGCTTATTGCTTTCCAAAATGTTCACCTTTTGAGCTGAAACGTTCCAAGCCTAGTCTCAGCCTGAAGGTGAATGTTTGGAGACCGTCCAAGCCAAAATGGTTCAATCCTTTTGCAAATGAAGATAGTGCAAAAAACACACTTTCCCTACTATACAGATTTTATTGTAACTTCTTTTAAAGCAGTTGCTTAAGTGGTTTAAGCCATTTAAATGGCTAGGGATAGAAATAGCCTTTGCTAAGGAGGCATGCCTGTGAGTCCTTTGGTGAGATTGGTTTGGTTTGGTTTGGCCAGGTTATGGCCCATTAGACATCACATTTTATGCTGCCCCCCCAGAGGGGTCACAATTTCTGTCCAGCTGCCTGTGTGCAGGTGAGTTACTGGAGTCCAGTCAGGTTTCTTACACACACACACACCGTGCAGGCCAGGCTGTGCTAGCTAACAAATGAAGGCTCCACTCACTCCTCACCTACTTACCTGTTGAAGGGAATGGAAAGCAGGGCATGCTCTCTGCATTTAGCTCTGACCCATGGGCGGCTCTGACCCACTGCTGGACAACTGGGCCATGGTGCCCCCCCTTCCCCGAGACCCCCACCACCTGCTCCACTCCACCCCCGAAGGTCCCCGCTGCTTGCCGTGTCCCTCCTCCTCGGGATGGGGGAGCGAGGAGCAACACGGAGAGCCAGCAGCTGGTGGAGTGAGGAGGCTTGGCCAGGCGCTGCTAGGGCTGGCAGCTCGGTGGAGGCGCAGGGCCTTCAAGGGGCAGGAGGAGCTGGTGCTCAGGGAGGCTGCCAGCAGCTCAGCCGGGCCTGATTCTGGTGGGCTATCGGGGGGGGGGCGGCAGCTCGCCTGGCACTTCAGGGGACTGGCAACTCAGTCTGGTGCTGGGGCAGCACTGGGGTGGGGGGCAGTAGCTCGGTCTGGTGCGGGGGGGGCAGTGGGTCAGGGCAGGGGGCAGCAGCTCAGCCCAATGTGCTGGGGCAGGTGGGCCAGGGGTCCTCCATTCCGGGGGGGGAGGGGGGGTTCAGGGCTTTTCCTTTTACAAGGGGAGGTTCAGGGCTCCAGCGTCCAGGGCGGTGGGGCCTTGGGCGGAATGGGCAGGGCCAGCGGACAAGCCTCCCCAGAGCAGGGGTTCACCCACTGCCCATGCTCTGACCCATCATCCTCAGCCAAACAATGAATGGAGGATGGGCTTAACTGACTGAGCTAGACACAGGGCACAATCTAGCTCTCATTGCATGTGATGGTGTGTGCACTAGTGAGGTGAGGGTTAAAGAGTTGCTCTGGACCAAGAGGCCATGCCCCTTTGCCTCAGCTGGGCACGCTCCCAAGGGAGGAAGCATTTAAAAGAGAGCGACTCAGCTGAGTCTGGGCTGATTGCGGAGGAGAGCAGTTGGGAGCAGTAGCCTTCTGCTGCGAAGCTGCCAGGGCTCCCTACCACCAGGACTGAGCCACATAGCCAAGCTGTGGGAAGCCTGTTGACGATGGGTGATGACTCACTAGGGCCAGTGGAAGAGACTCCAAAGGCAGGAGGGAACCCAAATCCAACCTATGATGATGACTGAGGGACTGGTACAAGGGTTGGAAGTGAGCCAGAGAGCATGCTTGGGGTATTGGGCTCTGAGCCCTGTGCAAGGGCCATTGTTTCAAAGGACCCTGAGTCAGACCTCCGTGGAGTAGGGGGGGCCTAGGTTCCCCTCCCTCTTCCCAGTGAGTGACACTACCCCAAACTGTAACTGTCAGGGAGAATGACCCTTGGACTCTTGCCATTAGGCATTACATCCCGGAATATTGCCATTAGGCCGTACTGCCGGCCTGGAGCACGAAGCCAACCCCTAGACACTGCCTCCCTTGCAAGGAAACTGTAATGGGGGTATGCACTCTTACCTCTCTGGTGCCTCCCTGTTAGCTTGTCTGGGGATTAGCTCGCCACATGATCTGATGCCCCTTCCTGTGGTTGCTCAGTCTGTCATCCCACTCACTCGCTCTGTGGCGCCTCGCATGCTCCCAGAGCTGCAGAGTTTTCCTCTTTGTGGCTTATAGCCCTCTGGCCAAGCAGAGACAACCTGCACCCGCTGATAGTGGGGCGGGGGGTCAGAGTGAGGGCAGCTGGCTTCAGTTCCACCTGAGCATGCTCAGTACAAGTCAAGCAACAAATCCGCAGGGGCACGTGACCCCATGTGTCCTCCTCTCCCACGTTGCCTCTGCAGCCAAGTTACATTGAAGTTCCCCCTCTTCCAGGGTATTACCAAAGTCTCCTTCCAAGTTGTCCCCGGCAATCCCCAAATAGGCTGTCCCTTGCATGTCACTCCTGCAGTGGCTTGTAGGGGAACTAGGGCCACCACTTACACTGGGTTCCAGTCCAGGGACCCTCAACCCAGCACCTCAGGTCTTTATTCTCCCAGTCCTTACTGCTCCCTACACTACGTGTGACAGGTTCCTGCTCTCCCCCCTTGTATCAGGGAGTGTTAGTGTATACTTCTTCCAGGCAGGCCTCCCTCTCTTGCCAGCTCCCTAACTTTATAGAAGCCCTGCCTGTTTCTGCACAGGTGAGCTTCATCCCCAATTAAGCCTCATTATCTCCTAGCTCCCCCGAGGTGCACCCTGTAGCTAATAGGCCTCTCTTGCCTATATTAACCCCTCCAGTGCTAGTGTGGCTTGAACGGCCCATCACAGGGACATATAGAGTTCTGCCTCTTACACTTTGCAGCTTTCAAGATGCACATTATGAGACTGCAGACTAAAGCTCTCTAATAGAACATTGCATTATCTTGAGATAGCATGTGATCATGTACCTAGAGAATATAGGGGAGATTTTACATTCATCTTGCAAAGGCGTAAATTAAAACAAGGGCAGGTGAAAATCAGGCCTATTCCGTTCTCCACCAGTTCCATCATGCTGCTGAAACCTCCTGGGCAGTGGCAGCGGGCATTTGAAAGTCTTTGAGCTCCTTTCAGCACATCAGCCGACTCACTGCTACCGGCTTGCACTGACAAATGCTGCCATCTACTGTGCAGCAATGGAAACACCGGTTTTGGAAAGGCAAAAGGAAGCTGCTACCAGAAGCTGAAGCCCTCCTGACTAATCTGCAGCCAGATGAGCAGGAAAAAAAACAATAGAACAGCTACTAACCTTACAGTAACTGTATTTTGGCAAGATGTTTTGTCCATGTGGATCTCTCTTCTGAGACACATGTGCCTCATGCATGCGTAAGTGTACACAAGGCATATATGCCCCCCCACCCATAGTGGGATCCATATGGACAAATAATCAAAGAAGGAAGAAGAGTTACTTCAGCAGCAAAGCTGATTACAGATTCATATGTTGTCCTGAGAACTGTTAAAATGTGTAATGCATCTGCATTTTATACAAATACCTGCCCCCACTGAACAGTTTTTATTTTTTTAAATCACAATCTAGTTATTTAAATATGTCATTGTCTCTTTACACAGTATAACCCCCTGTTTTCCAAAAGGCACCTGAGATTTCCAGAGACTGGAAATGCTGATCATTGGGGCTGAAACTTAGGAACCATGCAGCAGTGGAAGCATGAAGCTTCTCTCCAAAGTGTGTCAGGGGCTTAGCAAGAGCAGAGATTCACTCAGTGCAGTCCTGAAGAACTGGGACATTGGTAGCTTCAGGTAGTAGGAGTTAAGAAAATCAGTGTTGCACTGTGGCAATATGGTCACTGGGTGTCCACCTCCCAACAACCACCACTACTGGCACCATTTGATGACAGTTGGCAGTTTGAGCAAGATGCCAAGCCGTGAATGAGCCATTGAGACTGAACTTTCCTCACAGCCTAACAGGCAGGGCTCAAAGCAGTGTGATGAAACTTGCGTTGACACTGCTTATGAGGACAAACAAATAGAGGATTTCAAACCACAAAGGCGGTCAATCCAACACTTTTCACCCATCCTAAATGCCACTAAGGAGGTGGGGGGTAATGCATTCCTACAATAATACAATTTATATTCTCCTCAGCACCAAGGATTTAGTCTGCAATACTCATTTTTACATTGCAAAAAAATCCTCTTCTATATTTGCACATTTTCAAATTGTCCCTAAATAAAATGAAGCCCCTTGGGCTGTCCAAGTCTAGGAATTTCCTATTAGAAGCAAAATTCACCTCAGATGCATGTCGGCAATTCCTGTTGATCTCAGTGCATGTATATGGGCACAGGGTTTGGCCTGTTGTAATTTGGAATCACTCCTTGATTTAATATACAAAGACAGAGTTTCTTGATTGTAATTGTTGTTTTTGATTTTGAGACCCAGTACAGGTATCCAAGCGGGTGCAATCTGTACCTCCCAGCTCTGTTGGAAACGGACCATAGGGGCATGGAAAGTAGAAAGGCGCTATTGTTATTAATTTGCATTACAGTGGCACATAGAGGTCCCAGCCTGAACCCCGTACTGGTTGTACCAAAGGAGAGCCTGGGCTGGAGGGCCTCCATTATGCTGGGTGCTATAAACACACAGAGATGGACGACAGTCCCTGAAGTCCTCCAATATCTCTCTCCCTTCAGTCAAAGAAATGACTGCCACCTGATCGTAAAATGTGATCTTTGCTCAGTGCTCCAGAAAGTGAAGACGTTTTTTCTCTTGCCAACATCCCCAGAGGGAAAATTCTTCATATTTGCTGATCAGTGCAACGCCATGTACGCGAGCAAGGATAGCCATAGTGATGTGTCTAATCCCACAGTGCGTAATTGTCCAGCATTTTCTTGAACCATGGTTCTCCTTAGACTAACAAAGCTGTTATTGCCACTGTAAAGCAACTAAACAATGTGCAGCCAACATCTTTGTTTTAATCAGGGGGACTGCTGCATGCTGAGGTTACTAATCATTCCTCCCTTGCTATTCAAGAAAGGGAGGAAGCATCTTTTTAATTAAATTGGTTTTTAAATGAAACACAAAGCATCAGTACGTGCTTAATAATGCATTAATATGTGCCCCAGAAGATGCTTCTCCTCATCTTGGGATGCTGACATACTCAAGGTCCAAGCTGTGCATCAAAGACACATATTTGTTATGCAGAAAAGCCTCCAAGGACTTCATGTTCTTCACCAGAATTATACTGTATATTGCAGAAGGGCAATGCTCCTGTGGGAGTGTATTTTCAAATACTGTTAGTGTGACAGGTTGGATCACAGAAAACCTCTTGGGTACTGCCAACTGATGTGCTGAGACTATCTCTGAGCCTGTTTCCCCTGC
Organism: Eretmochelys imbricata; assembly: GCF_965152235.1. Taxonomy (NCBI): domain Eukaryota; kingdom Metazoa; phylum Chordata; order Testudines; family Cheloniidae; genus Eretmochelys; species Eretmochelys imbricata. The sequence goes on along the minus strand of NC_135575.1, from coordinate 6,065,590 downwards.
CAGCTTGAGACTTCAGAACCCTGCCTTGTTTGAGCCAGACACTCTTGCCTGCTACAAACCCGGACCCAGGTCTGAACAACATCCCACAAAAGCTGCAGGCTAAACTGAAAACAGCTTAAGAAGTGTTCCTGTCTCCAGCACTCAGATGCCCAGCTCCCAATGGGGCCCAAACCCCAAATTAATCCATTTTACCCTGAATAAAGCTTATACAGGGTAAACTCAAATTGTTCGCCCTCTATAACACTGATAGAGAGATATGCACCGCTGTTTGCACCCCCCGCCCCATATTAATAGGTACTCTGGGTTAATAAGTAAAAAGTGATTTTATTAAATACAAAAAGTAGGATTTAAGTGGTTCCGAGTAATAACAGACAGAACAAAGTGAATTACCAAGCAAAATAAAATAAAACATGCAAGTCTAAACCAGTAGGTTTCTTTTACAGACTAGCCTCCTTCTAATCCGGGTCCAGCAATCACTCACCTCCCTGTGGTTACTGTCCTTTGTTCCAGTTTTTTTCAGGTGTCCTTTGGGGGTGGAGAAGCTATCTCTTAAGCCAGCTGAAGACAAAATGGAGGGGTCTCCCAGGGGCTTAAATAGACTCTCTCTTGTGGGTGGAGACCCTCTCCTTTCCCCTATGGAGAATCCAGCTCCAAGGTGGAGTTTTGGAGTCACATGTCCATGCATGATTCAGTCCTTACAAGTCCAGTCACATTCCCAGGAAAACTCAGACGTGGAGTGGTATCTCCATGTTCATTGTTAGCTTAAGTGTTTCGTGATTGAGCACTTGACCTGCAAATTCTTTTCTAAAGAAGCTGCCCAAATGCCTTACTAAGGCTACTTAAAATCAAACAAGTACACAGCCAATATTCATAAATTTAAATACAAAAATGATACATGCATACAAATAGGATGAATAGATTCAGCAGATCATAACCTTTACAGAGATGTTACATGGCGTATGTAGCATAAAACATATTCCAGTTATGTCATATATACATTCATAAGCATATTTCCATAAAGCATTATGGGGTGCAACATCACAGTTAGGTTTAATCTATATTTCATCCCTACATTCTCAAGAAACATTACTTCTCTGCCATCCAGAAAAGAACACTTCTTTCTGTATGTTTTCACAACCGGGTATTGCTTCAGGATCCTTGTTTTGTCCCTAATCCTTATCCAAGGAAGCATTTTAGCAGCCTATAAATTGCTTTCTACTCATAATTATTGACTTGGGTTATTGATGTGGGGCACCATCACGATTGAAATATCTTTCTGGATCAACAGTCATGTCTCAGGTAGACCAGGGAAACTCAGTGATATAACTTTGCAGGGTGTGTGTAAATGGTTTAATTTCTTTTGGTCCTTATGTTATGGGTCAGCCAATTTATCATCCCATCATCTCCCCATGTCTCTCTGTGTTCCTGTTTTAAATCTTCAGTGGAGCCCAGATACCATGGTGATGGGCGCCAAGTATAAGTCAAAGCAATGGTCTGACTCCAGAAGAGGGTGTGTTCTGATCAGGATGCTAAGGAATCACTTCTAGAATCTAATTCACTAGGCTACACTTACAAAACATCAGATGCAAATGGACAGCTTCAGACTAGTTCACAGCTAAATCTGCAAGCAGTGTGAATGCTAGCTTGTAGTAGGGTGTGCCATTTTCAACAGAGCAGGCACAGTGAGTGTGCATTGATGCACCAAATACAAATATTTGCAGTATAATGACCAAGGAGTGGGTGGATCTCATTTCAGAGAGAAGCTGGCAGGAAAAAAAATAAAGGTGACATCATGGTAGGGTCAACTAAAGACTACCAAGTCAGGAAGAGGAGGTGGATGAGGCATTTCTAAGAACAAACAGAAATATCCAAAACACAAGGCCTGGCAGTAATGGGGGACTCTACCAACCGAGCCATCTGTTGGAAAAGTAACATGGCAAAACACAGAGTTTCCAATAAGGGCTTGGAATGTACTGGGGACACCTTTGTGTTTCAGAAAGTAGAGGCAGTAACTAGGGAGGCAGCCATTTTAGACTTGATTCTGACCAACAGGGAGGAATTGGTTGTGGATCTGAAGGTGGAAGGCAATTTGGGTGAAAGTGATCGTGAAATGATAGATTTCATGACTCTAAGGAATGAAGACTGAGAGCAACAGAGTAAGGACAATGGACTTAAAGATGCAGCCTTTAACAAACTCAGAAAACTGGTAGGTAAAGTCCTATGGAAGAAAATCTAAAGAGAAAAGGAGTTCAGGAGAGCAGGCAGTTTCCCAAGGAGACAATATTAAAGGAAAAACTACGAACACTCCTGATGCAAAGGAAAGATAAAATAGTAAGAGGCCAATGTGGCTCCATCTGGAGCTCTTTATTGACCTGGCAATCAAAAAGGAACCCTGCAAAAAGTGGAAGTATGGATGGATTGCTGGGAGGAGTACAAAACACAAGGTTTTACACTAATGCACTGGTTCTTAATTGGTGTGCCATGACCCCAGGCCAGTGGCTCAGGAAAGGCAATCAGGCAGTCTGCAAAGGGTTGATTATTTTTATTACAATCTACAGCAAAGAAAATAAAATTTCCAGAATAATCTAGAAGTGGCCAAAGTTTGAGAGGTCAAGTGCAGTGGTTGTAGCAATAGTTGTATTTTATGGGCTGATCACTGATACTTTATTTACCCTTACTTTTTTAGCAAGTGGAAGTGGGTTATGAAAATTTTTGACTTTGAATAATGGGATTGCCATTATGAAAAAGTTGAGAAACACTGCACTATATGTCACCATAGCTTTAGTGGAGGGGCCTGTTACCCTTTCCTCGCTACAGCTGGGAGAGAATGGTGAAAACAGCAACTTGGAGAGAGAAAACCTTAATTCTAGACCATACAAATGTGTCCTCTTGTTTATAGGAGTGATCAGGACCTGATCCCAAGCCTATTGTAGTCAATGGGAGTCTTTCCATTGACATCAGTGGGCTTGGGATCAGGTCCTGAATAGAGACAAAAATCAGGCTGATACAAATGTGCTGTTTAGGATCTTTGAAAATACATTGAGGCTGTGCACATGCCTGATCCTGAGGGATCTTCTTTTTGTGTGGCGCAATGCAGCTAAAAGTGTCCATCATGGGAGGATGAAAGAGGGACAGCACAAAGAAGCTGTTCTCTGAAGGAGGAAACTAGGTCAAATGCTTTATTTTCACTTGATATCACATTGATTTCTGCAATGATGGGTCTTGCTAACAAACAGAAACTTGGCTTTCTAGTAGGCAGTGCCCAGGGGCCTGTGTGCAAGATCATAATAATCAGGAATACATTGCAGAGAAAGCACTACAGTAATGTTCAGCCTAGACAACACTATGCAAATGAAAGATATTAATGACTTTCCAAAGCACTTGCAATCAGTCTTTCTAAATATAAGTTAGGAAAGAAGTTGTCCGAATAAATGTGTGTCTTGTATGTCCAGCCAGCACATATTTTTCTGAACGTTGAAGAGCCCGATATAATTTGCTGTTGCAAAGACCGTAGTTGTACTTCAGTAAATATCTCATTGGAAAGAATCTAGTAACATTTTGTCATAAAGTTCTCAATGTTCCCATGGTGAGAAGAGTTTCTTGCCAGGTAGGAATGGTAAAAAGTGTAATGGAAAAAAAATGTCTTACTGAGATCAGTCACTGTTTTCCTGTTTCTAATGTCCACCATCTTGCTGAAGAGTGACTACAACAGTGCAAGACCCAGCATGCATTTATTTCTCTGATGCATTAATATTGTCTAAAAAACAAAAAAGGTGGAGTTTTCAAAAAGGAGTTAGGTGCCATTAACTTTCAATGGGAGCTGGACAACTAACTCCCATAGGCACTTCTGCAAATTCAATGCTAGGTACTTAAATTGCACCTGCAAAACATGCGTGTGCCTTGCAAACAGGTGATCTCACACATGCCTTCACACACAGAGAGGCGTGTTTGTGCACAAACGTACCCCCTTGTTCATCCAGTTGGTCATTTCTATTTGCAAATATACAACTGGCAGGCACAGTTACCTGTTTGTACTGTACTCGTGTATTACATGGGTATAAATCTAGAGTCAATAGAATGATTCCATATTTACAGAGACAAAATTTGGTTTAAACAATAAAATTCTTCTCACTATTGTTAAACATACAGAACCAACTTTTTAAGAGGTCAGCACCTCACATTGATCTCAAGATTAATACAGGCCAATGTTTTCAAAAATGTTTGCCTAAAGTGAGGCTCCTAAACCCATGTTTTAGAGGTGGCTCAACTGGCCTTATTTTCAAAAGTGCTGAGCTCACAGAAGTTTGATTAAGTTCAGGAAACTTTCAGAGGGGTAGCCATGTTAGTCTGTATCAGTAAAAAACAATAAGGAGTCCTTGTGGCACCTTAGAGACTAACAAATTTATTTGGGCACAAGCTTTCGTGGGCTATAAACTACTTCATCAGATGCATGGAGTAGAAAATACAGTAAGCAGGTATAAATATACAGCACATGAAAAGATGGGAGTTGCCTTACCAAGTGGGGGGTCAGTGCTAACGAGGCCAATTCAATCAAGGTGGATGTGGCCCATTCCCAGCAGTTGACAAGAAGGTGTGAGTATCAGAGGGAAAAATATTTTTTGTAGTGACCCAGCCACGCCCAGTCTTTATTCAGATCTAATTTTATGGTGTCAAGTTTGCAAATTAATTCCAGTTCTGCAGTTTCTTGTTGAAGTCTGTTTGAAGTTTATTTTGTTGAAGAATGGTGACTTTTAAGTCTATTATTGAGTGTCCAGGGAGACTGAAGCTCTCTCCTACTGGTTTTTGAATGTTACAATTCTTGAGGTCTGATTTGTGTCCATTTATTTTCTTTTGCATAGAGACTGTCTGGTTTGGCCAATGTACATGGCAGAGGGGCATTGCTGGCACATACTATCTTGGTAGATGTGCAGGTGAACAAGTCCCTGATGGTGTGGCTGATGTGGTTAGGTCCTATGATGATGTCACTTGAATAGATATGCAGACAGAGTTGGGAACGGGGTTTGTTGCAGGGGTTGGTTCCTGGGTTAGTGTTTCTGCTGTGTGGGGTGTAGTTGCTGGTGAGTATTTGCTTCAGGATGCAGGGATGTCTGTAAGCAAGGACTGGCCTATCTCCTAAGGTCTGTGAGAGTGAGGGATTGTCCTTCAGGATAGGTTGTAGATCCTTGATTATGTGCTAAAGAGGTTAGTTGGGGGCTGTATGTGATGGCTAGTGGTGTTTTGTTACATTCTTTGTTGAGCCTGTCCTATAGTAGGTGACTTCTGGGTACCCTTCTGGCTCTGTCAATCTGCTTCTTCACTTCCTCAGTTGTGTAGTGTAGTTTTAAGAACGTCTGATAGAGATCCTGTAGGTGTTTGTCTCGTCTGAGGGATTGGAGCAAACGTGGTTGTATCTTAGGGCTTGGCTGTAGATAACGGATTGTGTGATGTGGTCTGGATGAAAGCTGGAGACATGCAGGTAAGTATAGTGTCAGTAGGTTTCCAGCATAGGGTGGTGTTTATGTGACCATCGCTTATTTGTACTGTAGTGTCCAGGAAGTGGATCTCTTAGATGCTTATTCAAACCTCTGAACCTTCAAGGGATGGACCATCAGAAACAGTAATTGCAGGTTTTGTAAGATATATAGAGAAAGAACGAGAGACAGCACAAGTGCTACCCACTGGACTGGGACTACCATTTTATTTCTTTTGGAACTGCAGTAGGTCTGCAGGCAGAGACAAGGATGGAAGAGCCACCACCACCAGAGGGCAAACCCACTGACCAGAGCTAATTCCCAAAACAGCCAGCAGGAGGCACCAGTGTGGAGAGTGACCCTGTGACATGTGATGGAGAATGCAGGCACATGGTCACCCCTGATTTTAGGGGATGATTGAGGACTGTGAGAAGATTGCCTAGCAGGGAGATTATAGAGCACTGTCCTCCTGAGACAAGGGAGGAGAGTGAAGCGGTGCATGAGAGACTCAGACTATGGAAACGCACGACATGGAGCCCTATTTTGCAGAGGGCTCAGGTTCCCTCCTGGCATGGGCTCCCGAGTTGGTGCCCCAGAAAAATGGGGCTGCTAAGCAGAAAGAGGAACTGCAGGTGCTGCTCCTATAAGTGTTCAAAACCCAGCAGAGACAGTGGAAAGCCCAAGAGGACTTGCAGGCCCATATGGCCCCATTGGCAGAGCAGCAGCTGTGTATGCTTAAGCTGCTGAGAGAAGACATCTGGGGAAGCCGCAGAGATCGAGAAGGAAGGCAGGATGCCAGGGCCGGGCATCCGATGACTGTGAGAGACCTGTGTTATGCATGCAGGTGACAGGGACCTGAAAGGAGTGAGTGCCCCTATCGAGAAGGAAGCGGGAAGCCTCACCCAGAGAGCCAGAAGGCAAGGAAGCCCAGGAGAGCCTCACCTGTGAGGAGAGCAGGGTGGGGAGGAGCGTGTTGGGCCTGTGGGCAGCAGGGGCACTTGAAGAGGGAATGCCCAGATAGGAGCCAAAGAGATAGGACTAGCCCAGGGGAAGAGCCTGAGCAAGGGAAAGAGAACATGGGATCCATGGCCAGGAGGAAGCAGAAGAGGTGCTTCCCCTTGCTCATGAAGCCATGCACAAGCAGCCTGGACAGCAGTAAGGAGCAGTTCAACTATAGGCTGAGCAGGTGCAGAATGGTGGTAGAATGTGCCTTTGGACATTTAAAAGGGTGCTGGCACAGTTTGCTGAGTAGGTTAGACCTCAGCACAACCAATATTCCCATAGTTATTGCTGCTTGCTGTGTGCTCCATAATATCTGTGAGTAAGGGAGTGGGAAGTTGAGGCAGATCGACTGACAGCCAATTTTGAACATCCAGACACCTGGGCAATTAGAAGAGCACACAGAAGCACGTTGCACATCAGAGAGACTTTGAAAAACAGTTTCATGACTGACCAGGCTAAGGTGTGGCAGTTGTGTGTTTGTCCTTGATGCAAAGCCACCCCCTTTGGTAAATGTACTTCCCTGTAAGCCAATCCCCCTCCCTGCTTTGACCACAGCTGGCACAGGAAATAAAGTCCATATTGTTCTGAATCCATTCATTCTTTATTTATTAAAAAAGAACTTAAGAACACTGACAATGCCGACTAGTAAAAGGAAGCCCAGTTGTACAAAGGGTTTGATCATGGGGTGGGGTGTGGGAGGAGGGAAGGACAAGGCCACATTGCTTATTGTAGCCACACTACAAATCAAACCTGTTTGAATGCCAGCCTTCTGTTGCTTGGGCCATCCCCTGGAATTGAGTGTCTGGGTGCCCAGAGCCTCCCTGCCATATTTGTGGGCGTCCCGGTGAGGAGGATATGGAACTTGGGGAGGAGGGCAGGCAGTTCACAATGGATGCAGTGGGGGTCTGTACTCTAGTTTCTTTTCCTGCAGCTCCACCAGATGTCTCATGTCCATTTGCTCCCCCATTAGCCTTCGCATCTCCTCCTGCATGTTCTGATCACGCTCACTGTATGCTTTCCTGACCTCTGCCACTGAATGCCTCCATGCATTCAGCTGTGCCCTATCAGTGTGGGAGGACTGCGTGAGCTCTGAAAACATCATTGCGCGTGTGGTTTTTTTTGCCTTCTAATCTGCGATAACCTCAGGGATGGAATTGATGTGGGGAGCATAGAAGCATTTGCAGCTGTAGGGAGGGTGGGGAAGGGAAGGGAGAGTACACTTTTAAGAAGATACATTTCTGAGAACAAAAAGGGAGACTCTTTCACAGTGAATCAAGCAAGTCACAGCAGACAGCACATGTGTTTTAGGTACAAGGTTGCATTTTGCCTTTTATATTGAGTGCCTGCCGGTATGGTGAAATCACACACGACTGAGCAACAGAATTCGGTTTGCAGGCAGGAATGGTAAGCCAAAGGGTATGTGGGGTTGGCTTCTTCCGCATTCATAACATGTGGGAATGGTTTCAAACTGCAGCACCCTCCTTTCTCATAGCAACCAATGCTGGTTGTGTTTGCCGTTTAAAAGGAGGGCTGCGGTTTTGGGGTGGATGTGCAGCATACCCCTCCCTCCCCATGTGGCTATTCTCCGGGATGATCAATTTTAGCAAAGTGCAAACAGCCCAGCATGCCTGTGGAGAACGGATTCTCCACTTGCCTGCTACACATTCTCCTCCTCCCCCTGATTCACAAAATTCTCATTCATGTTGCCTGAGGCTGCTACCTTGCAGGTGTCCGTGGAGAGTGTTGGGGTACTGGTAGGGTCCCTGCCTAGAATGCTATGCAGCTGATCATAGAAGTGGCATGTCTGGGGCTCTGACCCTGAGTGACAGTTTGCTTCCTTTGTCTTTTAGTATTTGAGAGTTTCACAAATATTCATGAATCTATCTCCACAACTCCCCTGTGAGAGTACATGGTATTATTAGCCCATTTTACATCTGTGGAACCAACGTACTGAGAGATTAAGGCAAAAATTGTCAAAAGTGTCCACTAACAGTGGATGCCCCATTTGAGACACCTAGTTTGTCTTTTGGTAGTCTTGTCTGAGCTCCTTAATTTTCACGTGGCACTGCCGTGCATCCCTGGTGTAGCCTCTCTCCACCATGCCCTGTGCAATTTTGGCATATATATCAGCATTTCTTCTGTTGGATCGGAGCTCTACTTGCACAGATTCTTTTCCCTAGAGAGCAATCAGATCCAGTGTCTCCCGTTCGCTCCATGCTGACCAAACAGGAAATGAAAGTTTGCGATTCTGGGACTGCATGGTGATTTGTTCTGCTGAGCTCACCATGCTGACCAAACAGGAAATGAAATTCAAAAGTTCCCGTTGCTTGTCCTGTGTACCTGGCTAGTGCATCGGAGTTGAAAGTGCTGTCCAGAGCAGTCACATTGGAGCACTCTGGGATAGCTCCCAGAGGCCAATACCATTGAATTACACAGCGCTGCCTCTATACTACCCCAAATTCAACGCAGGAAAGTCAATTTTAGCACTAGTCCCCTTGTCAGGGAGGAGTACAACAGTCAATTTTAAGAGCCCTTTAGGTCGGCAGAACGGGGTTGGTTGTGTAGACGCATTCATCGACCTAACACGGCTAAATTTGACCTAACCTCATAGTGTAGACCAGGCCTGAGTGTAACTACATGACACACGCGTCATGTGGGAGATAAATCAAAATAGGTCAGGCTCCAAGGGAGCTATGGAGTGGGGAACAAGATGATTCATCACCACCCGCGTCACCTGGTGCCCACCCTTCCCTTCTCAGCTGAAATGGAAGCAGCAGAACATCTCCAGGAATAGCCATTCTCTCCAGCCGAGTGACTCAAGGGTATGTTGCTGAATGGGATTTTCTTTAGTAATAGTCTCAGTGCTGTCCAGGCACACTGGTGCCATGGGACTTCCTCAGTATTCTGTGAGAATCACCAATCTCAGTATCGGTTACTTAGAGGAGGTGCAGTGATGTGGGCAGGTAAGCTCATTTAATCCTCTCCCCTCTTTTTTTTATTGCCTTCATGCCATTTTTTCTCCCTCTGTCTCCTTCTGCAGACACCTCAAAAGATTCTGCCAGTCTGCCCTCAGCCCTCCTCCCCTTCCTCTAGACTAGTTTGCTTTCCTACAGAGTGTTTCCATTATGCCTGGGGGCTCTCCCTTAGCAGCTCTTCCTTTCCAGATGTGAGGAGTGATGTTCTAAAGAAGCAAAGAGATGGGGTGCTTCCCTTTGATAACTGCTTTCCTTTAGCATGGCAATCAGAGCATTTCCTAACAGTACAGTCAAGTATCTTAACTGCTCCAGAGCTTTGCGAGATACATGAACGACACCAGATAGCAGCAGCAACATCTGTGTATCCATTTTGGAACACTGCATGTCTTCCTCCCCATTCACTTACACACTGCACTTTTAAAAGGCAAGGCCTGAAGCATGTACGGAAGACCAGGCTGGCCAACAGGCAGAGATGCTATGAAGCAATCATCCAATCTGATATGGTGACAGGAGCATGACCAGTAGTGTGTACTATATGTACTTCATCTTTAAAGCGGTGACACTGGTAGTGCCTACCTGTGGAAGATGAGTAAGGTCCTGTCCACACAGAGCCCTGATCATGGATCCTCCTATGCAGCAGCATTCCCACTGTCTTCACTGGGAATGTTAGGTGTACCCAGAATACAGGAGGCAAGCCCTGGGAGCAGACACATATTAGCTACAACTGCATTTAAACATGGTTGTTGCTAGCAATGTTATAATCCAATGTCCCTGAACAGTGCAGACACTGATATCTGTGCTAGAACAATGTTAAAAAGCCATGCTACACTCTACCTGGAAGGATAGTTTCTAGCACAGTTTTCAAAAGAAGATCCTTATCTCCATATCTCAGGGAAGCTAGCACAGTTCTGCTCCCAAGGTGGAGAGGATTCCACCTCCAAGCTATCCAGATAAGAGGCTGCAATTGCAGATGCAATGTGGTTTAGTGGATTAGGCAGTGACCTGGGAGTCAGGAGACCTGGATCTACCATTGACCTGCTGTGTGACCTTGGGCAAGCAGTTTCCCCTCCCATCTGTCTTGTCTAATTGGAATTTAATTTGCTCTTCAGGGCAGGAACTGTTTCTCAGTATGTGTTCATGCAGAACCTAGGACACTGAGGCCTCTAGATGCTATTGCAGTATTAATACTACTAGCAGGAATAAATACATAAATGCAAAGTAAAACAGAAGTAATTTGTTTTAAATATAAATCTTGCTTGCTAGTTTAAAAGCCATAATGTAGGGACATACATTAAGGTATCAGAGCTGTCAGTCTGGATTTTTTCACAAGAACTATATTCTTTTAAATAAAGGAGAGACCAGCATTAAAAGTTTCTCTATGGTTCTGAAATGGAAATAATGAAACCACCTTACATATTTCAAAACCCGGCTACACCATTTTAGCAGGCATAGGGTAATTTCATATTTAGAAAAATAAATTGATCTCTATCCTAGTGGCATTGTCATGTGCAATAAGTATTACATGACATTGAGCCATGAAACACAGGTTTGAGTTCTTTGGAATAATTGCTTTTTGTATCTTAAGATCTCTTTTCAAGTTGTACCAAAAGTCTCTCTCCTACAGAAAACGCATGGTAATAGTTCATCCCCTGTGGGGAGCAATTTTCATTTTGACAAGCCTATTAGTAAGATCTCAGCTGATACCTCTTGCTGTACTGAAAAGCAGATCTCAGGGATGCTATACGGTTACTGACTTAAGAGAACGGCTGTTTTCAGTAACACTCTGTTCTGATTTACTGCCATTCACAAACTCCCCATCCATATTCCCCATAACAAAAAGAGCCAACTCAGCATTACATTTCATTATTAAATCCAGTGGTTCCCAAATTTGTTCCGCCGCTTGTGCAGGGAAAGCCTCTGGCGGTTCGCTGCTCCAGGCCAATGGGAGCTGCTGGAAGCATTGCAGGCTGAGGGACGTACTGGCCGCCGCTTCCCACGGCTCCCATTGGCCTGGAGCAGCGAACCATGGCAACTGGGAGCCATGATTAGCCAAACCTGCTGACGCGGCAGGTAAACAAACCGGCCCAGCCCGCCAGGGGCTTCCCCTGCACAAGCAGCGGAACAAGTTTGAGAACCACTGATTTAATCTGTCCTTTTCTGGGCCCTATTCTGCAATTCTTACTCCTGCAAAACTCCAAGTGAAATCAATGGCAGCTTGGCCTGGGTTACACCCTGAATCTACCATTTTAATTCACCCTAACATTTAGGGCAAGATCCTTCATCAAACAGTAGCAGAATCTTGCCCTTAGCCATAATGATGCCTCATGGTGCTACCTGTTAATTTGAAAATAACTGGGCTAAATAAACACCTTGGCTTTATCTAGATACCAGGATGGTCACAGTTATTACCTCAAATAGGAAGCAGCTTCAGGTCATCTAAATAACCACTCACCTAGATAAACAATGCTCCCAGTCCCAGATTTATACATATGTATAAACACACACACACACACACGCACGCACGTATGTACATACGTATATGTGTGTGTGTGTGTGTGTGTATATATATATATATATATATGAAGAAGTTACACTAACAGTTAAGATTTCAGTTAGGTGATGGCTTGTACTTAATCAGCTGTTAGATAAATCACTTTCCCCCTCGAAACAGCCTGTCTAAGAAATATAGAATATGAGATCTTCAGAGGATGTTTAATGCAGTTCAGCACTTTCAAGCAGAGGTAAAATAGTATCAATTATGTACACTTCTGGTTTAAACACAGCAAAACATAAAATACTCAATTTAATTAAAACATGAAAAGAAAATGAGGTATCAATAGAACAAAGAGAAAAGAACAGAAATGTTGCAGTAATAATCATTTATATATCTAGATATGCTACATCAAAAAACTTTCAACAGTCAGTGAGAATATGGTAAAAAACAGCAACAAAGGGGGGGGGAGGAATTGAAATTAGTGACATTTTTGTTTGTATTTAGCAGTTTCTAAAGAAATCGCATTAAAAATTTTAAAGCAACTTTTGTAATCAGAGTTTAGTGGCAGGATATTTACTTGAAAATAACACCAGATGTTCATTATTAAAACTTCATAACAGCTAAATCAAATTCTTGGGAATGCTTTAATGAGATAATTGTCAATCTCTTTCTACAAAATAAATGCCTTGCAACACTGAAGAATGGAATTTTTTGTTCTGTCTCTGTATGAACTGACACATTTGTACTTCTTTCCCCTTTGACCCATGAAAATTAGCTACAGTTCATCTCTGAGTGTACGCTGGAGCTGCACAAGACTTTGTGGAGTGAAATCTGAAGCCAGACAAAACTTGTGGTTTCAGGTTCAGCTATGAAGCACAAGTGGATACAGGTTGACTGAAAGGCCCACAGATCACACTTCATAATAAGGGTATTGTAATGACAGTGTAATTACATTGCACTTAGAGCATAGTTACAGTGGGGCTTGTTTTTGGATTCCTGTCATTCATTATTATTGCTGCAGCACCTAGGGATCCCTGTTGTGCTGTAGACTATGCAAAAATGGGATAGGAGATAGTCTCTGCCCTGAGCAGCTTACACTCTGAACAGTCCAGACGGACACAGGCTTGGTGGGAAGGGATACTCAAGAAGTCTGATGGGCTGCAAAGAATATAAGAGTGCCATGCTTTGCTGGGGGGAAGAGAGGACTGTGCAGGGTAGCTTCATTTTCTAAAACATGGAGGGCAGGGTGAGTCAGGCTGAGGTGGACAGGACTGTGAGTGAGGGGCAGGAGGAAGCTGGAGCAAAACATCCAATCAGCACATGGGGATGAATGTCTAGAGTGGCATCACAAGAACCTGTTAGATACTGAGGACATCGACATCATCCTTGTGCACCAGTCCCTGCTTCCTTCAGCCCTGATGCCACCAGTGGCATGGCCTCCCTTGCACAGTTCTGCCTAATTACCTCTAATTCATATTACATCCAAAGTAACTCCATTACAAGACTGTTACTGAAGTTGCAAAGTCAAGCACTCAAAAGTTAGGAATGCCAGCATTAAGGTATCTCTGCAATTTAATTCCCCCCCCCCCCGTGTGCATGCTGTATGATGCTGTCTGTAATTACATAATCACATACTATTTTCCCCCACATAGGATCCTGCCTCATTCAGTGAATAGGCCGTGTAAGTGTGCGGGACTCAACCTTGCAGCACCTCCTGCTGGTGTCCTGGGAATTAGCTCTACTTCCAGCCTTGGAGCACCCTCTGCAGGCCAGTGTCCCACTTACGCTGGGCCACCATGTCCCTCCCCGACCTGGTGCCCCTCGTACGCCGGGGTGCTACCCCCTGGCAGTAACCCCTCACTTGCAGGGTCTCCCCTCCCCAGGGAACCCCCACCCCCTCTCCCTACCTCACCTCAGTTGTAGGCTACTGCCAGTCACCAGCTAGCCCCCACACCCTGGGCAGACTGCAGTATAAGCCACTCATCACCGACAAGGTTGGGTTTGGACCTGCTGCCTTTATTTGACCTTGGGCTGTCCCCTGCCATCCCAGTACCTGTTGGGCCTAATAATAGGCCACAGCCTGGGACTTTCCAACTCCTCAGGCCCTTCCCCAGCCCTGCTCCAATCTAGGTCCTCTGCTTAGGTCCCTGCAGCCAGGTCCCTCCCTCTCAGAAGCTAGAGAAAGTCTCTTGAGTTTCAGCCCAGCAGCCCTTTTATAGGGTCAGCAGAGTCTGTTTGGGGCGTGGCCACAGCTGAGGCTGCCTCCCAATCAGCCCAGCCTAAGGCTCCCAGCCCCGGCCCTCTCCAAGGGCTGTCTTTTAACCCCTTTGGGCCTGGAGCAAGTGACCACCCCGCTATAGGCAGCTACTCAATATTTCTGTTTATCCTCATTCAGCGTGTGGGGCCCTCAGCCTTATTTACCCCACGCCATTGTAACCCTACACTGAATGCTGAATTAATTTCCTCCTGGCCATTTCTATGGAGCACATCACTATAGTATTTGAGAGTTTCACAAAGATTCATGAATCTATCTCCACAACTCCCCTGTGAGAGTACATGGTATAATTAGCCCATTTTACATCTGTGGAACCAAGGCACTGAGAGATTAAGGCAAAAATTGTCAAAAGTGTCCACTAACAGTGGATGCCCCATTTGAGACACCTAGTTTCTGATTTTTCCAATAACTTAGAGTTTTTATATGCAGTGTAGTTGTAGCCATGTCGGTCCCAGGATATTAGACACAAGGTGGGTGAGATAATATCTTTTATTGGACCAACTTCTATTGGTGAGAAAGATGAGCTTTTGAGCTACACAGAGCTTTTCAGACAGCAAAATCCAGACCTGAAGAACAGCTCTGTGCAGCTCAAAAGCTTGTCTCTCTCACCAACAGAAGTTGATCCAATAAAAACTATTACTTCACCCACCTTGTCTCTCTTAGAATTTTTACAGCACTTAATATGTTCACAGCACAGCCCCAATCTACTTCAATTGCAGCTGTTGGCACTCAGGAGTTCTAAAAATATGATCCCAGGTGTCTCAAGTTGGGCATCCAGAAACGTTTGGGTTAAAAGTGACTTGCCTAGTATCACACAGGAACTCTGTGGCAGAGGCAGGGATGGAATCCCCTTCTCTAGGGAAGCATTCAACTACCTGAACTGTGTCCTGGTCTACACTAGGAGTTGAGGTCGAATTTAGCAGCGTTAAATCAATTTAACCCTGCACCCGTCCACACGACGAAGCCCTTTTTTTCGACTTAAAGGGCTCTTAAAATCAATTTCCTTACTCCACCCCCGACAAGGGGATTAGCGCTTAAATCGGCCTTGCTGGGTCGAATATGGGGTACTGTGGACACAATTAGACGGTATTGGCCTCCGGGAGCTATCCCAGAGTGCTCCATTGTGACCCCTCTGGACAGCACTCTCAACTCAGATGCACTGGCCAGGTAGACAGGAAAAGGCCAGCGAACTTTTGAATTTCAATTTCCTGTTTGGCCAGCGTGGCAAGCTGCAGGTAACCGTGCAGAGCGCATCAGCAGAGGTGACCATGCAGAGCTCATCAGCAGAGGTGACCATGATGGAGTCCCAGAATCGCAAAAGAGCTCCAGCATGGACGGAACGGAAGGTACGGGATCTGATCGCTGTATGGGGAGAGGAATCCGTGCTATCAGAACTATGTTCCAGTTTTCGAAACGCCAAAACATTTGTCAAAATCTCCCAGGGCATGAAGGACAGAGGCCATAATAGAGACCCGAAGCAGTGCCGCGTGAAACTTAAGGAGCTGAGGCAAGCCTACCAGAAAACGAGAGAGGCGAACGGCCGCTCCGGGTCAGAGCCCCAAACATGCCGCTTCTATGATGAACTGCATGCCATTTTAGGGGGTTCAGCCATCACTACCCAGGCTGTGTTGTTTGACTCCTTCAATGGAGATGGAGGCAACACGGAAGCAGATTTTGGGGACGAGGAAGATAGCTCACAGCAAGCAAGCGGAGAAACTGGTTTTCCCAACAGCCAGGAATTGTTTCTCACCCTGGACCTGGAGGCAGTCCCCCCCGAACCCACCCAAGGCTGCCTCCCAGACCCGCCAGGTGGAGAAGGGACCTCTGGTGAGCGTACCTTTTAAAATAGTATACATGGTTTAAAAGCAAGCATGTTTAATGATTAATTTGCCCTGGCATTCGTGGCTCTCCTGGATATACTCCCAAAGCCTTTGCAAAAGGTTTCTGGGGAGGGCAGCCTTATTCCATCCACCACGGTAGGACACTTTACCACTCCATGCCAGTAGCACATACTCGGGAATCATTGTAGAACAAAGCATCGCAGTGTATGTTTGCTGGCATTCAAACAACATCCATTCTTTATCGCTCTGTGTTATCCTCAGGAGAGTGATATCGTTCATGGTAACCTGGTTGAAATAGGGTGCTTTTCTTAAGGGGACACTCAGAGATGCCCGTTCCTGCTGGGCTGTTTGCCTGTGGCTGAACAGAAATGTTCCCCGCTGTTAGCCATGGGGAGGAGGGAGGGATGAGGGGCTAGCCACGCGGTGCGGGGAGGCAAAATGCAACTTTGGAACGAAAGCACATGTGCTGTGTATGTAATGTTAACAGCAAGGTTTACCATGAAAGAGTATACCCATTGTTCTATAAAATGTGTCTTTTTAAATACCACTGTCCCTTTTTTTTTCTCCACCAGCTACATGTGTTTCAAGGATCACAGGATCTTCTCCTTCCCAGAGGCTAGTGAAGATTAGAAGGCAAAAAAAATGCACTCATGATTAAATGTTCTCTGAGCTCATGCTGTCCTCCCACACTGACAGAGCACAGACGAATGCATGGAGGCAGACAATGCCAGAGTGCAGGAAAGCACGAAATGACCAGGAGGAGAGGTGGCGGGCTGAAGAGAGTAAATGGTGGGCTGAAGAGAGGGCTGAAGCTGAAAGGTGGAGGCAGCATGATGAGAGGAGGCAGGATTCAATGCTGAGGCTGCTGGAGGATCAAACCAATATGCTCCAGCATATGGTTGAGCTGCAGGAAAGGCAGCAGGAGCACAGACTGCCGCTACAGCCCCTATGTAACCAACCGCCCTCCTCCCCAAGTTCCATAGCCTCCTCACCCAGACGCCCAAGAATGCGGTGGGGGGATCCTCCGGCCACCCAGCCACTCCACCCCAGAGGATTGCCCAAGCAACAGAAGGCTGGCATTCAATAAGTTTTAAAGTTTTAAACTTTTAAAGTGCTGTGTGGCCTTGTCCTTCCCTCCTCCACCACCCCTCCTGCTGCTTCTTTCCTCCACCACCCCTCCTGGGCTATCTTGGTAGTTATCCCCCTATTTGTGTGATGAATGAATAAAGAATGCATGAATGTGAAGCAACAATGACTTTATTGCCTCTGCAAGCGGTGATCGAAGGGAGTAGGGGAGGGTGGTTAGCTTACACGGAAGTAGAGTGAACCAAGGGGAGGGGGGTTTCCTCAAGGAGAAACAAACAGAACTTTCACACCGTAGCCTGTCCAGTCATGAAACTGGTTTTCAAAGCTTCTCTGATGCGCACCGCACCCTCCTGTGCTCTTCCAACCGCCCTGGTGTCTGGCTGTGCGTAACCAGAAGCCAGGCGATTTGCTTCAACCTCCGAACCTGCCATAAACATCTTCCCCCTTACTCTCACAGATATTGTGGAGCGCACAGTAAGCAGTAATAACAGTGGGAATATTGGTTTCACTGAGGTCTAACTGAGTCAGTAAACTGCACCAGCGCACTTTTAAACGTCCAAATGCACATTCTACCACCATTCTGCACTTGCTCAGCCTCTAGTTGAACAGCTCCTGACTACTGTCCAGGCTGCCTGTGTATGGCTTCATGAGCCATGGCATTAAGGGGTAGGCTGGATCCCCAAGGATAACTATAGGCATTTCAACATCCCCAATGGATATTTTCTGGTCTGGAAAGTAAGTCCCTTGCTGCAGCTTTTGAAACAGACCAGAGTTCCTGAAGATGCGAGCGTCATGTACCTTTCCCGGCCATCCCACGTTGATGTTGGTGAAACGTCCCTTGTGATCCACCAGTGCTTGCAGCACTATTGAAAAGTACCCCTTGCGGTTTATGTACTCACTGGCTTGGTGCTCCGGTGCCAAGATAGGGGTATGGGTTCCATCTATGGCCCAACCACAGTTAGGAAATCCCATTGCAGCAAAGCCATCCACTGTGATTGCACATTTCCCAGGGTCACTACCCTTGATATCAGCAGAGCTTTGACTGTGTTGTCTACTTGCATCACAGCAGCCCCCACAGTAGATTTGCCCACTCCAAATTGATTCCCGACTGTCTGGCGTTGCAAGCTTCCACAGGGCTATTGCCACTCGCTTCTCAACTGTGAGGGCTGCTCTCATCTTGGTATTCTTGCGCCTCAGGGCAGGGGAAAGCAAGTCACAAAGTTCCATGAAAGTGCCCTTACGCATGCGAAAGTTTCGCAGCCACTGGGAATCGTCCCAGACCTGCAAAACTATGTGGTCCCACCAGTCTGTGCTTGTTTCCCAGGCCCAGAATCGGCGTTTCACCACATGAGCCTGCCCCATTAGCACCATGATGCCCACATTGCCAGGGCCCGTGCTTTGAGAGGAGTCTGTGTCCACATCCTCATCACTCTCGTCACCGTGCTGACGTCACCTACTCGCCCGGTATCACTTTGCCAGGTTCTGGTGCTGCATATACTGCTAGATAATGCGTGTGGTGTTTAATGTGCTCCTAATTGCCAAAGTGATCTGAGTGCGCTCCATGCTTGCTGTGGTATGGCGTCTGCACAGAAAAAAGGTGTGGAACGATTGTCTGCCATTGCCCTGATGGAGGGAGGGGCGACTGATGATGTGGCTTACAGGATTGGCTTACAGGGAATTAAAATCAACAAAGGGGGTGGCTTTGGGAGAAACTGAATGGCCCCCTCAAGGATAGAACTCAAAACTGGGTTTAGTAGGCCATTGATTTCACAGAGGGAGGGAGGAGAAAATGAATACAAAACAAATCTGGTCTATTTCTTTTATTTGAGCCACTTCATCTATCTTTATACATCTTGCTCGGCAGCAGACTGTGCAGTACAACCGCTAGCCATCGTCATCTCCTGGGTGCTCAGCAGAAGACGGCGCAGTATGACTACTGGTCATCATCTTCTGCTAGCTGCAGATTAAAAGACAGTGCACTGCCAGTAGGACTCAATCGCCATGAGACGAAACTTAAAAGGGAAATGACCTGGGTGAGTCACTCCCATGTTTGCCTAGGTGCCCGGTTAAAAGAGTACCCAGGACTACGTCGACGATGGCTACCAGTCATACTGCACCGTCTGCAGCCAAAACAC
The DNA here is from genome assembly GCF_965152235.1 of Eretmochelys imbricata. NCBI lineage: Eukaryota > Metazoa > Chordata > Testudines > Cheloniidae > Eretmochelys > Eretmochelys imbricata. Next base: position 6,046,311 of record NC_135575.1, on the reverse strand, counting down.
AATAAACTGCTGCTGTGTAGCAATGCAGTACCACGTCTGCCAGCACCCAAGAGACATACAGTGACGGTTAGCTGAGCGGACTCCATGGTTGCTGTGGTATGGCGTCTGCACCAGTAACTCAAGAAAAAAGGCGCAAAACGATGTCTGCCCTTGCTTTCACGGAGGGAGGGAGGGAGGGAACGGGGGTCTGACGATAAGTTGCCAGAACCACCCGCGACAATGTTTTAGCCCCATCAGGCACTGGGATTTCTACCCAGAATTCAAATGGGTGGCAGAGACTGTAGGAACTGTGGGATAGCTACCCACAGTGCAATGCTCCGGAAGTCGACAGTTGCCTCGGTACTGTGGACACACTCCACCGACTACATGCACTTAGAGCATTTGTGTGGGGACACACACAATCGACTGTACAAAAACGCTTTCTACAAAACCTACTTCTACAAATTCGACCTAATTTCGTAGCGTAGACATACCCTGTGAGACCATATTTTACTTCCTCCTTCAATCGCTACACATCTTCCAACTTCGGCAATAAGTGAAGCAGGGGCCCTTCCAACAACAACCTCCTTCACTACACAGCCCTGATTCAGTCCCTGCGCACTGTCCATCATGTGCACTGAATGAGGGAGAGGTCCTTTGGGGAAAACAGTCTGTGATCGTGTAATTAAAGTTTACATCATGCATGGGCTACCTTAATGCTGGCATTTCCTAACTTTTGGGTGCTTGACTTTGCAACCTTACTAGTCTTCTCATGACGGTGGGGAGGGGTGGTGTTGTTGTTTTTTAATTAGGAAAGTACAAACTGAACAAACAGACATTCACATGAAACCATATTGAGTTTGGACTTTTGAAAGTGACAAAAAAAATCAGCCTGAGACAGGTAACTTAGCATGGAAACCTTCAGCCTGAATGTTTAAAGCAGGGGTGGGCAAACTTTTTAGCCTGAGGGCCTCATTGGGTTTCCGAAATTGTATGGAGGGCCGGTTAGGGGAGGCTGAGCCTCCCTAAACAGCCAGGCGTGGCCCACCCCGCACCCCCTATCCGACCCTCCCTGCTTCTCTCCCACTGACAGCCCCCGCAGGACTCCTGCCCCATCCACCCCCACCCCCTGTCCCCTGACAGTCCCTCTATCCAACCCCCCCGCTCCCTGCCCTGACCGCACTGCCTGGAGCACCGGTGGCTGGCGGCCCTACAGCCGCACCGCCCAGAGCACCAAGACAGGCAGCCATGGCTCTGCAGCCCCGCCACCCAGAGCATTGCGCCGGTGGCACAGGGAGCTGAGGCTGCGGGGAGAGGCCAGGGATGAGCCTCCCGGGCCAGAAGCTCAGGGGCCTGGCAGGAGGGTCCCATGGGCCGGATGTGGCCCGCAGGCCGTGGTTTGCCCACCTCTGGTTTAAAGTTTGGCAGTTTTACGGAACTGAAAATAGAGTCTCATAGTGGGAAGAGTCAGGCAACATTAACTATAGGTGTCATGACCTATTCCACCTGTAATAAAAGGAAATACTTTTGTAATGTACCATATAGCTGTCCTGTGGCACTTGCTGCCATTGCATATTACTGATGTTAGTGGTTGGGTTCAGATTATCGATTAACAGGACATTAGATAACCCACCTCAATCAGTTTATTAAACATATATAAATCAGCACAAACATATGTTACCAATCTGGGGAACAGGTTTTCAGCAGTTACATCTTCACTCTGTTCCAAAGTATGAGATCACTTCTGCTCATTTATATTCCCCTTGTTTACAACAGGTGGGAAATTCCACTGTATTATTACAGACCTTACTCCCATTTTCTTATCATCTAGTTTCATACTTACTGTTCACATTACATAGACAACTGTATCAACCATCCCTAGCATATTGCACCAGCCACACCTAACACACACTGTTTATATTTGGCAACCCTCAGCAGAACGTACATCTTCTTTGACAGATTCTACACATACAAAGAACAGAAGTTATGCAACGTTTAGCTACAAGTACATTTCCACTATAAAGCTTAGCATGAGTACAAGGCATTCTGGAAGTAACGTTCATGGTTCATAGAATCATAGCATCATAGAATATCAGGGTTGGAAGGGACCTCAGGAGGTCATCTAGTCGAACCCCCTGCTCAAAGCAGGACCAATCCCCAACTAAATCATCCCAGGCAGGGCTTTGTCAAGCCTGACCTTAAAGACTTCTAAGGAAGGAGATTCCACCACCTCCCTAGGTAACACATTCCAGAGCTTCACCACCCTCCTAGTGAAAAAATGTTTCCTCAAATCCAACCTAAACCTTCCCCACTGCAACTTGAGACCATTACGCCTTGTTCTGTCATTTGCTACCACTGAGAACAGTCTAGAGCCATCCTCTTTGGAACCCCCTTTCAGGTAGTTGAAAGCAGCTATCAAATCCCCCCTCATTCTTCTCTTCTGCAGACTAAACAATCCCAGTTCCCTCAGCCTCTCCTCATAAGTCATGTGTTCCAGTCCCCTAATAATTTTTGTTGCCTTCCGCTGGACTCATTCCAATTTTTCCACATCCTTCTTATAGTGTGGGGCCCAAAACTGGACACAGTACTCCAGATGAGACCTCACCAAAGTCGAATAGAGGGGAACGATCACATCCCTCGATCTGCTGGCAATGCCCCTACTTATACAGCCCAAAATGCCATTGGCCTTCTTGGCAACAAGGGCACACTGTTGACTCATATCCAGCTTCTCATCCACTGTAACTCCTAGGTCCTTTTCGGCAGAACTGCTGCCGAGCCATTCAGTCCCTAGTCTGTAGCGGTGCATGGGATTCTTCCGTCCTAAATGCAGGATTCTGCACTTGTCCTTGTTGAACCTCATCAGATTTCTTTTGGCCCAATCCTCCAATTTGTCTAGGTCCCTCTGTATCCTATCCCTACCCTCCAGCGTATCTACCTCTCCTCCCAGTTTAGTGTCATCTGCAAACTTGCTGAGGTGCAATCCACACCATCCTCCAGATCATTAAGGAAGATATCGAAAAAAAACCGGCCCAAGGACCAACCCTTGGGGCACTCCACTTGATACTGGCTTCCAACTAGACATGGAGGCATTGATCACTACCCGTTGAGCCCAATAATCTAGCCAGCTTTCTATCCAGGTTATAGTACATTCATCCAGCCCATACTTCTTTAACTTGCTGGCAAGAATACTGTGGGAGACCGTGTCAAAAGCTTTGCTAAAAGCAAGGAATAACACATCCACTGCTTTCCCCTCATCCACAGAGCCAGTTATCTCATCATAGAAGGCAATTAGATTAGTCAGGTATGACTTGCCCTTGGTGAATCCGTGCTGACTGTTCCTGATCACTTTCCTCTCCTTGAAGTGCTTCAGAATTGATTCCTTGAGGACCTGCTCCATGATTTTTCCAGGGACTGAGGTGAGGCTGACTGGCCTGTAGGTCCCTGGATCCTCCTTCTTCCCTTTTTTAAAGATGGGCACTACATTAGCCTTTTTCCAGTCGTTCGGGACCTCCCAAGAGCACCACGAGTTTTCAAAGATAATGGCCAATGGCTCTGCAATCACATCCGCCAACTCCTTTAGCACTCTCGGATGCAGCACATCCGGCCCCATGGACTTGTGCTAGTCCAGTTTTTCTAAATAGTCCCGAACCACTTCTTTCTTCACAGAGGGCTGGTCACCTCCTCCCCATGCTGTGCTGTCCAATGCAGCTGTCTGGGAGCTGACCTTGTTCGTGAAGACAGAGGCAAAAAAAGCATTGAGTACATTAGCTTTTTCCACATCCTCTGTCACTAGGTTGCCTCCCTCATTCAGTAAGAGGCCCACACTTTCCTTGACTTTCTTCTTGTTGCTAACATACCCGTAGAAACCCTTCTTGTTACTCTTACCATCTCTTGCTAGCTGAAACTCCAGATGTGATTTGGCCTTCCTGATTTCACTCCTGCATGCCCAAGCAATATTTTTATACTCTTCCCTGGTCATTTGTCCAATCTTCCACTTCTTGTAAGCTTCTTTTTTGTGTTTAAGATCAGCAAGGATTTCACTGTTAAGCCAAGCTGGTCGCCTGCCATATTTACTATTCTTTCTACACATCAGGATGGTTTGTCCCTGTAACCTCAACAAGGATTCTTTAAAATACAGCCAGCTCTCCTGGACTCCTTTCCCCCTCATGTTATTCTCCCAGGGGATCTTGCCCATCAGTTCCCTGAGGGAGTCAAAGTCTGCTTTTCTGAAGTCCAGGGTCCGTATTCTGCTGCTCTCCTTTCTACCCTGTGTCAGGATCCTGAACTCGACCATCTCATGGTCACTGCCTCCCAGGTTCCCATCCACTTTTGCTTCCCCAACTAATTCTTCCCGGTTTGTGAGCAGCAGGTCAAGAAGAGCTCTGCCCCTTGTTGGTTCCTCCAGCACTTGCACCAGGAAATTGTCCCCTACACTTTCAAAAACTTCCTGGACTGTCTGTACACCGCTGTATTGCTCTCCCAGCAGATATCAGGGTGATTGAAGTCTCCCATGAGAACCAAGGCCTGCGATCTCTAGTAACTTCCGTGAGTTGCCGGAAGAAAGCTTCATCCACCTCATCCCCCTGTTCCAGTGGTCTATAGCAGACTCCCACCATGACATCACCCGTGTTGCTCACACTTCTAAACTTAATCCAGAGACTTTCAGGTTTTTCTGCAGTTTCATACCAGAGCTCTGAGCAGTCATACTGCTCTCTTACATACAATGCAACTCCCCCACCTTTTCTGCCCTGCCTGTCCTCCCTGAACAGTTTATATCCATCCATGACGGTACAGTTATCCCACCAAGTCTCTGTTATTCCAATCACATCATAATTCCTTGACCGTGCCAGGACTTCCAGTTCTCCCTGCTTGTTTCCCAGGCTTCTTGCATTTGTGTATAGACACTTGAGATAACTTGCTGTTTGTCCTGCTTTCTTAGTATGAGGCAGGAGCCCTCACCTTTCGCGCTCTCCTGCTCGTGCTTCCTCCCTGTATCCCACGTCCCCACTTACCTCAGGGCTTTGGTTTCCTTCCCCCGGTGAACCTAGTTTAAAGCCCTCCTCACTAGGTTAGCCAGCCTGCTTGCAAAGATGCTCTTCCCTCTCTTCACTAGGTGGAGCCCGTCTCTGCCTAGCACTCCTCCTTGGAACACCATCCCATGGTCAAAGAATCCGAAGCCTTCTCTCCGACACCACCTGCGTAGCCATTCGTTGACTTCCACGATTCAACGGTCTCTACCCAGGCCTTTTCCTTCCACGGGGAGGATGGACGAGAACACCACTTGCACCTCAATCTCCTTTATCCTTCTTCCCAGAGCCACGTAATCTGCAGTGATCCGCTCAAGGTCATTCTTGGTAGTATCATGGTGCCCACGTGGAGAAGCAGAAAGGGGTAGCGATTATACAACTTAGCATAATAAATACATATAAGCTACCACTGAGATCTAAGTGATCTAACTCAGTGGTTCTCAACCAGGGGTCTGGGCGCCCTTGGGGGCCACGAGCAGTTTTCAGGGGCTCTGCCAAAATAAACCAGAGAGCAGGGCCAGTGTTAGACTTACTGGGGCCCAGGCACAATGCTGAAGCCTGAGCCCCACTACCCAGAGTTGAAGCCAAAGCCTGAGCAACTTAGCTTTGCAGGGCCACCTGTGGCATCAGGCTCTGAGTCATTGCCCTGTTTGCTATCCTCTAATTCCGGCCCTGGCTTTTAATTGACTTGATATGCAGAAATCAGCTGTTGTGGCACAGGTGGGCCATGGAATTTTTATAGCCTCCTGGGGCAGGAGAGAGGGCTCAGAAATAAAACGGTTGAGAACCTCTGGTCTAATTTACAGAGGCCTCTCGAGGACTTTCTATGGGCTACAGAGCAGCCCAGAATCCCCTGTATTTCTCAATACTGTGTTACTCTCTCTCCTTGTCCCTACAGATCCCATCCAGCCTTTTAGATAGGAGGCTATAGTGGGACCTGTACATCAACCATAAACAACTCCCACACTGCAGGGATTTCCCCTCAGCCACTTGCGGTTCTTTTACAGCAGGGGGCAGAATCAGCACTTAGGAATTTTGAGCCTGCTTGAACTGAGAATATGAAACATTTAAAATCGGGGGAGGATTTTTATATTTCAGACAAAACAACTAATGAAATAAATATGTTTTTTGTGGTCGTCTGTGTAATACTGGTTTTCCCCAATGTTTCCATCCTCCTCCCAAATAACTTAATAATGCCATTTTGTATTTGCTTTACTTCTTCATTTTATGCTACTTAAATGGAGGAGGAAGGATGGTCCAGTGGTTCAGGGCACTCGCTAGTACTTGAGATATCTGAGTGTAATTCCCTACTGCTTTGCCACAGACTGCATTTGTGACCTTGGGCAAGTCACTTAGTCTATCTGTTCCTCACCTGAAAGTGGGATAAACACATTAAAGGTGAGGTGCTCAGATAATGCAGTAATGGGTAGCAGATAAGTAGAATGCAGTGCCCTACATAACATTTGCAATGTAAGGGCTCGAACCTGCCATTCCCCTTGCTCATATTAGTAATTCAGAGTAGCAGCATTACCTTCAGTGGAAACACACAAGCAAGCACTGTACTGCTGAGGAATGCCTTACAGGGTTGGACTCACATGTTTATACAAACATTTGAGATGATAGCTTGTTTGCCCACAACATGCAAAGTATAATGTACATTTCAATAGTGTTCTCATTAAAAGTGTACTACAAATAGTATTTTTACACTGGTTACCAAATTCAATTGGTTTGGAAGTAAGTTCAAGATACATATTACTAAGAGAAACAGGAAACTAGAACCACCAGGTCAAACAAGGAAATCTGACAAGACATTAGGAGTCCTTCCACCCAAAGCCTGACAGAGTGCTGTCAGGACTGAAGTGCACTTGCATCCTATTTAATATGAAAAATAAGAGACTTTTAGGAGGAAGGAGAAACAGGAAACTCATTGATGTCATTCCCCATGTCTGAGCTTGGAGCTGTATCATGTTTTTTCCCCCTCCAAATACAAACAGAAACATGCTGTTTGAATTACTGTGTTGCACCAACATTAAATTGCTGTTAGCAGGATTCAGTTTAGTAAGCCACTGCTGATTGATAAAATATATTGGGGTTTGCTACCCAAGGAACGTAAGGAGAAATGATATTCCAGCTGAATGCTGGCTGAAGCAATGTAAGTATATCATAAACTGTGAGAGGGAAGGTAGAGTATTGGCATGGAACTGTGGGAAGATGAGAGAGGTGCACTGTGTGTGACGTTCCACCCCATTTATACAGGGTAAAATGGTCTGACCCATGCAGAAAAGTCTTCAAGGCAGGCCTACATATTGCTGCAACAATAGCATTCATATGCACTTACTCTCTCATTAGCAATGGCTCTTTGACACAGATTGCTCCTGCTAGAAGCCACAATAACCTGCATGAGAGAAGGATGCTGTTCTCATTGGCATCACAGGGATTCATACTGTCAGATACCAAGACTTGGAGGGGCAAGCCAGGTGGTCAGAGCAATGGTAGTCTGGACATGTGGTTGGTGTGGTGGCAGCTGGGCCAGGAACTGGTCAAAAGGTCAGAGCCACAGTCAGGAGTCAGAGTAGCAGCCATATTAGTCTGTATTCACAAAAAGAAGAGGAGTACTTGTGGCACCTTAGAGACTAACAAATTTATTTGAGCATAAGCTTTCGTGAGCTATGCCTGTAGCTCACAAAAGCTTATGCTCAAATAAATTTGTTAGTCTCTAAGGTGCCACAAGTACTCCTCTTCTTTTAGTCAGGAGTCAAGAGAGGTTCAGAACAAAGAAAGGGTAGGGCTGAGAGCCAGGCTGCAGCAAGAACAAGGCTGAAGCAGGGCTGAGATCTAGGGAGTCTGTCTCTACTGTCTGGCAGGAGAGAGTTCCAAACCATGAAATGACTCTGAGCAGACTGACCTGCTGTTTCCCCACTGAGGCTTATATACCTGCCCTGAGAGTCACCAGCTCCTGACCTGAGGATTGGCCTAACACAGGAATGACTCATCACTGAACGTGACGTAATCAGGCTCAAATTCAGAGAACACTCATTACCTGACATCACCCCTTCCGCCCCAAGGATGGTTCCCAAACATTCTTGGACCCAGCTTGTCGGGATGCCCTTGATGGAATTTCCAAAGGAGGTTGGGTGCATGTATGCCCATTACTTCTTTCTGCAGTGGATAAGAACAATTTAGCATCCTTCTTTTTCTAACAACTTTTTATTTACTTAGAGACTATTATCATGTCCCCACTTAGTCTTCTCTTCCCCAGACTAAACAAACTCAGTTTTTTTCAGTCTTTCCTCATGTTTTCTAGACCTTTAATCATTCTTGTTGCTCTCCTCTGGACTTTCTCCAATTTGTCCACATCTTTCCCAAAGAATTACTTTCTCATGTCTTGCTTACAATACTCCTGCTAATACATCACAGAATGAAGTTCATTTTTTTTGCAAGAGTATTACATTGTTGACTCATATTTAGTTTGTGATCCACTATAGCCCCCCAAGCCTTTTCTGCAGTACTTCATGCTAGGCAGTCATTTCCCGTTTTGTATTTGTGCTATTGATTATTCCTTCTCAGTGTAATACTTTGCATTTGTCCTTGTTGAATTTCATCAAATTGAGTTGAATATTTATTTCAGACCATTTCTCTAGTTTGTCAATATCATTTTGAATTGTAATCCTGTCCTCCAAAGCACTTGCAATCCCTCCCAGATTGGTATGATCTGCAAACTTTATCTGTGTACTCTCTATGCCATTATCCAAATCATTCATGAAGATAATGAACAGAACTGGACCCAGGACAGATCTCTGTGGGACATGTGAGACAGTATCAAAAGCCTTACTGAAGTTGAGATATCTACTGCTTTCCCCCCTATTCACAAGGCTTGTTACCTGTCAAAGAAGGATACTAGGCTGGTTTGACATGATTTGTTCTTGACAAATCCATGTTGACTATTATTTATCACCTTTTTATAGTCTAGGTGTTTGCAAATTGATTGTTTGATTATTTGCTCCATTATCTTTCCAGGTACCAAAGTTAGGGTGACTGATCTATAATTCCCTAGGTTGTCCTTATTCCTCTTTTTATAGATAGGGAAAATGTAGTACCTGTTTCAGTTCTCTGGAATCCCTCCCATCCTCCACGAGTTCTCAAAAATAATTGCTAAGTGGCTCAAAGAGCGCTTCAGCCAGTTCCTTAAGTATTCTAAGGTGTATTTCATCATGCCCTGCCAACTTGAAGATGTTTAACTTGTCTAAGTAATTCTTAACTTGTTCTTTCCCGATTTCAGTCACAGAGTCTTCCCCATTTACACTGATGTTCACTAAGTTAATTGCCTGATCGCTCCTAACCTTTTTTGGTGAAATGAAAAATAAAAAAGGCATAATAACAATTTCGGCCATTTCTGCTACTCTTTCCATCCTTGTTGAATAATGAGCTTATCTTGTCCTTCCTTTTGTTTCTAATGTATTTGTAAAATGTTTTCTTGTTACCCTTTAGGTGCCTAGCTAGTTTCATCTCATTTTGTGCCTGGGCCTTTCTAATTTTGCCCCATACATGCTTGTGTTTTTTTTTTATATTCATCTTTTGTAATTTGACCTAGTTTCCACTTTTTGTATCCACTTTTTTTTTTAAATTTCAGGTAATTGAAGATCTCCTGGTTAAGCCAGGGTGGTGTCTTACTATAGTTCCGATCTTTCCCTGTGCATTAGGGTAGTTTGCTCTTGTGCCCTTAATAACATTTCTTTAAAAACTGCTACCGCTCCTGAATTTTTTTTTCCTTAGACTTGCTTTACACAGAATCTTACCTACCAATTCTCTGAGTTTCCTAAAGTCTGCCTCCTTGAAGTCCAATGTCTTTATTTTGCTGTTTTACCTCCTACCACTCTTTAGAACAGGGGTGGGCAAACTTTTTGGGCCGAGGGCCACATCTGGGTGGGGAAATTGTATGCAGGGCCGGTGCAGGGGGTTGGGGTGTGGGAGGGAGTGCAATGTGCAGGAGCGGGCTCAGGACAAGGGATTGGGGCAGAGGAAGGGTGTGGGGTGTATGAGGATGCTCAGGGAAGGGGGTTGGGGTGCAGGAGGGGTACAGAGTGCAGGAGGGGGCTCAGGGTAGGGATGCAAGAGGGGTGTGGACTGTGGGAGGGAGCTCAGGGCAGAGGGTTGGGGTGCAGGAGGGGTGCGACAGGGGGATCAGGGCAAGGAGTTGGGGTGCAGGAGGGATTCGGGGTGCAGCAGGGGGCTCAGGGCAGAGGGTGCGGGGTGCAGCAGGGGTGCAAGGTGCAGGCAGGGTGCTTAGGGCAGGGAGTTGGGGGGAGGGGTGCAGGAGAAATTTGGGCTCCAGCCCGGTGCTGCTTACCTAAAGCGGCTCCGGGTTGGCAGCGGCACACCCCGGGGCCAGGGCAGGCTCCCTGCATGCCTGCCCTGGCCCCACACCATGCCGCTCCGGGAAGTGGCTGGAAACACATCCCTGCAGGGAGGGGAGGGGCACAGGGCTCCACACGCTGCCCTTGCCATGCCTCCAGGTACCTCCCCCGAAGCTCCCATTGGCCGCAGTTCCCCGTTCCGGGCCAATGGGAGCTGTTGGGGGTGGTGCCTGGAGACAAGGGCAACGCACAGAGCCTTCTACCCCCCTCCCCCATCCCGGGGCCCCAGGGACGTGGTGCCAGCAGCTTCTGAGAGTGGCCCGGTGCCTGTGGTACCACGGGGGGGCAATCCTGCAGGCTGGATCCAAAGCCCTGAGGGGCCGGATCTGGCCCGCGGGCCGTACTTTGCCCATCCCTGCTTTAGAATCATGAGCTCCATCATTTCATGATCACTTTCACCTAAGGTGAACTGATTTTCAATGAAAGTAGAAATCTGAGATTTAGGCACACCACCTTTGAGGATCTGAGCCTTACTGTCTGTCTTTCTTAGTGTTCTCTGTTGTTTCGTTGTTTGCTTGATTTTTCTCATACTCTCTTTGCCCATTTCTTTCTCTCCCCACTTCCACCTTCTCCTTCCTTCCTACACCCATCTCTGTTCTTTCTCCATTTCATTTTCCCCACTTCCTTTTCCCAGCCTAACCCTCTCCCTACACTACCAGCAGGAGAGCTCTCATACCAAAGGTCCCACTCCTTAATCATTTATCCATAGACAGCCTCTGCTCCCTGTTCTGCATCTGCATTTCTCCGAGTGGGACCAGGGGTCAGAGGGAGAGGAGAAAAAACACTGCACAAGGATCCTTGCTGTGAAACTCCCACACTGTCAACAGCAGTATGCATGAGAAGATCCACCATTCCCAGTCAGATTGTTGAGTCTGGGAAACTTACCACATCCCAGGTCCTTGTGAGCAAAGACTAGCTATCAGCACTAAGAATGTGCTCAACACTGTTGTCAAGGTTCCTCCCCCACTCTGAACTCTAGGGTACAGATGTGGGGACCTGCATGAAAACCCCCTAAACTTACTTTCACCAGCTTAGGTTAAAACTTCCCCAAGGTACAAACTATTTTACCCTTTTGCCCCTGAACTTCCACTGCCACCACCAAACTTTATCTGGGTTCCTGAGAAAACGTAGTTTGGACACGTCTTTCCCCCCCAAATCCTCCCAACGCTTGCACCCCACTTCCTGGGGAAGGTTTGGTAAAAATCCTCACCAATTTGCATAGGTGACCACAGACCCAAACCCTTGGATCTTAGGACAACAAAAAAGCATTCAGTTTTCTTACAAGAAGACTTTTAATAGAAGTAAAGGAATCACCTCTGTAAAATCAGGATGGTAGATATCTTACAGGGTAATTAGATTCAAAACATAGAGAATCCCTCTAGGCAAAACCTTAAGTTACAAAAAAGACACACAGACAGGGATAGTCATTCTATTCAGCACAGTTCTTTTCTCAGCCATTTAAAGAAATCATAATCTAACACATACCTAGCTAGATTACTTACTAAAAGTTCTAAGACTCCATTCCTGTTTTGTCCCTAGCAAAAGCAGCATACATACAGACAGACACAGACCCTTTGTTTCTCTCCCTCCTCCCAGCTTTTGAAAGTATCTTGTCTCCTCATTGGTCATTTTGGTCAGGTGCCAGCGAGGTTACCTTTAGCTTCTTAACCCTTTACAGGTGAGAGGATTTTTCCTCTGGCCAGGAGGGATTTTAAAGGGGTTTACCCTTCCCTTTATATTTATGACAACTGTAAAAGCATAGAAAATTATATGGGCTCAGATTCCCAAAGGTACGTAAGTGCCTAACTCCCATTGAAATCAATCAGAGTTCGGTGCATAAATACCTTTCAGGTTCTGGGCTATGGTCCCTGCTCCAAGGAGTCAATCTAGCTAGACACAATCCAATCCAGAGATATTATACATATAATACATACACATGGGAACACACAAAATACATAGGCTGATGAACAAACCTGATGAATTACTTTTAAATGTATATTCAGTGTTTGGTGCGTAATACTGAAAGGCTGTACAGAAAAGGAAATCTATTTTAAGGAAGGTTAGGAAAGTACAGAGGGAAGTTGGTGGGTAAACAAGGCACACCACCTATATTTTATGTTTGCCCAACACATGAACTTTAGCATACAGACTTTCAGGCCCAAACGTTTCCGTTTTCAAGTGAGAGAGCATAATTTTTTGTAACTGGACATGTTTTTATGATTTGCATTGACACCGTGCACAGATATTCATTGCAGAGCAGATTATATGAGTAAAATCATATGAAAGCCACACACAAAGGATGGTCTCTCAGTATGTAGTGATGGCAGGTGAGTAAATTAAGATGTTTTTCATATCCTATTTTAAATCACCTATGAAAATTTGTTGCAACTTCTGTGACCATCATAAATCCCCCAGACACAATTCAGCACAACTGAAGTACACAACATAACTGCTTAGCCATGTTAGGTATTGCAGAGATGGGACATAGATAGACAGCAGTGACTATTAACTAATGCTAATGATGCCTTTCATGTCTATTTTCAGAGTAGCAGGCCTGTTAGTCTGTATTCACAAAAAGAAAAGGAGTACTTGTGGCACCTTAGAGATTTGTTAGTCTCTAAGGTGCTATAAGTACTTCTTTTCTTTTCATGTCTATGCATGTGGTGCTTGATTCCACACCCACTAAAATCAATGGCACAGCTCCTACTGGCTGCAGAATGGGACTCAGGGGCCAGGAAAAACAAAACAACATGAAAACAATTTAAAAGAAATGATAAGATTAAGTAAGGAAAGCTTAGAACCTGGTTACCAGGGAAATTTCCTGAAATGGTTAGTGCTACCAGACTGGAATAGTCTCTTAAGAGAAGTGGTAGAAGCCACATTACTTGAGACATTTAAAACTAGACTTAGAGGAAGTACTGGAAAATATAGTGTAGATAACAATCTTGTGCTGGCCCCAGGAACAGGACTTTTCCATTTCTGTGCTTCCATGAGACTCTGAACACTTATTTGGACTGTGTGCTTCTTTATCAGCATATGAATGTGGTAATTTTCAAAAAGTTCAGTAACATTGTTTATTACAAGCCCTTGTTTCCTCTCTACCCACCTCCAAACACATGGAACATGGAAGACAGCAAAGACACCATTTTGCAGTGAATCTTTTCTCTTTTACAGTTACCATATTTTAAAACTTGCCACTAATTTTAAAATTTTAATTTTAAAAGGTGAAATAAGGAGAGACACTCTAGATCCAATTTTTAGATGTTCTTTCAATGTTTCTTCAGCGGTTAACAGCACTTGGGAAAGCACCCACTGGCTTCTATTGTGAAGGGAATGAAGTTTAATGAAGAGCGGGTGACCACCCCGGAGTTATGCGCAGCTGCTGTGCTGTTCCCACGCTGAGGCAGCGAGTGATGCTCTCACACTGATCTTTCCCAGGGAGCGGGTCAGGCTACCTCATTCAGCTGAGCAGGGTTGTGATGAATGTAAATGCCTTCCTTATCTGCTATATGCAATGGCAGTGTTGCGGGTCCCAGGACATTAGACTGACAAGGAGAGGGAGTTAATAATCTTTTACTGGACCAATTTCTGCTGGTGAGAGAGACAAGCCTTGGCGTTACACAGAGGCCGAGCTCCGTAGGAGACGAGCTCGGTGTAGCTCCAGCGCGGGTCTGGCTCACCAGCAGAAGTTGGTCGGAGAAAAGTCATCACCTCCCGCGCCTGGGGTCTCCCTCACCAGCTGAGACGCAAAAGCGGCGTGTGGGGACGCGGCTGGGGGGAAGCCGTACCTGGGGCTCGGCTCACCGCAGGGACCGCGCTGCCTGCCTCCCACGACATGAACTAGCATTTCCCCAGGGGGGCTGTGCCCGCGGGCACTGCGGGGGTGGGGGCAGGGCCTGTGGCCCCCCGTGGGGCTATGGGAGGGAGGAGCGCTCCATGTGCGGGTGCGGGGGGGTCCGCAGGCTCCGGGGCGGGCGGAGGGAGGGGTTTGTGGTGCGGTCCGAGGCCGGCCCCCGCCGGGCGGCTCCAGTCCCGTCCCGTCCCGCGCCATGCTACGGCTACTCAGCGCCTGCCTGCTGCTGCTCGGGGCGCGCCCGGCCGCGGGCCAGGAGCCTTCGGGCGCCGCCTGCGGGCCCTGCCTGCCGGCGCTGTGCCCGGCGCTGCCCGCGCGGGGCTGCGCGCTGGGCCGCGCGCGGGACGCCTGCGGCTGCTGCTGGCGTTGCGCGCGCGGCGAGGGTGAGCCGTGCGGGGCTGGCGCGCGCTGCGCCGCGGGGCTGGAGTGCGCCCCCCGCCCGGGCCGCGCCGGGCCGCCCGCCCTGTGCGTCTGCAAGAGCCGCTACCCCGTCTGCGGCAGCGACGACGTCACCTACCCCAGCGCCTGCCGCCTGCGCGCCGCCGCCCTCAGCGCCCAGCGCCGCGGCCAGCGCGGGCCCAGCCTGCGCCGCAAGGGGGCCTGCGAGCAAGGTGCGGGCTGAGGTACCGGGGCGCGGGGCGCGGTCACGGGCAGGGGGCGCTGTGCGGGGTCATGGTGGGGGCAGGGGGCGCTGTGCGGGATCACGGGCAGGGGGCGCTGTGCGGGGTCATGGTGGGGGCAGGGGGCGCTGTGTGGGGTCACAGGCAGGGGGCGCTGTGCGGGGTCATGGTGGGGGCAGGGGGCGCTGTGCGGGATCACGGGCAGGGGGCGCTGTGCGGGGTCATGGTGGGGGCAGGGGGCGCTGTGCGGGATCACGGGCAGGGGGCGCTGTGCGGGGTCATGGTGGGGGCAGGGGGCGCTGTGTGGGGTCACAGGCAGGGGGCGCTGTGCGGGGTCATGGTGGGGGCAGGGGGCGCTGTGTGGGGTCACGGCAGGGGCGCTGTGCGAGGTCATGGTGGGGGCAGGGGGCGCTGGTCCGCGTCACTCGGAGCTGAGTTGCCAGGGGGCAGGGGGCGCTGTGCGGGATCACGGGCAGGGGGCGCTGTGCGGGGTTATGGCGGGGGCAGGGGGCGCTGGTTGGGATCACGGCAGGGGCGCTGTGCGGGGTCATGGTAGGGGCAGGGGGCGCTGTGCGGGGTCACGGCAGGGGGCGCTGTGCGGGGTCATGGTGGGGGCAGGGGGCGCTGGTCGGGATCACGGCAGGGGCGCTGTGCAGGGTCATGGTAGGGGCAGGGGGCGCTGTGCGGGGTCACGGCAGGGGGAGCTGTGCGGGGTCATGGTGGGGGCAGGGGGCACTGTGCGGGGTCATGGTGGGGGCAGGGGGTGCTGTGCGGGGTCATGGCAGGGGGCTCTGTGTGGGGTCATGGCAGGGGGTACTATGGTGGGAGCAGGGGGCGCTGGTCGGGGTCACTCGGAGCTGAGTTGCCTGGGGGCAGGAGGTGCTGTGCGGGGTCATTGCGGGGGCAGGGGGCGCTGTGCGGGGTCACGGCAGGGGGCGCTGTGCGGGGTCATGGTAGGGGGCACTTTGCGGGGTCATGGTGGGAGCAGGGGACGCTGTGCAGGGTCACTAGGAGCTGGGTTGCATAGGGTCATGGAATGGGCATGGGACTGATGTTTGGGGCTACGAAGGGCTGAGTTTCTCAGTGGTTCCAGTGGGAGGAAGTTGGCCAGGGCATAAGGGGCTGCCAGGGATTGTGGACCAGCCTGGGGCAGAGAGATGCATGAGGAGACATATTCTGAACATCTCTAGCAAGCTTACTGAGCTGAAAAGCTCAGCTAGGATCCCATCTTTGGGCACCTGGTGTAGTGGTGAGGCTGGCTTGCACTGCAGGGCAAATGTTATTGATGCATCAGTGCCAGGCCTTCCCAGGACATTTCCAAGGACCTGTATTCTTGGGATGGTTTTCAATGCATATTCTTCAGGTATTAACTTAGTGCTGGATTTCTGGTTTTGTGTACACTAGTTAAAGTAATGGTGGGAGAGATCCCAAAATCTTCTCAGACAAGATCTAAATCTAACACAGACGTATGCTGTGGCAAAATTAGAATACTCAATTCACCCCCACTGTATCTCCACCAGTAGTAGCATAGACTGAGCTTAGGTGTTGTCTAAACCTGCCCAAACCCACCAGATACCTGCCTTCACCGTTGCTTCTGCTGTTACTACCAATGGCAGCACTGCCCAAGGGACCCTTTTTTTGCCAGTAGACAGACACTACTTGGAGTTGGATTAATGCCCTGTGCCCTCCCCTGGACATCAGCGAATTTGTCCTATGATGGTGTACAACGGAATCTCTATATTGGAGATCTTGGGTGCACATAGGTGGTGGGCTAGGGGAACAGTAGTGGAGAGGGGAATTATTCATGAAAGTCCTAAACAGAGGAAGATGGGGATTCAAGTGGCCTGTATAACACCAGAGTCCAAGAGATTTCATTTCCCCTACACTCATTCCTGGGTATAAATTTTCATATCTCTTCCCCCACCCACACTTTACCAATCTGTATAGTAGTTATTTTTTAAAATGAACGAACCATCAGTACAAACAATGGGATGCTGCTCCCCAAAGCAAGCTCAGTTTGGCGGGGTATAGCAGCTTCTCTACAGTTTCTTAGCAGGGTTTTGGTTTGTTTTCATTGTTTTTTCAGTAGCCTTCACGATTCCATCTGTGCACTGTTCTCAGTCCACAGATTCAGAGAAGAGTAAGCCATTCATTCTTTTTGTTTATGTACAGTACAGAATCTAATACAGTATCCTGATTGTCTGCTTCCTAATCTTCTGTACTAAAACTATCCTGTAGCACCTGGTATCAGGTGCAAATGGGAGGGACAAAGTTGCAGTTATTTAACTAGCTCATCTCCTTTCTGTTCCTTCTCCCCAACTAACTGTCAATGTAAACTAGATGAATTATTACCCTATTTTACCGCAGGATCTCCAGAAATCCCAAGAAGAATGCAAATAATCAAAATAAGTCAAGTAAATGAACGCTACAAGTAGCATTTTTCTGAATTATTACAATGATTTTAAGTGGAAAGCTAATATCAGATCATTCATAGTTTAGTTACAAGCTTAGAAAAGAAAGCTAAAGCAATAAACCCTTTTTCAAGGGAATTTATTGCTTTTAAATGTGATATGTATTTAACTGGGTAATATAGTATCAACTGCAGAACATATCCTAATGTTGCTGATACATGTTTCAGAAGAATTTTTTTAGTTGGTTTGCTTAAGAAACCTGATGTTGATCATATATTAAGGATTTAATTATCCCAATCAAAATCCAAAGATCAGCAGGGAAAATTGAAAAAAATCAAGTTGTAGTATGAATTATGTACTCCGTGGATGTTGTCTAATTTCTCTTGGTAATTTCATGAAAACAAATTGTGTTGAGCACTTCAATATACACAATTTAAAAAGGGAAAGTCATTCTGGAATCATAGTTACATATAGCAAGAGCCAAAAGGATAGTTGCAAATGTAGTTTGAAACAGTCTTATTCCACGTGACTTAAGAGCCGATTGTAGCATTGAAAACGTCAGTTGATATTTCCTATATTAGCATGCCTTATGGGTCTTATCCAAAGCCCATTGAAGTTGGTGCATGTCAGCACACTTTGGATCTGGTCCTACGTCAGCAATTTGAGGTATATTCTCAAATGAATGCAGAAAGCTTTCGCCATGTAACTTGTTAACAAGAAGGTAAAGCATTTTGCATGGTAGGGCCAACATTTTAAAAATATGACCTGTAATTTTGGGTGCTTACATTTTGGGATGTCCAACTTTACTTTTAGAAGGGCTGAGCACCCACTGGTGCACATTTTTTAAAATCATGCCCAAGGTGTGTAAAGCTAGTCTCCCAAAAATTGAAAATCTGGTTCATTGGGACACTAATTAAAAAGCAAAATGGACCTCAGACCACCTTAAGTGGGTTTTGAGGACACTATGAGACACATGGAATCTCCTGAATAGGGAGCAAGAAACATGGGAAAAGGCTTTCCATGTCACAGAAACACACACAGCCTCAGAAATGAAGCCACCAGAGCTTTTCATCAGCTGTTCTCTGTTGGGCTCTGGCTGACATGGAACCACCTAACCTGGCTTTTCATGCCTTGAGTGAATTCTCCCAACCACCTACCACCATCTGCTTCCCTGACCCCAACATTCCTACACCAGGTTTCACAAAAGCTGGGGCTTTCTTACACAGGGGCTTTCCAAATACCCAAGCTATTTAGATGCAGATGCTGTAGAAGGCTGTCAGAACCACAAACATTCTGTCCCAACTTGTTTGAATCAAAGCTTAAACAAGTGGGTTCATTTAACTGAAATTATTGTTTGCTTTGAGAGGCCTCAGGAACAGCTGCAGAAACTAAAGCCCTACGTAATTAATAAGATGGCTTTCCCACTAGCCACTGGAAGCATGTGCCAGTACTCTTAATATCCTCTTTCCCTTTACAGTGTTCCAAATCAGCAGTACTGTAATTATGTGCAGTGCTGAAATTTTTGTTTGGAGAAAATGCTACCAAAAACATCTCTGCAGTAGTGCCATTGATAGGAATCCTAGCTTCTAAGCTGTCCTCAGGTTCTACAACCAGTGGACTGTTTTTTGATAGGGAGGAATGGAGTGGCACACTGTTCAAGACACATCTCAAGGACAGATGTGAAACTCTAATCCCATTTTGCTGGAAGGATGTTTTCATACCCTAAGTGCATTAGGGTCATCATCCCCCGCCTCCTCCTCCTGCTTCCCACATTTCAAGCCAAGAACATCCTGTGAAACGGAATGTGCTTCTGGAGCTTCTGAAACTAAAAGAGAAGAGTAAAGCATGAGCACCATATGTTTACGCTATGTACTCTATATTACCTCTAAAGCACTGTGTGTGTGGTACTTTACAAACTGTACAAAAAGACTAGATCCCTTTCCTTGAAGAGTTTACAGTCTAACCATATACACAGGGTACAGAACCTTAAGCCATCTCTTACAGGACCTGGCACACTTTCACTGTCCATCAGGCCTTACATAAGCACACTGCTAGACATACAGATCTCACTATGCTAGGGATTGCATTTCTCCTTTGGGAGGGGGCAGATGGCTGCACTGCAGAGTAGGAGTTTGGGTGGCGCTGGCAAGTAATTCCCTGTTATGGGGGAAATTCATCCATGCCCCAGACCTAGTACCAGCACAAGGGCAGCAGTTTATGCCACCTCCATTGGGGTTGTGGGGGTATGTGGCAGGGCAGGGGTAAACCCCTTTAAGGGCCTGCCAAAATGCTGGCTGCAGCTTGCTCTCTGGCCAAGAGACTAGGGGTAGAGACACAGGTATTCAGCAGGGAGCCCAGCTGCAAGCCCTAATGAGGGCTGACTCAGAGGAACATGCTGAGCTAAGTACTGACAGCTGGGCTGAGGCATGAGAGGGCTATAAAAGTCCTGGGCAAACCTCAGTGAGAATGCTAGCCTGGGAGGAGACAGGAAGGTAGTATCATCTCCTTTATGAAAGAAGGATGCCTCAAAAGCCAGGAAATCCTGGGGAGGGTCTGTGGGGCACTAGCTGTTGTGGGATCTGGGAACTGCACGAACACTGTAAATACACAAAAAGAAAAGGAGCACTTGTGGCACCTTAGAGACTAATACATTTATTTGAGCATAAGCTTTTGGGCGCTACAGCTCCCTTCATTGGATGCATGCAGTGGAAAATACAGTGGGGAGATTTTATATACACAGAGAACATGAAACAATGGGTGTTACCATACACACTGTAACAAGAGTGATCAGGTAAGGTGAGCTATTACCAGCAGGGGGAAAACCTTTTGTAGTGATAATCAAGGTGGGCTATTTCCAGCAGCTGACAAGAACAGTAGGGGGGGAAATAAACATGGGGAAATAGTTTTACTTTGTGTAATGACACATCCACTCCCAGTCTTTATTCAAGCCTAAGTTAATTGTATCCAGTTTGCAAATTAATTCCAATTCAGCAGTCTCTCATCAGAGTCTGTTTCTGAAGTTTTTTTGTTGAAGAATTGCTACTTTTAGGTCTGTAATCGAGTGACCAAAAACAACTGGTTTTTGAATGTTATAATTCTTGACATCTGATTTGTGTCCATTTATTCATTTATGTAGAGACTGTCCAGTTTGACCAATGTACATGGCAGAGGGGCATTGCTGGCACATGATGACATATATCACATTGGTGGATGTGTAGGTGAATGAGCCTCTGATAGTGTGGCTGATGTGATTAGGCCCTATGATGGTGTCCCCTGAATAGATATGTGGGCACAGTTGGCAACGGGCTTTGTTGCAAGGGTAGGTTCTTGGGTTACTGTGTTTGTTGTGTGGTGTGTGGTTGCTGGTGAGTATTTGCTTCAGGTTGTGTGGCTGTCTGTAAGCAAGGACTGGCCTGTCTCCCAAGATCTGAGAGTGATGGGTTGTCCTTCAGGATAGGTTGTAGATCCTTGATGATGCGTTGGAGAGGTTTTAGTTGCGGGCTGAAGGTGATGGCTAGTGGTGTTCTGTTATTTTCTTTGTTGGGCCTGTCCTGTAGTAGGTAACTTCTGGGAACTCTTCCGGCTCTGTCAATCTGTTTCTTCACTTCAGCAGGTGGGTATTGTAGTTGTAAGAATGCTTGATAGTGATCTTGTAGGTGTTTGCCTCTGTCTGAGGGGTTGGAGCAAATGTGGTTGTATCGTAGAGCTTGGCTGTAGACAATGGATCATGTGGTGTGGTCTGGATGAAAGCTGGAGGCATGTAGGTAAGCATAGCGGTCAGTAGGTTTCCGGTATAGGGTGGTGTTTATGTGACCATCACTTATTAGCACTGTAGTGTCCAGGAAGTGGATCTCTTGTGTGGACTGGCCAAGGCTGAGGTTGATGGTGGGATGGAAATTGTTGAAATCATGGTGGAATTCCTCAGGGGCTTCTTTTCTATGATGACATCTTCATTAGCTGGACCCAATGTAGCGCAAGTAGATTAGGGGACGAGAGCTGAGGAAGCGTTGTTCTAAATCAGCCATAAAAATGTTGGCATACTGTGGAGCCATGCGGGTACCCATAGTAGTGCCGCTTATTTGAAGGTGTACGTTCTCCCCAAATGTGAAATAGTTATGGGTGAGGACAAAGTCACAAAGTTCAGCCACCAGGTTTGCTGTGACATTATCGGGGATACTGTTCCTGACGACTTGTGGTCCATCTTGTGTGGAATGTTGGTGTAGAGGGCTTCTACATCCATAGTGGCCAGGATGGTGTTTTCAGGAAGATCACCGATGGCTTGTAGTTTCCTCAGGAAGTCAGTGGTGTCTCGAAGATAGCTGGGAGTGTTGGTAGTGTAGGGCCTGAGGAGGGAGTCTACATAGCCAGACATTCCTGCTGTCAGGAATTGGAATTAAGTTGCAAACTGGATACAGTTTAACTTAGGCTTGAATAAAGACTGGGAGTAGATGTGTCATTACACAAAGTAAAACTATTTCCTCATGTTTATTCCCCGCCCCCCCCCCCCACTGTTCCTCACACGTTCTTGTCAATTGCTGGAAATGGCCCACCTTGATTATCACTACAAAAGGTGTCCCCCCGCTGGTAATAGCTCACCTTACCTGATCACTCTTGTTACAATGTGTATGGTAACACGCATTGTTTCACGTTCTGAGTATATAAAATCTCCCCACTGTATTTTCCACTGCATGCATCTGATGAAGTGAGCTGTAGCTCACGAAAGCTTATGCTCAAATAAATTTTGTTAGTCTCTAAGGTGCCACAAGTACTCCTTTTTCTTTTTGCAGATACAGACTACCCCGGCTGCTATTCTGAAAACTGTAAATACAGACGCTTGGGTGATCCAGCACAAGAAGGCATGGAAGATTCTTTATTATACCAGCCTAAACACAGGGTGCAGGTTCAAGAGGGAGAAAGCCTGCAGGGACCCTGTGACAGGGTACCTCAGGACTACCCTACCTTGTACCCCTGCTACAATGAACAGAACTACTGGGTGCTGTGTGGGGAAGGACAGACCTATTCTCCATATAATGCCAAGGGGCTCCTATGCTGGGGGAGTTGATATGGCTGCTTGGTGGGTACAAAGGAGTCATAGGGCAACAGTGAAACTGCCTCTAGCAGTTCTGGAAGAACTTTCTGTTGATAACTTGGTTTAAGTGAATGGATTTGGACGATGATGTTGAGATTACAGTTTTATCAGGCAGTTGCAGCAGGTGATTGTGCTCAGTTGTAAACTGTTTATATTCTCCTATACTCACTCAGGATCTTAAACAAGAAATTCTAAGGCACCCAGAACTTTAAATGTGGTGTGTCTGTGAGGTTTGGATAGTCAGCCAGGGATTTCGAGAAAACGTTCCAGCTAAGCAACTTATATGGTCCCTATTGCCATATCCAAGTGTCTTATGAACATTAATGTACCGATCTTCACAATACCCCTGTTGTATTATTATCCCCATTTTACATATGGGGAAATGGAGGCATGGAGAGATTAAGGCCCAGATCCCCGATGGTATTTAGGTGCCTAACTATCAGTGGGGCTCTGGGCCTAAATGACTTGTCCAAGAACACACAGGAAGCCTGTGGTAGAGCAGGGAATTGAACCTGGATCTCTCAAGTCAGTGCCCTAACTGCTGAGCCATGCTTTGTTTCCATTACACTTGGAGTATGCAGGCTTTCACCCATCAGGGCTTGTTATCAGCTACGATCACCATGTTCTGTGAGGTCATATGGGAGCCCTATGGACCTCCAGTGCTCTGCAGCCACCTGAGCTGTTTACTGTGCTTGGAGAAGGAGGAAAGGGGAGATTCATCTCTGGTCAGCATCAATTGAACATTTCTCATAAGGCTTTCCACAGCATCGTTCCTCCCCAGGATGGTGCCCAGTTTCTGGACTGTCAGTATGGTAACTGGGCACTTGAGAAAGATGCTGAGGGACTCCTCTGAACATGCTTGGGAAAGGGAGAAATTCACCCTGCTGCCAGGGGTCAGCATAGACTTGTACACCAATCATGTCCCACTTAATATCTCAAAAGAGGGCTGAATTGATGCCTAGTCCTTGTGTGGGGCTTCTGCACTGGGGTGAATGTCACCCAAAGTCCCTATAGCCTCCTGACGTGGGTGACCACACATCAGTCACCCAGGGAGGAACTGAAGAAGGACCACAGCCTACAGGTAGCGGGGGAGCTGTTCATGCCAGCTATTGGCCTCTGATGTTGCTGAGGAGGTAAAGGCCAATAGCTGGCACAGACAGTGGAGCTGGCCAGTCTGCTGCAGGAGATAAAAGGACAAAGATGACCCTTAAGGAAGTGGCCAAATTGGTGCACATCCATGGCTGCTGTTATTAAATGGCTAGTTGTGCATGATCTTTTAGCTTAAAAACTATGTCTGAGGATGAATCACTAGCCTCACTGAGCCTAGTCATGCCTCTGCAGGAGCCTTTACATGGTTTTCATTTACATTGCAGTCATGGGGACAGAACGAATGGCTGTTATTAGTTGTCATGGATGATGGGAGGAGAGTTTGTTGTCCTTTCAACTGTGGTGCTGCGATAGCCATTCCTTGGTGCTTCCTCAGTAGGCTGACCTTTCTGCTGAATGGATTGCTGGTCTCCCCCTGGAGGCGAGATGTGCATCTCTCCAAGGGGTGTTTGTGACGGGCTTAAGCTCATGGCTGCCTGATATGGAGGCTTCTGGGAATGTTTCTCTAGCCCTCAGGTGCATTGGTGAGGCTGGGGCTGCAGGTGGGGTAGGTGGAATGTTCACAATGTTGCAATCATGACAGTGATTTTGAGATAATAAGAGGAGCAACAGAGAGGTGTGTCCTGTCCTGATAAGCCTGTAGAAATCGTTCACATTTCTCTAAAGAAAGGAGACATATAATCTTCCTGATTTAAAATATATATATTTGATGTTGATTCTTTTTCAAATGGCAGAGAGAAGACCAGATGTAATGGTGATTGGGGGTCACGAAAGAGCAAAATCTTTGCCTTTCCAATATCCCAGTATTCTTGTAAAGCTGGGTGGGAGTCTCTATGCAGCTAAGGAACTAGGCCAGACACAGTTCCTTTATGGTAAATTATTTGTATGACAACTTCTAAACCCTTCTAAGCACTTGTTGCTGTGTATATTTTCCACAGGAAGGAGTGGTGCAAAAGTTCAGGCATCTTCATTACGGCAGACTGAACACTATTGTGTCTCACTGCTTCTGCTTGTTTGTTCATTTACTGAAACGTTGTAGTCATGCCACATATTTCATAAAGCTGTCAGCATGTGAAAACTTTTTGGAAATCTCAGAGAGTAGCAGTCCAGAAAAACATGTTTACTACAAAAAGAACGAGAAGTACTTGTGGCACCTTAGAGACTAACAAATTTATTTGAACATATGCTTTTATGGGCTAAAACCCACTTCATTGGATGCATGCAGTGGAAAATACAGTAGGAAGATAGATATACACAGAGAACATGAAAAAATGGGTGTTGCCATACCCACTATAACAAGAGTGATCAGTTAAGGTGAGCTATTATCAGAAAGGCTCCTGCTGATAATAGCTCACCTTAACTGATCACTCTCGTTATAGTGGGTATGGCAACACCCATTTTTTCATGTTCTCTGTGTATATCTATCTTCCTACTGTATTTTCCACTGCATGCATCCAATGAAGTGGGTTTTAGCCCATGAAAGCTTATGTTCAAATAAATTTGTTAGTCTCTAAGGTGCCACAAGTTCTCCTCGTTCTTTTTGCTGATACAGACTAACACGGCTACCACTCTGAAACATGTTTACTGCAGTAGATGTTGATTGATTTTATTTTTAAATGGAATTTGGGATTTATTTTTTCCTATTTTGTTTAAATCTACATAGCATTAAAAACTAAACTAGTGGCATTAGAGGAGGAAGTGTAGGCAGAAGGGCAAGGGAAGGCAAAGGTGGAGATGTAAGCTGGGAAAAGCTCTGTAGAGCCATAAAGTGAGAAGGAAGAGTTTTAATCTGAGGTAGAGATAGAGGTGAAGGGACTGGAAGAGCAGCAGATACAGTAGGAGACCCCTGTGTTGCTATACACTCATTTAGAACAAATGATACATTCTGAGCGAATGTCCACCTGCGTTGGGTAAAAACTAGGTCTTGCGGGGAGATGTGTGAGAGAAAGTGATGCTACCAGAGCAAGTGCCAGCAGTACTCACTCAGGTGCCCATCTCCTGTTTCCCCTGCCAGTGGGCAGGGCCAATAGAGTTTAAATAGAATGCCCACTGTGCACCATACTTAGCCTCCAGGATGAGGAAGCTCACCCTCATCTACTCTACTTCCACACCACACCCCATTTTTCCTCCGGCACTGGGGGAGGAGGAACTAACCATATGTGCTAATGGTGGCAGGATTTGGGACCCTGCTTGTATTTAACAGGGTTTGCGTTTTATGCTCCCCAGTGGGCATTTAAAGGGTGTGTGTTCCCGTCTGCTTGCCATACGGGTTGATGCAGGGTCAGCCTTTACTTTACTCAAAACAGCACAAGCATGGTAAGAAGATTAAATTACTTCCCCAAACATGCCAAAGCAAATACTGTTTGAATTTCTTGCATCTTTGCCTTTGAATACTCCTTGTATGTGGAGATGCTGAGTACCCTTTATAACCACAGCAGAAGAAAATTTCACAAATGCACTTCCATTTTTGCTACATGGTTGGATCTTTTTTGTGATAAAGATCAATTTACACAATAGAATCTATCAGAATATTCAGTGCTTGAAGTGCATGGGCAATGCCACTTGAATACTTAGGCAGGATTTCACAAGAGATTATTTGCAGACCTGGTAAAATAGCTTGGAAACAAAGATCTTATTATTGAGAGGGTTACATAAGATTTAACATGCAAAATAGTTTTTAAGATGCACATATTTTCACTGTGGATTTATTTCTAAGGGAATAAAAGTTCATTAAAATGCTAGTTGACAAAGTTGACAAAATACATGCCCAGTTGAGCTTTCCATATTCATCGGTGTTGTGTGTATTGCAGCTATAACTGAAGCTTTTGCTTACAGTGAGATACCTTCCAACAACTGGGGAGGACTTTGACATTTCTTACTTCTTGGACAACGAAAGGAAAGCATCAACACTTGAGTCTGTATAATTTTCCCTGACCTTGTACTTGGGATTATGTCTCTGTGTTGCTTGTTTTCTAAAATGCTGTAATCTGAAGTTTGTAGTGCAACAATGTCCAGTAGTTGTCTGATGAGTTGTAGTCTTTGTCTAAAGTAGCTACATTCTCTGGAAATACATTTTCTATACAGACTGAAGTTTCCTGTTTTTAAGTCAAATGAAACTGGAAATGTTTGTGAGGAACAAGATTGTCCCTCAAAGACATGGCAGAATTGAAGTCCTCGCACAGCTGTGTGACAGAACCCCACTAGGTATTAATGCTAATGACAGCCCAGTGAGTCATCATTCACAAAGATAATCTAAAATCACCCACTAGCCTAGCCACCCAGGGTTCAACACTGCTCTTGCTTCATCAGAATAACGCTTTGTGTGCCATGCTTCAAAGTCACTCGCTGCTTGGCTGAATAGAATAGCACAGCTAGAGCTGTGTTTGCTGTCGCTGCACTCTGAGACATCTTGCAATTGATACTGTGAGGGTTCGTATCCCTATGTTGTGTCTCTCCTCTTCTCCATGCTTCTGCTGTCCCCCTGCTATTCCAATCTGTGCGTGGTAGCAGCCGTAGACTGAAACTGTGATGGGGCAGAAGTGCAAACATCCAATGAAGGACTTCTGTGGAAGTTTTCTCATTTATTTTAATAGGTGCAGGATCATGCCCTAATTCCTGCTCTCTAATATACTGTAAGAATATACTGTCATACCACTGCATGGTATTAGTCCTCACCAGCCATGAGCACATTTTGGGGCAAAATAAATGCTCGCCTCTGCCCCATGCTTTGAAATTACATGAACTAGGCAAAAAGAAAAGGAGTACTTGTGGCACCTTAGAGACTAACCAATTTATTTGAGCATAAGCTTTCGTGAGCTACAGCTCACTTCATCGGATGCATACTGTGGAAAGTGTAGAAGGTCTCTCCACAGTATGCATCCGATGAAGTGAGCTGTAGCTCACGAAAGCTTATGCTCAAATAAATTGGTTAGTCTCTAAGGTGCCACAAGTACTCCTTTTCTTTTTGCGAATACAGACTAACACGGCTGTTACTCTGAAACATGAACTAGGCAGGCAGCAGTAATTCCTTCTTATCAATGCACTTGGGGTCAGGTAACACTGAGTTAGGCTGGTATAATACGCAGTGAGACAGAGCAGAGTCCAGCTCCCAGCTAATAAACAGTCAGAAAACACTAATAGCTTTTACTCATTTTCATAATTTCTCTTATGGAGCTGTTTTCACTCCGAGATGGATGGCACCATGCAAATATACTTGCTATCAAAAAGGTGGGCCCTTCTCTCTTTCCCATCAGATACCATGACAGCTCTTCCATTGGTTATTTCAGCGGTTCTCAAACTTCATCACACCATGACTCCCTTCTGACAACAAAAATTACTGTACAACCCCAGGAGGGAGGACCGAAGCCTTAGTCTGCCCAAGCCCTGCCCCCAGGTGTGTGTGGGGGGACGCTAAAGTCAAAGCTCAAGGGCTTTAGTCCCAGGCAGGGGGCCTGTAATCTGAGCCCCAGTGCCCAGGGTTGAAGCCCTCAGGCTTCAGCTTTGGCCCCAATGGTGGGGCTTGGGCTTTGGCCCCAGGCCCCAGCAAGTCTAAGCCAGTCCTGACAACCCCATTAAAATGGGGTCACGACCCACAGTTTGAGAACCGCTGGGTTATTTCATTGAAACGGGGACTAGCCATCCCTAGCCGCCAGTAAATCATTGCTCAGGGAGGGCCATAGCCTGATTGCATCAATCACACCAGGAGTCCTCTTAAAGTCAGTGGGACCACACAAACCTTTGTTGCTTTGTGGGGAGTTGCAAGACATTTGCGCTCTGTGTAAAGGAGTTGCCTCAATCTGTGCCATGTACATTGACCCTGACATTATGGGCCATTTTTCCAAAGGGGCTCAGCAGCTCCCTTTGAGTAGAAATGGGAGCTGAGCTTTTATGACAATCTGACCCCAGTTGTGGGGGCTGAGTACTTCTGATATTCTGGTCCTGTGCTGATAAAAGCCAAACAAACAACTAATTAATGAGATTGTGATAGGAATAAAGTGTGAGGTTTTGGACTTGAGCAGGGAAGGGAAGGCATTTTTTTCATTATATGTCTTTAATTATATTTAAAACTCTTTCTCCCAAAGACAGAAGAGCTAGTAAAACTAAGCACTGACTTTTTAAAATAAATCTGGAGTAACACACACCAACTCTTTTCAGTCATCAGAAGAAATATGCTGTTTTGCCATTAATGAACATGTGCAGTTTTCTAATAAACTATGAATACTGTGGAGAAAGATAAAAAGGATAACATCTCAGGGGTTCATTTGATTACAGAGAGACTTTTTACCAATTTATGCTTGCCAAACACCCAGCTAGAAATATGTAATCCTTTGGGACCTCTGCTCTTGTCATCCTTTAAAACATTTTTATCAAGTAATGTGCCCTTTTTGACTCAAAGCACAATAATCATTTGCATTCAGAATGTGAGTGCTGCAATTTCAGAGGACTTGCTCATGATGAGAAGCAAAACTAGAGCATTATGCTGATAAATTCAGTTCTCCATTCCTATGATTTTGGACTAACGAAAATACCAGGTAACCACGTCAGTATGAGTGTACAGTGCTAACACAATGTCCTTGGGCCCCATCTGAGTCCTTTAATAAGTCCTGAATTCCACCCTAGCTGGCTAGCAGATAGAAGGTGTACCTGTGCTTCCAAAAAGCATTAAATAGCAGGGAGCTTTTTAAAATCTCTCCACATCTTTCTTCTGAAATGGACAACAGTGTCTGAGCCCCTGTGCTGCTGCTC
The DNA here is from genome assembly GCF_965152235.1 of Eretmochelys imbricata. Classification (NCBI taxonomy): domain Eukaryota; kingdom Metazoa; phylum Chordata; order Testudines; family Cheloniidae; genus Eretmochelys; species Eretmochelys imbricata. The sequence continues at coordinate 6,017,066 of NC_135575.1, read as the reverse complement.
CCATTGAGGTTATTTCTCGTCTCTGGGAGCTCCCAGGGCTCAGCCCCTCACAGCAGATGCACAGCACCTTGCAGGATTCAGCCCAGAAACTGAATAACTAAGAAGGATGTGACTAATAAAGAAAATGACTTCAGAGTTATTGTATTTTAAGTCACTTGTAAATATTTAAACAGAGGTTGCATTTATTTTTCTTTATGAAGGGGAAATATGTAGGGCCTGTGAAGGGGACACAGTTCAATAATATAGCTAAACAGCTGTTTCTGTCTCATACAGGGCTTGATTCTGATCTGGCTGGCTGTGGTTTTACAGCTGTGCAGCCTGAACAGAATCACACCTGATTTATGTCAGTGAGATGAGAATCAGGGCTCCTACATGTAGATTGTCCATACATAGAAAAGCAAACTTCTTTCTTCTGTAGAAAACATGCCTTTCCTGGGGTAAGAGAACAGACAGAATGGTTTCTTCAGGTATGTTAGCAACAAGAAGGTCAAGGAAAGTGTGGGCCTCTTACTGAATGAGGGAGTGTCAAAGTTTGACTCAGACTCACAATTTATCAGACCACTCTGTTTTATTAGCAAAGCTGCTCTGCTAATACATTTAGAAGTGAGCCCCCCGATTGGGGCTTGTGTCTTTTAATTTATACAGTTTTTTGGAGAACAAGTTACAGAGAAGTTACAGACAAAAGAAGAAAAAGATTTTAGTCACCACCCTTCGAGATCCCTGAGACCAGTCACGTATCTTCAATTACCTGCCACCCTTAACAATCTCCTTTAACAGCTTCCAGTTAACTTAACTAATTGCCCTTCACACCTTCCATTCTGATGCCTGCTTCTTAGACGTGCTGGCTCTATCTTAATTGCTTCTCCATTCAAAAGCTAACTGTCCCTAGGTGTGCTCCCTCAGATACTTTGTAACATGTTTTGGCATGCCCTCTCATATACAATGTATCCAGCATGTCCCCTTATACAATGTTATACTTCCACAGGAGGCAACCTATTGACAGAGGATGTGGAAAAAGCTAATGTACTCAATGCTTTTTTTGCCTCTGTCTTCATGAACAAGGTCAGCTCCCAGACTACTGCACTGGGCAGCACAGTGATGACAAACTCATGGTGATCGCAGGAGGTGCCAGATGACTGGAAAAAGTCTAATGTAGTGCCCATCTTTAAAAAAGGGAAGAAGGAGGATCCGGGGAACTACAGGCCAGCCAGCCTCACCTCAGTCCCTGGAAAAATCATGGAGCAGGTCCTCAAGGAATCAATTCTGAAGCACTTAGAGGAGAGGAAAGTGATCAGGAACAGTCAGCATGGGTTCACCAAGGACAAGTCATGCCTGACTAACCTAATTACCTTCTATGACTAGATAACTGGTCCTGTGGATGAGGGGAAAGCAGTGGATGTGTTATTCCAGGACTTTAGCAAAGCTTTTGATACGGTCTCCCACAGTATTCTTGCCAGCAAGTTAAAGAAGTATGGGCTGGATGAATGTACTATAAACTGGATAGAAAGCTGGCTAGATTATTGGGCTCAACAGGTAGTGATCAATGGCTCCATGTCTAGTGGGAAGCCGGTATCAAGCGGAGTGCCCCAAGGGTCAGTTCTGAGTCCGGTTTTGTTCAATATCTTCATTAGCGATCTGGAGGATGGTGTGGATTGCACCCTCAGCAAATTTGCAGATGACACTAAACTGGGAGGAGTGGTAGATACGCTGGAAGGTAAGGATAGGATACAGAGGGACCTAGACAAATTAGAGGATTGGGCCAAAAGAAATCTGATGAGGTTCAACAAGGACAAGTGCAGAATCCTGCATTTAGGATGGAAGAATCCTATGCTCTGCTACAGACTAGGGACCGAGCGGCTATGCAGCAGTTCTGCAGAAAAGGACCTAGGGGTTACAGTGGATGAGAAGCTGGAGATGAGTCAACAGTCTGCCCTTGTTGCCAAGAAGGCTAATGGTATTTTGGGCTGTATAAGTAGGAGCATTGCAAGCAGATTGAGGGATGTGAGCAATCCCCTCTATTTGGCATTGGTGAGGCCTCATCTGGAGTACTGTGTCCAGTTTTGGGCCCCACACTGCAGGAAGGTTGTGGAAAAATTGGAAAGAGTCCATGGAAAAATTGGAAAGAGTCCAGCGAAGAGCAACAAAAATGATTAGGGGGCTGGAGCACATGATTTATGAGGAGAGGCTGAGGGAACTGGGATTATTTAGTCTGCAGAAGAGAAGAATAAAGGGGGATTTGATAGCTGCTTTCAACTACCTGAAAGGGGGATTCCAAAGAGGATGGCTCTAGACTGTTCTCAGTGGTAGCAGATAACAGAACAAGGAGTAATGGTCTCAAGTTGCAGTGGGGGAGGTTTAGGCTGGATATTAGGAAAAACTTTTTCACTAGGAGGGTGGTGAAGCTCTGGAATGCGTTACCTAGGGAGGTGGTGGAATCTCCTTCCTTAGAGGTTTTTGAGGTCAGGCTTGACAAATCCCTGGCTGGGATGATTTAGTTGGGGGTTGGTCCTGCTTTGAGTAGGGGGTTGGACTAGATGACCTCCTGAGGTCCCTTCCAACCCTGATACTCTATGATTTAATGTGAGGATTAAAATCAAGTAGGACATGGGTAAATAAAAGCAGCCTACATTCTGAGCTAAAGGAAGCACACTGCTGTGCTTTCTCAAGGCATGAAAGTTGTGCTTTGCTATTCCAGGTAGGTACAGGCTAAGGGAGCTGCAGAGGAAGTATGACCTGCCCCTGCAGTAAAGATTATATGCTTTTGGCACTTTGCATCCTCAGGCCATGCCTACACAGGAAATCTTGGTGTTGCAGTGTCCTAGCATGCTTGTGACACCATGCGTCCGCACACAACTGCTTCCCCATACTCCTCATCACTGGAATTCTGTTTGCTCTGAGCAAGGCTAATCATTGTTATCCATACCAGGACAGAACTGGGCTAGACAGCAAGGTTTCTGCAGTACAGGGTCTCATGGGATGAAGGGACTAGTGGAGATCTTTGGAAGTCCTTGCAGGAATAGAGGACCATTGCTATTGGGCAGGAGGTCATTCATTCATGTAGCACAGCCGTCCTCCCCTCCGAGGCCCTGCACACCTCTTCCCCTAGGCATCTAGGCTTTCGTTATTTCCTGATCCTCATGTCACTCCTTCAAATCTTTCTGCCTCACTTCTCCATATTTTTCCTTCATATTCTCCCAGGAGCTCCAGGGAAATAGGGAGGGAGGCCAGCCATCTCAAGTACTAGCTAGAGGTGGATGCTAAAGATGGATTCCCCAAACAGATTCCAGGGACAGCACCCTACCAAGAATCCCAGCACCATCCTCTCTCTCTCAGCAGTTCAAGGAGGGTGTGGCTGGGTTCTCTCCTGCTGTTGCCCCCCTACTTTTCATAGTGGTCTTTGGCTAGTAGATTTGTTTTGGGGGTCAATGGAGGTAAACAAGGGGGAGAGAGTGATGGGGTAAGTTAGGTAATAGAGAACAGTATGAGAGAGAAGCGGCAGGGAGAATGGGGAGAAGAAAGGAGACCATATAGGGGAAGAGGTGGAGAACGCAGAGAGGGAAAAGAACGGGAGATACAAGGAGGTGAAGGGAGAAAGAGAGCATGGAGAAAACAGACACTGATGGCAACTCTGGGAAAGGTGCACCATGATCTATTAAAGGAAAGAAAAATGTAGTGTGAAACCAGGATGGGGAAAGAAGCTCTAACAAAAGCAAGAAGTGCAGTAAGTTACTTCTACACAGTACGTTGGCTAAACCAGTGGTTCTCAACCCACAGGCTGCTTGCGGCCCAATCAGTGTACACCTGTGGCCCATGTGACATCCTCAGGGCCATACATGTAGTATATATGTTTTGGATGCAGCCCACATAACACATAGATGTATGAACTCTTTGGCCCAGTTCATAGTCCTGGGGGCAGGCTGGTCTCTTTTATGTTTGTGTGTTCAATGCTGAGCTCACAGCCAGACCTTAATAAATGCATGCACTGGTTAGTAGAGGATCTTGGCTCACTGGGCTAATGTTCAAATGAACTATATACCATGGGATTGAAACTCCCTTCAATGCCTAGCCCCTTCACTCCAGTCATTTTTTTTTTTTGCTGGTACAAAGTGCTTCACTTCCACATTTCTTAGTGCTAGCTCTGGAATGAAACAGAGATAAACTTTTCAAGTTCCTGTAGGTCAGTTTAAAGATAAATAAGAGCTACATAAATATATAATTGCTGGAGCGTTCCATCTGAATTTAGCCATAGACAATGCTATGCCAAGGATTTTTTTTTAAACCCACTCCTGTGCAAAGCACAAGTTAAGGTTCCTAGGGATGGTCCCTATGGAATGTAGGCTTTTGTTTATCACTACAGCACCTGCTAGTGTTCTCTTGGCATGTCTGTGCTAAATTCCAGCATTGATTAATCTTTAAAACTCTAGATGGCTTTGTTCTTATTGGACTGAATCTTGCAAGAGGCTCTCATTCCGGATGCATGCTCTTTTAATTAAAAAAAAAAATTACTTTAGTCATTTTTCCCAATTCTAGACGATTAAAAATACAGTAGTTTTTTCCCATGTTAGGACTGTTCTTTTTCACCTCCTAGTTAAAAAGAAAAGATTAGGGCCTGATCCTGAGTGTATTGGGGTAAGGGGGCCTGAATGCCCCAAAGCCTGCTGCCTCACAGTCTCAGATCTTTACTTTTCAAAAAATATTAGGAAGGGACATGAGACAATATTCTACCTATGTGTACAGATCTCCTATGGTTATTAACTAGAGCTCTACTGATGGAGCAAGGGTGGAGATTGTAAGCTTCTTGGGGCTGGGACCAATGTTCCCTCTAATTTTTGATAGGCCATGTGTGCAAAAAATTTCTTCTGTACGAATTTTTGTTCTTCTGTGGAAATTTTTGTGCGTGCGGTGTTTTGCCATGTGCGCGGGGTTTAGGATCTGTGCATGCGCACAGCTTAGAGGGAACAGTGGCTGGGACTGTCATTTTGTTCTGTGTATGTACAGCACCTGGCACAGTGGGGTCCTGGCCCATGACTAGGACTCCTAGGCACTATCACCATACACATATTAATAAAAACAGTGCTTCAGTGGACTATTTGGTGTTGAGCACGTGGCATAAACAGTGTAGATGGAAACTCTTTAACCTTTTCTCCTGATAAGCATAAGTTGTCCATGTTTCCCTACCATACATGAGAATGCTGAGGACGCAAGCTTGGTACACTAGCATTTTGGTCTTGATGGTAAGCTTTGAGTTGTTCCATGCTCTGAGTTAGTCTGCTAAATGTGGTGGCAGCCTTTCCAGTGAGAGATTGGTGGTCAATGTAGAACCTAAATAACTGAACTTTTGGACTACTTCTAGCTGGTTTGCATTTAAGTGATTGAAAACAACCGTTTTCTTAATGTTGATGGTGCCTGAGAAGCACTTGAATGCCTGACAAGCACTTGAAAGGCGGTCCGTAAGTTCTTGTAGTAGATCTTCATCATGGGCTATGAGGGAAGCAGCATCAGCGAATAGAAGTTCCCTGATGAGCACCTTTTTGATTTTGGTCTTTGATTTAAGTCGTGACAGGTTGAAGAGTTTCCCATCTGATCTTGTGTGGAGATACACTCCATCTTTCATGTCCTTAAATGCATAGTTCAAGAGTACCAAGAAGAAGATTCTAGAGAGTGTAGGGGCAAGAACACATCCTTGCTTCACTACGCTTTTCATCTCAAAGCTGTCCGAAGTGGACCCGTCAAACTGGACAGTTGCTGTCATGTTGTTGTGGAATGAATGTATAAGACTTAACAGGGTTGGTGGGCATTGAGTCTTTCCTAGTATTGCAAATAGACCTGCTCTGCTGATTGTGTCGAATTCTTTGGTTAGGTCCACAAAGGTAATGTACAATGGTCAGTTTTGCTCTCTGCACTTTTCTTTTTTCAACACCAAATGTCAAGATAAAGTCACCAATGCAGAGGTTCTTCAAAGGGCAAATTTACCAAGTCTGGCAGCCCTACTCAAGCAAAGACAACTGCGCTGGCTGGGCCATCTGAGTAGGTGGAAGATGGATGCATACTCAAGGACATGCTATTCATGCTATTCAGCTATCAGAGGGAACAAGAACAACAGAATATCCCAAGTTTCATTATAAAGACACACGCAAGTGAGATATGAAGGAATTTGGAATTGATCCTGACCAATGGGAAATCTTGGCAAATAATTGTAACAAGAGGCACCATTGTCTCCATCAGGGTATCAAATTCCATGACAGGAGCTGGCTTCTACAGCTTGAAGAGAAAAGAGCCTGTAGGAAGCAAGGAGCTCCCAACCAAGATATGTACATTTTCAATAACTGCTAAAGATAATGCAAATCTCAGATTGGACTATTCAGTCATATGAGACATTGCAAACCATCTACATCATAGGCTGCAGTTCCCACCATCTCTCGTAGATGAAAGGATGCCAACAACTCAGGGACTCATTTTGGGGAGGACCAGTTTCAGTTTATTAATGCAGAGTCTCATTAATAGCAGGGAGGGACACATGCTCCTCTTTGATGTTTGGCATGTATCAAAACATGACAAAAATCCTTGTGCATTACCTCCCATTGGGAATTGAGCCTAGGTGATCTGATGCCATAGTGAGAAACATATAATAAATACCAATACACAGATGATGGGTGGGTTAGCATAATGCTTAAAAAAAGGGAAGTGGTCTGTCGAAAGGTGAGAAATCATGGGGGGTGGGAGTCCCCCAGGGAAGCTGCTGGGTGCTTGGTGCTTCAGAAAATCAGTCTACTTCTTTAGCTACTTAAATATGGACTTAGGTGCCCAACTTTAGGCTCCAGTTTTTGAAAATCTTGACTGTCATGGGCACACAAATTAGCATAGGCAGCTAGCCAGATATCTAGCTGGCCATATGTATACAAATATAATTGGTTTGTGTGCACACTTCCAGTATTCACATGCAGAAATTAGGCACATATACTTGCTCATGTATGCCTAAATTTAAAAGTTTGACCCACATGTCAAATCATACAAATCATCACCTATTCTATGAAGCCCTCCCCCCCCACCACCCCCGTGTGTCTCTTTGGTAGTTTTGCTTATTTATTCTTCCATGCCCAGTTGCAATTATGACTCATTTTTTGTTATACATACTTGCATGAAGAATCTGAACTCTGGTGCTGGCTGGATACATAGGGCCTTAAATCCATTTTTCCACAGAGGAGCATTATTCTGGTTTCATTTATTTACATTTACATTCATTGTCTTCTGGATATATGAAGTAATTATTTTTTTCTTTATAACATTTTCAAGCACATGTTGCTGTATTACTTTAGTAACAGCTTGAAGCTCTGATTTAATATCGTGCAACATGGGCTGTCGTGTTCTATCAAATAGCCTTGAAATGTTTATTTGTAAATTATTACCGAGTTTTCAGACCTTCAGTGGATTATGATTTTGCTCCAAACATTGTTTCAAATGCTAAAATCATACAGATACACATTTGCTGGTCTATTGCTTTGTGTTTTTCCACTGTTTTTTTTTTAAATTCTTATTTCACCTTAAAGGCATTCAGTTATTTTTGCAGTGTTTTGGTTCATTGACACTTGGTACACTTACAGTTTTTATGGTTACTTTGCTCAAATCTTATTAGAGAAGCTGTTTAATATATTACTTGGCTGTTCAGAGTTTGGTATGTTTCTAGTTCACTTGTCAGCATGATAACTCCGAGAGCCCAGAGAAATGGCCATTCTTTAGTGCACGCAGAATGCTTATGGACCTCGACTAACAAAATGCCATGTTATTTGTAACATTTTTTCTCAAAATCTGAATAAAAAATGGTTATTATGGAATGAAAAACAACTCTAGTTTACTTCAGCTAATTCCCCCAGTGCTTGTTATTGCCACCCCTGGGAAGACTGCTGTGTTCAAGAATTTCTCTAATCCTTTGTTGGGCAAAAGGTTGCCTGAGACTCCTGCCTAATCATAGATTATTGAGTAATGATTCTAATCAGGACGGACTTCTGAAACCATGCTCACTTTACCATGAATAAATGCGCTCAGATCTCATGCCTCGCTTCCACATTTTCAACCCTGAAATTGCAGGCTTCCCAAATTCTTTACAGGTTTAGGCCTCTTTCACAAAAGGGCTGTCAGAGACAGAGAAGGGCTGCCTAGTAAATTGTATCTGGCTGCTAACAAAGTGTAGTTCTGTCTGGTGGTTCATACAATGTGTGGATGTACGGACTGTGTGGTAGCAAAATTAAGTACAATCGTTGACCTTCATCTGCAAACCTTCAGCTTCCTGAGAAAAGTATTTGCAAGTCCTTATATACACAAGCATCTTGAATCTGTATCACCCCTCATGCCCTGCAGAAGCTCCTCCATAGCAAGCAGGCCAGGGTTTGGGGTCAGGCAGAGGCCACTGTCCAGAGCATCTTACCCCCTTCCCACTCCAAGCCCCACAGGAGTTTAGAGGGTACATAAATGCTGACCTTTTCATAATTCTCCCCCTACTCTGCAGAAACCCTCACCCCACGAAGAAGGGGCATCGTGGTTATGGGTTGCCAGTGGCGTTTGAATCATTGCTGCAGCATGGCCCTGATGGACCTGAGTTACCCACTGTCATTTCTGTGGGAGGGTGGCATGTCCCACCCTCCTGAGGTTAGAATGAGGCAGAAACTCTATCTAAGGGCCAAGCCTGCAGCATTGGCCTGGGAGTAGCTAGCATAGTGGGACTGTATAGCCTTTAGTGAGGAGGATACTAGCTAAATGTGACAGGATGGAAATGTTCCACTTAAGTCACACAGCTTCATGGAATTAGGCTATAGCCTATAAACAGCAGGCATTTCTTGTTCTATTAAAGACAACAATATTACACTGATCTATAGACCAAAAATAGCACTGACTACTAATACTACAAATTACTCTGCTGAGGTAGCCAACCTGCGCTGCAGACTTCACATTCTGTGTGCTCCATAGGATGCAACAGACTCTGGGGAAGAGCACACAAAACATCAGGCCTATTACTGCAAGCCCTCTGCTAGGAGACCTCCCACTGACTTCACTGAGTCCTGCACATCAGCCCATCAGTTTGAAAGTGCAGTGTAAACTACATGTGGATTATCCATGCCTAAAGGCCAGACAAAAATGGGGCCTCATTATGCTAGTCTCTGTACAAACGCTTACTGTCCTAGAGAGTAAGAGTCAAAGAATTCAGTATAAATAGATAAGACCAGATGAAGGGTAGGACGGGAACATAAGAACAGCCATACTGGGTCAGACCAAAGGTCCATTTAGCCCAGTGTCCTGTCTTCCGACAGTGGCCAATGCCAGATGCCCCAGAGGGAATGAACAGAACATGTAATCATCAAGTGATCCATCCCCTGTTGCCCATTCCCAGCTTCTGGCAAGCAGAGGCTAGGAACACCATCCCTGCCCATCCTGGCTAATAGGCATTGATGGACCTATTCTCCATGAACTTATCTAGTTCTTTTTTGAACCCCTAGGCCCATGTCTTCAAAGGCTCCTAACTTTCATTAAAATCAGTGGATACTAGGAGCCTAAATACCTTTGAGGAGCTGGACGAGAAAGAGAGTAAGTGACATACCTTAAGTCACATGGTAGGTCAGTGGCAGAATCAGCAATAGAACTCTCCCTGCAGGCACCACCCCCGCAGCTCCCTTTGGCTGCAGTTCCCCATTCCTGGCTAATGGGAGCTGGGGTGGGGGGCAGGCAGGAGCAGCCCACGGAGATCCCCTGTTCCCCAACTCTTCTAGGGCTACACAGACATCCTGGCCACTTCTGGGAGCGGCGCAGAGCCAGGGCAGGCAGGGAGCCTGCCTTAGCCCCGCTGGACTTTTAGCAGCCAGAGGCTGCGATCTACTGGTTTGTGGCCGCTGCTGTACAATATACTGTGAAGGCTTGGTTAGGCCTGACAGCGGTGGTAGTTTTTCCCTAGATGTGATAATAAAGCACAGAGTTTCATGATGTGTACAGAAAGGGTAAGTGTATCTGGAGCTCTGCAATGTGTGTGAAATATGGACTCAAGGCTGCAATTCTTGTGCACCCAAATCAATGGGAATTTTGGACAGAACAGAAATATAATGTAGGAATAGAAGGTTCTCATAGATTGGGTTGTTGAGATCTTCAGAGAGGGAAAACGTTCCCCTTGTGTAGAGTGCTTGCACCATGGTTATGAACCACCTAAATCCCACTGTCTCATGTTCTGAGCCCTAAAGTGCTGCTGATGTCCTTTATGGTATTCACCACAAGATTGTAATATACGTGCATAAATTGCACTCAGGGCTGGCCCACAACATTTTGGCACCTGAGGTGGGGAGCTCAAATGACGCCCCCATGCCCCCTCACTTGGGCCAAAATTTTGAAAGGTCTCAATTCTGCCTTCTTCCTGTTCTACTCCTCTCATGGTACTGCTCTGCTACCTATCCCAATAAAGGAGAACTAACAACTTAAAATGCCTTGTTCAAAAATTTTAAGTAACACTTAACTTTCAGATGCCTGAACAGCAAATGTAACTTTTCTTGTTTGCATAGTAAACACTGCATTTTTATCCGTTTGAATAATCAAAGTGGTACTTTCCGTGCCTTCTTGGTTGCAAATATTTGAACTGCTTCCTGCTGAAGGTCCACAGTCTGGGCTAGCTCATGCTCTATTGAGATGGTTGCAAGGCCGACCAGGCTCTCCTGTGTCATTGTGGAGCGTAGACGTGTTTTTATTAACTTCAGCTTGGAGAAGCTGCGTTCTCCACTGGCAAGTGTTACAGGAAGTGTTAGAAGTATGCGCAGAGCAACAAAAGCATTTGGAAAGAGGGTGGTCATCTTATTTTTGCACATATATTCCAGAACAGCCTTTGGAGTTGATCCTGCTGAAATGTATCTTGAAAGGACTTTCAGTCCATCACCTAAACCACTTGCATCAATATCATGCATGTCATCATATGTCAACGTTGTCTCTAGTGCCCTGCATTGCTGGTGTAGCTCTTCTTCAGGTATAGTGAGGAGTTTTGGAATATCATACAACATCCCAAATATACTGCTGTGTTCCTTGAGCTGCATGAAATGTTCTTCAACTGACTGTATTGCACAATCTAGCACCTGGTTAAATACCGATAATTCAACTTTGAATTGTTGTTTGGGGTCTCTTATGGGATTATCCCATGCCTCGTAATCAAAATGTCTTCTTCTTCGGTGACTCTTGTATTCTTGAATGGGTGGGAAAATAGCTTCAGTGTGAAGTTCCTCTGCCAACTTCTGTACACTCTTCAGAATGTTTTGAAATCCCTCATCTGACTGGTAAGACTGTAGGTATGACTTTGTTTTGTCCAGTTGTTCCATTGCTCCAGATATATCAAGGTGAACATCTTGGAGTCTCTTGCTTACAACATTTATTTCAAACAGTATGTCATGCCACAACGCTAAGCCACACAGAAATTTGAAGTTATGTATGTTTCTGGTGATTCCATTTTCCTCTGCCACTGTTCTCCCACGAACAGTTCCTGTCATAGCATTATCCGCCATAATGGCAACTGTGGCATCATCTATCTTCCCAATTTGGTGTTTGATAGGCTTTATCACCTCTACTTGACTTTCCCATCGTGTGGCACTCAGTGGTTTCAGTGTCAGAGAGGATGTTCCCAGATGTTGCTTCAAAATTTGCCATCGATGAGTTGATGCAGAGAAAAATACACAGATGCTTTGAATTACATAAAAAAATTCAGCAGCCTCACGAGAAGCTGATGTTGCATCACTGACCACCAAGTTCAATGAATGAGAACTGCATGGGACAAAAAAAGCTCGAGGGTTTAACTCTGGGATCCATGTCTGCACTCCTCTGTTCTTTCCTCTCATGTTAGCGCCATTATCATAGCCCTGACCTCTCATGTCAGCTATCGCAATTCCCGTATCTTCCAGCTTTTTAAGAAGCACATTTGTCATGCCAGCTCCTGTAGTATCATCAATGTCAATAAACTCTAGAAAATGCTCTCTGACAGTCACCATTTCAGGGACATTTTCACTAGGTTCTGTTGTTGTTACAAAACACACCATTAAAGTCATTTGTTCCAAATGTCTGATGTCAGGTGTGCAGTCCAGAATAACAGAGTAATATCTTGCTGACTTCAGATCTGCCATAATCTTCTCTTTGACTTTTGTTGCCAGTAACTGTATGATCTCATTTTGAATGTTTTTTCCAAGGTAGTGGTGTGTGTACATTTCTTGGGTAATGACTCTTCTTAGATGCTCCTGGAGTACAGCATCAAACTCAGCCATCAGCTCCACTATTTTAAGGAAGTTTCCATTGTTTGGCACATACGGCTGATCTGAAGTGCCACGCAGTGCTAGGTTTTGGGTAGCAAGCATTCTCACAATGGCAATGAGCCTTTTCAGAACATTTTTGCCAGTAATGAGACTCTGATGCAATCTTCTCTTGATGCTGATCATCTATGGTGGCCTTTAACCTTAGTCTCATCTCAAGCTCTTTCCACCTATGGAATGCTCTCTGGTGATTTGTTGCCTTCTCATGGCATGCCAGATTTCTAGCCAGATTTTTCCAGTCCTTTGTTCCTGTAGAACCCAATATGGCTGGAACATTAGACTGGAAGAGTTTGCAATAAAAACAGTATGCAGCATTCTGGGTTTTTGAGAACATAAGCCATGGCCTCTCCACTTTGTCTCAATTGGGGCTTTCATGCCAGTAATGTGTTGGATGGAAACTTTTATTTTCATTGTCTTTGAAGAACATGAAGTTTTTCACTTGCTGTGGCCCATGCAGTACAAGGAAGTCCCTCAGGCTGCTGCTCAAGTGGGTCCACAGTCCTGGATCATCTAGACTTAAGGAACTAAACTCAGCAGCAGCTGTTTCTTGTGCCTTCACCACACTCTTCTCTGATCTACACTTTTCTTCAGGAATGTGCACGGTTACATCCATTTGAGATGGAGATATGGATGCTGTAGTAGCTGCCAGGTCACCTGCACTCTGACTAACTGGAAGATCAGGCATCTCCTCACCACTCACATCCTCACTGGGGCCGGAAGGCTCACCGTGAACATTTGTGTCTATGTATCTCAGGAGAGCTCCTTCCTGCTTAGATAGAAAAGCTTCCTTTGCTTTCTTTCTTTTTCTGAATGCTGCCCCAGAGGGGCATTTTCTTCTTTCACTCATGACTGCTGTTCTGTGTCCGCTATAGTGGCTCTCAACACTCAATTGAAGGGGACAAATAAGCAGGCTGGTAGCAGGGCCTGAGTGAGGGAAGATATCAGCGTCTCAAGGGCCTAACTGGCTCCGTCTACTTCAGTTGACTGCCTGTTCTCCTCAAGTGGGTTCAGGGAAGCAGCAGGAAACAGGAAGCTCCCTGAGAAGCTGGTGTTAATCAGTCCAGGTTCCTGGGAGTGCTAGAGAGGTACATAAGAGGCTCCTCCTCCTCTCTCTCCCTGCAACTCCTGCTTTCTGTTATTCCCTCTTACCTTTTCTCCTGCCTGCCTGTTATGTCTCGTGCCCTCCTTCCTCCGGCACAGCACTCCCCCATCTCTCTGCATCTAGAGCAGAGAGAATACAGATGCACTAGCAGCAGACACAATTTTCTACACTCTGGGTCCTAGTGGCGCCCCCCCCCCCCCAGCCTGGCACCTGAGGTGGCCACCTCAGTTCGCCTCATGGTAAGGCCAGCTCTATTGCACTGCTGGATTTCAAAATTGAAGTTAAAGCTTTTGGGCCTACAGCTGCTCACTTGGGGAATCTGGCTTGTATAAGGGCTGCAGAGTCATTCTGACTGTTCAGAAACACAGAAGTTGGAGCCGTTCATGATTCTTCTTGTTTATCTGTTGCAAGCATATTTTATTAGTTGGTGGGTTGTTTTGTTTCTTTGCTTTTTGAAAGTCCATCTGCTCCTGAATATAATTTGATTGCTCTCCTATATGGATCCATGGGTCACAGTTTTAAATAGTTATATCAAGGTCTGTAAGCAAGCCCAACTTGTTCTAATCAGTTCCAGCACAGGATGCCAAACTTGTTACCCTTCTCTGGAAATCTAAAAGCTGATGACACAAAAGAATAAGGAAAGATTTTGCATTGATTTGTGGTATGGAGCAATAGAAGTGCTTTGAGTGTGAAAACATCACTGCATGTTTTCATCGTTTGAAGCAGCATTTTGATTTCAGATTTGTATTAACTGCATTGCAGGGCAAGATGCATTTGTGGGTAGCTCTGGGCCCCATCTCCTTATGCCCCTTCCCCACTTTGTTCTCTCAGCTCTGCCCAAGTCAGAGAACTAGCTGTCTTCTGTATGTTCTTCTGCCACTGTGGTGTGTGATTCTCATCAAGCAATTTTCCATCTGCTCCCTGTGCCTCCCTGATCTAGTCCATCTTCTTTCTCTTTGAAGTCCCTTTCCCAGCAGCCTATAAACCGTAGTCCTTTGTGCAGAGAGGTGTTAACAGAATGGAGTGCATACAACGTTTCCTCCCCTGCCCCTCTCCAGAATGTCATGCAAAATCTAGGGAATAAAAACCCTATGCAGTTAAGGCACTCAGAGACTATTGTGATAGGTGTGAAACAGGAATCTGAATAGAATCAGAAAATTGTTCTTTTCTGGTTAATTACTTCCTTTTTATGTCTAAATATCCCATCCTTAGTCTATAAATTGTCTCTTTAGATTGTAAATTCCTCAGTGCAGTGACATTGTTTTCCTGTTTGTACATAAAGGGCTAGATTCACAATGGAATTTAGGCACCTACCTGCCATTTTAGGCATCTTAATCCCAGAACCAGGCCCCCTGCTGGGATTCACAAAACCCCTGCTCAGCTGCCGCCAAACCTGGTAGGCACCTAAACGCACTCAGCACCAAGTTTTTGCAGTAAAAGTACCCTGGGCGCCTATCATAGAATATCAGGGTTGGAAGGGACCTCAGGAGGTCATCTAGTTCAAGCCCCTGCTCAAAGCAGGACCAATCCCCAACTAAATCATCCCAGCCAAGGCTTTGTCAAGCCTGACCTTGAAAACCTCTAAGGAAGGAGATTCCACCACCTCCCTAGGTAACGCATTCCAGTGCTTCACCACCCTCCTAGTGAAAAAGTTTTTCCTAATATCCAACCTAAACCTCACCCACTGCAACTTGAGACCATTACTCCTTGTTCTGTCATCAGCTACCACTGAGAACAGTCTAGATCCATCCTCTTTGGAACCCCGTTTCAGGTAGTTGAAAGCAGCTATCAAATCCCCCCTCATTCTTCTCTTCCGTAGACTAAACAATCCCAGTTCCCTCAGCCTCTCCTTATAAGTCATGTGTTCCAGTCCCCTAATCATTTTTGTTGCCCTCCGCTGGACTCTTTCCAATTTTTCCACATCCTTCTTGTTGTGTGGGGCCCAAAACTGGACACAGTACTCCAGATGAGGCCTCACCAATGTCAAATAGAGGGGAACGATCACGTCCCTCGATCTGCTGGCAGTGCCCCTACATATACATCCCAAAATGCCGTTGGCCTTCTTGGCAACAAGGGCACACTGTTGACTCATATCCAGCTTCTCGTCCACTGTAATCCCTAGGTCCTTTTCTGCAGAACTGCTGCCGAGCCATTCGGTGCCTAGTCTGTAGCGGTGCATCGGATTATTCCATCCTAAATGCAGGACTCTGCACTTGTCCTTGTTGAACCTCATCAGATTTCTTTTGGCCCAATCCTCCAATTTTTCTAGGGCCCTCTGTATCCTATCCCTACCCTCTAGCGTATCTACCTCTCCTCCCAGTTTAGTGTCATCTGCAAACTTGCTGAGGGTGCAATCCACACCAACCTCCAGATCATTTATGAAGATATTGAACAAAACCGGCCCGAGGACCGACCCTTGGGGCACTCCACTTGATACCGGCTACCAACTAGACATGGAGCCATTGATCACTAATGTAATTGTATGTTTCTGCTTCTGGGTATGTGGGATGTTGCTCTACTCTAGTCACCCAGATGCCTACACTCCAGTGTGATGCACAAACTGGGGGAACATAAACAGGTGTTCCTCTGCCTCAGTCACCTGTGGGGCCTGCTGCAGGTGTGCACAGAGGCAGCTTACCAGTCAGGCCCCACACTGCAAGCTCATACAATATGGCCTGCAGGGGAGGAGGGCCTCCCTCAGAACTATTAGCCTCATGGTTGAGGTATTCAGCTGAGATGTGGGAGACATCCCCTGGGTCAAGTCCCCCCTCCACCTGTGGGGGGAAGAAATTTGAACAGGGATCTTCTACCTCTTAGGTGAGTGCCCTAACCACTGGGCTATGTGATATACAGGTGGGAGATTCCTTCAGTCTCTCCTGTTGAAGCTGTTCCACTTTGGATTAAATAATTAAAAAGAGTCATTGTGGGAGAGAGAGCAAGCATAAGAATGACCTTGAATCCCTATGGTTAGAGCACTCACCTGGGAGGTGTTGTTACCCTGGGTTCCCTAATCCCAAAGCTCTTGGTATCTTTACTGTCTGCAAGATGATATCAGGAAATAAACCAAGGAAGATGCAGCACCTCTGTCTTCTATATGGTTGGCATAAATCGCACAAAATCAAGTGCTTTTACTTAGAGCCTTCACTTTATTAGTCTCCAGTACTCTCAACAGAATGCCTTTACTCAAAGTCTCTGTTTTATTTAATCTCAAGAACATATAAACACAATAGGTTATAGAGCACCCCCAAACAATACTTACCCATAGGCTGGAGGGGTCTCGAGTGGTCAAATGACAAGGTTCAAGTGGCTAGCTATCTGCTTGTTGCTGGGGATTCCAAGAGATGTCCAGAAGGTCAAATCCAAATTCCTCAGACCTGTCTATCCCTTTATGTTAATAACTGATACAATTACATCAACAACATGTCAATCAAAGAAAAACCATTAAGCAAGCACTGTTTAAGTTATAGAGATTTTTTTTGCAGAGTCTGCAGTCTCTTGGGTCCCAACACACACATGCCAGAAGTCAATTATAGATAGACTTTCTGTTTTTCACAGACGCTTTCCCCAGTGTATCAGAGAGGACATAGAATCAAGCTCACGCCTCGTGATCGCTGTGTCCGCCCCCCGGCTTTGCCTTAGTGATACTGGTACAAAGGCCTTACAGGTGCTACTCTTAGCAATAAGTAAAATAATGGATATTCCATCCCATTAATTGGCAGTGGCTTGAGCACCTGGCTGGTTGTCAAAAATGCCCCTCTAAGTGTGAGACCCAGGATCATATGTGCCAATGACATTTTTTTAAGTATTTAACAAGAGTGCAACAGCTTCAACAGGAGAGACTGAGGGAGCCTGTGATGGGGTGCTCCACTCATTGCTAGGATGTCAACTCCCCTGGTCACTCTGGGAAATAGCTCGCCAGGTTGCTGTCCCTTCTCATGGTTGCAATGTCACTCCATCTCTCTCTCTCCCAATCTGCAGCCCCTCTCTCGCTCCAGGGGCTGCTGCTGCTCTTCATGATTCAGCCCTCCAGCCAGGTCATTCAGTGTTTCCCCCTTCCAGGGTGCCAAAGTCTTTCGTCAGCAGGCCTAGGTAGTCTTCCTATTCGCTGTCACATAGCCACTGAGGGTGGTACTGGCAGGGGAACCCAGGCCTGCCCTCTACTCCAGATTCCAGTCTAGGGCCCAGTAGTGAGCAGTTAAGGAGTGCATCTCCAACACCTTACTGCTCTCACCCCTAGACTCCTTCCTACTGGACTTCTCCTCCCCTTCCTTCTCCCTGCCCTCAGGGAGGGGGACTGCAGGCTTCCTCTCTGCTGCCTCTTTTATCATTCCTGGGCCAATTCAGATTTTACCCCACCCAGCCCACCAACCTGATTAGAGCATTACCCCCAATCAGCTTCCCCTGTGGCACTAATTAGCTTCTAAGTCATCAGAGTGCAAATTCACCTGTGCTCTCCCTGCTTCATTAGTTGTCCCCCGTCATTTTTTGAATACCAGGTCCAGTACTTGTCCCCTTAGGCTGGGGGAGGGGCCTTCAGATATGGGTGGGCACAGCCTCCCAGACATCAATAGGAACTCACTCCCTGCACAGGCGTGTGCTTGGTGCGATTCGCCCCTGTCAAGGTTCATTCCCCACTCTGAACTCTAGGGTGTGGGGACCTGCATGAAAAACTCCCTGAGCTTATTTTTACCATCTTAGCTTAAGACTTCCCCAATGTCCAAACTATTTTACCTTTTGTCCCTGGACTTTATTACTGCCACCACCAAGCGTCTAACAAAATATAACCGGGAAAGAGCCTGCTTGGAAACGTCTTTCCCCCCCCTCAAATCCCCCCAAGCCCTACACCCCCTTTCCTGGGGAAGGCTTGATAAAAATCCTCACCAATTTGCATAGGTGAACACAGACCCAAACCCTTGGATCTTAAGAACAAGGAAAAGGCAATCAGGTTCTTAAAAGAAGAATTTTAATTGAAGAAAAAGTAAAAGAATCACCTCTGTAAAATCAGGATGGTAAATACCTTACAGGGTAATCAGATTCAAAACATAGAGAATCCCTCTAGGCAAAACCTTAAGTTACAAAAAGACACAGAAACAGGAATATCTATTCCATTCAGCACAACTTATTTTATCAGCCATTTAAACAAACAGAATCTAACACATATCTAACTAGTTTGCTTATTAACCCTTTACAGGAGTTCTGACCTGCATTCCTGCTCTGGGCCCAGCAAAAGCAACACACAGCCAGAGAGAACCCTTTGTTTCCCCCCCACCCCCAGCTTTGAAAGTATCTTGTCTCCTCATTGGTCATTTTGGTCAGGTGCCAGCGAGGTTGTCTTAGCTTCTTAACCCTTTACAGGTGAAAGGGTTTTTTTCCTCTGGCCAGGAGGGATTTAAAGGTGGTTAGCCTTCCCTTTATATTTATGACAGTCCCCCTCCCCAACACTTGTCCTTTTTACAGTGTGAGGGAAACCGTGGTGCACATTTACATTGAGTGCGCTAGGTTGCAGCCCCTTTTCCAACTCCTCCAGAACCTTCTCCTTCAGTTCTGGCTGCACTTTTCTTCACATCTCCTGATCTACACCTCCTCCTGGCGCTGGCCAAAGAGGCCATCAATAACACCAGGAGGAGGATGCTGGGCAAAGAGGTGCTCTGCGACTGTGGGGCCTATTTCCATTCCTCTCTTCCATCACACATCCATGCAGGTTTCCTTTGGGCCGCGTCTGCTGGCTTCCTAGACACCTTTGAGGAGCAGTGGGCGCTCTGTGGGGCTCACTGCTTGGTGCCCCCTTCTGGATCCTTGCTTTTGACTCTGTGACCCCAGGACTTCAATAGGTACTCACTCTCTGCACTCTGTCACAGAGCCCCACATCAGTGTCCTGCAGGTCAGTGGCTAGGGCACTCACCTGAAAGGTGGTAGAGCCCTGTTCAGATCCCTTCTCTGCCTCAGGCAGAGGGGAGCAGGGGCGCCAGAATAGGGAAGGTCAGGGGGCCATGGCCCTCCCACTTTTTGAAAGTGGACAGGCCTGGCCCATCCACTTTTCAGCAGAGGCCCTGCCCCCAACGCTCTTCTTCCCACCTGAGGCCTGGCCAGGCTGGCAGCTGGAACCTGGTCAGGGAGCCCAGGCAGCTGTGGGGCACCATGCCACAGACCCTCCACCAGCCCGGGGTTGGGAGTCAAGAACAGTCCCCGGCCCGTGTCCCCACCCCGTGGGCCTCCTGCCCATGGCAGGTGGGGGTGCACGGTGCAGCTCTCCACAGCTGCCCACGCGTAGCTCTTACCTGGACCCGACGCCGGCTGCAGCCCGGCTATGGTAAGAGCAGTGAGCAGCTGTGGAGAGTTGCAGACCCTCCTGCCCTGGCCAGCGGGGCCCATGGGGTGGGGACACAAGCCAGGAGCTGCTCTCAATCCCCTTCCCCCCCAACCCTGGGCAGTGTACTGCCTTTTATGCATTCCCTTCTGAGGCTCCTATCTCTCCCGATTCGTTGTACAGGGAGCCGAGGTGCTGAACTCAGGCTTTGTGAGTCCCAGTGATATTCTAGGTTCCTAAGCGTGGTGACATTGAGTGTCACTAAGCCCAAGTCACTTTGGAAGTCTAGCCCTAGCACACTTTTGGTGATTTAAGTTATGCAATATTGTTTATTTATATGTGTCCATATTATCCTTACCTGTAGGCAAGGCAGGCTAATCGGCCTCATGAATTTGACTGTGGAAAGTGATTGCCACAAGCTGCCCTATGGGTTGTGAGTCGATTCAAGCTGTGTTGGAGATATAGACAGGCTGGGATTTTTCAGAAGCACTTGCACTGACCTGACTTTTCACCCACTCTTCTGAAAATGCCTCCCATCCTGTACGGGAGTTATCCTAATGTGCTGTTATCTCCATCTGCTGTGCCCAATGCAGGGATGGTACTGCATCTTCCCCAGTACACTGCTCTTTGGAAAATGTTACTACTTTGCCTAACCTTCTTTAGCCTCGTACAGCCCAACCATACAGTATATAGCATCAGAAGTGTTCTCTAGTGAGAGCTAGGCTAAAGGTCCAGCTCTTTGCAGAGAGGAGTACGGCAAGGATTTCAGAGGATGTAAAAAATTGTAAAATGTCCAGCGGAGGGCAACAAAAATGATTAGGGGACTGGAACACATGACTTATGAGGAGAGGCTGAGAGAACTGGGATTGTTTAGTCTATGGAAGAGAGGAATGAGGGGGGATCTGATAGCTGCTTGCAACTACCTGAAGGGGGGTTCCAAAGAGGATGGATCTAGACTGTTCTCAGTGGTAGCAGATGACAGAACGAGGTGTAATGGTCTCAAGTTGCAGTGGGGGAGGTTTAGGTTGGATATTAGGAAAAACTTTTTCACAAGGAGGGTGGTGAAGCACTGGAATGCGTTACCTAGGGAGGTGGTGGAATCTCCTTCCTTTGACGTTTTTAAGATCAGGCTTGACACAGCCCTGGCTGGGATGATTTAGTTGGGGATTGGTCCTGCTTTGAGCAGGGGCTTGAACTAGATGACCTCCTGAGGTCCCTTCCAACCCTGATATTATATGATTCTATGATTAACTCTCAAATGCTCTTCTCTCAGCCTTTCTGCAAACCATCCATTGACTCTGATGGGAATCCTTCACATGTGACACAGGCAGAGTATACCCCTCTCCTGGAGGAAACTCACAAATACAGACCTGTCCAAGTGGTAGAGATGCAAATGAGCATTCCTGCAAACTGATCTCTCATGGCCCCAATTCAGCAGAGCATTAAGCACATGCTTAACTCCATCTCTGTTCAGCAAGGCACTTGAGCACCTGGTTAACTTTAAGCACCCACGTAAGTGTTTTCCTGACTAGGGACTGATGAGTGAGGTGGGGGTTGGCGAGAGGAGATGGAAGGATGAAGAGACACAGGATGGAGAAGGCAAGAGGGGTTTAGTGTCCATCATGGAAAAGTCATTTTACATTCAGCGCAGGATCCTGGGCACCCCACCCTTTCCCTCGACTTTCCTCTGCATATGTGAAATCCCCGCTGGGGAGGATCCTGCCTGTCCCCATCCAGGCAGCCCCTCCCTTCTCTTGGGAGGCCTGTGTCCTGGAACCTGGGCGGTCTCAACATGCAGAGCAAAGCAGACTGAACAATATGTGGAGGTGATTGTTCACCTCTCAAAAGCCAAAAGGGATGTGTCAGCTTAAAAAGCACTCCTTTGTCTGAATTTCTTGCCTGGTATCATTGCTGGGAACACCTCGGGTGTCTAGAACCAGAGGTGCTGACTTTCTGAGTTCCCAGGAGGTGCTCGACTCCCACCCCAGGTCCCATGCTCACTCCACCTCTTCCCCCACCCCGCCTTTTCCCGCCCCCTCCCCCTGCCTCTTCCAGCTCCCGCTCCTCCCCCTCCTGCATGCTGCTGAACAGCTAATAGCCAGCGGGTGAGAGGCACTGGGGGGAGAGAGGAAGGAGCTGCTCACTGAGCACCCACTATTTTTTTTCCATGGGTGCTCCAGGGCTAGAGTGCACACAGAGTCAGCGCCTATGTCTAGAACTCAACAAGATTAGAGACAAACTCAGTGGTCAGAGTAGTTACCCTGTGCGTTTGAGATTAATTGGTACAGCCAGACTCACTCTTTTCCCTCTGTAAGGCTGGATTGTAACCATCCAGTCCAGCTGAGTAAGGGATGGGCCAGGTAGGAACCAAACTATGACTCAGGGTATGTCTATACTGAAGAAAAGGAAAAAAAAAAAGTGTGCTCTTAGCTCAGGTTAGCTGGCCACATTAAAATAACAGTGAAGACAGGGCGATTTGGTTGTGAATTTAGGTTAGCAGCACAAGTTCAACTCCAGGCGGCCCTGTAGGTTTTAACTCACTCTGCTAACCCAAGTTAAACCCCAGATTGCTGTGCATTCACTACTATAGAACCCAAGTTAACAACACACCTTTCTTGGAAGTGTGGACACACCCTGAGCAGGGCCAGATTAATCTTTTGTGGGCCCCAGCACCTGGACCGTGGCCCTGCCCCCTCCCCCACCCCACCCCCCGCCAGGCTCTGCCTGCCGCTTGCTCTTCTCTGCCCCCTCCTCTCTTCACCCCCTGCTCGCTCCTCTCTGCCCCTCTCTCCAGCCACTGCTTGCTCCTCTCCCTCCCATCCACTGCTCACTCCTCTCCCCCACTCCCCCCATGCGAATGGCGTGTGGAGCCTCGGGGCGGGGGTAAGAGGCCGAGCAGGGGATGGGCCTCAGGGCAGAGCACAGGTGGAGTGGGAGAGGCAGGACCACAGTCCGGGTGCCAGGGTCCCTTCTGAGTGTGAGCATGGCACTATTGGCACCATAGTAAACCCGGTACTGACCCTTAGTCACAGTTTGACTATTTGAGACTGCCTAGATTTCAAGTTGACTGTTTCCCTTTTTGAGCCGTGCTCTGGAAAGAGCAAGTTGAGGGTATTGAAAACAAAACTGGCAGATGCTGTTTACAAAAGACTCTGCTTCTCCATATAAAGTCATTTCTAAGTGAAAATGGCTTCTTAGCAGCTTGCGAAATAAAATGGAATGGTTATTTTTAGAGACAGATTTTTTTGAGTGTGTGGGTGCAAAATAAAATCAAAACCCATCATGAAAATAGAGAATTCCCAGCTTCCTGCTTTTGTTCCTAGATTTAATTTTAGCTGATGCTACTTAGAGCCCTGGAAGTTTGTCTGGAGAGCAGCTAATCTCATGCATTCGGAGCATGTGGTAAATGATTTCCACTTCCTTTAGGTTGCGAGTCCACTTATATATAAATTTGCAATGTTGTAGCCATGTTGGTCACAGGATATTAGAGACACAATGTGGGTGAATTAATATCTTTTATTGGACCAACTTTAGTCAGTGAAAGACATAAGCTTTAAAGCTTACATAGAGCTCTTCTTCGGGTCTGGGAAAGGTACTCAGAGTGTCACAGCTAAATTCAAGGTGGAACAAATTAAGCAGAAGGAGTTATATCTTGCAAGAGACCATTCAAGGTGAAGTGGCCCATTAACACCTCTGCAGTTATAGGGCAAAGAAGGGTTAGTGGGTTATAGATTGTTGTAATGAGCCATAAATCCAGTGTCTCTATTGACAGGTTTCAGAGTAGGAGCCTGTTAGTCTGTATTCGCAAAAAGAAAAGGAGTACTTGTGGCACCTTAGAGACTAACAAATTTGTTAGTCTGTATTCTAACACGGCTGCTACTCTGAAACCTGTCATTATGCAAGACACTGAATTTAGCTGTATGGAGTGGACATTTTTTTTAAATTTGTTAATCTCTAAGGTGCCACAAGTACTCCTTTTCTTTTTGTCTCTATTGAGACACTGATGATTTTTAGTGCCTAGCAAAGTTACGGATTCAGTCTGCAAGGCTTGTTTTCTGGAGGTGTTTTGCAGGTTTTGAGGATGAGGACTAAGAGGTCAGGTATGGACTGGTAGTTTTGTGAAAAGGGTTTGCCAGTGGGTGATGTGGTATTTTTGTCTATTATTTCTGTGTGTGAATTCATTTGAGAGCACAGTGATTGTCTGCTTTCATCCACATAGTTGTTGTTGGGGCATTTGATACCGTGGATGAGGTACACCACATGTGGTGATGGGCATGTGTAAGACCCCTGGATCTTGAAAGGTGTGTTGTGGGGGTGTATTGATCATTGTAGCAGTGGAGATATGTTTGTAGGTTTTGCATCTGTTGTTCTGGCAGCGTCTGGTGTTGCTTTGAGCTGGTGAGTCTTGGTCTGTGGGGAACTTGCTTCTGATGATGAGCTTGGTGATGGTCTGAGGGGTCATTCGAAGGCCAGAAGAGGAGGTTTGGGAAAGATTTCTTTCAGAATGTGGTTCCCATCGAGTATGAGTTTAATTGTTTAAAGATACTCAATGTGGGTTCCAGTGTGGGGTGGAAGGTGACAACTAGGGTTGTCAGGTTTCAGAGTGGTAGGGGTGCGTGATGGGGGGGCAGTTTCCTGTATTGAAGCAGGTTCTCTTGGGATATTTGTATGTGCGATCTACTTTTCTGGTGGAATGTCTTTGTTTGATGAAGGCGATTTTAAGTGCATTAAGGTGTGTACCCTGGACTTTCTCTCAGAGCATATTCTGTGGTATCTGAGCGCATGGCTGTAGAGATCATGTTTCTTGGTTTGTTTGGTGTGGTTACTGGATCTGTGAAGGTAAGTGTGGCAAGCTGTGGGTCTCTTGTACATAGTTGTCTGTAGGTTCCATTGTTGAAGCTGATCGTGGTGTACAGGAAATTGATGCTGGTGTGAGAGTGTTCCAGCGAGAGTTTAATGGGTGGGTGGTGGTGGTTGAAGTTGTGGTGGAAATCTGTGAGGGAGTTTAGGTCGGCTGTCCAAAGAATGAAAATATCATTGGTGTATCTCAGGTATGTCCTTGGTTTCATGGTGCATTTGTTCAGAAATTCTTCCTCAAGGTGGCTCATGAAGAGGTTGGTATACTGGGGAGCCTTCCTGGTACCCTTGGTTGTTCCCGTGGTTTGGACAAAGTGTTTGTTGTAGAATATAAAATTGTTATGGGTGAGGATGAAATGGATGAGTTGGTGATGTGCTTGGGGTAGATATCTGATGGTTGCCCATAGTCTTGTAAATATTTGAGGTAGGCAGCTATGCTGTCATTGTGAGGGATGTTGGTATATAAGGAAGTGACATCCATGGTGGCAAGGATTGTGTTCTGAGGAAGGTTGTTAATGTTGTGGAGTTTCTGAAGGAAGTCAATTGTGTCCTGGAGGAAACTGGCCCTTTGTGTGGTGAGTGGTTTGAGGTTGGTTTCTATGAGTCCTGATATTCCTTCACTTACAGTACCATGGCCAGATATGATGGGTCTGCCTGGGATCCCTTGTTTGTATATCTTGAGATGCATGTAGACAGTCCGTGAGTTGGGTTCATGGGGGATGAGATTGTTAAGTTTCTCTTGGAGTTGATTTGGGAAGGATTTGATGAGATCCTGTTATTCCTGGGTGAATTGTGGTGTGGGGTCTTCTTTGACTTTTTTACAGTAGGTGGTGTCTGAGAGTTGTTGGCCAGCCTCATTGATGTGAGGACTATAATGGTGCCCCCTTTTTCCGCCCCCTTTCATCACTGTGTGGAGGTTGGATTTCAGGGATTGTATAGCTGTCCTCTGGGCAGTGGAGAGATTGTGGTGGATGTGATGTTTATTAAGGATTTCACAGTCTATTTTTTTTCCTGAAACAATCAATGTAATAATCAAGTGGGTGGTTTCATCCACTATGGGGTGTCCAATCAGATTATTCTTTTTTCTTATGACTGTCGATGTGGACCTGGTAGTTGTGGGTGGGGTCATCATTGCTGTGAAAGAATTATTTGACCGGAGTCGGTGAAAAAATTCTCTCTCTCCATATGTTAGTATGGCATCAGGTTCTTTGGTGGGGCAGAAGTTCCGTCCCTTGGAAAATACGCTTTTCACAAAGCCTTCACTCTATACCTGACCTCTCAGTCCGCATTCTCAAAGGAAACCCCATACCACCTTAAAAAGATGAGCCTGGGAACTTAAATTAATAACTTTGCTAGACACTAAAAATCATGGAATCAATAAAAGCACTCGATTTATGGCTTATTACAGCAATCTGCAGTCCACTAAATCTCCTTTATTGTACAGCTTCAGAGGTGTTAACTGCCCACTTCGCCTTGAATGGTCTCTTGCAGCTTTCTGGGACTGGTTCTCCACTCACTTGCACCTCCGTGAGTCATTTACACACACACAAATGAAAGTGGTAGTGTTTTATCCCCCCTTGAGGCTCACCTTGGAGTGTCATGGACCGGGAGGCAGGTGGTCAGACCCTGTAGTCAGAGCAGTGGTGGTCAGAGCAGGAGTTGGGAGCCTGCAACTGGAGCTGGGGGTCAGTTAGGAGTCAAGCCAAGGGTTGGAGCTGGAGTCAGTAGCCACAGGTGGGGGGCATAGAAGGCAGGATCTGGAACAAGCCAGGAAGGCAGGAATCAGGAATAAGACAAAGCTCTGGAGTCAGGCAAGAAAGCAGGTCCAATGTAGCAGCCAGCTAGGAATTAACCTCAGACAACTTCTTGTGCCTCCGTCTGACAATTTAGCAAATTAAATAGCAAATCTGAGTCAGTTGGAGAGGCTGGATGTCTCTTCCAATCAGGTGCTTCATGGGCGGTGCCTCTGGTGAGCTAGGGTCCACCAGCCCACACTTGCTGCTGGTTCATGGAGCTGCCAGGTGGTGGCAGCCATATGAGGACTGCCTGGGGACCCACAGACCTGGGTTTGAGACCCACACTCCCTTACATACAGCTGTGAAACAACTCCACAAGGAGTACAAGGCAGTAGAGAATCAGGCCCATTGATCCAAATTCATCTCTGATATAACTCCACTGGCATCATTTGAGTTATATCAAGGATGGATTTTGTCCAGAGGATGAATTTTGGACTCAGCTACATGCCTGCAGCCCCATTAACTTCAGCAGCAGGTGAATAAGGGCAGGATTTGACCCTCTATGTCTGTGTATACCTACAGCAGGGGTGGGCAAATTTTTTGCTGTGTGTACCTTCAGCAGGGGTGGGGAAATTGTATGCAGGCCTGGGGCAGGGGGCTGGGGTGCGGGAGGGAGTGTCGGGTGTGGGAGGGGGTGCAGTGTGCAGAAAGGAGCTCAGGACAAGGGATTGGGGCAGAGGAGGGGTGCGGATGTATGAGGGGGCTCAGAGCAGGGAGTTGGGGTGCAGGAGGCATGCGGCGGGGCTTGGGGTGCAGGAGGGGTGCGGGATGCAACAGGGTGCTTAGGGCAGGGGGTTGGGGAAGGGTGCGGCGTGCAGGAGGGGTTCGGGCTCCGGCCCAGCGCCGCTTACCTAAAGCAGCTCCGGGGTGGCAGCGGCATGCACCGGGGCCAGGGCAAGCTCCCTGCCTGCCGGCCTGCCCTGGCCCCACGCTGCGCCGCTCCGGGAAGCGGCCGGCACCACACCTCTGCACAGCCCTCGGGGGTAGGGGGGGCACAGGGCTCCGAGCGCTGCCCTTACCAC
The DNA here is from genome assembly GCF_965152235.1 of Eretmochelys imbricata. Lineage (NCBI taxonomy): Eukaryota > Metazoa > Chordata > Testudines > Cheloniidae > Eretmochelys > Eretmochelys imbricata. The sequence goes on along the minus strand of NC_135575.1, from coordinate 5,989,668 downwards.
GCCTCCAGGTACCTCCGCCGAAGCTCCCATTGGCCGCGGTTCCCCGTTCCCGACCAATGGGAGCCGGGGGGGGGGGCGGTGCCTGGAGGCAACACCCTCCCGTCCCGGGGCCGCAGGGACATGGTGCCGGCCGCTTCTGAGAGCGGCACGGGGGCAATCCCGCGGGCCGGATCCAAAGCCCTGAGGGGCCGGATCTGGCCCGCGGGCTGTAGTTTGCCCACCCCTGACCTACAGTATACAGGAGATGTGCATGTGGATTTTACCTCTGCCAGCTGTGTTTTCTGTAGGATGCTGTTCTCCTGATATTTTTGTCTTTGCTTTCATCTGGCTTTAAATGATGTTAATACTGACAACAGTTTCAAACTCTGGATTTAGTCAGACCTTGAGCCAATGTTGGTGGGGAGGGATGAAGGTTCAAACAGTGGTGGGGAGGGATGAAGGTTCAAACAGTAAACTCTGCTAAGAAATAACTACATGTCATCCAAGTGCCAGGCTTAAGGAAATGAAATGCAAAAGATATTTCTATCCTAGATGCTGTCATATGGCTCTGGAACAGTCTAGTATGGGCACCTTATTACCAGAAAAATAGGGATAAATGGGAAGGCGTTGGAAGATGAGAACAAAAGCCCTAGGAGTGAGCTGGAGCGGGAGACAGGATAGCAGGCAGTGGGGATAGTTGCTGAAGAAAAATTAAGACATTAAGATTTATATTGGCCAAGCCACCGCTAAAATGGGGACATAGTAATTTCACGTTCTGAAGCGTTTAAACGCCAATAAATTGGTTCAAGGGGCTAGAACTAGGAGACATAGGATAATTTAGGCAGACTATTAGGGAAAAATCCTACCAGTATATTGAATCCTAACAGTACAGAGCAGAAGCATGATTGAATGGACTGGGGACTTAGGAGGCCTTGGTTCTGTTTCCAGTTCTGCTACTGGGCAAGTCCCATTCTCTCTCTGCTTCCGCTCCCATCCTTTGTCTGGATGGACTGTAAATTCTTTGTGGCAGGGATAGTCTTTTCCTGTGTGTCTGTACAGTGATTACCACAATGGGGCCTAAATGTTGGCCGGGGTCTCTAAACACTGCTGTGATCTAAATGAATATTAGCCTGTGAAACAGTCTCCCAAAGGGTGTGGTGTACAGACCTTTTCCGGAGATATTTAAAGCTAGACTCCATAGCATAGAAAATGGTTTGCTTTGGCAGGGAGATGAGATAGATAGCCTAGTAAGGTTATTTATTTATTTTTTGTCTGCTACTTCTATTTTTACACAAGGTAGACAAATAGCTCCATAAAAGCCTGAGAAAGCTGAGCTACAGGCTGCCTGGTTTCTCTTCCAGAGTGTATGACCTCACTAGAGCTATAACTAGCCACTCTCCATCACCACCAACAAGGCCAATAATGCCTATTTGTTTTTAAAAATAATTAGTAGTGTGAAAAATCCAGTGCTAGTTTTAGTGAGAACCCTCTTTCAGCTATGACTACTTTATTTCAGCTAAGGATGTATTCTGTAGGTACAAAAGATTTGCACCTTTCATTCTCATTAAGGCAAACCGGGTTACGTGATGGGACTATCTTCCTCATTGTCCCCTACATTTGGATGATCAGAAACCACAGTGAACACATAATTTAACATGGTTGAATCATCACACCAATTAAGTCACATAAGAATAGTAAGATTGTGAAGTGCAGCCTGCAGTTGTCCAGTCCAAAGGAAGTTGTTGTGAATTGTGTTTGTAATCAGAAGTAGAAATGTCACTGCTCTACTTGATTAAAGTCTAGAGCATTTACTAAGGTTTAATGAAAAATGTAAGGCACCTGATGAGAGTGCTCCTCACGGTGCTTCTCTGTGTACTGAACTAGCACTTCTCACTCATGCACATGACCATTACACACTTCACTTTTTTATAGGTTTCAGAATAGCAGCCGTGTTAGTCTGTATTCACAAAAAGAAAAGGAGTACTTGTGGCACCTTAGAGACTAACAAATTTATTTAAGCATAAGCTTTTGTGAGCTACAGCTCACTTCATCGGATGCCACTTTTTTATAGACACACAAGGCGGATTTCCTGGATTCTATTTGGCTAAGTCAGAATTAGTGGTTCTTTGGTTCTCTGGTTCTTTGCCTGAGTAGTCAGTCTCTCAAATGTTGCTGGATTCTAGGAGAGAATTCAGATGCTACTGTAAGATCCTAGATGGCAGTGCTGCAAAGGGGCCCTGGGCCAGTCCATTCACCCTATACTCGGGTAGGATTGCTCTCGACCCCAGCCAAGATTCCAGCCCTGCAAAGACTTAAGAAAGCAAGTCACTTTACTAATGTGAGTAGTCCTGTTGAAGTCAGTGGGGCTACTCACAAGAGTAAAGATATACTTAAGCCTTTGCAGGATCAGAGTCTAATTTACTATTGCACTTTCTCAGGGAAGTAAATGCAAGTGGAAATCAGATGGAGGAGGTGAGGGAAGAAGCATAGTTAGGGCCCTACCAAATTCAGGGCCATGAAAAACACATCAGGGACTGCAAAATCTGGTCTTTTGTGTGCCTTTATGCTATACTATACAGATTTCACAGGGGAGACCAGCGTTTCTCAAATTGGGGGTCCTGACCCAAAAGGGAGTTGAAGGGGGTTGCGGTACTGCCACCCTCACTTCTGCGCTGCCTTCAGAGTTGGGCGGCCATAGCGCGGTGACTGTTGGCCAGGCGCCCAGCTCTGAAGGCAGCGCCCCACCAGCAGCCGCGCAGAACTAAGGGTGGCAATACCATACCATGCCACCCTTACTTCTGCACTGCTGCCTTCAGAGCTGGGAAGCTGGACCGTGGTGGCTGCTGACTGAAGGCCCAGCTCTGCAGGCAGCAGCGCAGAAGGAAGGGTGGCAATGCCATACCAGGCCATCCTTCCTTCTGCACTACTGCTGGCGGTGGCTCTGCCTTCAGAGATGGGCTCCTGGCCAGCAGCCACTGCTCTCCGACTGCCCAGCTCTGAAGGCAACATCGCTGCCAGCAGCAGTGCACAGGTAAGGGTAGCAGTACCGCAACCCCCACCCCCCCCACAATAACTTTGTGAGCCCCCCCCACAACTTCTTTTTGGGTCAGGCCTTCTACAATTACAACTCCGTGAAATTTCAGATGTAAATAGCTGAAATAATGAAATTTACAATTTTTAAAATCCTATGACTGTGAAATTGGCTAAAATGGACTGTGAATTTGGTAGGGCCCTAAGCATAGTCTGTGCTGCATTTCCCAACCGCACTCTCCCTGGGGCAGAGGGAAGGGGTGACTGTGGGGGACAGAGGGAGTGCAGGGGAGTGGGGCAGCATGAGGAATGGAGGGGGTGCAGATGTGACGCAGGGAGCAGGAGGAAATAAATGGGATACAGAGGAGCAGGGGGAGGGCATTAGGAGATGGGGGGTGCAATGGAGGGGGCAGTGTGAGGAGATGGAGGGGTACAGGGCTGGAGGCATGAGGAGATGGAGGGGTGTAGGGGAGAGTGGCAGTGTGAGGGGATGGAGGGGTGCGGGGCAGGGGGCATGAGGAGATGGAATGGTGCAGGGGAGGCATGAGGAGATGGAAGGGTGCACAAAAGTAGGGCGGTGTGTGGAGATGGAGGGGCACAGTCATTGTGAGGAGATGGAGTGGGTCAGAGAGGGAGAATGATGAAGAGTAGGATGCTGTGGGAGGAAAGATGTGGGTCAAGTGAATCCAGGCAGGGAGAGCAGACTGTACGGGAGCATGGAGAGGGAATGTGAGTGAGGCAACTGCTAAGCCAAGGGATAGGAGAGGATAAGCAGAGACCCCTCCGATTGATGGACAAGGGGGCCTTCTGCTTTCCTGGGCATGTTTAAGGCTGAATTGTGATGATCTCACATAGATTGGGGCCAAGCAGCTTTTCCTAATGGATAAAACATCAGAAAGCATCCTGACTTCTTTTTGTTCATTATTATCTTAAATCTGATGATTTTTAAGCCAGTCATGATTTTGGGGCATCTGATGAGTCTTGGATGCTAGGGTCTGACAAACAAAAGACCCAAGAGGCATCAGTTCCTTCCGCTTTGAAGAGCTGCTTCTTCTCATGACATTTGTGCATCTCTTGGGGACACTCACTCCCTTACCAGCTTCAGGCCCAGACCAAGTAAATCAGGACAAAAGATCATAACCTCTCCAAATTCAATTTCAAAACTAGGCTTTCCAGCCAAAGGCAGTGGATTCCTGAGCACATTCCTGCATTATATGTTTAAACTCTGTATTGCAATCACAACACTATTTTGTAAAATAAAATAAGTAGACCAAATGCTGGCCATGACCCGCACTGCAGTATGTGAGTCTTCCCTCCAGCGTTCCCAGTGCATTTGAGCTTGAATGCTATGAGCACAGCCCAGAAGTTTAGGGGAGAGTGGGGAGAACAATTCCTTTCTCCAAGTGTATAATCAAGGGGATCCTGTCTTCTTCTGGGCAAGATTTGGTTTGGAATTCTCTCCCCCTCCTTCTGCCAGCTGCTGCTTTTGAAAGCCTGTTCTGGCCCTCTCCAGGCAGTGAACACAGGAGGGGAGATAGTAACTCAGACTACCAGCAGCTATTGCAGCCAGGAAACAGGTGTTCTCCTTTGCTCTCTCCAAATCAAAGGCTTAGAACAAGCTGATGCTCTGTGATAGCCTGGGCCAGCTATTCTCTGCTGGCCCCATTGCTTTCTGCTCTCATGTGGGAAGGGACAGGAGCCCCCTGTCCTTCTGGTTGTAAAGATATTGGGCCTGATTCTCCAGTTGCTGTTACCTGTGTACGTGAGGATCAGCTCCCTTGACTGCAGTGGAGTTACACGGATGTAACAACCAGTATGACCGATCCCAGGCATTCACAAATCATGAGTCAGACCCCTGGAAAATAAGGAGATTGTCTTAAAAATCAGGAGATTTTTAAAATAACAAATGTCAGGTCCTTATTACAGTAAAAGCTGTGTTATCTGGCACTTTACCAACCAAAAAGCTCTAGAAATGAGCATTTCTGATACCCATTAAAAGTCCAGTTGGTGCAGGGCTGGCAGGCTCTCTACTTGGCTCCGCATGGTTCCCCGGAAGCGGCAACATGTCTGTGCTGCTCCTAAGTGGAGGAACAGCCACAGGGGTTCCATGCGCTGCCCTCACCCCGCCCCGAGCACTGGCTCTGCAGCTCCCATTGGCTGGGAACCCCGGCCAATGGGAGCTGTGGGGGCGGCGCCTGCGGGCAGAGGCAGCGCACAGAGCCGCCTGGCCACGCCCCCGCCTAGGAGCAGCAAGGACATGTCACTGCTTCCGGGGAGCTGCCCAAGGTGAGCACCGACCAGATCCAGCACCCCAAAACCCCTCCCACGCCCCAACCCCCTGCCCTGAGCCCCCCTCCCACACCCAAACTCCCTCCCTCTTAGTTAACTGGAATTTTTGACTTACCGGCATCCCCTATTCCCCCAACATGCTTTTACTGAATTTGCCTTCCAGTTTTTGAGTCCTTAGGAGGTCACATTTTCAAGCTTTTCTCCACTACCATGAAGACTAGAAACGATCTACTTTTTTTTATTTATTTTAAATGGGAGCTGCAATTTCCATGTAGTCGCAGGACTCCAAGTGTTGGGGTCTAAGGAAATATTGCAAGTCTTGTGATAACATCATGAATGTTAGTAGCATGTAGAAAGAGTGTAAAGGCAATGAGATCCAGGCCCATTCTGAAAGTGAACACTGAGCCTTGTTCCCATGGCAGTACTCCCACTTTATACTGGTGTACTCCCTTGACTGCCCTAGTGTAAAGCTGGAGTAACAGTGATGAATCAGGTCCTCTAAAGGTAAAATATTAACATTCTGCCCCCCCCACACACACACACACTATAGTCACAAAAGCCTCCCACTGAGCAGAAATGCTGTGGTTCTGTGTGATGAGTGTGTGGAAAGTAGGACCCTGATTGGCAGGTAGTGATCGCTCTATCGGGGATTGATTTATCGTGTCTTGCTAGACGCTATAAATCAATCCCCGAATCGATGCCTGTACTCCACCTGGGCAGGAGGAGTAAGTGGAGTCAATGGGGGAGCCGCCGCAGTCGACTCGCCTCCGTGAGGATGGCCAGGTAAGTCGAACTAAGATACTTCGACTTCAGCTATGGAAATAGCATAGCTGAAGTTGCGTATCTTAGTTTGAACCCCTGCCCCAGTGTAGCCCCAGGCCTATGAGGCATTTGGTGGCATGGCAATGCAGGAGAGCTGTCAGTGGACCCATCCCTGCTCAGACCTAAAGATCTGAACCCCCAACAAGGGGGCACGTAGGCAACACAGTAGTGGCCAGCCAACTGCTCTACACCAACCCACCCTGTAGCGGAGGAGAAACGGCCTCTGCTCTGCTGAGGAAGGGGTCAGGAGAATTACCCAGCGCCCCCATTAAGAGTGAAGAATTATGTCTCCTGAGTGGGCCCTCTCCCTATGGCTGCACAGGGGGCTGTCCATAAATTACCTAACGTGTTGTAGATAGATCCTTAATTTTGCATGACAGAGTCTTTGTTTCAGTGTTACAAAGTCTTACAAGGGGGCAGGTAAGTTTTGAAAATCACCAAAAAAGGTATTATGTAATTTATGGATACCCCTAAGATGCCCAGCCACCTCTCCTGGGTCAGAGGAGGGGAGGTTTTGCTAGCCAGACTGGCTTTAGTTAAAGAGAAGCCTTTAGTGAAACCCCCCAGGCTTCACTATGAGAAGAGCCCCTGTATTTGAAGGGTGACGACAGTAAATGCCAAGAAGGGTGCAGAACTGGGGGACAAAGGGGTGTGACTAGTACACAGGGATGGAGTGTAGGAAAGCTAACAGATTGCTCAGAAGGAAGTTTCCTGTCCCAGTGAGATCCATTAGGCTGTGGGATATTCTGTTCAGGGGTGTTCTGGGTGTCCCATTGTTTGAAAGACATAAATAACAATAGTAACAGGTTGCAGAAAGTGGCTGTGTGCTGGCAAGCAGCAGATGATCTGAAGAGGCCTTTTCCATCTTTAATTTCTATAGGTCTAAAATGGCTTTTTCCTTTGCAACTTTCAGTAGAGTCAGTATTGCATAGGGCACTAGTATGTTCTCCTCAGTTCTTGGGCTGTGCTCTGCAGACGCACAGCTGATGGTGTGCTGGGAAGGTTGGGAGACTGAGGTTCCCCCAGGAGAGGACTGCTTCTATGAAATGTTCCAGAACTACTGTGCTGGGGGAGCTATGTATTATATTAATAAAACAAAGCCCTCCCTTAAAAAAACATAATTTAGATTCCAAAGTCAAGCATTTATGCAGCCTTAACTCAGCCCCCTGCATGGGTGCACTATGATATATATGGTCACATACAGACTTGGCATTCCATGTTGACCAAATTCAACTTCTGGTATAAACAGGCACAGCTACTGTTGAGGTCAGCCAGAGGTGTGGCACCTATGGGAGGTCTGAATTTGGTCCTGACTAAATGCCAAACTGGTGATATTACCCTCATTTCACACATCCACTGAATGATCAATTGACGTGCTGTTTGACTTCCCCCACCTTACATCCCCACTGAGTTTGTCCCAGAAGCATCTAAGGAAGCTTTTCTTTCTTTCTTTCTCTCTCTCTCTCTGCCAAATTCTGTTGTCCGTTACAATGTATAAATCCAAAGCAACATCCCAGAAGCCATTGGAGCTACTCCAGATTTATACCGGTGCTGCTGACAGCAGAAACTTGGCCTTGATGTTTTACATACAGTAGTTCCAACAGTGCAGTCCAGCAGCTTGTTACGCACCTAGTTCACATATGAAGCAGGCACCAACAGTGTAAACTCCTTTGCATGCCCTTGCTGTAATTTATCTTGTCAATCCTACCTACTCTACACCTTGTGTCAGCAACTATCCCTGTGCTAAAAGAAAAGGAGGACTTGTGGCACCTTAGAGACGAACCAATTTATTTGAGCATAAGCTTTCATGAGCTACAGCTCACTTCATCATACTCTATCATTAAAAAAGGGACAGAGAATACGACGGAGAATATCTTATTGCCCTTATATAAATCCATGGTACGTCCACATCTTGAATACTGCGTACAGATGTGGTCCCCTCATCTCAAAAAAGATATACATTAGAAAAGGTTCAGAAAAGGGCAACTAAAATGATTAGGTGTTTGGAACCAATCCCATATGAGGACAGATTAAAGAGGCTAGGACTTCTCAGCTTGGAAAAGATGAGACTAAGGGGGGATATGATAGAGGTCTATAAAATCATGAGTGGTGTGGAGAAAGTGAATAAGGAAAAGTTATTTACTTGTTCCCATAATATAGGAACTAGGGGCCACCAAATGAAATTAATGGGCAGCAGGTTTAAAACAAATAAAAGGAAGTTCTTCTTCACTCAGCGCACAGTCAACCTGTGGAACTCCTTGCTGAGGAGGTTGTGAAGGCTAGGACTATAACAGGGTTTAAAAGAGAACTGGATAAATTCATGGAGGTTAAGTCCATTTATGGCTATTAGCCAGGATGGGTAAGGAATGGTGTCCCTAGCCTCTGTTTGTCAGAGGGTGGAGGTGGATGGCAGGAGAGAGATCACTTGATCATTACCTGTTAGGTTCACTCCCTCTGGGGCACCTGGCATTGGCCACTGTCAGTAGACAGGATACTGGGCTGGATGGATCATTGGTCTGACCCAGTGTGGCCGTTCTTATGTTCTTATGTTCCAAACTCAGGGCTTGGCTACACTTGTGAGTTACAGCGCATTAAAGGAGCCCCGGGCGCACTAGCTCACTACCCATCCACACTGGCAAGGCACGTAGAGCACACTGACTCTGCGGCTGGTCTGCTCCTGGTACTCCACCTCGGCGAGTGGAATAACATTTTGGGCGCCCCCACGGGAGCGCTGCGGCACCAGTGTGGACGCCCTGGTCCTATAGTGCGCTCTGATCGGCCTCCAGAAGTGTCCCACAATGCCTGTTCTAGCCTCTCTGGTCATCACTTTGAACTCTACTGCCCTGCCCTCAGGTGATCAACTGCCAGACCCGCCCTTTAAATTCTCTGAGAATTTTGAAAATCCCCTTCCTGTTTGCTCAGCCAGGCGTGGAGTGCTGTCAGGTGACCATGCCTCCACACACCAGGCGATCCCCAGTATGGAGCAATGGTGAGGTGCTGGAACTCATCAGTTTTTGGGGGAGGAAGCTGTGCAGTCCCAGCTGTGCTCCAGCCATAGGAATTACGATACCTTCAGGCAGGTATCAAGGGACATGATGGAAAGGGGCCATGACCGGGACGCCCTGCAGTGCAGGGTTAAAGTGAAGGAGCTGTGGAATGCCCACCACAAAGCCCTCAAGGCGAACAGCCGCTCCAGTGCTGCCCCTGCGACCTGCCGTTTCTACAAAGAGCTGGACACAATACTTGTGGGCAACCCCACCTCCAGTCCGAGTACCACTGTGGACACTTCAGAGCCCAGTTCAACAAGGGGGGAGGAGGACAAGCAAAGTGGGAGTGAGGGTGCTGAGGCAGAGGAAGACACCCCGGAATCCCTAAATGCATGCAGCCAGGAGCTGCTCTCAAGCCAGGAGGAAGGTAGCCAGTCACGGCGGCCGGTGCTTGGGGAAGGACAAACACTAGAGGAGGTTCCCAGTAAGTGGCTTTTATTTTGGGAAAGAAGTTATTCGGTGCAGACTCTTGGGGCGAGGAGGGTTAGGGCTGCATGCATGCCTAGATGCGGAATAGGGCGTTGATGTGCTCTCTCACATCATGGTAATCGACCTCAGCGATCTCTTCAAAGGTCTCATCCAGAACTTGGGCAATGAGCTTGCGCAGGTTTCTCGGGAGAGCCACTGTGTTCCTTGTCCCAGTAAGGCTAACTTGTCTGCACCACTGTGCCGTGAGGGGCGAGGGGACCATTGCTGCCCCCAGCAAGCTGCATATGGGTCAGGGCGGAAGCCGCATTGCAGTAGAAGACCCTCCCTTGCTTCCCAGGTCACCCTCAGCAGAGAGATATCTTCCAGGACGAACTCCTGTGGAAAATGTGGGGACAGTGTTTAGTATAGCGGCCCCCTGCCGCTGTTGGCTTTCCCCAAGGCACAGAAACCCAGAGGACAGTACAGCCGTGAAACAATCAGTCACGCTTGACCCTGTGCTTACTCCTCTCAGCGGTCCATTATGCTTATCAGCCGATCTGTGCTTTGTTGCTGGAGCACCACGCTTTTGTGCCGGCACTCCTCATTCTGCTGGTGGATCCTCCTTTCACTATCCCGCCACTCCTGCACTTTTCAATTTTCATTACTTGAATGCTGCATTACTTCATGCAACATGTCTTCCTTGCTTCTACGTGGCCTCTTTCTGATTCTTTGGAGTCTTTCGGCCAGTGATAACATGGATAGCTGAGATCTCAAGGTTGCATCTGTAAAGGCAAAATGCAACACCTAACAGAGGCAGCATTGTTCACACCAGACAGAGCAATGATTCCCCCATACTTAAGGGCAAGTACAGTCTACACAATAGCATAATTTGACCATCCCAAAGTGAGCACACATAACCCATGGGAGCTCCAAAATGGTGACTCGATCTAGGTGCTCGTAGCCATGCAGGCGGAGCACTACCGTGCCCAACCCCCCCTTGCAGCCCTTGTCCCAAAATTTTTTCCCTTGTGCCCCCATGTCACCTCCAACCCACTTGCCCCAATATCTGGATTCTTACCACCACCAGCTGCCTCCAACACCCGTAGCTTCACTACCCAGCCCTGAAAACTACAACCTTACCCACTGCACTTAACCCCCATCACCATGCAATACAACCATCCTGAAGTGCAGCACTCATTGCACAGCAGTCCAGACAGGAAGGCTGAGTATGATAACAGGACATACGCAAATCTGTGATTGTACTGTTCCCCACCCCACCCCGTTGCCCTTTCTGTTTCCCAAGCAGTTGTGTTTCTTTTCAGTAAATGAATTTTCTTTTCAATAAATGAATTTTTGGCTTTGAAAACATTCTTTATTATTGCATAAAGTAAAAGATACCTTAGCCCAGGAAAGAAACAGGCACTTCAAGTCAGCATAGCAAACACAGATTCCTACTAACATTGGAACCACTGCACTTCACTCCCATGCAGGGCACCAGATATTACTGGTGGCTTTCAGCCTCAAATTGCTCCCTCAGTGCATCCCTAATCCTTGCAGCCCCACGCTGGGCCCCTCTAATAGCCCTGCTCTCTGGCTGTTCAAATTCAGCCTCCAGGTATTGAACCTCCGAGTTCCATGCCTCAGTGAATTGTTCACCCTTCCCTTCACAAATGTTATGGAGGGTACAGCACGCGGATATAACTGCGGGGATGCTGTCATCGGCCAGGTCCAGCTTCCCATACAGAGAGCACCAGCGGCCCTTTAAACGGTCAAAAGCACACTCCACAGTCATTCTGCACCAGCTCAGCCTTTTGTTGAACCGCTCCTTGCTGCTGTCAAGGCTCCCTGTGTAAGGTTTCATGAGTCACAGCATTAAAGGGTAAGTGGGGTCTCCAAGGATCACAATGGGCATTTCGACTTCCCCTACGGTGATCTTCTGGTCTGGGAAAAAAGTCCCAGCTTGCAGCTTCCTGAACAGGCCAGTGTTCCAAAAGATGTGTGCGTCATGCACCTTTCTGGGCCAGCCTGTGTTAATGTCAATGAAACGCCCATGGTGATCCACAACCGCCTGGAGAACCATAGAGAAATACTCCTTCCGATTAACATACTCAGAGACTAGGTGGGCTGGTGCCAGAATTGGAATATGTGTGCCATCTATCGCCCCTCCGCAGTTAGGTAAACACATTTGTGCAAAGCCATCCACAGTGTCATGCATGTTACCCAGAGTCACGGTTCTTCTGAGCAGGATGTGATTAATGGCCCTGCAAACTTGCATCAACATGATTCCAACAGTCGACTTCCCCACTCCAAACTGGTTAGCGACTGATCGGTAGCTGTCTGGAGTTGCCAGCTTCCAGATTACAATAGCCACCCACTTCTCCACCATCAGGGACACAATCTTGTGTCTTTGCACCACAGAGTGGGGGCAAGCTCCTCACACAGTCCTGTGAAAGTGGCTTTTCTCATCCGAAAGTTTTGCAGCCACTGCTCGACATCTCAGACTTGCATGACGATGTGATCCCACCACTCAGTGCTTGTTTCCCGAGGCCAAAAGCAGCGTTCCACGGTGGTGAGCATGTCCATGAATGCGACAAGCAAACTCATGTCATATGCGTTACTCGAGTCGATATCATCATCGGAGCCCTCACTGTCACTTTGGATCATAAGGAATAACTCGACTGCCAAACGTGACATGCTGACGAGAGTCGTCAGCATACTCCTCAGCAGTTCGGGCTCCATTCCTGCAGACCTAAAGGGAAGACAGAGCGCGCAGTACAAAAAACGTTGAAAGATGGCGCCAGATGTGGATGGAAGCATAGGGATTGCTGGGATGAAAACTGATGCATCACGGGGCATTGGGACAGGACCCAGAATGTCCCGCATTCCCCACCCCCTTCCCACAAGCCACAGCGCCAGAATGGGAAGAGGTGCTCTGTGGGACAGCTGCCCATAATGCACCGCTGCAAGTGCTGCAAATGTGGCCACGCCAGTGCGCTTGTAGCTGTCAGTGTGGACAGACTGCAGCGCTTTCCCTACTGTGCTCTCCGAAGGCAGGTTTAACTCAAAGCGCTCTACATCTGCAAGTGTAGCCATGCCCTCAGATGGGTAGCATTTCACACCCACTTTGCATTGTGACAGCCACCATCTTGGCTGACACACTGGGGATCTCTAGAGCTAAAAGCAGGAGCCGCCACAGTTTGAGCTAAGGAGCCAGTGCTCTTTAGCTGGGGCTGTAATAGACTCATATTATGTCTGGATTGGCACAGACAGGGACCTGTAACCCACACTCACCAGTGGAATATACACTCACTGGCCCTGATTCAACAGAGCATTTAAGCATGTGCTTTACTTTTAAGTAATGGGGCTTAAGCACATGCTTAAGTGCTTTGCCAAATTGGGGCCTCTCTGCACTTGTATAAGCAGCTCCAAATGGTTCAGGCAGGGAATGATCAAACCCCATGTTCCAAGATCTGTAATCCAGGTTTGATCTTTTCCTACATACCGGGCCCTTGTTCAGGTATATTTTGTGGTCTCACAGTATGCACCTGGGATGTCTGATATTGTACTGCATGGCCCTGAAGAGAACTATGGTGTATCAAGGAAACTAAAGCCACTAACTGACTTGCAAAATTAAATTGTCAGGAGGAAGAAAGATTTAAAGTGTAGAGGAACCCTAATTAAACACTCAGTTATCAGTTAATTATCAGTTAGTTAATAGAATTAGTTATATTCTGATGATAAAAATAAGGGCTGCGTTTGACAGTGGGTTTAATACCTGGCAAGAGAACAAAATACCCAGCCCTGACTGATCACCAGTGCATTGTTTTAGCAATTAATTAATTCCCCCTGAGGCTGAAGGACATATTTGTCAAGGCCCATTGTAAGGAGGTGAGAGGACAGCGTAAGAGTGGGGGAAAGGAAGGATATAGAAAGAAAAACACACTGTAGGAGAGAAAATAAAAAGGGAAGTGTGTACAGCACCGGTGTACAGTGCTGAAACAGTTCAAACAGGAATTAATTCAGGGAAGTCCCATGGCCTGTGCGATGCCAGAGGTCAGACTAAATGATAACACTAGTCCTTTCTGGCCATAGAATATATGAATCATGCCCATCCCTTCTCACAGCCATGCAGCAAAATCCTGCAATCCATGTTTCTGCCCATCAGTGATGCTGCAGTCCCTGTAAGATGACCCGTGAGAACCATGCAAGAAGGTGAATGAAAACCTAATCAGGAGCAATGGGGTAAAACTAAAAAAAGGAAAATATAGGCTGAATATCAGTGAGGTCTATTGGTTGGAGAAACAGTCTCCTATGAGACATGATGAAGCCTCATCCCTGGAATCATTCAGTACTAACCTGGACAGAGCACTTAGGAACACACTGTAGTAGGGAGTGGCCGTGCACCAGGATGGATGGAACGAGCTAGTGAACTAACACGGCTTTGCCATCTCTTGCTTCTAAGACAAGGGGCCACTTCCTTAGCTGTTGTAAATGGTCACCACTCCATTAAGCTCAGTGGGGCTCTGACAATTGACACCAATTGAGGATCTTTTTCTGTATGTTTAAGAACAGAAAATTTCTTACCCAGTAATTTTATTTCTGCTAGCAGCATCTCCCACAGTTTTGCTGTGTTCGAGCCACTCTTCTCTGCAGCTTCTGGAGGCAGTTTAAAACTGTACCGCAGCTTGTGCTGGCTACGTCCTCTTCTTCTGCTTGCCGCCAGTTGAGTTATTCCAAAGCTGTGTGAAACACGCATTGAGAAAATTATTTATAACCATAACATCTATGTCAAAGTCATTACCATGTTGAGAGTTGGCCTGGTGTACATAGATACATAGGCCAAATAAAATGCTGACCCTTGACAGAAAGCCATCAAGGATGGGTAGAATTGTGGGAGATACTGCTAGAAGAAAGGAAAACATCAGCTAAGAAATTTTCCATTCTGTGTCCCACTGTCTCCCACAATTCTGCTATACCTGGGAAGTAGAGAGCAGTGATCAGGAGTACTGAGGGACAAGAAAAGATAAACAAAAGAAGATATAGTTAGGTAAACCCCCTCCTTAAGGATTGTCCAAAAGGCAAGGCTATTACTGGAGCACCTTCCTGACGAAAGAGGTGTCTGTGGAGGACAGAAAGTCCACTTTGTAATGTTTGATATAACCAACAACCATGTGGCTGCTCTGCATATCTCTGCGATGAAGGCCCATGCTCACTTGTTCCATGAGATGGCCCTAGATCTCACAGAGTGTGGCCTGGCTCCTTCTAGAACAGGAGCTCCTAGCACTTTGTAAACCTCAACAATGCATAATCTGACCCACCTAGCGACAGATAGCCTTAAGACTCTGAGCCCTTGGCATTTTGGATTAAAGGAGACAAAAGGGTACATGACCTTGTGGATTCTGTGCACTTGAGGTAGAGTTTCAGTGCTCTTCTAACATCTAAAGTGTGCCACACTTCTGGGATGGATTTGGGCAGAAGGAAAGAAGGACATTTTTCTGTGACGTACGGAAAGGAAAGTTCACCTTGGGAAGAAAGGACTGCAGAGTTCTCAGTGCTACTTTGTCATCATGGAACACACAATAGGGTTCTTGCATAGATAGGACTGCCAACTCTGGAATTCACCTAGCAGGCATGATGCTGACCAGAAAACAGGTTTTCATGGAGAGATTAAATGCTGATATAGAAGTCAGTCTCAAAAGAGCGAGTGGTTAGGGCCTTCAACACCAATGGTAGGTCTCATTTAGGGAAGACTGGTCTGACTGCTGGTCTGGCCAGTCTGACTGCTCTGAGAAATCTGCTGCCCAAGGATCCCGTTAATAGACCACTAATGGTCATAGAATCACAGAAGATTAGGGTTGGAAGAGATCTCAGGAGGTCATCTAGTCCAACCCCCTGCTCAAAGCAGGACCAACCCCAACTAAATCATCCCAGCCAGCACTTTGTGGTGGCCAATACCTGGCATGCTAAGGTGCTGGATTGAAGAGCTTTATCCACATCTTCTTGAAGAAAGTCCAGAATAGCTGGAATTCCAGGATGTCTTGAATTAACACTGCACTTCTGGCACAACAGACTGAACTTGGTCTAGATGGAGGAATGGACTTTTATTGTGGAGACTTTCCTGGACACGAGAGAGGCCTTGTCATAAATATAAAGGGAAGGGTAACCACCTTTCTGTATACAGAGCTATAAAATCCCTCCTGGCCAGACGCAAAACCCTTTCACCTGTAAAGGGTTAAGAAGCTAAGGTAACCTTGCTGGCACCTGACCCAAAATGACCAATGAGGGGACAAGATACTTTCAAATCTGGAGGGGGCAGGGAACAAAGGGTTCTGTCTGTCTGTGTGACGTTTTTGCCGGGAACAGATCAGGAATGCAGCCTCTCCTGTAAAGTTAGTATGTAATCTAGCTAGAAAATGCGTTAGATTTTCTTTTGTTTAATGGCTTGTAAAATAAGCTGTGCTGGAGGGAATGTATATTCCTGTTTTTGTGTCTTTTTGTAACTTAAGGTACCTAGAGGGATTCTCTATGTTTTGAATCTTATTACCCTGTATTTTCCATCCTGATTTTACAGAGGTGATTCTTTTAACTTTTCTTTAATTAAAATTCTTTTTTTAAGAATCTCTTTGATTTTTCCTTGTTCTTAAGATCCAAGGGTTTGGGTCTGTGTTCACCTGTACCAACTGGTGAGGATTATTATCAAGCCTTCCCCAGGAAAGGGGGTGTAGGGCTTGGGGGGATATTTTGGGGGAAGATGTCTCCAAGTGGTCTCTTTCCCTGTTCTTTGTTTAAAACGCTTGGTGGTGGCAGCATACTGTTCAAGGACAAGGCAAAGTTTGTACCTTGGGGACTTTTTTAACCTAAGCTGGTAAGAATAAGCGTAGGGTTCTTTCATGCGGGTCCCCACATCTGTAACCTAGAGTTCAGAGTGGGGAAGGAATATTGACAGGCCTTTTGCTGGTAATGGTTCCCTTTCAATAACCAGGCTGTCCACTGAAGATGGTCTGGGTCTGGATGGAGAAAAGGGCCTTGGGAAAGAATGTCTAGTCTGAGTGGCAGCTGTAACAGTGATTCTAGTTTTAGCTCCATCAGATCGAAGGATGAGGGCCTCTTTTGTCTGTACAGAGTTGTTATAATGACCTTTGCTTGTTCATGCTTTATCTTTTGGAATACTTTCCTAATGAGAGAGAAGGGTAGGAATGCATATAGCACACATTGCGGCCATCTGTGCAACAGGGCATCTGCTGCCATGGACATGGGATCCGCTTCTCTGGTGAAGTATTTCAGCTGTTTGGTGTTTTTGCAACTTGCAAACAGATCAACTGAGGGGAAACTGAACTTCTTTGAGATCAGATTGAAGACTTCCTGTTTCAGGCACCATCCTGAGTTGTCGACTGTATTTCTGCTTTCTGATTCAGCTCCCCTTTTACGTGTATCGCCATTAGGGAAGGTAGGGTCTTTTCTGCCCATTCCAATATCTCCATTGCTTCTTCATGTGGAGCTACAGTCCTTATTACCCCTTGGCTGTTTATGTATGCAACTGTGGTTGTATTGTCTGACTGGACCAGCACTTTATTGCCCTGTAGGTAGCTCTGGAGTCTCCTGAGAGCCAGCTTGATGGCTCTGAGCTCCAGGAGATGGATACTGTGTTTCCTGTTCTTGGGGCTCCAGAGGTATGCTCCCCAACCTAGCAAGCTGGCATAGGTTGCGAGAAGCAAAGTCCTCAGAAACTGCTCACTATGCTAGAGAGCAGATTACCTGACTCAGGATCATCACCTGATCTGTCAAGTATTCTGGAGACTGGTGCATCCTTTCAGAAGGAGGCCTGGAGACCCTTGATGTGGGGTCTTGCCCATGCAGTGACCCCTGTGCATGACACCAGGTAGCCCAGTAGTTGAAGGCACTGAGCTATGGTTGGCTTGGTGCACGTACGCAGGATGGAGATGAGATACTGGATCCTCCAGAACCTGTTGAGTGAGAGGTAGGTCTTCTCCAGTGAGGTGCCTATGTCCACTCCCAATTGGGTTATCAATGGGATCAAGGAACTTTTCTTGATGTTTATCAGAAAGCCGTAGGCTTGCAGGAGGTCCAGAGTTCGCAATGTGGCATATTGCACCACAGGCTGGGTCGGAACTCTGATTAGAATTTCATCCAGAAAGGGCTATACATCAGTCCCCTGCACCCTAACCCTGGCTATGACCAGCACTGGCATCTTCGTAAAGACCCTTGGGGCTGACGAGAGACCGAATGGGAGATTCAGTACTGATAGTGCTCTGTGCCATAAGCAAATCTCAGAAGCCTGCAAATGGGGTTGTGAATGCATCCCTGAGGTCCACTGAGGTTAGGAGATCCCCCTGATGCGAGATGACACCGCAGAAGGGTCTTCATCTGGAAATTTTGTTTTCTTCATCCACTTGCTGAGCGTTCTGAGATGTAGCATGGCTCTGACTCCTCATGTGTGCTTCTGAACTATGAAGAGGGTAGAGTAGAGCCCTGAGAACTATTCTTCTGAGCTAACTCCTTCTGTCACTCCTGTGTCCAGGAGATGAGAGATTTCATTCCAGATCAGTTCGCACTTAGGGGTATTGGTGCCGTTGGGGAAATGGATGAAGAAGGGGTGGGCTGGAGCAGAGAGTATCCCTGCCTTAATAGCTCTCTTACCCATTTGTCAGTGGTTGATATGAACCATTCTTCTGAGAAACAGGAAATACCGTCTCTTGGATTTAGTTCTGGGATGCAGCCTTGAAAGCTTTAATTGAGTGGAAATAAACATGACACATTCATTTGGATTTCGCTTTCTATTTGAAGAAATTAATAGCAGGTTTGCAGTGCAGTCCTACAAAAAAGGAGATTAAACAGAGCCCATTCTTCTCCTTCCTGAAATACTGCTTGTGTTTAATACACTGTGAAGCCTGAGGGTCAGCATTTAGGGCCAGATTTTCTAAACAACTCAGTACGTAACGACTCCCATCTGGGCACGTAAATGACATGACCAGATCTTCCAGTCCCTGGAAAAATCATGGAGCAGGTCCTCAAGGAATCAATTCTGAAGCACTTAGAGGAGAGAAAAGTGATCAGGAACAGTCAGCATGGATTCACCAAGGGCAAGTCATGCCTGACTGATCTGATTGCCCTCTGTGATGAGATAACTGGCTCTGTGGATGAGGGGAAAGCACTGGACATGTTATTCCTTGACTTTAGCAAAGCTTTTGACACGGTCTCCCACAGTATTCTTGCCAGCAAGTTAAAGAATTACCTCAAGGGGGATTCCATAGAAGATGAATCTAGACTGTTCTCAGTGGTAGCAGATGACAGAATGAGGAGTAATGGTCTCAACTTGCAGTGGGGTAGGTTTAGGTTGGATATTAGGAAAAACTTTTTCACTAGGAGGGTGGTGAAGCACTGGAATGGGTTACCTGGGGAGGTGGTAGAATCTCCTTCCTTAGAGGCTTTTAAGGTCAGGCTTGACAAAGCCCTGGCTGGGATGATTTAATTGCTTTGAGCAGGGGCTTGGACTAGATGACCTCCTGAGGTCCGTTCCAACCCTGATATTCTATGATTCTATGATTTCTATTCTATGATACCTCTCCTCCCAGTTCAGTGTCATCTGCAAACTTGCTGAGGGTGTAATCCACGCCATCCTACAGATCATTAATGAAGATATTGAACAAAACCGGCCCCAGGACCGACCCTTGGGGCACTCCGCTTGATACCGGCTGCCAACTAGACATGGAGCCATTGATCACTACCCGTTGAGCCCAACGATCTGGCCAGCTTTCTATCCACCTTGTAGTCCATTCATCCAGCCCATACTTCTTTAACTTGCTGGCAACAATACTGTGGGAGACCATGTCAAAAGCTTTGCTAAAGTCAAGGAACAACACGTCCAACGAGTCAAGGTAGATATGCTGGAGAGTAGGGATAGGATACAGAGGGACCTAGACAAATTAGAGGATTGGGCCAAAAGAAATCTGATGAGGTTCAAGAAGGACAAGTGCAGAGTCCTGCACTTAGGACGGAAGAATCCCATGCACCGCTACAGACTAGGGACCGAATGGCTAGGCAGCAGTTCTGCAGAAAAGGACCTAGGGGTTACAGTGGACGAGAAGCTGGATATGAGTCAACAGTCTGCCCTTGTTGCCAAGAAGTCTAACGGCATTTTGGGCTGTATAAGTAGGGGCATTGCCAGCAGATCGAGGGACGTGATCATTCCCCTCTATTCAACATTGGTGAGGCCTCATCTGGAGTACTGTGTCCAGTTTTGGGCCCCACACTACAAGGACGTGAAAAAATTGGAAAGCGTCCAGTGGTGGGCAACAAAATTGATTAGGGGACTGGAACACATGACTTATGAGGAGAGGCTGAGGGAACTGGGATCGTTTAGTCTGCAGAAGAGAAGAATGAGGGGGGATTTGATAGCTGCTTTCAACTACCTGAAAGGGGGTTCCAAAGAGGATGGATCTAGACTGTTCTCAGTGGTAGCTGATGACAGAACAAGGAGGAATGGTCTCAAGTTGCAGTCGGAGAGGTTTAGGTTGGATATTAGGAAAACCTTTTTCGCTAGGAGGGTGGTGAAGCACTGGAATGTGTTATCTAGGGAGGTGGTGGAATTTCCTTCCTTAAAAGGTTTTTAAGGTCAGGCTTGACAAAGCCCTGGCTGGGATGATTTAGTTGGGGTTGGTCCTGCTTTGAGCAGGGGGTTGGACTAGATGATCTCCTGAGGTCCCTTCCAACCCTGATATTCTATGAATCTATGAAAAGGGCCCAGGCACCCAGCAGCTTCCATTGAGAACAGTCTGGCCACTTTGTTTACTGCCTATGTGGGAGCTGAGCTCATTTGGAAAGCTAGCCGTCCCTGCCCTCCCCCCATTCCCTGCTCTTACACGCATTGGCCTGTGTTCCCTCCCCCCACACCTTTCTCTTTCCCATTCACTCATGCATGCACACACATTTGCTAGCTTCTGCCTAAACAAAGGGCCAGCACTGTGGGGGAAGGTAGCAGTTGGAAGTTTGCTGGTGGGGTAATTTACCAGACCATTTCTTTGTTACACTTTGGTTGAGATACTCGTTGTGTAATGTCTTGATGGCCTAGCATGTGTTAGTGACTGCATCCTCACTAGACACCTGTGATTTAGGGAAATATCATCCCCATGTTAGAGATGTCGAAAGTGAAGCACAGAGCAAGGTAGTGATTTGCCTCAGGTCACACAGGAAGTGTGCAGCAGAGCTGAGAACATGCATAGCCTGCTAAGAGCATGCGCAGGGGATATTTTGCATCCATTGAACCCCTCTGCCCCCCTGCTAGCTCCCAGTCTCCCAGCCCCAGACTCTTTTCCCATCCAGTCCAAGTCTCCCCCCCCCCAACACTGAGGCCCAGTTTTCCTTTCCCCCTCCCCATAAGCCCCACCTTCACCACCAAAGGTTCTGTCACAATCTCCTTCCCCCACCCCCAATCACCTGCCCTGTAACCCTGGGTGCCTTAAAATGTTCTGGTGCTGTAGCTCCCTTGTCTGTACACTCCCAGCCAGCATCTCAGCATGCACTGAGTGTCTGTGTGATAAGCAACCCTGGACCAGCAACTCTGACTCCAGTGGCCTGCTTGTTACATCCCTGCCACACTCTGATCTCCACCAGCCTTGGTTACACCTGGCAAGGTGACTCCAGCACCCCCAGTCCCAAATTTTCCCAAAACCATGTACTCTGCAATGTCCAGCCCTCTCCTGGACAAGTCAGAGGAATAATAAGGTTCATTTGCTCCTCTAAAGAGACAAACTCCACAGCTTGCCACATTAACTGGAGTTAACTATCACTTCAGTTAAAACACAGTACTGGCTTGGTTCAGATTAAAAGTAAAGCAAATTTATTAACAAAAGGAGGTGGAATTTTAAGTGAGTTCAGGTACAAGGGATAGCGTTAGAAATGGTGACAAGCAAATTAAAGTGAAAACACTTTCTAGAGGCAAAGATTTAACAAAACTAGTCTTGGTTCAAGGTAAGATTCTTACCACAGCAAGATGGCTGACCACCCCTTGGTCAGGATCTCCCACAAAGTCCAAAGTGTTCAGTTCCTTTGTATTTTTAGGTGAAAGGTCCCTGGGGGTTCTTTGCCCCTCTCTTTAGAGTCCAGTGAACCTTTGAAATGAATTCTTTTGAAGGCTACCCTCTTGGGTTGCAAGGCGTCCAGTTTTCAACCGGAACACCCAGTCAAAAAGGAACCCTGGCGGCTCCAGTCAGCACCGCCGACAGGACCGTTAAAAGTCCTGTCGGCAGTATTGTGGATCTAAGGCAGGCTAGTCCCTACCTGTCTAGTCACCATGCTGCACCTGGAAGCAGACAGCAGGTTCAGCTCCTAGGCAGGGGAGCCATGGGGCTCTGCGTGCTGCCCCCATCCTGAGCACCTGCTCCGCACTCCCACTGGCCAGGAACCATAGCCAATGGGAGCTGGGGGGCAGTGCCTGCGGGCTAAAGCAGTGCACAGAGCCTCCTGGCTCCCCACCCTTCCCCCCCACCTAAGAGCTGGATCTGCTGGCTGCTTCCAGGGTGCAGCGTGGCGCCAGGACAGGCAGGAAGCCTGCCTTAGCCCTGCTGCACCGCTGACTGGGAGCCACCCGAGGTAAGTCCACGCCCAATCCCCTGCCCCAGCCTGAGCACCCCCGAAACCCAGATATCCCAAACCCCTCATCCCTAGCCCCAGACCAAAGCCTGCACCCCCAGCCCAGAGCCCTCACCCCCTCCTGCACCCCAACTCCCTGCCTCAACCCGCAGCCCCCTCCCACATTCCGAATCCCTCAGCCCCACCCCCCAGTCTGGACCCCGCCTCCTACACCCCAAACCCCCAGCCCCACTCCAGAGCCCGCACCCCCAGCCAGAGCTCTCACCCCCTCACGCACCCCAACTCCCTGCTCCTGCCTGGAGCCCCCTCCCATATCTTGAACCCCTCATTTCTGGCCCCACCCTGGAGCCTGAACCCCCAGTTAGAACCCTCCCCCCCTCCTGCATCTCAACTCCCTGCTCCAGTCCAGTGAAAGTGAGTGAGAGTGGGGGAGCATGACCCACCAAGGGAGGGGGAATATAGTGAGCGGGGGGCAGGGCCTCAGGGAAGGGGCGGGGCTAGCATGTTCAGTTTTGTGTGGTTAGAAAGTTGGCTACCCTAATACCCCCTACAGTAAAGTTCTTTCAAGCTGTAAGGAAGGAGATTCCCTGGTGTTTGCTAAAATCCAGATTTATTTGTTCCTGCAGTCTCCTCCCCCTGCTATGATGCTCAGTGGTTATCTCCTCCCCTTGTTAGCTTGACGGTTTTGTTTCCTCTTATGTAAATGGATTCCCATGATACCTTGGAAGTACCTTCAAGATGGCTGAACCACATTCCATCGTCTAGGGTGGGGTGATTTCAGCCCTGCCTGGCAGACACACTTTAAGAACGTAATTCCCAATACGTTTGTAATTTTGAATTTGTCCTCCATACCTACACTTCGCAATAATATTAATGATTAGTATGTTACTAGATTTCTATTGGTATCTTACATGATACCTTTTAGACACCAGTTATGACATTAATGAGTTGGGGTACACTGAACTGGTCAGACCAGCTGAAACTCCCTATCAGGGAGCCCCTTGCTCTCTTGCATTGGGATGCTGCTCGGATCACACACACACACAATCCAGCTCTTGTCCCTTCACCATTCAAATCAGGCAGCTTCCTCCTCCTCACTGCCTGGGCACCAGTGGAGGGGTCACTGAGAGCACTGGAGACTCAGGCTTGGAACCCAGCAGAGCCCAGAACAGCTGGAAGCTGCAATTGCAGAGAAAGTCCTTCTTAGCCCCCTGTGTCCCCAGGCTGGAGCATGCTCAGTGTGGACAGAATCTAAGAAGGTTTTAGATGATAAACTCTAGCAAGTCTCTACTGAGCATGTGAAAATTGTAATTTTTCCAAGGCTTATGACTTGGCCAAATTTTGCAGATTTTCATGGGAGTGGCAAAAGGCACATACCTGACACAAAGGCCACTCCCCTGCCAAATTTCAAGCCCCTGTTCCAAAGCAATAAGGTGTTAGAGCCTCTCAATGAAAATGTCACCTAAATTTTTTAATGCAGGTAAAACAACATATTTTCCCCTATTTTGGTTCTTAGAAGCAGCCATTTTGGCTGAAATTTTCCAAACTAATTCAGCCTGAGGCAGACATCCAGTCTGGAAAATTTCAGCCCAAACAGTTCAAATTTGGCAAAGTCATAAGCAACTGAAAACAGAGTCTTATAATGGGAAGTGTTGGGCAACCTTAATTGGGTGGAGCTACCAAACCTGTCTATAATAGTATTAGAGAGTCCCTGGCACTAAAAAACTATTGAATGTAACTGGGTACAAACAAGAAGCAGGGAACCAGACATCAAGTTGGAGTCACCTGTTTTAAAGGATTTCTCTCTTTTCAGGGCCTTCCATTGTGACTCCCCCTAAGGAAATCTGGAATATCACTGGAGCAAAGATTTACCTGAGTTGTGAAGTCATGGGCATTCCAACCCCAGTGCTCACTTGGAATAAGGTCAGTGGAACAGGATCTGTTTTTCAAGAGTAGCATGGATTATGCCATGTTTATTTACTATAGTACCATATTCTTCACCTCTTGGGGGAGATGGCAGAGGAGCAGAGAGAATTAGTCCATAATAAAGAAAGGCATTTTATAGCAAGCTCTGCATTGTTTTTAAAGTGGCAAGGAAGAAGGGCAGTCCCGTTTGTGCAAGGATTAGAAAAATACCAAATGTGTTACCAAATCCAGCACCACCTATGAACTGTAGCCCTTTCCAAATGGTAGTTACGACTGTTAGACAGCAACTGCAAGATAAAGGCTACAGCAAACCCACCAGCAGAAGAGCATGTTTCCAGTGAGTTTCTCCAGTCAATGCAAAAAGATAAAAAAAAAAAAAAAAAGAAAATCTTTATTTCCCATTTCCACTCCCCAATCTGGATTTGTTTAATTCCCCCCTCTGCTCCCAAAAAATATTTTTCTTTTGTACTTTTGTTTATGCTGATAAGAGAAACACAATTATGCTTTGCCATATTAAAGACTGGTGTGAAGAGTAGCTAAAGAATGTTTCCCAATGATAATAAGCTCATACATGCCTGTGGCTTTGAAAACACTGGCCTTGTATGCCCAGGTCAGAGTCATAGTAATCCTGTAGTGTTTTTGTTTTCTTATGTTAGCCTTGAAGTGATGCTGCTCCTGGGGTGTATGGTTTGATAGTGCTGGTGGCCTGGGTTTGTTTTTTACCCTTAGTTAATAGCAAGGAGGATGCACCTTCAGCTTCAGAAACTGCATCAGAATTTGGCACTGGGACCTCATAGGAGCCTGAAACCCAAAGCCGGGCAGGTTCCATACATTCACTTGTGCTCCTCCCGCTTTGCTGCCTCTTTGGAAGAGATAGGATAGAGAGAAGCCTTTGATTTGGTGTTAAATTTCAAACAGTGTGCAGGTTAAATAAAAAAAAGTGCCAGTGTGCAGACTCCATCACTTCTCTAGTTTTCTCGAACCCACAGGCTCTTGGGACCTCTGCTGGTTTATAGCCCTTTACAATCAATTTCAAATAATGTATATTTAAAATATTCTGAAGAAAACTGTTCAAATAGTGACCCACCTAAATAATAGGGCCAACTACAGACATTTCCTGGTGACAAAGGAGACCTTGTTGTTTGTAAGTGAAATCAGCTGTGGTGTACGTTGTCAGAGAGATCTTCAGTGGACTTTTAAAGCTCCACAACTAGCTGGGTGCTCCAGAGTCACCGGTTAAAGTCCAGCACAGAGAAATGGCAACCTCCTCTCACAGGGCACTAAACATGCCACTCACCAGCACTTTCAGGAACTTACTGGAGCACTGCATTGGAGGAGTGTGCAGGAAGGGCAGAATTAAGCTGCTGTTTTCTGTAAACAAAATAATCATGGAAAGGAATAATATGTACCAAATGAACTGTAGAACATTGTATGGTACATTGCTCGGTGCAGCTTGTTCACACCATTAGCTTCATTGCTGATTAACGAGGCAGATCTTTTGTTATCTCCTCCCCCTGCACCAAAAAAGCTGAAAAAACACAAATTACACATTAACAAAGAGCTGTGGTTTTCTGCTTCCAGGCAGCATAGTGTGGAAGGGGGAGGGGTAGCTCAGTGGTTTGAGCATTGGCCTGCTAAACCCAGGCTTGTGAGTTCAGTCCTTGAGGGGGCCATTTAGGGATCTGAGGCAAAAAAAAATTGGGGATTAGTCCCCCTTTGAGCAGGGGGTTGGACTAGATGACCTCCTGAGGTCCCTTCCAACGCCTGATATTCTATGATTCTATGACTGGTGTCTAGAAGCTTCACAGTAACAAGCCTTTTTTGCCACTCTTGCCCATGGCCATCTAGAAAACATTGGTTTTAGGACAGTGGATGCTCAGGTTGCTGCCTTTGGTTTACTTTGTGCACCATTCTCCTTGGGAAAGTCACGTGCCATGGACCCTGCCCTGGTAACAGCATGTGCAGTGCTAGTTTCCCACTGCTCCAGAGCCCAAAGGCCAATTTTTTTCAAAAGGGCTCAACACCCAGCAGCTTCCACTGAGAATAGAGAATCCAGCCCCACACTCCAAACTGTCACTAAGGACAGTGGGAGCTGCTGGGTGCTGAACACTTTGAAACTCTGGCCCTTTGGACTGTAGGTGCTACTGAAAAACAGACAGCAGCCGCCATGGAACAACCTTTTCCCATTTTTATACCATACTTGCACCATTTCAGGCATTTAGGATAGGATCTTCCGAAATGATAGGCAGTGGCCTAACTCTGCTCCCACTGCAGTCTGGGGACTTTTTACTACTGTCTTCAGTGGGAACAGAGTTAGGGACAATGCTGAGTGCTAGAAAATTGCCTAAGCTAGAAAGCTGTACAGCGTTAACTACTATAGACTCCCCCACTGGTAGGGCTGCTGTTATACTGGTATAGAGGTGCTTTAACAGGTATAGCCATGCATCCACACTATGCCTTTTACTGGTACAACTATAATGGTAAGAAATCACACCCTTACTCAAACTAGTTACCAGTAAAACTTTCACATGCAGTCTGCATACCGATTTTGTACCAGTATAACTGTCGGTTAGAGGTATGATTTTTTTGTTTTATCAGTGTTATAACAGTACAAACTTCCCCACCAGGATGCAGATACTAGTGTAATTCATTCTCTTTCCCTATAGGAATAGTCATAGTGGTAGGAACATCTTTAAATCAGTATAACCACACCAACTGTATGGGCCTAGTTAAACCCAGACAGCTTTTGTGTGTAGACAAAGCTTTAGGGGTTTTGGGCCTTAGGTAGTGTAGGTATTTATGATGGCAATCTTGTCAAACTACTGACAACTTGACTCTTAATATTTCTGCTCAGATAATAAGGGGACAATATGGTGTCCAAAGGCTGGAGCTCCTGCCTGGAGACCGTGACAACTTAGCTATCCAGACCCGTGGTGGTCCTGAGAAACATGAAGTGACTGGCTGGGTATTGGTAAGTACTTGTGCACTTTCACATACTATCAGCAAGATCCAAGTTTCTGTGCATAGTACTGGGAAATTACAATCGAGTAGGTGCAGTGTTTTTCTTGGTGTTGAAAACAGAGTTCATGTGAATTTGAAGTTAAAAAGCAGTGACATGTATGACAAGGAGTAAGATGAAATGCATTCAGTTGGCCCAGTTCTTTGCTTCCTTTATCTTTTGTAATTATTTACACCCCTGCAAAATGTGTGTGAAAATAATGAGAAGGAAGAGCAGGATGTTTAAAAGCTCTCAGGAACAGGACCAGACTGAAATAACAGACCACCTTTCCTTCTGCACTGTCTGTAAAATACTGCAATCAACGGGTGCAGCACAGTAGGCCGCTAGGACAGGGATTGCTAGCACTGGAGTCCAGGTATGTTCAGTGAAGGTCACATGGGAGTGGAACTCTCCACAGGAGATCAGAGCAGTCCTGTCCTACCTTTTGTAGAGCATAGTGCAAGACTGAGCGCTACACTAGACACTCCCTCTCCACAGAGTCACTCTCATAACGTCATATGAGCCCCACAAACCCAAGCTAGAATCAGCCTGGCCTTTCTAAAGCACTGTTTATATTTTGGAGTACTTGTGGCACCTTAGAGACTAACCAATTTATTTGAGCATAAGCTTTCGGGAGCTACAGCTCACTTCATCGGATGAAGTGAGCTGTAGCTCACGAAAGCTTATACTCAAATAGTCTCTAAGGTGCCACAAGTACTCCTTTTCTTTTTGTGAATACAGACTAACATGGCTGCTACTCTGAAACCTGTTTATATTTCGTACCTGTCTTGCTGGGGCACTCTTTCCAATCAAGTCTGTACAGCTCAAGAGACTGTTCCCCATAGCTACAAGCTTGGCCAGATGAGATGCCCTCCTCAAAGAACTCTGAACTGCTAAGTATAAGTTTACTTAAAGAGGAAAGGGGCAGAGACCTTTACCTCCACTTGATTCCTTGTCCTACAGCTCAGACTGACTATTGCTATGCGAAGATGACAGGACTGGTCTGTCCTGGAGTTCACAGAAAACCCTTGCTCTTAGCATCTCTAACCTGTGTCCTCAAGGAATGTGAAAGCTCAGGAATCTGCGCCCCAGACATTTAAATCTTAACGTTAAAAGGTTATTTAAAAAAAAAAGTTCTCAGAGAGGGAGTTACTTGAGTGGGAGCATGACAACTGGAGCAGCATCCTAGGGCCTGAGCTGTAATGCATGGAAGTGGATTGGACAGGGGAAAGAGCAGCAGCAGGGAAGTCAGCAGAGAGGATGGCACAATAGGTCAGGCATGACAGATTTCCTTTGGCAAGAACAGACCACACTGTGCAAGCTCTTCAGCTGCCCAATGAGGTGGTGGCTGGGGAATGGAACTCAACGGCGTTAGCTTACGCTGTACACCAAAACAGAGGTGGAAGCTTTGGAGAAGGGCAAATACACTACTGAGTCAACCAAAATATGAGGAGGAGAGGAGCATTAGGACTACTGCTTTTTCCTGTCTCCCTCTCAGTGACAACAGGAAGTTCTAAAACATCACAGACACACACCTAAGCAAACATAAAAAAGGTTTGAAGTCTGGCTAAAGCAAATCCTGATGTGTAAGAGAGTGAAACCCGGAGTGGATTGACTCGCTGAGCTCCAGGACAGGTACCAGAGCGCTTGCCGTACTGTGCCACCTATCTGATTTGGGAACTAGGGCAAACCACTACTGACCAAGTCAGGCTGACTGAAGCCACTGATGGCCCTTTTGCTCAGCTGAAAGAAGTCAGGATTGAGTTTTGTGCTCTCTTTGTTAATAGGGAATAAATTCTCATTATTTTTAGAAGTTCAGTTTATGATGCAATTTTTTTAAACAAACTATTGCACGTTCAGAACGTGAGCATTTTCCATACTACTGGCCAAGGAAATATTCTGGACATGTGCAGCCTCCGAGTGTTAATTCCCACTCCATCAGTTACCCGTAGTGAGTCTGTTACTAGTGCTATTGTTTACTGCTGTTATACAACCCAACAATAAGGCAAAGTAACTTGAGACCAAATCCTCTGTAGTAAACAAGGCTACATGCTGCTTGTTTTCGTAGATATCTCCTTTGAGTAAAGAGGATGCTGGAGAGTATGAGTGTCATGCATCAAACTCCAAAGGAGAGGCTACAGCCTCTGCACGAATTACTGTCAATGCCTTACATGAAAATACCCATATCTAAAGGTAGGTAATATGTGCAGAGTTTTAACACAGTTATATATGTGCAAAGATTTTTTTTTTAAAATGGGTTTTACGCCCTTTGGTTGTTTAGGATATAAGAGAACAACCTGAAAAGTTGCATTTAAAAAACTGTTAGCTGTAGATTGCAGATATTTCTAACGTCAAACCCAGTCTTTTCTATTTTGGTGAAGCACTTCACGGAAGCCTCCAGCGTAAGAGCTCACAAATAACCGAGACTTGGGTTGCTGCATATTTAATAAAGACATGCTTTTTCCCAAATATGTGTTAGGTATAGGAGGTTAACTAGGTAAAAGTTAAAACATTGGAC
Source organism: Eretmochelys imbricata (assembly GCF_965152235.1). NCBI lineage: Eukaryota > Metazoa > Chordata > Testudines > Cheloniidae > Eretmochelys > Eretmochelys imbricata. Next base: position 5,960,042 of record NC_135575.1, on the reverse strand, counting down.
TAAAAATCCCTTCTGTTCCAAATAGCTCAGCTTTCAGGCTATGATGGTGATTTCACTGGTTCTCCAGACACCATGTTATCTGAAAAAAGAAAAGGAGGACTTGTGGCACCTTAGAGACTAACAAATTTATTAGAGCATAAGCTTTCGTGAGCTACCGCTCACTTCATCGGATGCATGCAGTGGAAAAGAATTTCAAGTAGTATAAAAGGCTTTAAAAACACTTCCAAAAACTGCAGGACTATTTTGCCAATACATGTAGTCCTAATTGCCTTGCTCTTCCTCCATCCTAGCAACCTTTACATACACTAACCTATAAATGTGTGTGATAATCCATTCATGGAGGTTCTAGATTGCTGCTCTTTTAAATTACATCTGAATAGCTGGAAGATCTGTTTAAAAAAAAAAAAAAAAAAAAAGATTGTCCAGCAGTGAAGCAAGAGTATAAATGAATCCCACCATCGAGTAATTTACTGAATTGGGTCAAGTCAGACACTAACATAACTAAGTTATGCCCTTTGCTAAAGGTGCTTGGTTTTGACCAGATTATACCTAATTTTAGAAATCCATTATCACAAATGCAGGGGATACATGCATCCAATAGATTAAGTCTATAAAAGGAGTCTATATAAACTCCAGTCTATAAAAGGAGTGTACCTCAAGGCTGTTAAAGGGGCATTGTGATAGGGCAACCCTGCCTCGGGTGCCATCCAATTCATGACAGCTGTGCTGAGCCTGGTTCCCTTTTGCTCACCCAAAGGTACATAGTCTGACTTCAATTTATTCATCTACAACAGTGCTATAGTTCCCCAAAAGCCTGGTTGTAAAACCATTCTCCAGTTCCTGCAGTAAAAATACATATAGTGTGTTTTTCCATTCCCATCTCCAGGGACATCTCAAGTCACCCATAAAAGAGTCTATCAGCACTTTGTTCTCAGTTCCTTATGTCTCAATTCAGGGCCCCGGTCTCTAGCCCTCTCTGTCTGAGCGACCAGTCTTCCCACAGCGCTTCGTGGAGAGGGTTCTCCCTCAGACAGCGTTCCACTCCCAGTCCTCCCTGCCTGCACCTCCTAACTGTGCTCAGGGGACCCACCCTCCTGCTTCCCCACACCAAGCTGAATCTCTCACTTTTTTCTAGAGGCCACTGCCCAAGCCTTCTGCTCATTAGGAGTCCTTGCTTTGGTCAGTTCCCACCAGCAGTTCTAGCTCTCATCCACATACAGCTGTCACTTCTGCGGCTCCTGAAGCTATTCTCCAAGCAGCATGCCAGCTCTGACTTGCTGCCTGACAGTCTCAGGCAGTGCCAGGCATGAAGTCATCAGATGGCATCTCAGATGCATCAGTAATAAGCACAGTCTAAATGTCTATGTAGTTAGCCAACTACTGACAATGGACGTATTCCAATGACCTTAGTGAAAGGTTCCCTAAATTCCATTACCCTAAGCTATCCAGTTCCCTCAGAAGAAAGAAAGAGAGGAAAGGACTGATTGATTTAAAATGTGGATAACGAAGAACAAACAGAAAATTCAATCCACTGATATTAGGGTATCTGCAGTGTTACCCTCTTGTAATTATGAAACCACATCCCTTTTTTTGTTTGTTTTTTCCCAGATGATGATGATGCAGAGCCGTGACGTGAGGACTATATCATTTATGCACAGTTTAAGTTAGTGTTTCGGAAAGCTACAGCCACTGACTTCCTCTAGCCTGATAATCAGTTCCTTATCTGACTCATTCTTCCTTTTAGTAATGTTTTGCTTACATGCTTTTGGCAGACATACAAATAAATGTAATTCACATATGACTACAAATCTTTATTTCTATTTACAAAAAGTAAGCTCAAGATCATTAAACAAAGTGTTCAGATGCAAAACATAACCTGATGTAAATGACATATGTAACATTCTGCATTTAAAATCTTTTAAAATGGTACACTAGAACCAGAGCAAGCAGATACGTAAAGTCAGAACTAAAGCACAGCCTTTTAAAGGCTAAATACTCATCATACGAGGTGCAATACTCATGGACATCAGCTCTTGAAAGAGGAGTTTACAGGCATATGGCATTCGCACCAAGGAAATCTGAAAAGGAAGTAAGAAAATTTAGTACATGGCATCTTTTTAAAGATTAATTTCACTCTACCTACCCACTAAGTAAATAGTAACATTTTGGTTCCAAAATTACAAGGCTATTTTTTTTGGTCTAGTGCTTCATATCAAGTTATATTTTTGTTAGCCCTTTAGGGAAAGTCTTTACAATTCACCTTGAAGTGATGACTGATCACACTCCATCCAGGGTGGCATTACTTTACTCAATAGTGTTGATATGTTCCTCTACAGGGTCCAGACCATCAACACTATTTATAATTTATCATTTTAATACAGTAGACTTGTCCTTCAGTGGTCAAAATCTGTAGACAAAAGATCTCTTTTGCTCCTATCGGTCAAGATATTTTATTTGTGCATATTAACTATTACGAGACAATTACGCTCTTTAGAGGTTGAAGGAATAACCGAGTTATGGTAGAGAAAAACAATCCTGTTTATACTTGAATATAAAATTTCCATATTAATTCAAAACCTGTGATTTCCCTCCCCCAGCATGTCAAATATGCGACAAGTTAGTTTATTCCTCTCCCAACCAAAATATAATATTCTGAAGAGTTATAGTGGCAAAGCCATGAAATCATGAGTTTTACAGTATCGCTTTTTTCCCCAAAAGTTAAAAGATTTAATGTTCACTTTTAGTTAAGTTCTCTGAAAACCCAGTATTATAAAATACATAAGTGAAATTTCCTGCCAAATGACACAGCGAGAACTCTGGCAATTATAGGGAACCATATGAGTGAACTCTGACACTTAGAAAAAAAACCCACTTGTTATATAGTAACTATTGGGTTAATTTTTGGGTTTCTTTTACCACTTGCTCTCTTCATCCTCACTCACCATCATACTCCTTTAATCACTGTTTGTTCTTGACTGCAAGTAGAAATATTTGCAGAGGAAATCCATACATACCTGTGTTTTATTACGGCACCCCCTGCACTCGTACGTGTGTGTCCTTGTGTTAGCTATTGCCATTATTCCACAAAGATTGCAAACGTGAACTTGGTATGGGTCTGAAGCCTCAAACAATCTCTCTCTCAAAAATTGAGCTGCTCCATGAGCAATCTGACAGTCTCGCTCCATTTCTCCAAAACGAAGGCCACCATCGCTACAAGGGGGTGGGGAGGATATTGTGTCATTAAGTCAGAAATTATGATTCCAGTAGCTAATATGGAAACCTAATTCTGTACAAATACATCAGCATTAGTACAAATAGGTGCCTCTGTACCCAGCAAGTTGTCATCTCTTCTCCCAAAAATACGATCATTGGGAAGAAGTCAGCCACATTATAAAACTACTGCTCCCACTAGCAGTCACATGACTAAGAAAATTTCTAAAACGGACGACAATATATAGTGTTTGAACAGACAAACCACAACTTCACAAACTAAGTCATGTTTTATCTGTCCAAACCTAAGCACACTACCATCAGCTCCAAATGGGTGGCTAATTGGATGAGCCAATTAAGATACAGCTGCACAGCTGAGGCAGCTAATTTTTCTCTGCCTTAGCAACCCAACTGTGAGGCTTCAAGGACACTCGTAAAAAAGAAAATCCACAAATATTCTTACCGAGATCTACCTTCCATTGGTTGCCTGTTAAGAATCTGAATTGGCCCTCTTGCACGAGAATGAATTTTGTCATCTACCATATGTTTCAACCTCTGGTAGTAAGTAGGACCAATGAAGATTTGTGATGTGATTTTGCGTCCAGTGAAGCCATTGTAGAGAACCTGAAGTAAAGAATACAATCACTGAAGCATAAGCCTCAATTTGACATATTAACAAAATTTATCAAAAAAACAGACCAATAATCTTTAGCTAGATTGGCATTTTGAACACTATACCTCATTTCCTCTCAGATGATAGCCATAATCTGATAATAGATTGGAAATCTTCTGCACATTGACAGCATCATTGAAAGGTGTAGCATCACCAATTTCTCCCTTGTTTGCCGATACCTATGGAGAAAAAGGGTTTCCTGAATACCATGAACTTTTATAGACACAAGCTGTGCATTCTGTATGAGAGTTTTCAGACAATATGCAGGTTAAACTTGAAAAAGCTAACCTACTCCCCTGTTAAGATTTCAGACCCAATACCCAAGACTGTAACCTTAACTTTCTAATGCAGTGGATATTTTTCTGTTGAACAAAACTTAGATGCACAAGTTACAGGTGGGATTTTCAGAAGCACTTAACACTAGCCTATCTCTGTTATTTCTTTCTTTTCCATAGATTAGGAGAACGCTTAGGGATTTTTGGGGTTAATTATGCTTGTATGGTAATTCTGTCAAGAAAAGCAGCACAGAAATTCTGCTATAAACACATCGTGGTTTGACCCACTGAAGATAGCACTCTGGCTTCTCCCTAAGGAAATGAATACACCTTTTGTTTTGTTACTAGATCCTCAAATGGGAACTTGATTATCATTCTTTAGTGGGTTAACAAATACCGGGAACTAGCAGATCAGCTTCTCCATAAGGTAAAACAAGTGCAGTTTGCTTCTCAGATTTTAGCTACACAACATAAACTGTTCTCCTTACCTTCCCTTGAAGGCATTCAATCAAGTGACCAATTGTCATACGGGAAGGGATGGCATGGGGGTTGATGATTATGTCAGGTGTGATACCTTCACAGGTGAAAGGCATATCCTAAAGCAGGAAAGAGATTCTCATTATGCCCCGTGAGAAGCTAGGGAGTTCCAACAAAATAAAAATCCAGTTCAACTTAAGTGACTCAAAAGACATTTTAAATAAGAATTGAACAGAGGTTAAATTGAAATCAATGTATTAAGGTAACTTATTTCACAAGCAATCCACATTAATAGGCAAGTTTCACTCTACAGTGAGAGACAAGTACAAGAGAGAAAACGTTGCTACCTCCTGTCTGTACTGGATACCACAGGTACCCTTCTGACCATGCCTGCTGGCAAACTTATCTCCAATTTGTGGGATTCTCACAGAGCGCACCTGGAGGCAACAGAAAACATCAGATCAGTGACTTGATACTTATTTTTTCCTTTTTTTTTTAAACCCAGAAGCCATAGAAACTGGTACTCACCCTAATTTTGCAAAACTTGTATCCTTCCTGATTAAGGGTTACCATGACCTGGTCTACAATACCAGTCTCACTAGTTCGTAGGAAAGTGCTACAGTCCCTCTTTGTGTATCGTCTATTAGTGCTTTCGAGTTCATCTTCATTCTCAGGCAGAGTTACCGTTTTGCCAATGATGACATCATCTCCTGACACACGTACACCAGGTGCTATCAAACCATCATCATCTAGTTTGTCATAGATGGCATGCCTCATACCTGAGATTAAAGACAAATGAATTCAGAGCCGAAAATCCTTCAAAGTATTTCTACAAAAACATTAAGGATCACGTTCTCAGAATAGTAGACACCATATTTGCATTCTGTGTCAGTATACTGCAGTGTTGTGAATTCATGACATATTAGTAAGTGCAGATTCTACTATAAATGTACATGCTGCTAACATATCCAGAAAGGGAATTTTTGTTTTTTTTACTGACCATGCAAATTTCTTTGTACCAAGAGAACAAATTTATCAATCATTTACATGTTTACAGTGCAATATAAATAGTCAAATATAGTAAGGTTAACATGAAGGACTCAGTCTGATGAAGTCTGGCTGCTAATTGCAGGTTTTGTTTCTTCCATCTGCCAGCATCTCTTACCCTGACAAGTTTCACGTGTAGGTTTTTCAAAAACTTCTTCTTGGTCAAATCCTTTCTTGGACTCTTGTTCTTTATATGAGCGATAGAAAACAGATCTGAAAGAAAATTTTAAAAGAAAAACTTGTTTAGATATCAGCGTTCTTTTTTAAATTGTATGCTATAACCATATCTAAATCACAATTGAGGCCCTTTGTTTTATTGATTTTAAAAAAGTTGGGGGTGGTGGTTTTTTGTTTTAAACTGATTTTCACCCAAATTTTGGACCACTCAAGTGTATCAAAATACTGATTATGTTAAAAAAAATCTGATTACATTAGATAGATGGTGTTTGTTAATAAAATTAGTCTAGGTGTAAATGTGAGGCTGTCGAAGTGCAGCAACGTAGTGGAAAATTGTGTGCGCGTGCACATGCAGAGTGTTAATGTGTAGTTTATGCAGTAAGCCACAGCATTAACTCCTTTTATTTATAATACACTTATTTTTCTGTCTGTTGCTTTTTTTCTGTCCTCTTGTTCCCAAATGTTAACCTAATATTTACCCAGAAAACAGAAGTTAGTTTTTTGCACTGATTTTCACCATTTAATTTTTGTAAAAGTGAAATTCCCAGGACATTTTAAACAAAATAAAAACTGAAAACAAACAGCCCTGGCTCATAGCACAGTTGAGTTCGAGTTACCAGTAATGACAAGTCTGAAAGAATGTTCAGGCCCCATGCAAGAAGTTTTTACTTGGATACTACACTATGACTTCTAGAGCAAATCAAGGAGAAACAATGAACCCCACAAAGGACATTTTGACGTCACTTCTCAGAATAAATCTGTGAAATGTCTACAAATAAACTGATGGTAGTGGTAGACGGTGGTAACTTTGGGATCTACTATACGTCTTACAAAAAAAGGGAATTGTGTTATCCCTGTGTTACGACCCAGACCACTTTACTCATACATTTCACCCCTTTGTCTGCCTTTTAGCTTGCATGTTTTGATGTCACCCCATTACCTGAATGCTAATGTAAACAATGACATCACCACTGTACATATATACTAAATCATCACGTGTACAGTGATGAGTAATTTAAGAACACCTTTCCCCCCTCCAGTATCCATTAAGCTGCACCCACTGAAGTACACCTCCGGTGCACTAGAGTGCTTTGGTTTTATTCAGGTTATTCCGTTTTTATTTTTCTCTCTTTTTTTTTTTTTTTTTATAGTGCTGCCTTATAGGCTAGCATATGGATCCCCAGTTGTACTTGAAGTTTAAAATTTTTTTTTATTTTTAAAAATGTGCCAATGAACATACCCAATGCTCACTTTGGGCAGTAATTATTAAAGCAATCCATAAAAATCCAGCACAGCTTCTCATTTCTTATTCTACATAAGTAAACGGATGTGAAGAAGCGAACGTGCCTCTTTAAGGTCTATCCAACCAAAAGTAGAACAGAATGTGGACCTAGATAACCAAAAGACAAACAATGAATGTGTCCATTACATCATTCAGGTGTAATTGCGGCAAAGTGGTGATAGGTCACATCACTTCCCTGGCTAACAATAGGATTATCTTGGGAAGCTCAAATGCCTGGCATCAAAGGGCTCACAAAACTTGACAGTTCAAGAGAGAAAACATCCAAATCCTATTACATTTAATCTACATACAAATATGATTCAGTGCAGTCAGCAAGAGCTAACTTTAAAGCAAGAGGAGGAAAAAGGTTGGTTGGGAAAGTGTGTCATGTTTTTAATTTTGGCCCTAGTTATTCACTGGAGTGGTTACTTTTGCATCTTCTTGCTGTGGCAGTTGTAACTTCTGTAAGTGACTTTTTTTTTAAAAAACAAAATACGTTGAAAAAGAGCAACTTTAGCGGATTGGGCCAAAAGAAATCGGATGAGGTTCAACAAGGACAAATGCAGAATCCTGCACTTAGGACGGAAGAATCCCATGCACCGCTACAGACTAGGGACCAAGTGGCTAGGCAGCAGTTCTGCAGAAAAGGACCTATGGGTTACAGTGGACGAGAAGCTGGATATGAGTCAACAGTCTGCCCTTGTTGCCAAGAAGGCCAATGGCATTTTGGGATGTATAAGTAGGGGCATTGCCAGCAGATCGAGGGACATGATCGTTCCCCTCTATTAGACATTGGTGAGGCCTCATCTGGAGTAGTGTCCAGTTTTGGGCCCCACACTACAAGAAGGATCTGGAAAAATTGGAAAGAGTCCAGCGGAGGGGAACAAAAATGATTAGGGGACTGGAACACATGACTTACGAGGAGAGGCTGAGGGAACTGGGATTGTTTAGTCTGCGAAAGAGAAGAATGAAGGGGGATTTGATAGCTGCTTTCAACTACCTGAAAGGGGGTTCCAAAGAGGATGGATCTAGACCATTCTCAGCAGTACCAGATGGTAGAACAAGGAGTAATGGTCTCAAGTTGCAGTGGGGGAGGTTTAGGTTGGATATTAGGAAAACCTTTTTCACTAGGAGGGTGGTGAAGCACTGGAATGGGTTACCTACGGGGGTGGTGCAATCTCCTTCCTTAGAGGTTTTTAAGGTCAGGCTTGATTTAGTTGGGGATTGGTCTTGCTTTGAGCAGGGGGTTGGACTAGATGAACTCCTGAGGTCCCTTCCAACCCTGATCTTCTATGATTCTAACTGTACATTTTAATATACTAGTAACAATATGCAGTAATCAGCTGTTGGTAGTATTTTAAAATGTATGACTAAGTTAAAATTTGTCCAGAGTCTTAGAAAAGGCATGTTATGTCCTTTAGACATCTGAATAAAAACTGGGAAAGATTTAAATCTTCAAATGAGTAAAAACCAACCGTATAATTTACATGAGCAATTTTCTACAGTTCAAAGTTCAGGAAAACCATACCTGAAAAAACCTCTATCTACAGCAGAACGGTTCATGATGACAGAGTCTTCCTGATTATAACCGGTGTATGACGCAATGGCCACAATTGAGTTGATACCTGTAATACAATAGAAGCAAATGTTTAAAGGACCTATAGCTCATAAGCAAGGTTTCTTCATTCAAAATGAACTGTATTCCATATATTTACACTGCCTGGACATTAAAGCAAATCTCCACCACACACACACACAAAATAGAGGCCATGTAGTATTGAATAAATACAAAATTGGAGTATACTGTAGATTAGAACTTTCAATACAACACTGACCCCTTCTGGAGATCTAACAAATGTTGATGAAAAATATACTATTTCCAACAATGTAATCTGTTGGGGGAGGGAGGAATTATTTTTAACATATTGTAGCCTCAGCAGCTATGCTGAGAGTATCTCCTTATAGCTGGTGATGCCCAGATTACAAGGCACAATAATGTGAATGACCAGAAGTTACTACTAAGCACAATCCTAGTTACTTTTCACCATAATGGTCTTTAAATATTGATATTTGTGTACATTTTATTTAATACATTTTAGGTTTGCTTATTAACCCACAACATACCTGCTGGCAACTCTCTAAATCGCAAGTACTCCATAGAGCGTGTAGTCACAAGGGGTTTTTGAGGGTAATACAACACATGGGCTAGTGTATCCATACGAACATGAAAGTTTGTAATATAAACTCCCATAGCCTGTTTACCCATAGCAGACTGGTATGTGTTCCTAGGAGACTATGAAGGCAAAAAAAGAAGCAGTGTCAATAGAACATCTATTAAATTCTTCATGCATATACATGTCTACATATGTTAAAACATGCTTTTTTAATTTTCCTTTTGTAATATAGTCTTAACTTTAAAAGCAAGAGGCCTAAATAAATAAATACCGACCTGGTTGTGATCAGGGAAAGGAATAATAGATGCACATACTCCTAGGATCATGGACGGGTGAATCTCACAATGTGTGTAAGTTGAACAGTATGCCACTCCTTTCTCCTGCAAGTCATCTGGAGTCATTGCCAGCATCACAGTCTCCTCTTCTAGCGTATCAATGTATTCTACTACACCGCTGGCCACGAGATCCTGCCAACTAAATAATCAAACTGTCTCAATGCCTTACTATTCAAAGTAACATTTAATACAGGTTTCATTAGCTATGTCAAAAAGCAAGACTTATCTTGTTTGTAATTAGGGAATACGCCACTGCCTTGATTTGACACAATTATGCTCTATTGCGATTATAAGCAACGCTGTGTAGAACACACAAAGTAGTCAAGTAACAAGTTTTTAAATACAAAGGTGGCTTGCAGATTCAGCTGACTTCAAACAAGCCCTGAGAAGCATACATTTGGAAGAAAGAGCAAGACATTTTTCATGTTCTGGGGAGATTTCTTACCTGTAGTTGTTGTACTCTCGTTCTTTTAGTTGGTCAATATGCCTCTTCTTCAACAGCAGCTTTTGTTTTTCCACAATTAAAAGTGGCCTGCAGATTCTGCCAGCATCAGTATAGATGCGGATTTCTCGCTCCCTAATATCCCTGATCATGGAGACCTGCATATGCAAACAATGAGAATTAATGGGAACACACATTTGAGTTTTTGTATGAACCGTGGAATGAGAGTCATGGTGTACACAGCAGGAGCTATAACGAAGTGAAGTTCCCCAAAGCGGGAGCCTTTAAGCTACTGTCTACAGTATGCTGCGAGTATTAGTGCTCCATTGAACAGGGTTCCGATTCGAAAAGGGCAGTTTTCAGCTAAATTCTCTTTAAAAATGGTTTTAGGTAACTAAGCCTTTGAAGTATGATCAAAAAGAATTTCTGCTTGTACTCATACTTTCGAAAGGTGTGTTCTGTCTACTACATTCCATCCTTCGCAGCTAGAATTTACATGGTCGTTCATTCAGAAAACGTACCTCTGACACAATTATGTCCATCTGACGACGTAATTTTCTTAGTGTGTTCATCAGCTGTTCTGGATCTTTGTGTATTCCTACCCAGCAGCCATTAACAAAGATCTTGGTTGCACTATGAAAAGAAAAGCCAGAGTTATATGAAAAAGTGGTTTTGAATTAAAAAAAAAATTAAAATTATTCAGAGACAAACTCATTTATACATACTCTGCAATGGCTGCTGGAGATATTTCTTCCAGATTTTCCATACTCCATTCTTCTAAAAATTCCAGAATCGGAGATGGCTGAGACCCCACAGAAATGTAAGCCATCAAGGCTAAGTTCTTCACAAGTCCTACTGCATGGCCCTAACAAACAGATTTAGTTTTGTTGTAAAAAAACAACAAATCAATATGCCTTTGAAAAGGCTAGACAAATAGTTTCCAAGAAAACACATACACAGAATTGATAGTGGATTCAGACACACAATTACTTTATTAGTTAAAAAACATCTTATGCCTTCACTGCAAATTTAACTTTAAATCTGAAATATTTGAAATTAAATACTGAAAATAAAATGCAGTTGCACATTGACATATTACAACAAATCTGCAGTGTTATATTACCATAATACAAGCAAATATGCTTTTGGAATACATTAGTTTCAATGTAACTTGTGTTACCTCTGGAGTCTCAGCAGGACAGACCATTCCCCACAATGTATTGTGCAGCTGTCTGGGCTTTGCTAGTTTACCATCTCTACCAATTGGAGAATTCAAGCGTCTCAAGTGGGAAAGTGTGGATGCAAAGGTCAGGCGGTTTAACACCTAGATGTAATTGTAAGTTTTTAAAATTAGACACCCAAGCGGTATTCTTCATTTCAAACCAAAATCAATTGCAATTTGTTAGTCTTACTTATTTCAAAATGCCTACTAGAAGGAAGTCAGTTACCACCTAAATTGACAACTATCTTTATGCCTTTCAACAAAGTAACAATAAACAGAAATTAGTTCACCTCATCTCATCTTAGACTAGTGTGAGGTCTTGTCCAGGTCACCCAAAACTGTGAGCCACTGTATTACCACTCTGCCTCAGCAAGAGTTAGCTTTGCTGCTGCTAAGCTCTGTGTTACCACCCTGACACATCAGCTTGTCTGCCTTACCGGCAAACTCTTCACGAATCTGCCAGTCCAAACTTTCCCTTGCAGGTAACAGTGAACCCAAGTTCCCAAGAGATGTATTTCTGCAGTGTCCAGTCCCTCTCACTGAACATTCACAGAAGTTAAGTTTGCTGCCTCCAAAGAGGCAGAGCACACAACAGCCTGTTACATTAGCTGAAGACTCAAACTTCCATTTTAAATCACAGAGATGGTTCTGTAATAAAACAAGAATGAGTTTATTAACAACCCACATAGACTTACCTGAAATCACTTAAGGGTGAAAGAGATATGAAAGGTTACAAACAAACAAAAACACACATTCTACTGACTAAAACTTAACTCTGGCAAGTTACAATCTTTGCGTGAGCAGGTTTTTCCACCTACAGTCAGTTCCCAGAGACTTCAACTTCTTTGACTGAAGGATCCAATTCTCCCAGAGTTTGAGCGCTCTGGCAACTTTTGCCCCTAAGATGATGAATCCCAATTAAGTAATCCCTGTTTCTTCTTGAATTTCCCTAAACCCACTGTCTGTTTAGCCAGAAAGGCTTTCTGGGGATAGAGCCTCCATCCCTTGTCATAAATCATTAAGTGGCATCTCCCCCACTTGCTAGTTGAAGGGCTTCATTTACCTGATATGTAAATATACTCTCCCGGTTTCTGGCCCCACCTTCCTCAATTTACATTGGAGACACAGTCAAGCAGGCGAAACAACACCCCTTTGTCTAGGACAGGCTGGGCTTATGCACTGCTTGCCAAAACACATTTTAAGAACATATTTCCAGCACACATCTATAATTCTTTGCACACTACCCGTACACATATCACACAATATTAACGACCAGTGTGTTACCAGTTTGGATAGGATACCTTACATGACACCTTTCAGATACAGTGTGTTGTGGCAAGGAGTGCATCAGGTGTTCTGCATTATGGTATGGTACACCCTTTGCCAGTTGGCACTGAAGGGCTCCCAGAATCACAATTAGGTTTCCACTTAAGATATTACTAGACTGGCAGAACTTTTAACTGTGTGTATGTGGGCGTTCAGCAACTTCTATAGTAGGGCTGACCCTGAAAGAACTCTGTTCACCTTTAATATATACCAGTAATGATCTGTAGTGACCACTCAGCCAACGTAAAAACCTCTAATGTGACAGAATCTTAAAGAGAGAGTTTTTAATACAAGCATTCTGGATAGGTGTACAGAAGCTTTTACAAGACAAAAGCTATGCTTTGTCTAAGACTTATTTAGCTAGGTTACCTGAGATACTCCTGCTCTGGCCTGATGAGCTTTCTTCTGATCACCCCAGTTTCCAGTAGCCAATGAGTATTTCAAACCATCTGATATAATCCTTGTTTTAATTGCCAGTTCCAAGTTAAAATCTTTCCCTCTGTCAATAAATTTTTGTGCATATATTCTCACTTCTTTGAGCAAATTCTTAAACATTCTGTTAAAGAAAGCAGAAAATGTAATTGTTAGAAGCCAGGAAAGGTAACTGTAGTAACATTCTGTAGCAGGTCAATTTAATCAAATAGATTTATGGAGAGTTTTTGAAAGCAGGACATAGAAAATAGAGGTGAAATGCTTCACAGGAGTCAAAACAGAATTACATTTTTATATGGATAAGGATTCCATCCACAGTTACATTAGGCAGCATAAATATAAAGGCATATAAACTCCTCATGCTACAGGGCATAAACCAGCAACTAATCACCTGGAGTTCAGAGAAGTTTCTTCCTATGGACAGAAAGAAAATGAGTATGTGTGGCACCTTAGAGACTAACAAATTTGAGGATAAGAGTCTCTAAGGTACCACAAGTACTCGTTTTCTTTTTGAGGATACAGACTAACACGGCTGCTACTCTGATTCCTATGGACAGGTTATTCCATAATTGTACATCCTGTACCTTCCCCTGAAGAATCCGAGACTGGCCATGGTCTGAGAGGATATCAGAATTGAAACAATGGTCTGTTCTAGTATGACAGTTTTACATTCCCAACAACTATTACATGAAATCAGACACTTTTTAAACACTGGAATACCATTTAATACCTACAATTTTGTTTATCATGCTTACCCTCTGAACAAGAATGCAAGCAATGGCCCTGCTAGATCAAGTCTTTTGTTGCCATAATGATCTCTGTCATCGAGTTCTCTTCTGCCCAGAGCTGCCAGTAGTAATCTATGAACCATATATCTAAAAAAATAAAAAAAGAGACACCTTACTTTGTATTCTAATTAGAACCAGACATTCATCCCGAAGACCAAACTATTTACAGGACATATACACTAGGGGTGCCGATGAATTGTCAGTCCTAAATCAAATGAAATTATTGCATTTCTAAACACAGACCTCTTTACCAGGTTAATAAGCACAAGTCCTAAAAACCCACTGCTTGTTTAAGTCAATGCAGACCAGAAAGGAGAATTATCTTTTTAAACAATCTACCCCACTTTTGGATTGGACCTTCACCTGGCCAATCAGTGTGCTTTTCCCCTGTCTTGTATTGTCTAACTTAGGCCCCAATTAAGTCAGTGGGGCTCTGCATGAGCATGGGGGCCACCAACTGGCTGAACTGGGGCCTTGGGCTCCTGATACAGGGACTGACTGCTTGTATACCATTAGGTACTGAGCAAGGTGATACCACCCAAATAATTTTAGATAACCAAGAATACACTACACGGCCTCACAGTCAGCCTGCACAACTACACTGTCAACTCAAGCAATATATTAACAATATAGTAGAACCTCAGAGTTATGAATACTAGAGTTAAGAACTGACCGGTCAACCACACACCTCATTTAGACCCAGAAGTATGCAATCAGGCAGCAGCAGAGATTTTAAAAAAGCAAGTACAGTAGAGTATTGCGTTAAATGTAAACTTCTAAAAAAATAAAGGGAAAAAGTTTAAAGGAAGATTCGACATAGTAAGGAAACTTTTTGTGCTTGTTTCATTTAAATTAAGATGGTTAAAAGCAGCATTTTTCTCCTACATGGTAAAGTTTCAGAGCTGTACTAAGTCAATGTTCAGTTGTAAACTTTTGGAAGAACAGCCATAACATTTTGTTCAGAGTTACGAACAACCTCCATTCCTGAGATGTTCGTAACCATGGAGGTTCTACTGTAGTGTCTTTATTTAGGTCCCTAACACCACATTCAACTTAAATCCACTCATTATTTCTGCCATTTCAATGCTGCAAGGATTGGGTTGCAAACACTACAGGGGAAAGTAACTATTAGTACTATTTTGAAGATTGTGGAAACATTTCTACCAGTCTTACATTTCATAAATATCTAAAACTAAATTTTTGAATCAATTTTGAGTTGACAGTTTCCCTTTCAGATGTATGACACAGCATTTAAGACAAAAAACAGTCATACCCCAGAAAATAGGCCTTTTTGGTTTCACAAAAGTCACTGACACCAACATGTGGAAGCATTTCCTTCTGTAAGACTTCTTTTGCATACTTAATTCTTTTCTCTTTGGTAACACCAGGCTTTGCACCTCTTGACCCGATGAAGTTTAATGCAACATTCTGTTCCTGGATGACAAATGCTTCATCTAAGGAAGGTTTGACCTAATGCACAAAAGGAAGCAAAAATCATTGCATCAGAGGGGGGGGGGGGGAGGAAATCCTGAATCATCCATAGATGATTCAGGATTTCAGTTATGTAGCTGTTTATAAAAAATATTTTCAGGAAGTTCTAGTTAACTACATTTTAAATAAAAATTCCAAAAAGTTATTTTTTTCCAAATATAATTCTCCATTATACTGCAACAGATTTTTTTTTAAAGGGGCAGCAGGGAACGTCCGATATTCTAGAATAAGACATTAATACAAAAGTGGCAGTGCATGTAGAATTATTTTCTGAAGTTACAATTAAGCAGGTTTCATTTAAAAGTAAGATTTAATAGGTGATGACAGTTTAAATAAAGCCTTCATGTACTAGGATATTAATACCAAATTAGCTAACATGATGACAGTCACCACAGACAATGCACCTCCAAGTAAGAAATACTTCTAAACCAGCAAATGATGATTGGATCTTTAAAAAGTAAAAATGTTCACAGGATTGTATCATTAAACATGATTTCAAGCTACTTCACAGCTGAGTAATGGGATTTTTTTTTAATATAAACAGTACATACAGATTAGCTTTTTGTAAAAGACAACTGTGGATCAGTGTGGCACAATAGGCAGTGCACCAAAAGATAGTTGAGACAGACAGACGTGGGATTTTTTCCACTGATTTCAATGGGAGCCGGATCAGATCCTGTAACTAAATAGTAAACAGCGCTCTTCCATTCCCACACAAGCACTTCAGGTAAATGTACATTTACCATAATTGTTTTATTCAGAGAACTTTTATTACTTTAACCAATGCAAAAAAACCCCTAACATTTAAGATTCAAGTGGTACATGAGTCTTAAAATTACAACTGGGATATGGACAGGATGCTTTGAATATAGTAGAAGTAGACAGACTTAGACTTTAGCTCACTTAACACCATGACACACACCATTATTGAATATACATTACCATTTCCATCATCTCAGGATCTTCAAAGTCATAAATTATGTGCTCTAAAATGTCTCTGTCAGATACAAAACCTAATGCACGGAAAACAATAATGATGGGCACTTCTTGTTTGATATATGGAAGAGTTGCTACAATACGCTGACCAATAGCGCTCTTCTTTGCGCCCTAGAGGGGGGACAGGGTAGATCAGTCTCAAATGCATTTGATTTCAAACAAACCAACTTTTTCTGGACTTCAAATGGCTTGAATAAAGTACTTATTCAAGAGAGATAAGTATGGTTTTTGAAATGGAAAAGAATTACCATGTACAAAACCATAAATATAAATAATTAGATTAAGTCTGTCTCATTTCTAATACATCTGTTTTTAAACTATTAATGCCACAGAGCAGCTACTGAATAACATTTTTCATCTTATTCAAGAGGTTACAATTATATACATTAGATTTGAAAATCTACTCACAAATACCTATTTGATTACACTCTTCAAAGCATTACATCAAACACACAGTTTCTCAAGAAAATGAAACTTAAATACCATAAGATACTACATAAAGAAAAATCTCCAAAAAGTCTTAGAAAATTTCAGCCCAAACATAAACCAAATACACCTCTACCCCAATATAACACGGATTCGGATATAACGCGGTAAAGCAGCGCTCCAGAGGGGTGGGGCTGCGCATTCCGGTGGATCAAAGCAAGTTTGATATAATGTGGTTTCACCTATAATGCGGTAAGATTTTTTGGCTCCCAAGGACAGCGTTTTATCAGGGTAGAGGTGTATAAAATATCCACCATTATTAAATTAATCAGTCATGCATACCTGCCCTCCTCTGGCCAGCATGCTAACCCATATAGTACTAGTTGGTCGAGAGGAATTCTCCAGGCAGGATCTACATTCTCCTGTGTAAGCATATTTCGAATCTTTCTTTGCAAACACATACACTGTGTTTGTAGCCATCTTCTCTTGAGCAATCAGAACCTATATTCGAAACAAAGCATTGTAAATAACCAGGTAAGAGAGTATGCTTACAGTAAGTAAATATAAACATGCAATACCTTAAGATGTTTTGTTTTCAAACTGACTTCAAACCCATTACTATTTTTTTGTCAATCTGCCAATCTTGTTCTTACCCAGCTATTAAAATCTAGCTTGTACTGTACTATCCTTATTGGCTGTACAATAGCATAATAGTACTTGTTAAGCTCTCCACATAACTATATGCACATTGTTATTTTGCTAAAGGCTGCTCATTGTACTAGTGTTTTTCACCTTTAGAAGAACAGAGTTCTAAGAAAATACTGTGTAATAGTATTACTTAAGATAGCACACCAGAAACAAGGGACACTCCAAGATCACACGGTTTTAGAACACATTTATTGCATTTTCTAGTAGTGATGCATTTAGATACCACTCCATAGGGGTCTTAGAATGCCTTAAGGGTTAGCATATTGTATCTGAAAAGCAACTGTAAAAATGGCATCAGAAGATTCTGTGTCTGTTGTGTCTTAATTTCCATGTCAAATGTGCTTAGTGCACAAATAAAGAAAATTTCAGCTGCCAGCCCTGAGAGTCAAATTAGGTTCTTTTTTCTCTTATCACACCAACAGCAGAGATGCTGAGGGTCAAATTATGCCCTCACTGACAGCTGTACAGTCACAGTGCCTTCAATGCATTTACATAGGTGCACATTAAATGAACTTGGCAAACAATTTAATGAATGAGGCACATGATGAAACAATTTACTTTACTACTTATGCTGGTTCTGCTGACTAAGAGTAATAAGTAGCAAATACTTATTTTGTCACTAAAACAAATACATACAACTCTGAATAACAAGGAAAAGGTTTGTTTTTATACTGCCACTTTTCAGAGTTAGACCGGCACTCCAGTGTTAGAACTGGAAACAAAACTATCAAAAAAATGTTTTAAGTAGTATTCCATAAAACAGAGTTTTCGGATTGGTAGAAAGAGGAACACATGTCATATAGAGCCATTTCAATGTGTAATTTTCAGCATTCGTTTTATAAAAAAAAGCCACACCACACAACATTTCTTCATGTGAAATCTAATTCTTTACCTTTTCTGATCCATTAATAATGAAATAGCCACCAGGGTCAAGAGGACATTCATTCAGTTCACAAAGATCACGATCAGTCAAGCCATTCAACAGGCAGTATGTTGAACGGAGCATGATAGGAATTTTTCCTATAAAGGTTTTCTGATGCTGTGTCTGTAACTGGTCCTCTCCTTCTTTAATAACTGTTTTAGTTATGTCCACATACAAGGGAGCAGAATATCTATGAAAAAGAAAATACGACATGACTATATTATAACATTAGAATCATAGATTAGGGTTGGAAGAGACCTCAGAAGGTCATCAGTCCAACCCCCTGCTCACAGCAGGACCAACCTCAACTAAATCATCCCAGCCAGGGCTTTGTCAAGCTGGGCCTCAAAAACTGATGGAGATTCTATCACCTCCCTATGTAACCCATTCCAGTGCTTCACCACCCTCCAAGTGAAATAGCTTTTCCCCCCCAATATCCAACCTAGACCTCCCCCACTGCAATTTGAAACCATTGCTTCTTGTTCTGTCATCTGCCACCATCGAGAACAGCCTATCTCAGTGGTTCTCAAACTTTTGTACTGGTGACCCCTTTCACACAGCAAGCTTCTGAATGTGACCCCCCGCCCATAAATTAAAAACACTTTTTAAAATATTTAACACCATTATAAATGCTGGAGGCAAAGCAGGGTTTGGGGGTGGAGGCTGACAGCTCGCAACCCTTCCCCCCACCCCATGTAATAATCTTGTGACCCCCTAAGAGGTCCCAACCCCCAGTTTGAGAACCCCTGGCCTATCTCCATCCTTTTTGGAACCCCCCTTCAGGTAGCTGAAGACTGCTATCAAATCCCCCCTCACTCTTCTCTTCTGCAGACTAAATAACCCCAGTTCCCTCAGCCTCTCCGCATAAGTCATGTGCCCCAGCCCCCTAATCATTTTCATTGCCCTCCACTGTACTCTTTCCAATTTGTCCATATCCTTTCTGTAGCAGGGGGCCCAAAACTCGATGCAATACTCCAGATGTGGCCTCACCAGTGCTGAACAGAGGGGAATAATCACTTCCCTCAATCTGCTGGCAATGCTTCTACTGATACAGTCCAATATGCTGTTAGCCTTCTTGGCAACAAGGCCACACTGTTGACTCATATTCAGCTTCTTGTCCACTGTAACCCCCAGGTCTTTTTCTGCAGAACTGCCGCTTAGCCAGTCGGACTCCAGCCTGTAGCAGTGCATGGGATTCTTCCATCCTAAATGTAGGACTCTGCAATTATCCTTGTTGAACCTCAGATTTCTTTTGGCCCAATCCTTCAATATGTCTAGGTCACTCTGGACCCTATCCCTCAGCATATCTACCTCTCCCTCCATCTTAGTGTCATCCACAAACTTGCTGAGTGTGCAATTAATCCCATCATCCAGATTAATAAAGATGAACAAAACCGACCCCAGGACCGACCCCTGTGGTACTCAGCTTGATACAGACTGCCAACTAGACATCGAGCTGTTGATCACTACCCGTTGAGCCCAATGATCTGGCCAGCTTTCTATTCACCTTATAGTCCACTCATCCAACCCATACTTTTTAAACTAGCTGGCAAGAATACTGTGGGAGACCCTATCAAAAGCTTTGCTAAAGTCAAGATATGTCATGTCCACTGCTTTCCCCATATCCACAGAGCCAGTTATCTCATCATTGAAAGCAATCAGGTTGGTCAGGCATGATTTTCCCTTGGTGAATCCATGTTGACTGTTCCTGATCACCTTCCTCTCCTCCAAGTGCTTCAAAAGAGATTCCTTGGGGACCTGCTCCATGATTTTTCCAGGGACTGAGGTGAGGTGGACAGGTCTGTAGTTCCCCAGATTTTCCTTCTTCCCTTTTTCCAAGATGGGCACTATAGTTGCCTTTTTCCAATCATCCGGGACCTCCCCAGATCACCACGAGTTTTCAAAGATAATGGCCAATGGCTCTGTAATCACATCAGCCAACTCCCTCAGCACCCTCGGATGCATTAGATCCGTCCCCATGGACTTGTGCATGTCCAGCTTTTCTAAATAGTCCTTAACCTGTTCTTTCACCACTAAGGGCTGCTCACCTCCTCCCCATACTGTGCTGTCTAGTGCAGCAGTCTGGGAGCTGACCTTGTCTGTGAAGACCGAGGCAAAAGAAAGCATTGAGTACTTCAACTTTTTCCACATCATTTATCACTAAGTTGTCTCCCTCATTCAGTAACAGGCCCACACTTTCCCTGACCTTCTTGTTGTTGCTAACATACCTGAAGAAACCCTTCTTATTACCTTTCACATCCCTTGCTAGCTGCAACTCCAATTGTGCTTTGGCCTTCCTGATTACACCCCTGCATGCTTGAGCAGTATTTTTATACTCCTCCCGAGTCATCTGTCCAAGTTTCCACTTCTTGTAAGCTTCCTTTTTGAGTTTAAGCTTACCAAAGATTTTGCTGGTAAGCCAAGCTGGTCGCCTGCCATATTTGCTATTCTTTTGCACATTGGGATGGTTTGTTCCTGGTGCCCTCAATAAGGCTTCTTTAAAATACAGCCAGCTCTCCTAGACTCCTTTCCTCCTCTTATTAGTCTCCAAGGGGATCCTACTCATCAGTTCCCTGAGGGAATCAAATTATGCTTTTCTGAAGTCCAGAGTCCATATTCTGCTGCTCTCCTTTCTTTCGTCAGGATCCTGAACTCTACCATCTTATGGTCACTGCCTCCCAGACTGCCACCCACTTCTATTTCCCCAACCAATTCTTCCCTGTTTGTGAGCAGCAGGTTAAGAGGAGCATGGCCCCTAGTTGGTTCCTCCAGCACTTGCACCAGTAAATTGTCCCCAATACTCTCCAAAAACTTCCTGGATTGTGTGTGCACCGCTGTATTGCTCTCCCAGCAGATATCAGGGTGATTGAAGTCCCCTTGAGAACTAGGGCCTGTGATCTAGAAACTTTTGTTAGTTCTCTGAAAAAAGCCTCATCTACCTCATCCCCCTGGTCCGGTGGTCTATAGCAGACACCCACCACGACATCACTCTTGTTGCTCTCGCCTCTAAACTTAACCCAAAGACTCTCAACAGGCTTTTCTCCAGTTTCATACTGGAGCTCTGAGCAGTCATATTGCTTTCTTACATACAGTGTAACTCTTCCACCTTTTCGCCCGCGCCTGTCCATCCTAAACAGTTTATACCCATCCACGACAATATGAAGATAATGCATTCTGAACTAGAGAAAGCATAAAATAAAGGACTGATAAAGTTATTCCGAGAAATTATTTTGGTACTGTTACTTAGTAATAGTGTGTCCGTGATCTTTTGTACTTAATACTCAAGTAGTTTGTTTTAAATATAGGGAAGTAATTCTTCATTTTACAGGGCATAATTAAAATTAGAGAAAATCCTATTTATTTAGATTGCAGATGTGTTCCTTCATGGTATCCAACAGCTGCTAAGGAGCTTTTTCTTACGTAAGATTTCTCAATCTGGCTTCATTGGGCATCATGGGTGAAGGTGCACCATCTCTTTCCCAATGCGTAGGCTTGGAGAGATAGATTTGTTCAAACTTCAACAGATATCGTGGCTGAAAATAACCCAAAATAACTAATTTTAATAATCAGAATGGCAAATCACAATATGCATGAGAGAATTTTAGAGCTTGTTTAATACATATACAATGCCACACACAGAGATCCCAATTCACAGATTAGAGAGGTAATCCCTTTCTATAGGTCTGTAGACAAAATGCACTTACAACACTTCACTGGATGCCTCATTAACACAGATGTAGGATAAACACAAGAGAATTCAGAGAAAAACAAACGATTAAGATCTGGAAAGGTTGATCCTCATGGAAAAGTCCTGAATATAAACAGATTCTCTTAGCCATGACTAAAGATATTGGGCAGGAGGGGATGCAAAAAAAAAAAAAAAAAAAAAAAAAAGAGAAACACAAGACAATCTCCAAGTAGTTTGAAGATTTCATAACACTAAAGAGGGAGAATAGTTATTTAGCATGCTACAAAGGGTCATTCACTAGCAAGAATGTGATAAAATTAAAGAAAGTTTTAGGAAGATTACCGGGAAAAGTTTTCTGACAACAAAATCTATTAATGACAGGTGCAGTGATAGAAGCAGAATTGCTTATTTACAAACCAGACATATTAGGAGAAAAAATATTGTAGGGGGCAATCCGGCACTGGCTTGGGTTGAGAATGGTGGTGGGAGAAGCAGATTAAAGTCCCTAACAGGTCTTGCCCTTCTCACATACTTCTCTATGGATTTGCACACATTTGCTGAGCTAGATGTTTTATTGTCTA
Organism: Eretmochelys imbricata; assembly: GCF_965152235.1. Taxonomy (NCBI): domain Eukaryota; kingdom Metazoa; phylum Chordata; order Testudines; family Cheloniidae; genus Eretmochelys; species Eretmochelys imbricata. Next base: position 5,937,370 of record NC_135575.1, on the reverse strand, counting down.
GTAAGATCAGATCACATTACAAAATTATTTTGCCTTCAAGATAAGACCATTAATATTTACTGGGTCAGCAAGAAAATATGTAAATATGAATTTATAATGGTATTAAAAATCTACTAAGATACAAGAACTTCAAACTTGAAATCACAGTATTTCTTTATTTTAAAATATATCCTGTAAGAGACATTAAATATTTACACTGCTTTGTTACTCCCAAAAAAGTCTAAAATCAGAAGCACAAAAAAAAAGAGTCCTGGAATTGCACCATGGCACAAAGCCGGGACTATTTTATTTACATATATTTAATTATTGTGCATATAATTGTAGCATCTCAAAGCACTACACACTACCAAGCGGTAGATGAGAATTTGACTCCCCATGACTTCTTGCAGGTGGTGGAAAAGAAGACTAGGACTTATGTGAAGATGACACAAAATTGCAGACAAAAGCCTTGTGTCAGTGCAGCAGCATCTTTTTCTGGATTATCTGGTGATCCCCACATTGCATAAACTCTGGTGGGAGCAATTCTATCCATCCATCCAGCAGTAAGGCATAAAAAGACCTCCCGGCAAGAGAACAGGGGAAAAATGGAGAGAGAAAAAAACCTGGACTTCAACAAGGTGCACATTCTCCTTTTGGCCACTTCTTATGTCCCAAGTATCAGTTTCCTTACTCAGCTGGCCAGGGCACCATCAGATATAGATGCACACTGAACTGATCTGATAATGGAGATGGATAGTATAAAAAGAAGAAAACCTAATTATAGCTGCTTCAAGAGCTGTATTTCAGATCATAAGCTGTTCAAGTTTTCCCACTGTGATTGTCTGTTTCATGAATGACTTCTGACAGTTTCTAAATCTGTTAAATGTAATATAGTCAACAGTGGAATTCAAGTAATTCTCTTTTAATATACTTATTGTTTGCATTGGTTTACTATAGCCTAACATTAACAATTTTATTTATGACTGAAAGGGCACTTTCATTCCAATCCCTATTATGGATAGCTTACATTTTTTTCAGCAAGTTGCACCTTATGATGAAATATTTCATACTTGGCTCAGAAGATTTGCTTTAGTTTTAGTATTTGTACTACCACAGCACCTAGGAACCCCAGTCATGGAGCAGGACCGCATTGTACTAGGTACTGTACAAACACAGAACTAAAGGAGGGTCGCCCCACCCCAATGGGCTTACAATCTAACTAGAAATCTATTTAGTTATTTCTCTGCAGTTGTTACTCTGTGTGAGGATAAGTTATCTTTTGGTTACTAAAACTTGTATCAAGATCTTCATTTTTCTCCAGCCAGCTTTTCTTTAAACTTGATATGAACGGGGTCCAGAAGTGTAACATTCACTTGGCCTAGATTGAAAGCAATGTTTTGAAATTAAGTTCCAGAAGTTTGAGAATGGCATTCGGATTACATGTAGCACATCATGCTTCTGGAGTTAAGGAATACAATTTGATAACATGTGCCAAATGAGAACAATAGGAGCTGAGCCCTTTTGAATATCTGGCCCCAGCTGTGGGTGCTGAAAATTTTTGAAAATCTAACATGAAACGAACAAAGACTAAAAAAATTGATATTTCTCACCCTTGATAAAGTTCATTATGGACATACCATTTTTGCCAAAAATGTTTGGAGTTTCAACTGCTTTAATGACCCATTCGTTTCCCCATTAGTAGCATTTCTTTTTAGCTATATCATGCGCTAATTGACTGGATCTGCTGCTGCAGCCTTCAGCTGTTCAACTGCAATAAGAACTCCCAGCACAATTTTCACATCTGTACGATTAAAAGAATCAAACTCTGCAAATGTCCCTCTTACCGGTTCTTCAACTTCCCCTGTGGCATGCTGAGCTTCAGCTTGTAGATCGATAGGTGGTGCATCTTCTACAATTCTCTGCACAGACATCTGAATGAACTCATCAAAAGAATCCAGCTGTTGTCGGACCAACCCCTTCTCATCAAAATAGGAGCTTAGAAAAAATAAGGCATATTCAATTAATCAACAAAGATTCTCAGTTTACATATCCATAAACTATGTTAATTATCAGGTAATGTTTAAAAATTCAAGATAAACATACTGTAATTAATCAAAGGATATTATTGCTACATGAAACAAATATCTGCTTGTATTTCAACATTGTGCTGTGAGAAGAAAACAATTGTTCCAAAGAAACTTTCAAAAAATAGACAGAAATATTTATGCCCAGATCCTGCAACTTTGTTCCCTATTGACTGACTTGCAAGAAGCTGTGGGATCAGGGCCTTAACTTACCAATTCACTATGTTAGCATTATTCTTAGCAGTAATCTTATAAATGTAGCTCTACACCCACAAGCAATAATGGAAAATATTGTGTTAATGCTGAATTTGCTAGGAAAATGCTTTCAGACTGTCTAGGAAGGCAATGACTTACAAAACCATCGACCTTTGGCCATTTATACACAGGCCCAGTGGTCTCAAATCTTATGTTCTCTCTTTGTAACCGTTCTTTCATTCTTAAAGAGAAAGCATTTATGATTCTGGACATGAAATCTTGGAATTTTCATCACAATAAGTTAGGATATAATATTTATTAGTATTAGATGTTTTAGCTAAGCGTACACTTGCCTGATTACTTCACTATTCTTAACATTTCTTAGAAAGTTTGATAGTTACCTAATAACTATCCAGCATGCTTCTTGCCATAAATCTGGAGTGATTTCATCATCATCTTCATCATATTGCATATCTACAAAGAAAGCAGAACACTTAAATCAGTCTTTCTATTCATTCATGTTTTCTTTGGCTGTATATAGCTTCTAAAGACCCAATGGCTGCACACAAATACATTGTTTTTCTAAAAAAAAAAAAAATGAGGAGTACTTGTGGCATCTTAGAAACTAACAAATTTATTTGGGCATAAGCTTTTGTGGGCTAAAACCCACTTCATCGGATGCATGCAGTGGAATCTAGTGAGCTTAATAAAACCTGAAAGAGGGACAACAGGAAAGCTACGAACACAGCCTAGTGTCAATACTTGAACTGTGAGCTCTTTGGGGCAGAGACCATCTTTCATTCTGTATTTGCTCAGTGCTTAACACAGTGGAGTCCTGGTCCATGTCTGGGGCTCATAGACACTACAGTAATAAAAATATTGTAATTTATTTGTATCTTGAACACAGAAAAGTTTTATTACTTTACTGGCCCTTGAGAAAAAGTAGGCAACCTATGAAGGCTTATTATAAACAAGAACTTTTATGGGAACAATAGGATTCAGTCTACTTTGTTTCCTAAGGTTAAGCATCTGTTCCTAAACACTTTACCACCACTCAGCAAAATACGCATGATAGCACTCGAAACTTGTGCTTTCCTAGAGTAGCAATTAATAAATCAGTTTGAATTCAATGCAAAGCACATTAAAGTCAAAAGAAAGATTTTTATTGACATCAGTAGGCTTTGGATGAGGCCCTTTATGCCTTTGGTAAAGATCAATTAACTTTCAATTGTATCTTAACAGATGTTTCAGCTTCCTGTTTATTTAGGAACCACAGACAAGCTATTCCAATATCTAAACATCTTTCAAAGACAGGCCAGTCCTTGCCTACAGACAGCCCCGCAACCTGAAGCAAATACTCACCAACAACCACATACCACACAACAGAACCACTAACCCAGGAACTTATCCTTGCAACAAAGCCCGTTGCCAATTGTGCCCACATATCTATTCAGGGGACACCATCACAGGGCCTAATAACATCAGCCACACTATCAGAGGCTCGTTCACCTGCACATCCACCAATGTGATTTATGCCATCATGTGCCAGCAATGCCCCTCTGCCATGTACATTGGTCAAACTGGACAGTCTCTACGTAAAAGAATAAATGGACACAAATCAGATGTCAAGAATTATAACATTCATAAACCAGTCGGAGAACACTTCAATCTCTCTGGTCACGCAATCACAGACATGAAGGTCGCTATCTTAAAACAAAGAAACTTCAAATCCAGACTCCAGCGAGAAACTGCTGAATTGGAATTCATTTGCAAATTGGATACTATTAATTTAGGCTTAAATAGAGACTGGGAGTGGCTAAGTCATTATGCAAGGTAGCCTATTTCCTCTTCTTTTTTCCTACCCCCCCCCCCCCAGATGTTCTGGTTTAACTTGGTTTTAAACTTGGAGAGTGGTCAGTTTGGATGAGCTATTACCAGCAGGAGAGTGAGTCTGTGTGTGTATGGGGGTGGGGTTTTGGAGGGGGGTGAGGGAGTGAGAGAACCTGGATTTGTGCAGGAAATGGCCTAACTTGATTATCATGCACATTGTGTAAAGAGTTGTCACTTTGGATGGGCTATCACCAGCAGGAGAGTGAATTTGTGTGGGGGGGTGGAGGGTGAGAAAACCTGGATTTGTGCTGGAAATGGCCTAACCTGTTGCTCACTTTAGATAAGCTATTACCAGCAGGACAGTGGGGTGGGAGGAGGTATTGTTTCATATTCTCTGTGTATATATAAAGTCTGCTGCAGTTTCCATGGTATGCATCTGATGAAGTGAGCTGTAGCTCACGAAAGCTCATGCTCAAATAAATTGGTTAGTCTCTAAGGTGCCACAAGGACTCCTTTTCTTTTTGCGAATACAGACTAACACGGCTGTTACTCTGAAACCTGTCATTATGCAAGGCACTGCATTTAGCCGTATGGAGTGGAAATCTATCAACTGCATGAAAAAACTTGCACAGATACAGACAGACATCATCTTCCTTTCCAAAGACATCATCTTTCCTTTCCAAACAGATGGACATCGTACCAAAAGGACTGAAGGTAAAAAATCCATTACAATCTACATACCACACAGACTATGCTGACAGCTTGTGCCACACGCTTTCAAAGAAACTGTGGAATCACCTGATCAACATCCTCTACAGCAAACAGGGAAAGATTAAGAATGAGCTCTCAAAAATGGATACTCTCATAAAAAACCAACCTTCCACACAAACTTCCTCGTGGCTGGATTTTACTAAAACTAGACAAGCCATTTACAACGCACACTTTGCTTCTCTACAAAAGAAAAAGGACACTAAACTTTCTAAACTACTACATGCTACAAGGGGCCACAGCAATGGTTCCCTCAACCCACCTAGCAATATTGTTAACCTATCCAACTATACTCTCAGCCCAGCAGAAGCAGCTGTTCTATCTCGGGGCCTCTCCTTCTGCCCCTCCACCCCCACGAACATGATACAGTTCTGTGGTGACCTAGAATCCTATTTTCGACGTCTCCGACTCAAGGAATATTTCCAAAATACCTCTGAACAACATACTAATCCACAGAGGTCTCCCTACCAACACTACAGAAAGAAGGATTCTAGGTGGACTCCTCCTGAAGGTCGAAACAGCAGACTGGACTTCTACATAGAGTGCTTCCGCCGACGTGCACAGGCTGAAATTGTGGAAAAGCAGCATCACTTGCCCCATAACCTCAGCCATGCGGAACGCAATGCCATCCACAGCCTCAGAAACAACTCTGACATCATAATCAAAAAGGCTGACAAAGGAGGTGCTGTTGTCATCATGAATAGGTCGGAATATGAACAAGAGGCTGCTCGGCAGCTCTCCAACACCACTTTCTACAAGCCATTACCCTATGATCCCACTGAGAGTTACCAAAAGCAGCTACAGCATTTGCTCAAGAAACTTCCTGAAAAAGCACAAGATCAAATCCGCACAGACACACCCCTGGAACCCCGACCTGGGATATTCTATCTACTACCCAAGATCCATAAACCTGGAAATCCTGGGCGCCCCATCATCTCAGGCATTGGCACCCTGACAGCAGGATTGTCTGGCTATGTAGACTCCCTCCTCAGGCCCTATGCTACCAGCACTCCCAGCTACCTTCGAGACACCACTGACTTCCTGAGGAAACTTCAATCCATCGGTGATCTTCCTGATAACACCATCCTGGCCACTATGGATGTAGAAGCCCTCTACACCAACATTCCACACAAAGATGGACTACAAGCCATCAGGAACACTATCCCCGATAACGTCACGGCTAACCTGGTGGCTGAACTTTGTGACTTTGTCCTTACCCATAACTATTTCACATTTGGGGACAATGTATACCTTCAGATCAGCGGCACTGCTATGGGTACCCGCACGGCCCCACAGTATGCCAACATTTTTATGGCTGATTTAGAACAACGCTTCCTCAGCTCTCGTCCCCTAAAGCCCCTACTCTACTTGCGCTACATTGATGACATCTTCATCATCTGGACCCATGGAAAAGAAGCCCTTGAAGAATTCCACCATGATTTCAACAATTTCCATCCCACCATCAACCTCAGCCTGGTCCAGTCCACACAAGAGATCCACTTCCTGGACACTACAGTGCTAATAAACAATGGTCACATAAACACCACCCTATACCGGAAACCTACTGACCGCTATTCCTACCTGCATGCCTCCAGCTTTCACCCTGACCACACCACACGATCCATCGTCTACAGCCAAGCTCTGCGATACAACCGCATTTGCTCCAACCCCTCAGACAGAGACAAACACCTACAAGATCTCTGTCAAGCTTTCTTACAACTACAATACCCACCTGCGGAAGTAAAGAAACAGATTGATAGAGCCAGAAGAGTTCCCAGAAGTTACCTACTACAGGACAGGCCTAACAAAGAAAATAACGGAACTCCACTAGCCGTCACCTTCAGCCCCCAACTAAAACCCCTCCAACGCATTATTAAGGATCTACAACCTATCCTAAAGGATGACCCAACACTCTCACAAATCTTGGGAGACAGGCCAGTCCTTGCCTACAGACAGCCCCGCAACCTGAAGCAAATACTCACCAACAACCACATACCACACAACAGAACCACTAACCCAGGAACTTATCCTTGCAACAAAGCCCGTTGCCAATTGTGCCCACATATCTATTCAGGGGACACGATCACAGGGCCTAATAACATCAGCCACACTATCAGAGGCTCGTTCACCTGCACATCCACCAATGTGATTTATGCCATCATGTGCCAGCAATGCCCCTCTGCCATGTACATTGGTCAAACTGGACAGTCTCTACGTAAAAGAATAAATGGACACAAATCAGATGTCAAGAATTATAACATTCATAAACCAGTCGGAGAACACTTCAATCTCTCTGGTCACGCAATCACAGACATGAAGGTCGCTATCTTAAAACAAAGAAACTTCAAATCCAGACTCCAGCGAGAAACTGCTGAATTGGAATTCATTTGCAAATTGGATACTATTAATTTAGGCTTAAATAGAGACTGGGAGTGGCTAAGTCATTATGCAAGGTAGCCTATTTCCTCTTCTTTTTTCCTACCCCCCCCCAGATGTTCTGGTTTAACTTGGTTTTAAACTTGGAGAGTGGTCAGTTTGGATGAGCTATTACCAGCAGGAGAGTGAGTCTGTGTGTGTATGGGGGTGGGGTTTTGGAGGGGGGTGAGGGAGTGAGAGAACCTGGATTTGTGCAGGAAATGGCCTAACTTGATTATCATGCACATTGTGTAAAGAGTTGTCACTTTGGATGGGCTATCACCAGCAGGAGAGTGAATTTGTGTGGGGGGGTGGAGGGTGAGAAAACCTGGATTTGTGCTGGAAATGGCCTAACCTGTTGCTCACTTTAGATAAGCTATTACCAGCAGGACAGTGGGGTGGGAGGAGGTATTGTTTCATATTCTCTGTGTATATATAAAGTCTGCTGCAGTTTCCACGGTATGCATCTGATGAAGTGAGCTGTAGCTCACGAAAGCTCATGCTCAAATAAATTGGTTAGTCTCTAAGGTGCCACAAGGACTCCTTTTCTTTTTGCGAATACAGACTAACACGGCTGTTACTCTGAAACCTTTCAAAGTTTTTGTTACTCTAAAACACATTTTTCACTTGTAGCATCAAGAACATTGGACACTCATGCAGGTTTTTAAGCTTTGCCCTCACACTTTTTAATTACCATAAAATACTAAAATACCCTATAAACATACGGTCAAAGGTTGAAACTTTCAAAAAACAGGAGCCCAATACTTAGCTCCATTTTTCAAAGCACCAGTTTCCCCATCAGCTACTTTTGATTCCAGTGGTAGCCACTGTGTGCTCAGCACTTTTGAAAATCAGGTCACTTGTTAAAATGCCTAAGGTCGAGTCTACACTAGATTCACAGATTCCGAGGCCAGAAGGGATCATTCTAATCATCTAGTCTGACCTCATCTAGTCATAGAACTTCCCTCAAAATAATTCCAGGAGCATAAACCATCTTGAGTTAAAAACTGCCAGGGATTAAGAATCCACCACAACTCTCGGTAAATTGTTCCAAGGGTTAATTACCTTTACTGTTAAAACCTTTATTTCCAATCTGAATTTGTCTAGCCTCAACTTTCAGCCATTACATCATGTTAGACTTCTATTTCCGAGACTGAAGAACACATTTTCAAATATTTGTCCCCATGTAGGTATTTACAGACTACAATAATCACCCCTTTGTTCAGCTAAACGGATTGAGCTCTTTGGCCCCATCACTATTAGGCTTGTTTTCCAATCTTTTAAACATTCTCATGGCTCTTCTCTGAACCCTCTCCAGTTTAATAACATCCTTCTTGAATTGTGGACACCAGAGGTGGACACAGTCCAGCAGGAGTCATATATAAAAGTGCCAAATATAAAGGTGAAATAACCTCTCTGCTCCAAATCCCCCCGTTTATGCGTCTCAGGATCGCATTCTCTCTTAGCCACTGCACGGCAGGGTCAGCTGATGAGTCACACATCCCCCAGCCTTTCCGGGCTCTCCGCGTCCCCGCTCAGAGCCCCCAGCCTGTGCTCTTGCTCCTGGCTATAAGCACGGACACTTAGCAGGGACCTGGAGGTACAGCGGCGGCTCCTCCAGCGGCCCTCCCCGCTCCGCTCCCAGCCCCACCGGGGTGCAGCGCAGGGACTCGACCACGCTCCCGGCCGCACGGCTGCGCGGCAAGGGCTTGCAGGCCCGGCCCGGCCCGGGACCCCAGGGGCCTGTGGCCCGTGCCCGCCCCCCAGGGGCAGCCCTCCGGCGCCGAGCTCCCGGCTGAGGTGCCGGGACCCGCCGCCAGGGCATGGCTGTGGCGCGCTCACCCTCGTCCGCGTCGTACATCTTGGCGGCGCGGGGCGACCTCAGCGGCAGCTACCGGGACGGACCTGGCCCCGCGATGGACGGACGCGGAGACTCACGCGCATGACACTGGACCGGACTGCGGTCGCGCACTATTTCGATCCCGCCTCCTTATCGCACTGCGGCTGCGTGCGGTCCAAGATCTGACTACGGCTGCGCAAGCTATGGGCTGGCCTCACCCACTCCAGTTCGCACTGCGGCTGCGCGCGCACTTCGCGCTATGGTCCTCCTGAGCCGCCTCGTGACCAGTTCTTGGGGAGACTCGAGGAGCGCGCATGCGCGCGGCTCAGGCGAGAGTGACGAATGAAGTGCGGAATACGCGTGCGCCTTGGCATTGTGTCGCGCGGCGCCCATCTTTTTGAGGTGGGGTGGCACGTACCATTCTCCCAAAATAGGGGTGCATAAAAGCGCTGTTCCCATCCCAGCCGCGGGTAGGATAGAGAGTAGAACGTGCTCCCCTCCTGGAGTAGGCTGAAGCGTGACGGAGGTTCAGGGCTTTGCCCAGCTGTAGCAGTCGGCCACCGCCCCATCCCCTCGATTTTATGCGTCACACAGAGCCCTTGGAGGGGGCAGGCTGACCTTGCAAACACAAGCGGGGGTGCTCCTCAGACAGGGATTTCCCTACACCCCCCCGAATTTCCGCAACAACCCCTTCCCCAGTTTTGTGAACTAGTTACGTGCAATTTAGTGATTAGAAATTTGAATGGAAATTGAAACATTAATACACACTTTAAAAGCATATACAGCATATGATAAAATACTTGTACCTGAAAAAGTATAATAGATTTGAAAAGTATGACCATAGACTAGCTTCCTTATACAGCTGTTGTTTTTATGACCATGTCAGTGCCTTCATTTAGGTGATGTTGGCCAACCTAATAATTTCACATTATGATTTCTAAGTAAAGTCTAAATGAGCTCTCCCTGACAGCTAGTGGTGAGCTGGGGGAAAAGGCTTCAGGACCAGATTGTATTTTCATTCACACCTCATCTACCTAGGTATCCAGCAAACAGAGCTGTTGTTGCCCAAATGATAGATTTGGGCTAGGGTTGGGTTATAAATCACTTGAATGCGAGGTGGGAGATGTAATGAAGTGTTATTTCCATTGTATGAGTAAAGGGCCGTAGAACTGTACCTAGCCTGTGCTGATTGAGGGCATCAAGAGAGGGTGGGGACAGGTGTTTTGCTAGATGGTCTGCCTGAGTCACAAGTACTATTAGACCTGCACCCCTCCACTGTTTAAAGACAGAACTGATTAGGCTCCATAGATAGTCTTTGTTTTATTAAGTGACCCCTAAGCTGAAATCACTGATAATCAGGTGCTTAGACCTGCTGTGGGACAGTGTTTCTGTGGAAGAGATGGCCAGCCTGCATTAGCAGTGAGGTTCCCCCACTGAGAGCTCAGCTAAAATCACTGAGAGCTGCATGGACCCTCAAGAGACGGAGTCGCAGAGGTCATAGTGGCAGCAGAAGGTGACAGCGCAGGGCCATTGGTAACAGAGCGATGGAATGAACAGTGGCACAATGAACAACAGTGGTCAGAGCGAACAGTGAGCAGCTGGAGAAACGAGCAAGGTGCCTTCTTGCCCCCCACCTGGGAGATGAACTCATGTGAAAGCACCTCTGAACTCTGAGTTTCCACTGACCAAGGACAACACCGGTGAGTGTTAATGAGGCTGTTAAGAATCCTAGAGACACAACACAGTTCATGCAAACAAACATCATACTTTTTATTTAGGCAAGAGATACCACACACTACAAACTGGAGGCCAATGTTAAGTGCATTGTCACTTGTTCATCCTGAAGTTGAACACTGTTTCCAAACAAGACCAGCAAATGCTCACTGTCTTTCTGCAAGAAACTCAGCTGACTGGTTAGAAACATGAGGTGCAAGAGTGAAAGACTCAACAGTTGAAAAAGTGAAGAACTCTCTCACCACATTCAAAAAATTTACATACATGGCTAATGAATGCACCAGTGCAAATGGTCATCAAGTATTAAGTCATCGTGTACATTATCTTGATGTCAGTGGTAGGCCAGTAGATGCATTTCTAGATGTTCAAGTTATAGAAGACAGATTGGCTGCATCTGTGACAACCGACATCTTAGAAGAGTTAAATGCTTGTCAATGGGACCCCAGACAGATGGCTGCTTGTGCATTTGATGAAGCTGCAAACTTCTTTGGAAAACATGGTGGAGGACAAGCTTTGCTGAAAGAAAAGTGTAACCCTAGTGTCTCCTATACACCCTGCAGAGGCCATCTACTTCAACTAGCGCTAGTACGAGCTGCAGACTCTCCGAAAGACATTTTAAAAGCTATAAATTTAATATCTTCATTATATTCTTTTTTCAGCAAGCGTCCAAAAAGACTGAATATCTTGGAAAATATAGAAGATACACTGGGACTGAAGTTCAAATTAGTCCAACCTGGGAAAACCCGCTGGCTTTCTCATGAGCGATCCTTGGCTGCTGTCTTAAAATTACTCCAGCCATTATTACTGGCTTTGGAAAGTATCTACCAAGATGGGATGGATCTAAGTAGTGGGGCTGGTGGATTACTTTTGCTACTACGTTCAGAGAAGACTATTGCCATTCTCTCTCTTGTAAGTCAACTGTTGAAACCACTTGGGTCATTAAACAATGCCATCCAGGCATCTGCTACAACAGTAGTAGATCTTTGTCCAGCAATAGAAGTTACATTTGGATCAATCCAAGAGCTATCCATTGAAAAAGTACAGGAAGAAGCAAAGACTTCAGTCCAGAAGTTGACTAATGAAGGCATTTATATTGAATCCTTAAGTGAAGAGGACAAGAAGTGTTTGTTAAGACAACTGAAAAAGTGCGCAGACTTGAGTCTTAAAAATCTACAACAGCGACTTCTAGATTCTACTCAGCCTCTACGTAGCTTTTACAGATCCCTGTCCTATAAAATACCAACAGTTGAGTGGAGTGAGGCACTCCAGCAATGGGGCTGCCCTGTGCTCAGGACAGAATAGAGAATTTGAACACAGCGTGGAATATCATACCATGAATGAATGAAGATTTGACTTCAACTTCTTTTTTATCATTACTAGTGGCTCAACCGGATCTTTGTGTTATGTTTCCTGGGATGAAAGAAGTAGGAATTCATCTTTTGCTACTCCCAGTCACAACAGATACAGTTGAGCGTTCTTTTTCATCATTGAATAGAATTTTGTATTTTGAAAGAAGTCGCCTTCTGCCTGATCATGTGAATGAACTAATGAGCATATCAGCTGAAAGAATGGAAGTACCGGACACACGAGAAGCCACCAAAGATGAACGCATTGCATTCGAGAAGTTCATTAACAGAGTTGTGCAAAATTATAACAAGAAACCAAGAAGGATGTAGATGTAGTGCTTCATAGAAGGCTTGAGTAGCCAACTTTTTAATTTGTGTGATGATGATTTTAAAATCCATCTAATAAAATGGTCATGAAACATTTTTCAGTTTTTACTATGGTGCCATACAGCCCACCTTCACCCTCACAGTCCCATCCCTCATCAGCCCTGACCCCCCCCCCCAGTAAATTCGAACACACACCCCCTCCCCATTTCAGTTCCTGGGGAAAACACTGTCCCCAGAGACTCTAGCCCTGCAGAGGGGCCTGTATGTAGGTCCCCCTGCAGGGTCAGGGTATCATGCCATGGGCACTGCCAGCTTGCACCTTTTTATTGCAAGGCTTGCAATAGTGGGTGAGTTACAGAAAGACCCAGCCCTTGGAGTCATAGTGTCATGTGGGAGTTCCTGCTTTTACTGTACTTAAAAAAATGTTTCCAGGCCTGCGGTGACTGTGGTGAAAAGCTTGAAAGCATCACCCTGGGAGGCACAGCCAGCAGAAGGCAATTAAACCCAATCCAAGAGCTAGCAACATCTCATGATTTTAAAATCAATCTGACTTTTGATTTTTTAATCCTTGAGGCTGGCAGTACTAGCTCCGGCGGTTTCTGGGCGCTTCTCATCTTGTTTTTCCGGACAGAGCCTCTTTTTTGAGCCTCCGTCTTCTGTCCTGGTGGATTTTTCAAATAACAGGCAATGTCCTGGATTCTTGCAGAGTGTATGCTGTACCTCAGAAAGAGCCCTGATTGATCTGCTTCCAGTGGGTTCCTGCCCTGCATCCACAGCTAATTGATCTGTTCCCCTGCAGCCACAGTTGCTGGATCCCTGTCCCGGGAGGGGCTGCCTGATGGACATCCTTGCGTTCTGAGCTTGTGCCAGCTTCTCTGCCACCGTGACAGGAAGTGACACTGCCCCCACCTCCAGTAACTACCCCAACTGCAGGTACCCCTTCCAGCAACCCCAGCAGTACCTCACTCAGCTCCTCCTCCCCCCAGTTTCCCAAATGTACCCCCACACACATGCAATGTCCTCTCTTTGGGAACCTGAAATATGGTAACCCACACATAGGGCCTTTTGCACGGGGCACTGCAGATTGAGGCTCCAAGACTCTTCAGTCATTCAAGAACACCCTTACTCAATCTCTTGCTGAGTTGTTTGCATTTTGTTACAATTGAGTGAATTACCAACATAGGCCCTGACTGAGCCATTTTGCAATGAGCTCCACATAGGCACAACCATGCTTATTGCAGGTTTAGAGCCACACTTCAGCCAATCCTCCTCCTCGTGTAGTGCTTATGATTGAAAGCATGATTTTAAGATGATTGGGGTGGGGGGAAGAAGGTTTGCACTATTATTGCTTGGGTTAAAACACCGTGATTGATCCCACACCAGCTTCCACTGGCCACCACACTTTCAAATGCAGATGCAAGTGCTTGAGCATCTCTGAGTTATAAAAAGGGAGTTTCAGAAGCACTGCTGTCTACAGCATTTCTCAAATGCAGCCATTGTGGCTACATGCAGCCACCAGGGGCTTTTCGGGCAGCCACAGCCTCCTGGGCAGTGATGGGGGCAAAGCAGTGGACCCTCCCCCAGGGACTGCCAGCAGTGATTGGGCCCTGCCCCCTTCTGGAGACACAAAAGCTGGAGGAGCAAGTAGTAGGTGTGAGTTCCCCACCTTCCCTGGGGCAAGGTCCGGCTTCAGCCCTGAGGAGGCATGGGAGGGAGGACGGGCTACCTCAGTGGTTTGAGCATTGTCCTGCTAAACCCAGAGTTGTAAGTTTAGTCCTTGAGGGGGGCATTTAGGGATCTGGGGCAAAAATTGGGGATTGGTCCTGCTTTGAACAGGGGGTTGGACTAGATGATCTCCTAAGGTCCCTTCCAACCCTGATATTCTATGAGGCAGACTCCAGGCACAGGGATTTGGGCTCCATTCCCCTGCCACACGGTGACAGGCTCTGGCCCCGAGCTCACCCCATCAACCCTGGCCCCCAGTGACCCTTGGCCCCCACTGCCTCCGTACTAACCTCCACATCCAGGACTTAGTTTGTCCCCAGTGTAAGCCTGCTGTGAAAAGTAATATTTGCATGTTTGTTAATATCACTTTTTTTTTTAAAGCAACCAAAAAAGCAAACGAAACAACAAGAAAAAAGACAAGAATGTGTAAAAGAACCTTATTTGTGTTTCTATTTTGTTAGGTCCAGTAAAGAATAGAAACAGCTGTACCTTATTTTTATTATTGAGTCTGCAAAAATAATCCTACATAAATAAATAATGATTTGGACATGTGCATATTTATTTGTTTTTCCTAACGTTAATTAAGTATTTTAGGAAATATGTCCCAACGGTCACCAGCAAGAGTTGGTGGCCACACTCTGACGCCACCAAAAAGTTTGTCATGAGAAGTAAACTGCATTGTTCTGGGTGCTCCTAGCGCTTTCCCACTGCTCCAGGTGGGTCTGGCCCACTCAGCACCCCACAGAGCGGCAGGCCCCAATCTACAGCTGGGGGAGCAGAAGAGAGGCCAAGCCACTTGCCCAGGGTCACGCAGCGAGCCAGGCGCTGGCATCACTGGCCCCGTGTGGGGTCTGGCTGAGGCTGCCCCTACCCCTGCCCTTGGACATGGGGGGAGGCGATGCTGGGCAGCCCCTGGACTCCCTGCCTCGCTGGGTCCGGCAGGCCCCGCCCGGCTGCCCAGTCCCGCCCGGCAGGAGGCGCTGTCTCAGGCCGGGCTCTCCGCGTGGCCGAGGCCGGGGGAGCGGAGCTGCGGCCTCGCTTCTCTCATGCACCGACTGAGCCGCGCGCTGCTGGGGGCCCTGGCCCGGGGCTTACCGGGCCGGCAGCCCCCGGGCCCCGGCCGGCTCCTGCCCGCTGCCCTGCGGCCGGGGAGACCGGGCGGCCTCTCCACCCGACCCTGGCGAGACTCTGCGGCCCAGGGGCCGGGCGGCGAGGAGGAGCAGTTCGTCTTCCCCGAGTACGTGCCCGAGCCGGGCCCGGCGCCGGCCGGAGAGCCGCCCGCCGCGCCGGGCCGCCCGCCGGGGAGGCCGCGGGAGAAGCGGCAGCACCGGGTGACGGGGCGGCCGGACCCGTCGGTGCCGCCCAGCGGGGTGAGCTGCTCGGGTTGCGGGGCGGAGCTGCACTGCCGAGACCCCGCCGTGCCCGGCTACCTGCCCAGCGAGAAGTACCTCCGCCTGATGGGCGGGCAGCCGGGGGGCCCCGGGGGGCCGGGGGGCTCGGAGAGGACGGGGGCCCTGGGGAGCTCGGAAGGATTGGGCGGGCAGGGGGCCCTGGGGAGGACGGGGGCACAGGGGGCCTTGGGGAGCTCGGAAGGATTGAGGGCACAGGGGGCCCTGGGGGGTTCGGAGGGGCAGGGGGCCCTGGGGAGCTCGGAAGGATTGGGGGCACAGGGGGTCCTGGGGGGTTCGGAGGGGCAGGGGGCCTTGGGGAGCTCGGAAGGATTGGGGGCACAGGGGGTCCTGGGGGGTTCGGAGGGGCAGGGGGCCCTGGGGAGCTCGGAAGGATTGAGGGCACAGGGGGCCCTGGGGGGTTCGGAGGGGCAGGGGGCCCTGGGGAGCTCGGAAGGATTGGGGGCACAGGGGGTCCTGGGGGGTTCGGAGGGGCAGGGGGCCTTGGGGAGCTCAGAAGGATTGGGGGCCCTGGGGGGTTCGGAGGGGCAGGGGGCCTTGGGGAGCTCAGAAGGATTGGGGGCCCTGGGGGGTTCGGAGGGGCAGGGGGCCTTGGGGAGCTCAGAAGGATTGGGGGCACAGGGGGCCCTGGGGGGTTCGGAGGGGCAGGGGGCCTTGGGGAGCTCGGAAGGATTGGGGGCACAGGGGGCCCTGGGGAACTCAGAGGCACACCGGGCCCTGCAAGGTGTGCTGTGTCAGCGCTGCTGGCTCCTGATCCATCATCAGCAGGCGCTGCACATGCATGTGTCCCGGGAGCAATACCGCAATCTGGTGAGCGCTGCCCTGCGCAGCCCCCCACGCCATGGTCGCCCCCCCCTGGTGCTATACATGGTGGACGTGCTAGACCTGCCCGACTCGGTGCTACCGGATCTGCCTCAGCTGGTGGATGCAGGGTCCAACATCCTGGTGGTGGGCAACAAGGTGGACCTGTTGCCTGGGGACTCTCCAGACTATCTGAAGCGCTTCCGAAAACAGCTGTTGACGAGCTGTGCCCGCGTGGGCATCCTCCCTGCAGCCCAGGGCACTGGGGGCCAGGTTGGTAGGACTGGGAGCCAGAACTTGGTGGATGTGCACCTGATCAGTGCCAAGACAGGCTATGGAGTGGAGAAGCTGATCTCCAAGCTGCAACGCTCCTGGAAGTGCAATGGCGATGTGTATCTTGTGGGAGCTACCAATTCCGGCAAATCCACACTGTTCAATACTCTGCTGCAGTCTGACTATTGCAAGTCCAAAGCGCCAGAGGTGATCAACAGAGCAACAATCTCGCCCTGGCCAGGTGAGGGGCATGGATGGGGACTTTTATCAGTATCTGTTTGGACTATGCTTTTCAGGGCAAGGAGTGTCTCTTAGGCTTTTATATAGGAGCCTATTTCTGATTGTGGTCTCCTGGGTGTTATGTAGAAATAACTATTCCCCAAAAAAGTTAGTAAAAGAACTTTTAAGGTTGAAAAATCAAGCACTCCAAAGTTAACAAATGTCAGCGTTAAGCTTTCCCTTAATATGGTCTCCTTGTGCATTTGCATTCTGATACAGGCATATTAAATGGCACAAACCTTTGTTAACATCGAGTTAAGGTTGTCCAGTGGTAGCTTGGGCCTTTCCAGAACTTCAAGTTCAGCAAAACTCAAAACTTCTGAAAACCAAGAAATCCAACCTTAACTCAGCCCTGTGAAGCTGGCAATAGCCACTGGGAATCATCTGCATACACTCTAAGCATTTGGTGTAGCTGTATTTAATGGGGGATGAATAAGCTGGGACAGCTTGGAAGAGCTGTGATTGTGATATGAGGAGATTTGCTGCTGAGTACCCCCAAAAGAAAGAGATGCGGGTTCCAGTCTGCATCCATTCAGTTCAGCATTGTGTAGGTTGTAGCAGGGCAGTGGAAGCTTCTTGACATGGGCATTGTCAGTAGTGAGATGGTGTATGAGAGCAGCTGTGTGTGGATTTAATGATGGGTAGGGGAAAGTCCAGGTTTGGGAAATATCCTGTGTGCAAATGTCAAGGGATTGTAAAAGGATATGAAGCAGTTGTTAAATTTCACAAGTGTGATATTCTGTCCAGGGAGTAGGCTCATCTTTGAGCATAGGGAAAGTGCAGATAACACTTGTCCATTACAGAGGAGAGGCAAAGTGCCAGTATTTGTGTTACTGGTGTGTTTGGGCAGAGTTAAGGTTGTGTGGGGTTTTACCTTAACTCTGTATTTCTTGATTATCAGAAGTTTGAGTTTGCTGAACTCAGCGTTCTGGAGGGATGCAAGCTGTCACCAGATAATCTTAATTCTGAAGTTTTTTGCCAGTGAATTTCTTAGTTTTTTAAACAGAAATGTTTGTTGGTAAGAGGCAGTGATCATTCGGACAGTTGTCGTTCTCACTTAGGTTTGCAGTTGATATGCTACTGTGGCTAACTAATAATCAAAAGACTTAGCTTTTATCTCGTGGTTTCATCAATAGATCTCAAAGAACTTTCCATATTCCCATTTCACAGATGGGAAACTGAGGCACGGAGGTGAAGTGACTTTCCCAAGATCACCCAGCCAGCTATGGACAGAGCTAGGAATAGTCCAAGTCCAGTGGTCTTTCCACTAGGTCACTCAGTTGCTATGTGATTCCTCAGTACTCCTCCCTGCTCCTGTACGTTTTGTTATAGTGGAATGGGAAGAATGGTCATGCTTTGAAACATTTGCAGTGTGTAGCCACTAACAGGGCCGGCGAGAGAAATCTCATCCGTGTTCTAGTTCCCAAAACCTTGACAGTTTTATGACATGGTTGTAATAGTAATTTTAAGCATGTGAGGGAAGACTCGTGTGTCTCTCTCTCCTTCTCTGCCTTCTGCCACACCATTCCCTGCTACATACAATGCCCCCCCTCAACATTTCCAGCTCCCCCTCCCATTCCCATCCCATTCCATGAAACCAGCATTTCGCACCAGGCATGCCAGTTCTCAGGTCCTCACCTTTATCTCATCAGTGTCTTCTTGGTGCATGCACCCAGCATGCCTTTTTAAAGCTCTCCATCCAGAGGGGCAGGGGGGCTTCCACATATCCTGGCTCACATGGAAGGGGCAGAGGGCAAGAGAAAGGGGCTAGACACCCCCAGAAAGTTAAGAGGTCTCTAGAACCTGGTTCATATGGGGAGGCAAGGAGAGGGGTCAGACCACCATAGATGAGCTAGGCCCCCAGATCCTGGTGCACACACACAGGAGTAGGGAGAGGGGCTCAGGCACCATTGTGGATACAGGACATCCAGGTACCAACTCACATAGAATCATAGAAGATTAGGGTTGGAAGACACTTCAGGAGGTCATCTAGTCCAACCCCCTGCTCAAAGCAGGACCAACCCCAACTAAATCATAGGGGGTAGACCCTCACATCCTGGTGTTCAGACATGGAAGGGGACAAACCTCTGCCCCTATTCTTCCTGTGCCTCTGCTACTCATTCTCATGTCCCCTTCCCATTGTCCCTCTCCTGAGCTCCCTCAATCCCCCTCAACTCTTGTATCACCCATCCCCATTTATCCCACCCCCCTTGCTGCAGCCCCAAGCCCCTCACTCTTATTCCCCCTTAAATGCCCTTCTCCTGCCTGCAACCATTCACATTTCCATTATTTTGTTTTAACAAAACTGCTTTGATTACATTCCCCTGATATAAAAAAACAACCAATTGTGCCTCTCTGGTGTCACAAAGCAGCTATTAGACCTGGTTCAACTGGCCAGTTAAGTTAGCTTTGCATCTAGTTTGCTTCACCAGAGTGAAGCAAAATAGCTGGAGTGGGCTAGCGAATTTACCTTTCTTGATTTCCATTGGTATGTTGTGGTGGTGCTCAGAGCTGTTTACCTTACAGTGAGAATTATGTCAGTCTTCAAGGAGTGGCACATCTGTTAGTTGTAGTCCAGTGCAGAACTTTTACGCTTCTAAAGGCTTTCTTGACAAACTGAAAAACCAAAGATTAGCTCCTCTCTGCACCCAGCATGGGTGGCTCATGGGTTTCTCTGCTCTCAGTTTGACCATTATCAAATTTGCAGGCATCATCAAAATTAGACAAGGGTTAAGCAGTCAGGCAGCAGGACAGAACCAAACTGCAAAGTGACCTGTAGAGAGCAGAGTATTGGCGTCATGTATCTTACTGCTAGCCCTGGTGGTTTGCAAAATATCAGTCGTTAAACCTCTTCCCGATCCTTCAGTCTAATGGGGCTCTTTTTGGCACTGGCCTAGGGCTGAATATAGCAAGTCCTGTGTCAGTGTTATTTTCAGTTTCTCAATATATACATAACTCTTAAACTCCAGTTCATATAATTTGGCCAAATATGTGTCTCAAAATCTCTTTGGGAAAAATAATGTTTAGCAATCTTGTCCAATACTGAATAATATTCATTGAAACAGAGCTGCCTAGCTTTCAGTGTCATTATTCAGTGAATCTGGCACCTCTGGAAGGTTACCTTAGTGGTGGTGGGAGCCTCCTGTTGAGATGCTAGAGGCATAGAAGTAACAACTCTTGAGCCTCTTATATTGACACTCCTCAAGGGGTGAAGTTAGTTCAGTCTCCATGCTCATTGATGCCTTTGCCTCGCTGCTAAGACCCTCAACAGGAGTTAGAATTTGTTAGAAAAGAATTTGGCTGACCTTCCATTCCCCCATAAGCTTCACCTTGGCAGACTAACACATTATAAATTGTACAATTGCACAGTCTATACTAAGGTTGTAAAATGCATTCCAGTGTTTTGGCTAACACATCTTAAAAAAACATCTTCCTTCCTAGCCTCAACAAGGCCATGGTGTCTTCCAGGAAAAAAACTGTAAAAAACCCATGAATTTCTAAGGTGTCGCGGAGTGTGGGGGAGTCCGGGCCCTGCACCCCTCTTCCTGGGATTCACCGTGACTCTCAGCCGGCCAGTAAAACGGAAGGTTTATTGGACAATAGGAACACAGTCTAAAACAGAGCTTGTGGGTACAACCAGGACCCCTCAGTCAAGTCCTTCTGGGGGGCAGGGAGCTTAGACCCCAGCCTTGGGGTTCCCTGCGTTAAACCACTCAGCCGAAAACTGAAACCAACCCCCCCACCCACCTCACTCCTCCTTCCCCCAGCTCCTCCTTGAGCCTTTGTCCAGTTTCCTGGGCAAAGGTGTCACCTGGGTCCAACCCCCCTCCCCCCCCCCCAGCTCAGGTTACAGGCTCAGGTCTCCTCACTCCAGTGGAGTCACCCCCTGCTCTCCCATCCCCCATGCAGACAGTCCCAGCAGAACTAGATGACATTCCCCGGTCAATCCGCCCCGCTCCCTGCTGCGTCACATAAAGTTTAAAAAAAAAAATCAAATTTAAATGGCCACAGCCCTATTGTTTTCTTTGTACATCACCTTTAAAGGGCAAATTGAAAGAAACACCAAGTTTTGCTCTTACAAAATTCTTTTTGCTTTCAATAGTCTTTAAAGACATTTTTCACATATAGTTTTTGTTTTTTCAGTAAATGGAGAGCCATAAATAAGAATCATAATAGCAAAATGGGATAGGTCTTAATTGTGAAGTAAATATCACTGCAGAATTTTGCTGGTTTTCATGCAATTACGCCACAAGTAAAGTTTCTTTACAAAAGAATGTGTTCATAGGCGTAACCCTTTCATATCATGCTCAGCACTCTCTCTTCCTAGAACTCCTGTTGTTCCAATCCCGTCCTTCATTCCTTTCTCCAGTCCACCTATCACGATGGTCAGTGGTCTGATACTAACAGAAAGGTAATGCTGTAAGGATGTGGCTGAGCCAACACCAATGTGCACTGCACTTGTGGCAGCAAGAAAAATGTGAATCACTTTGCTGCAGTTGTTGAGAAAGACTTTCATTTCTAACCAGCTGTTCAGCCCAAATGCTGCTGACCTAATTCTGGGCCTTTAAAATCAAGAAGAGTTTTGCCCTTGGCTTTGATGAGACCAGGATTTGGTCTCCAGTGGCCTAGTCTACACTACACAAATGTACTATACCTGAGTACAGTTGCCAAAAATTCATGTTTTGGCAATTTTTAATCACAGTGAGCTGATGCAGCGCTGAATGTGGCTTGCTCTGCATTCTAAGTAGTGTTCAACCTCAGTTCAGCTAACATGACTGCTGACAAGATCACAGGGTGGTCATAGAATAGCAGGGTTGGAAGGGACCTCAGGAGATCATCTAGTCCAACCCCCTGCTCAAAGCAGGACCAATCCCCAATTTTTGCCCCAGAACCCTAAATGACCCCCTCAAGGATTGAGCTAACAACCCTGGGTTTAGCAGGCCAATGCTCAAACCACTGAGCTATCTCTCCCCCACCACTGTGGCAGATAGTTTCTGAGAAGAGCCATTAGCTTAGCAGTTGACTTTAGTTTTGTTGTTATGATTGCTTTTCTGTTTCATAAAGAAGAATGAGGCCATCATACAGCCTGCGAACTTTCTTCTGTGTGTGGTTTTTTTCATTGTTTGAACCTTAACATTTAATTGATTTTATATATACTGTGTTCAGTTTGCACAGTCACAGACCTGGATAATGTTGGAATTTGTTTTACAGGCACAACTTTAAACCTCCTGAAATTTCCAATTATTAACCCTACATCTGACAGACTGTTCAGGAGACAGGAGAGACTAAAAGCAGATGCAGAAAAAACTGAAGAACAACTTAGTGATGATGAACAAAAGTATCTTAAATGCCTTAAAAAGCAAGGTTATTTAATAGGTGAGTATTATCTGAGGAAGAGTATCACCATTTGTTCTCAGATGCAAATATTGCATTATACAAAAGACTCAGTTAAGCTTTACTGTATGATAAGTCAGTGTCTAAAGTGAACTCTTCATTGGTAAACGTTGCTAGCCAACATACATTTATGATACATTCTAATTTGGGTTACTAGCAACAGCATATCAGAATAAGAATTCTTCAAATATATATTAATAATCTTCTGTAAATCCTTATTCTTGATCTTATTAACAAAAAGCTATCTTAACAAAAAGGAGGTTAAGGGGCGGCTTGATTACAGTCTATAAGTACCTACATGAGGAACACACATTTAATAATAGGCTCTTCAATCTAGCAAAGAAACATATAACATTATCCAATGGCTGGAAGTTGAAACTAGACAAATTCAGACTGGAAAACAGGCATCACTTTTTTGACAATGAAAGTAATTAACCATAGGAACAATTTAGCAAGGGTCATGGTGGATTCTCCATCAATGGCAATTTTTAAATCAAGATTGGATGTTTTTCTAAAAGATCTGCTCTAGAAATTATTTAGGAGAAGTTCTTTGGCCTGTTATAAAGGAAGCCAGACTACATGATCACAATGGTACCTTCTGTCCTTGGAATATGTGAAAATCTAATATGCAGGATCTCTAACTTTCTAAAAGTCATAACTTCAGATGTTTTTTGTGTCACCAGTTTTCATTCTACCCGATAAGAGGTGTGTGTGTGTGTGTGTGTATATATATATATATATATATATATACATATGTTTCTTCTGGACACCACACCAATGCATCAATTCAGTCCTTGTCCTTCTGGTGTAGGTGATTTAATGGATTTCCACGATTGCATCGCAGCTCTTTCGCCTTTTCCAAAATAAAAAAGACTAATACACTTAATTGTATTGGCTATTCATTGGTAGTGTGCAAACTGATAGTGTGTCTTGTAGAAATGGGCTAAAAGATTACAATTACCTTCAAAGAGAATGCCATCCAAAGACACTTTAATATAGCTGGAGATAGGCCCAGCTACTGAGTTAGGTTTTAGATTTCCAGCAAGTTCAGAAATGTTCAGATCTGGAGTTTTTGTTCAGGCATATTCCTCTGTGACTGGGGTCCCAGGGGGGCCATGCTAGATCGCTCAATCAGGGCAAACTGCACAGAAGGGGGCAGACAATCCCCCAAACTGGTAGTTATTTCTAATACTTAGATTCACCAAGCCAGCAACAAAACAGCTTCTACGATACCTAACTGGTTACCCAGAAGCCAAAACACAGCTCCCTTAAAGCAACCCAGCCTTGAGCTCCCACCCAGACAGCCAGTTCAAATATTATGAAGATTACTGAAAATCTTCTTCATTTTATAAAAAGTTATTCCAATCCCAAAGGATCAGATACATCACCCACCAGGTCAGTGAATATTTCAGATCTTACCCAAATACACGCTTACCACCAATTCTTATTAATTAAACTAAGATTTATTAAAGAAGTGAGAGTGGGTATTGGTTAAAAGATCATTCTACACACAAACTTGAATAAAAATCTTAGGTCAGTTTCATTGTAGGGATGGTGAGCTTTAAAGTTGCAAAGAGTTCTTTCAGAATTAGTCCATAGGTTACAGTCCAATGTCCAATATCAGGATGATCCAGATGGGACTGGAGATCTCAGTCTTGGGACTCAAACTTCCCCTGGCAAGCTTAAGCAAATCTGAGATAACAGGGTCAGGGCCCAATAGTTCTTTTTATAGTTCTTTGGCAGCCTCTTGACAGCGTGCAGTCTTTGGGTGAACAATAGTAGCTTTGAAGTAACCTCCTATTTCTTAAGCATCACCAGTAATTAGCTACATGGATTAACGTAAGGCAGCTGTCCATCTCCCCCCAGTTACAGGTAGTTTACAACATACTTCAAAGAGAAATGAAGATAGTAATATTACTACATTCACAGTTCATCTAAATGTTAATATCTTCTTTTGATCTCTGAATTAACAGAATACAGCAATGGGAACCATTCGGTTACATTGTTAACCGCTAATGATGTATTTGTAAACATACACAAAAACACAACTGTTATCTACTAATTTATCTCCAAAGGTTGAATCTGGGTCAGTTAGCCTGCTAGTTGTGTAATCCTTTCTGGCCCTGTGTCACACCATAATTAAAACACTTCTTATTAACACTATGTATAGAGCAAAGACTTAGAAAACATAAAAGAAACCATTATGTGTAAATGGATGTATACTATATATAATGTGGGCTTTCTTGATTGTGAGTCTGAACTAACAGTTATAAAAAAGAAAAGGAGTATTTGTGGCACCTTAGAGACTAACACATTTATTTAAGCATAAGCTTTCGTGAGCTACAGCTCACTTCATTGGATGCATGCAGTCGAAAATACAGTGGGGAGATTTATATACACAGAGAACATGAAACAATGGGTGTTACCATACACACTGTAATGAGAGTGATCAGGTAAGGTGAGCTATTACCAGCAGGGGAGAGAGAGAAAAAAATAAAAAAAACCTTTTGTAGTGATAATCAAGGTGGGCCATTTCCAGCAGTTGAAAAGAACGTGTGAGGAACAGTTCGGGGGGGGGAGGGGGGGGAATAAACATGGAGAAATAGTTTTACTTTGTGTAAAGACTGGGAGTGGATGTGCTCATAGCTTTGTGCAGTTGTAAGCTTTGCAGGCCATTTTCCCCTTGCGGAGACTGAAATTGCCACAAATCAAGGGCCTTATGCTGCAAAGATGCACATGCTTACATTTATACAAGCAGTTCCATCCAAGTCAATACTCTCACAAGTAGAGTTAAGCACATGTATAAGTGTTTGAAAGATCAAGGTCTTAAATATATATATAAAAAAGTCTAATTTACAAAGTGTTTTGTGCAATGCCTAGAACAATGGGAACATGATTGGGGTCCTTAGGGTTATTGTAATACAATAATAATAATAGCACATTATAGCGGGTCCATGATCTGGGGGACTGCTAATAGCACTGGATTTCTCGTTTTTTGTTGGACAAGAAGGAAAATTAAAATACAGAAACATAAGTCACTTTTTAACATCCTGACTTTTGAGCATTTAAATTTGTAAGCATAAATCACATTTATATTACTTTATCATGTGTTTTTTATTTATTTTTCGGTTGTAAGGAAGAAAAATTTCCAGTTGAAGAAAATGTAAAGTAACATAAATTATTAAAAATACTTTTCTTTTTTAATGTAGGAAGAGTTGGAAGAACATTTCAACAACAGAAGTCAAAAGCTGTCATTGACTTTGATCCTGATGAGCTCTCTTTTAACATGGAAGAGGAGCCTGTCTTTTCATCTGACAAGCCTAAAGAGAGAGTGGAATTTACACACAATGAACTGAAAGATGCTCGCTGGTTTTTTGACACGCCGGGGATTGTAAAAGAAAATTGTGTAGGTGCTCTGTCTGTCTGCATTTGAGAAGATAGGTATTTGGGAGAGGGAGTACTGTCTTAGTTAACTGTCAGTGCAGGAAAAGAGATTTTTGATATCCTTATGAAATAAGACTCTAGCATCCAGGTAATCATTTACTGCCACCCAGTGTATCAGAGTATTGTGTAATAAGTAGAGCTGAGCGAATAATGGATTTTATTTTACCTTTTTTTTTTTGTTCGGCGCTGAACCAAAATTTGTTGGGGGGGAAGAAGCCATTTTGAATCTCGTTTTATTCAAAAAATTTTATTGAATCAAAAAACTTTACATAAATTTGTTTCTAATTGACTGAAGTGTTTTGGTCAACTTGAAACAAATTTTTTCTAGTTTTTCAATTCAGTCATTTTTAGGGGGTTTTCACTCATTTTGAAATGGTCAAAATGAACTTTTTTAACTTTTTTGATATTTTTTTTCTTTTTTCAGCCAAAACTATTCATCAAATTCAATCTGAATTTGCAAATTGTTTTAGAGCCTCTAAAACTGCATTGTTTAGGATAAATTTCTGTTTCCCCAAAATAATTTGCCCACTTTTAGTACTAAGGCCTGTTTTATATAGCAAAATTTATCACGCTGGGTGGTTTGCTGTAGCTAGTAGTGCCATAACCACCTTACAACATGGGTATTTACCAATGGAGATTGAACCAAGCGCTATTTATAAGCATGTTAGTGAACTTTTTACAGACCAGTTTTTTGTAGATGAGCCCTGAATATGTCTCTCTGTAGTAGTACATTTCTGTAGGAGGAATGAATGGCTTGGAGTATTAAAAACAGGATCTGGTGGCAGGATATAGGATTATATCTTTAGGTCTGGTTTTGAGTGAGAATCAGATCACAAGAGACTTGTCTGTTCTAAAAAAAATTATATTGGTTTAACTGAATTGATTTAAAATCCATCTAGTAAAACCAGTGCAACCCCCTAATGTATAACCATTGCTTAAATAAGTTTGCTTTGCATTGGTCGTTTACCAAATAGAGCTAATCCCATTTAAATCTACATTGGGTTTTATTTAACTAGATCAATTTTTAAATAGATTTTAATGTTTAAACAGATACGATTTTTAGTGTAAGAGTACCTAGGACTGAGACTTTCAAAGCTGCTTAAAGGGTTTGAATGATAAATTCATGGTAATAAGAAGTCCAAATTCCCTAGATGGATTTTAAAATTTTGGCCTTAAAATTAATAGAGCCACTGGAAATATGATCTGTAGAAATCCTGCACAGTTACATGGACTTAGGATCTGTCTATGGTGTGACAGGGTCAGGCCAGGTGGCTACAGGAGAGTGATGGAAGGCAGATATATTAGCCCCAGGTTAAGCAGGTCCCCTTTCCATGGGTAAGGAAACAGGGGCGGTTCCAGAACAATCAGGAACTTGCTGGAACCAATTAAGACAGACAGGCTAATTAGGACACCTGGAGCCAATTAAGAAGCTGCTAGAATCAGTTAAGACAGTCAGGCTAATCAGGGCACCTGGTTTAAAAAGGACCTCACTAGTGAGAGAGCGTGCTGCTGGAGGACTGAGGAGTACAAATGCTATCTGGCATCAGGAAGAAGGTCCTGTGGTGAGAAGGTGTTGGGAGGAGGCCATGGGGAAGTAGCCCAAGGAGTTGTAGCTGTCACACAGGTGTTACACGAAACACTGTAGACAGCTGTGATCCACAGGCCTCTGGCTGGAACCCGGAGTAGAGGGCGGGCCCGGGTTCCCCCCATCTCCCCAACTCCCTATTGGATACAGGAGGAGTTGACCTGGACTGTGGGTCCCACCAGAGGGGAAGGTCCCTGGCCTGTCCCCCGACTCACTGGGTGGACCAGCAGAGACGGCGGGGATTGTTCTCCTTCCTTTTCCCCATGCTGGCCAGTGATGAGGTTAGCCGAATGAACGGCAAGTTTGAGCTACTAGCAAAAAGTGGCCAAACTGAGGGCTGCCGTGAATCTCTGAGGCGAGCAAATCCGCCAATAAGTGCAGGACCCACCAAGGCAGAGGAGGAACTTTGTCACAATGGATATAACTGTTTTCTACAGAATTGAAGTTAACCTTTTTTAAAAAAAAAATTAGTAGTAGTAGTTTGACTTTCTACCCGCATATTTTGTACCAGTAGAATTCTTTTGGTTAGAGGGATAATAATTATTTTTTTACCAAAGTAGTTAAACCAGTACAAACCCTAGTGTAGTCACAGCTATATCAATAGAAAGGAGTCTTATACTGTTATAGCTTACTCCCCAACATATAGGGGAATGAGTGTTACTGGACTAAGCACCTTTATACCAAGATAACTACAGCCACACTAGGCAGCTAGTACTGCTTTAACTATACCACTATAATTAAAGTGACAGGTTTCAGAGTAACAGCCGTGTTAGTCTGTATTCGCAAAAAGAAAAGGAGTACTTGTGCCACCTTAGAGACTAACCAATTTATTTGAGCATGAGCTTTCGTGAGCCACAGCTCACTTCATCAGATGCATCAGCTGTGGCTCATGCTCAAATAAATTGGTTAGTCTCTAAGGTGCCACAAGAACTCCTTTTCTTTTTATAATTAAAGTGGTTCAACTTCTGTGTAGAGACACAGCCTAATTGTGACGATAGTCTTTCAAATAATGTTAGACTGGCTGATCCAAAAAACTTGAGAGGTGTGAACTGCCCCATTCATCTCAGTAGCATCCTCAGTCAGACTTCAAAATGATTGCCCTGTTGAGATGTATAAAGGAGCTCACACCTTATTATTACTCTCAGCTTCAGTCAGGCTCCAGGACTGTAATAACTTGAATAGGCATCTCCTGCCTCAGCCATCTCAACAGGGTAAATATTCTGACACCTACTGCAGATTTACTGTTAACATCAATTTCACTGCTGGTCAGTTTAGTATATACATCTAGCTCAATCACAAATTATGGGCTTGATGCTGGAATTTTATACAGGAGCTCAGAATAGATGGTTACAATGCTTCCTTCTGGCCTTAATATCTTTTAATTGAGTAGAAGCACCTAGCTAATGTGTGTGGTTTGGATTCACTTGAAACGATGTTTGATATGAGTAAGTTTTATAGACACAAATGATTAATTGTACTGCATCTAGCACAATGGGGACTCGATCATGATTCAGGCCTCAGGAAGTTAGTTAATAATGGCACACAAAATACTACATTGAAAGAGTGTTAGCGTTGCAAAGTCAACCATTCAAAAGTTTGGAAATGCTAGATTTAAGATTGCCCATGTAAACTTAATCCAGTCCCCTGGTGCGTATGCATTATAAACTGTTTTTTAATTACATGATCACACTTCTGTCCACAGGACCCCGCCTTATTCAGCATGTAAATTGGATGGTGCTCAATGAATGAGCAGCTTTTCAATTTTCATTTTACCTTTGATGAATAACGTGTGGCCCCAGGCACACTATACCAATCCTGCTCTGAAGACAGGATTATTAATTATGTCATGGGCCTTTTCGTCTTGCTCCTATAGTATCTGACTACTTCAACAAACATAAATTAATCTTCACAATGCCCCTGTGACATGATGGGGGGGCATTATTCTAATTTTACAGAAGGGAGAACTGAGAGACAGAGACATTAACATGAAAAATACACACTAAGTGGGATCCTCACTTTGAGATATCTAGGACCTGACTTTTCAGAGAACTTAGGGCTTGGCTATACTTACATTTTATAGCGCTCTAACTTGCTGGCTCAGGGGGGTGAAAAATCACCCCCCTGAGCACAGCAAGTCAGAGCACTTTAAAGCACTAGTGTAAACAGGCTCGGAGTGCTGGGAGACACGCTCCCAGCGCTCGGAGCTAATCCCCTCGTGGAGGTGGATTACCAGGAGCGCTGGGAGAGCTCTCTCAGGCGCGTGACCACACCCGCACTTCAAGGCATTGCCACAGGAGCGCTTTGAAGTTTCCAGGGTAGCCATGCCCTTAGTATTTTGTCGCACTTTATATGTTGGGAGAACAGTTGCAGATGTGACCATTCAGCACACCTGGAAATCAGACACCAGTAGTCTCACATTGGGCACCCAGAACATGAACCTACAGGTTTAGTGACCCCCTGTGAAAAGTTTGGATTAAATGACTTGCCCAGTATCTCATAGGACCTGTGTGCCCAAGACGGGGAGAAAATCCGTTCTCCAGGGTGCTGTTCAGCTGCCGAAGCTATGACACCATCCTTACTCTTTCTGTAGTCCATTGCCTCATGCACCTTCCAACTTCTGCAACATATGAGGCAGGGGTCCTACAGACAACAGCTTCCTTCACTACACAGCTGTGATCATCCCTAACCACCGGGATGATCCTGTGCACTAAATGAGTCAGGGGTCCTGTGGAAAAACTAGTATGTGATCACGTGATTCAATATTGCATCACAGTGCATAGGTACAGGGGAGTCAAATTAAGGCTACATGAGCAATCTAAATTCTGACATTTCTTAATTTTTGAGTACTTGACTTAGCAACCTTAACATTCTTTTAATATAGTTCTTGTGTGTGATCTCCTAGGTTTTTAATATCAAACTGGGGGGGTGGGGGGCGGGAATGTCTATCATGTGGAACCCTATTGGCTCCCATGTAGTTCATCAGCAGGGTTCAGACCTTTAGTGCTACAGCACAGACGTCTGTGACTTGAGCTAATGAAGTAATTGATAGATGATGACACCCTACTACTGCTATGTGCAGCATTTACAAGAGCAGGGGATGAGACATGTTTTTCCAGTAGGACTCGCAACTATTTGCTGACAGCAGAGGAACATGGAGACTCAGAAATCCTAGATTATTATATCTATATTATATATAGATATAATGTATATATATATTACACTTCCAAGAGAAGTGTGCTTTAGTGGTTATAGACTCTTCTGTCTCTGACCTAGCCCCTCGCCTCTCTGCATCCAGTCATGCTGACTGGGCCTCCTCATTACTGCCAGGGTGCCAGCAGCAGGAGCATTGGGAGCACAGAAGAATCTCTCAGCTCTCAGTTCCAGCACCACAGTGGCCCCTGGCTGTCAGGAATTGAATGAGCATAGAAAGTGAATGGACTTGTGTTCAGTAACTTCCTATAGATATTTCTAATTTTGATTAAGCTTGGAGTGCCTGTGACGTGGGGAGGTATGAGACATGCCAAAGTTCGGATAGAATTTCCTCTTGTCACGCTGTTCTTTTTGGCTGGAGAGGAGGAGGGTTGTCTGGGCACCAATTTTGGGGTGGGGAGCAGGAATTTTCAGTCTTTGCTTTCTGTACATTTTTGTGAGGGTTAGCTGATGTAGATAGATTTGCCAGTAGGCTAGTTCACTCTATGAATTATTAAAGATGTTCAGTTTTATAAGGGAGCAAGAGAAAACACCTAAACTTCTAGAAACAGAAACAAAGGGTTTTCGATAACTGTCAAATTTAGCACTAGGTATTATCTAATACTCTGGAATATTATCTGCGGAGCTTGCAGTCTAGAAGGCTCCTACTATTTCAGAACTGTTGCAAAAGTTGCCAAGATTTTCAGACTAAAGTTGGCTCCATCTACACTACAGGAAGAGTGTGTAGAGACCCAGTCACACCATAGTAGTTGCTGACAAAACGGTTCTGTCTTTTAATGTAGAGTCAAGACCTAACCATGTTGCCACACTGTGGTACACACTTGAATGTTAGTGAGGCTGTGGCATGATTAGGTGCATGGTTATAAGAGTATGGTTCTGTTTGTGCTGAAAATTCCAAGTGTGTGAGAAAGGGATGCTGTCAATATGGAATCTAGTCAGTGCTTTAAAGTTAAAAGTAATGTTGGGTACTGCACCTGGGCCTGGATCCCACTGCCACATTTTGTGCTTTTCCAGTCACTTTTTTCTCTTTTTAACATTTTTTTTTCTCTCTCTACTGTTCCTGTGTGCGAAAGACCCACACAGACCGGGGAAGCTGACTGTGCGGGGTTGGTGGGGAGGTGAAACTGACTGCACACATAGTCTCATTAAATGTACAAAGTATGCCGGAAAGTACCTTTCAGTTATAGTCACCATAAGCATTACTTATAACAATAGTGGGAAAAACATTTCAGGCAGAGGTTTATTTTTTAAGCTGGAGTCTCTCGCTGTGCCTGGCCCATCAGACACAGTAGTTCCTGCTTTTTAAGTTGGAACTCTATTGCACGTAAACCTATGCCGAGGAGCTAATCTCTCAGTTACATTTCCAGAGAATTTATTCTCAAAGTATTTTTCGCTGGTAGAGATGGGGACAAGAGATCTCTGAAGTCAGTTTAAAACGATTTACAGTTTTATAGCAGAAAGCTTGCTAATACCTGAAATAGCCTCCTTGAACCCAGAATCGCCGTAACGCTAACTGTAAGAAATATTGATCCAAAATTCTGTTTAACGTACCTTGAACTGCTGGCACATTAAGCTTAACAAAATCTGCTGTGGTAGAGCAGGAAACAATTGGCTGATTATTATTAGTGGCTTCATAATAAAAGTGATAAAGAGTAATTCCTGAGTGGAGACAGTGAGAGTTCCACACAATGCAATGTGTTTTTACTCTGGGGATTTCAATCTCATTTCAGGTTGTTCCACAAATAAATAGTATTTGTGTGGAAGCATAGCAGGAACCATCCGCAATCTTCGATGTAACACAAAGTAGCAGTAAGCTGATTCTGTGAACATTGCAGAGGACAAATTGGCTTGAGCTCTTTAGACTGTAAAGCCTTAGACTCATATTGTTAGTTTGGAGTGTCCATGTTACAAGCCACTTTAAGTCACTATGTGTGAATTGTTAAAAAAGATGAGCACTTTCTTGCCGTGGCTGAACTGAATATGCAGTCCTACTTGTCTGTAATTTCTGTATGAGATCATTTGAGACAGATGTTCTCCATTCAAGTATATTTGGTCATCTTTCTTTTTCCCCATAAAGCAAGAGCATTGGTTTCATCATTTTTGTAAAGGCATCCAAAATGAGTTATGGTCATACAATTTGCTTTTCAGGTTTTAAATCTTCTAACAGAGAAAGAAGTAAAGCTTGTCTTGCCAACACATGCCATTGTTCCACGGACCTTTGTACTTAAGCCTGGAATGGTTTTGTTTCTAGGTGCTTTGGGACGCATAGACTATCTGCAGGTAAGGGAGAGTGGATTTTGTAATGTTCTGTGAATAAGATCTTGTTTGTGCTTTGTAGTGTTATAACAAGTTACAAAACACCTTCACCAGCAGGCTGTTTGTGTAGCTTTCTTCACCATTTCTTTGGTAGCTGCTGCGCTTAAGATTTCCACTAATGAAACACAAACCTTGTTGTGTAAAGTAAAAAATGCTTTAGAAAAAGGCTGTGCCATATGATAGCCCAAAGTGAAGATTTCTGTACCGTAGAGGAGCACCTTGCAGCATGCTCCAAAGAGGTCCTGAGTTTTGTTCTAAATGAAATCGGAGAATTGCTTTGGGACTGACATGTCACTAAAAGAACAAGGGTACAAATTCTTGCAAGGTGGCTAACAGTGCTAGCATGTAGCCAAAATGAATCAACTTTAAAGGGACACTGTCCAGTGGTTACATGAAAGAGCTACATAGGTAGGGAAATTGATTAAGGGCATTTCTGCTTTTCCTTCGACATTTATAAGAATTGCTTAATCAAGGGAGAAGGGAAAGATGATGACACCAAACACTATTCAATGAACAAAGTAGAAAAAATAAACTGGAAAAATACTGTCCTTTGCTAATCCTTTTCACTCACAGCAGTTCTAGGTAAAACCTCCTTCATATAGACGTGTGATTGTTACTGGGATGATTTCCCTTAAAGTTATTTCTGTTAGATGGTGGTTCAGTCATGTTAAATACTTGTGCTAATTCCCCTTAGTGATGCTTTGCTTCATTTTGAAAAGAAAGGCTATTAGAACAGGGCAAGGAGTGAGCTTTTTCAAAAGTTATTGTAGAAATAAATTTGATTAGTGTTTCCTCCAGGTTTAAAGAAATATCTAATAGTAAAGGGCAGAGCAGATGGGTGTATGTGTCTGGGGTCCATTCTCCCCTTTCTACACTTGCATTATTAATGAAAGTTTTATTTATTCCATTTCTAAAATGCAGCTGTCGATGCCCATCCAGTGCTCTGCATGCCTATCACATAAATAAAGAATAAAAAAACCCACCAAGGACTGCCCATAAATAGATCCACCTCAGCCAACCCCTCCTCAACAGCCTTAGGCAAGGTCTACACTAGAGCGCTTTGCCTGTATAACTATACCAGTATACTATCCAGGCAAAGCGCTCCTTGTGTGGGTGTGGCATATACAGGCAAAACTGAATTTTTGCTGATATAGCCTATTCTAGGACCCACCATCCGCACCCCGAGTGAAATAAACTATGTTGGTAAAGGCACAGTTTTGCTGGTATAAGTGCATCTGCGCTAGGGGCTTTTGCCAGCACAGCTATGTCAATCACAAATCTTTACACCCTTGATCAACATATCTGTGCTGGCAAAAGTGTGTAGTGTAGCGCTGGGCTTGTGGGGAGAGTTGTATGCATGTATCAGCAGGAGACTAGATTCCTTGGTTTGGATTTGATGTAATCCTCTTTTTCCACTGCAGTTTGGATGTACAATTCATTTTGGTAATTTTCATGCTTAAATTTGATATGAGGGTATTATTATTTAGAAGTGTGTGTGTGTGTGTGTGTGTATATATATTTATATTTAAATCTGGTTCTTACACCTGTAGTCAGATTCGTTTCATATACAATGGTCACAGGGAAGCAGGGAAGAAATTGCATCTTATTTAGTCTTTGTAGAATTCTAGGTACCCCAAAGCAGAGTCTGGTAAACAAGAGGGGTCTGGGAAATGGTCTGAGAGGATCAGCTGGGCAGGAGAAGTCTGTCACACCATCCAGAAATTAGCCTGCCAGTTTTGTTCACATTGGCAGTACTTTCAGTATTGTGAACTAAGCTAGGGTAAAGATACACATTCTGTAACATTTGACTATCATTTTATTTGCATGACTTGAGTGGAGGATTGTTTTGTTTTTGTTTGTTTGTTTGTTTAAGTGCCATTCCAATTATCCAAATTCCTTTTCTCTGAAAATCCTAGTTATCCATATCCACAGTGTGTCCCCCATGTAGCCATATGTTAGTTAATAGCACTTCCATTTATCTGAACACATAGTTAGAATCATAGACTTTAAGGTGAGAAGGGACCATTATGATCGTCTAGTCTGACCTCCTGCACAACACAGGCCAGGGAATCTCACCCACCAACTCCTGTAACAAACCCCTAACTTATGTCTGAGCTATTGAAGTCCTCAAATCGTGGTTTAAAGACTTCAAGGTGCAGAGAATCCTCCAGCAACTGACCCATGCCCCACTCTGCAGAGAAAGGCGAAAAACCCACAGGGCCTCTGCCAGTCTGCCCTGGAGGAAAATTCCTTCCCGACCCCAAATATGGCGATCAACTAAACCATGAGCATGTGGTCAAGACTCACCAGCAAGACACCCAGGAAAGAATTCTCTGTAGTAACTCAGATCCCACCCCATCTAATATCCCATCACAGGCCATTGGGCTTATCTACCACAAATAGTCGAAGATCAGTTAATTGCCAAAATTAGGCTATCCGATCATATCATCTCCTCCATAAACTTATCAAGCTTAGTCTTGAAGCCAGATATGTCTTTTGCCCCCACTGCTTCCCTTGGAAGGCTGTTCCAGAACTTCACTCCTCTGATGGTTAGAAACCTTATCCAAGCCATTCAGATAAATGTGAGTGCACTGTATTTGTATTAATGTAGCATGGAAGTATTGTGCTGTGATTGCAGAAGTTCTAGAATCAGGAAGGTTCAGGGCTTGCTTTAGGACTAGAAGCTTTGAGGTGGCACAGCTGTTGTATTTTTGTATTGGACGCTCACTCCATTATTTGGAGAGAAGTCATTGTTTATCATAGAAACAATACAGATGCATTTCAAAGACTAAGACCCTGCCTATCTAGGTGAGAGAGAAGCGTGTAATGGAACTGCTTTTAAACAGAAGATGTGGGAAGGGTTGACAGTAACTTGTAAATATCTTTACAGCATTGAGTTTGTTTAACAATCACCTCTCATTAATTTTAGGGAGCAAAATCCTCCTGGTTTTCTGTTGTGGCTTCTAACCTGTTGCCAGTCCATGTTACTACCCTGGAGAAAGCAGATGGCATCTATCAGAAGCATGCTGGAAAAACATTACTGAAGGTAAGAGGACAGCTTGACACCTTCTATACCGTGTTCTGGTATGTGTAAGGAGTAAGGTCATGTGATCTCTTTTGTAGCTCAGCAGGCATCTGTTACTGGTTTCCCTATGCTTGACTCGACAGAGGCTTTGTTAAGTCCATGCTAGAACTCTATGCATTGTCTTGTCAGTGATTCTTCCCCTTTCTGGGAAAACCAAATAAAAGAGTATATGCATTATTCCTCCCCTGACTGTGGGAAACAGATACAAGAATGAAAATCTTAATGCTAGTCACAACACACATTTGTCCTGTTTAGAATTAAACTAATTCATCAAGAGAACTCCCTCTGTGCATGGACAGAAGAACATGGCATGGGCAGAGCTTAGGACTTTAGTCTGGGGCTTTGGGAGACCTGGGTCACATTCCCTGCTCTGCTTGTGTACAAGGGACCATATTCGTACATTAGACAGACAGTCTTGGAGGTAGGGATATAACTTTTTTTTTTTTTCCAGAAGCACACAAATTACTACTGAGCAGTCTTCATTAAAGTTAAAAAATGGCTGGTGAGGTTTAGGCTTATACTTGCCAAGGCATCATATTCTGGCTCAGGGAGAAAGCCGCTCTTTCTGCAGCACTGATGAGACAACATCTGGAATACTGTGTTCTGAGCTAGGTGCACTGATGCCAGAAAGACATGGACAAATTGGAGCTACTCAGGCAGGAGTTCAGAGACAAGCAACAAAAACTGAATGTCTGCTATGGAAAGATATAAATTGGCAAAACACAAAGGGAGAGAAATATAAAAGGCAGAGGGGTCAGGGACTACAAATAGGAGCAACAAGGTGGAATTAAGAAATAGAAATACTGTACCTGGAAGTGATGTAAATCCCATCATTTGGGACTTCTGAACCTAGATAGGGGAGAGATCAGAAAAAAACATTGTATGGAATTGTCCTGGGGATGGACTAGATTACTGAGACATTACTTGTAGCTTTGTTCTTCAAAGATTTCAAATTGACACCTAGTTCCATAGCCCTTCTGTGGCAAGACTTACATGTTTTTTAATATATTTACATTTTATTTTGTATATCTTGTTTGATAGTGTAATTTGAAGTGCTTTTAGACTAAAATACATTCTGATGCATGGCATAGAAATATTTGTTTTTTTAAAAAGCAATACTCTCATGATTTAGGCTTTATCTAGAAAGGTGTGGAGTTGGCACATTGGTTAATGTGCTGTGTAAAACATTCAGAAGTCTAGCATAGACAAGCTGTGTATACTTTAACATATATTAGCTGATTAAGTTAAAAGTCTGTGTTGCCCCCCTCTCCACTTCCCCCTGATTTGCCTCAACCAGATGTGTTAATACTATAGCCTTGCCATTTCAACACTAGGATTTTAAAATGTGTTAGCTATCATGTTTTTAAAATGCATATTTTTGTCTTCCTGTAAGCAGGGCCTCTGTGTATATGTATGCGTATCTCGATGTTTTTTAACTTGTTTCCTTGGCAATACCACTAAAACTGAAACACTCTCTCTCTAGTAAATATTCAGGATCCCCATACTACATGGTACATTTTCCACTATCTGAAGCAGTTATAAGCTCTCTCTTCTGGTATTGATCTTCACTTGCAAAGCAACAGTGCAACTCACTGCTCATGCTGAATTCACTTCATGAATTATTGCGCCATTTACAAAAATAAATGTTTCAGAGATTGACCAATAGACATACGTTTTTGTTCTTTTGTAGTAATTAGTAACTTCGACTATTTCATTGAACTAGCTTGGAACTGAATCCTGACACTTACCCAAATAGGACAGTCTCTGATACTGTAATAGCTACTTTGTCGCATCTCTGAGGCACGTTCATTTGATATCTAAGTGAAATCTGTGTCACCTTGACATTTGTTTCAACAAACTGTCCCTTAACTGTACAAAAGCTATTTTTAATAGAAGTGTTATGCGAGAGCAGATACTCTTTAAATTTCTCCAGCGTTTGAGTCAGTTAGAATAGAAAAAGTTAAGTTGCTGCATTTCACTTTGTAACTTGTTCTGTAACTTGAGAAGTTTAAAGATGTCTTTCTTGTTAGCTTTTAAACCCTTTCTCCTGTATTTTATTGTTAGGTTCCCATGGGGGGTGAAGAGCGAATGAAAGAATTCCCACCGCTTATTCCTCAGGAAATTACGCTGGAAGGAATTGGCACCCTTGAGGCAGTGGCTGACATAAAGTTGTCCTCTGCTGGTAATTCTGCATTTCCTCCTCCACATGCAGGGAATCCACTTCTGCCGTGCACCCTTGTTCTTGGTTGTAATTTCATAATGGGTGCATCATGTGACTTGCAAAGGTCTTCTGACTAGGAAAGGTGACACAGTGTCGACCAAAATGCCTGCTGCCTTGTATGTCATTATGAACAGTTGTTCTCTACTTTGGGGGTAGATGTTCAAAAGTGCTTGGCACCCAGTATCTTCCATTCTTCATCTAAATGGGATGCTGAATCTGTGTGAAAATCAAACCCTTTGACTTATTTAAATTGGTGTCCCTTTCCATTTTTTACATTTGATATGGTTGATTCCCATTTTGTTTGAAAGAGGTTGTAACTAACTGGATTCTGTTCTAATATCTGCGCAGGTTGGGTTGCAATAACAGCTCACTTGGAAGACAAACTACAGCTGCGAGCCTATAGCCCTGAAGGGACAACACTGATGATACGTAAACCTCCTCTGTTGCCACATATCGTTGTCATCAAAGGGACCCGCATCAGAGGAAGTGTGTCCTATAGAACTAAAAAGCCACCTCCCCTAGTGGAGAACTTAAAGGCAAATAGAAAAAATAAACAAATTTAAAAAAGGGAATCTAAAATTTAAGAAGCACAGGAGCTGGAAAGCCCTTGTACATATGTGTTGCTTACAGACAATTATGAAAACAATTATTCATTGAACTCTGTAGAAAACATTCATTTTGATTTTAAGACTGGCTTCTGTAAAACATGTTTGAAAGACCTTCCAAATGCAGGTTTGAAGTTTGTATCAGCCTACTGCATAGTGCAGCTCATAGGATCATGTGATTTTCACTCTACTTCCCATTAACAGATGGCCTGTCTCATTCAGACTCTTTAGTTCTGCATTCAACAGACAGATTTGGCATCACTTCACATTATTGCTGTTTCTCCTACAGTGGGTGGAGTAAGGCTGCCATCAGGATGGGAGGGTAATCTCAGTTACAGCAGGAGGGAGGGCTTTAGTGAAGCTGTCAGAACATGTACATCTTTCTGGTTGCTACCAATATTTGGACAGGAGACACATTGCTTGTTTTTTGGCTTTTTGCATGAAATTAGTGATAAAGATTTCAGAAAGAAGCCCCTAGAGTCCATCCTACTAGGTCTCTTTGCAATAATGTAAAACTTTACAGATAAGCAAACGACACCCAGGGGACCACTGTGTATAGCTGAAGGGAGGAAATCAGACTTGTGCCTCAACTGAGAGCTCCAGCAAAACGTCCCCATGCTGTGACTAGCCCTAAATGTACAGTCATCTGTCTCTTCATCATGACAACTGTGACAGGTTGGACCCCTTGGGAAGCCACCTGATGTGCTGAGATACCACTGAGTCTACCTGTTCTGTCAGCATGGGCCCCCTTTAACGTGTCCTGCTAAGCCAGGCTCTTAAAACCTCCTCTAACACACACACACAGGCAGGGCCACACCAGCTGCAGATCAGCTCTGGGAAGACTCAGCTTCAGGGATTTGCTGTAATGTCATTTATAGGTGTTTTTGGAAAGTTCTGGGTTTCTGTTCCCAGGTTGCCAGAAAATATTTTGGTGTGTAGCATTGTGTACATAATGCAGATGTCAATATTTTTTAAAGTCTAGGTGTCTTGGCATTTAGCCACCAATGCCATGAGGCGGTGTGCCTCGGTTTCCCCTTCCTCACAGCAGTCGAGATCAGTTATGTTTTCTCCACTATGCCAAGCTCTAAGCCTGTCCACAGGTACTAGCTGAGA
The DNA here is from genome assembly GCF_965152235.1 of Eretmochelys imbricata. Lineage (NCBI taxonomy): Eukaryota > Metazoa > Chordata > Testudines > Cheloniidae > Eretmochelys > Eretmochelys imbricata. The sequence continues at coordinate 5,897,392 of NC_135575.1, read as the reverse complement.
AGCAGTATTCTCATAGGACTTTCTTGTTACCACTCCTAGTCTGTACCAAAGATTTTTCCAAAAATCATGCATCTTACACATTTTTAAAGTATTTACCACCAGTATCAAATTCTTTGTCTTAACCCCCAGTGTGTGTAGTAAGAGACATAAAGTTACCAGCACATTCATGACAGAGAGGTGCTTCCGAGTATGATTATCATACCACGCCTTCTCTCTAAACATATCAGTTTGTTCAGCATTTATTGTATTTCTCATCCTCTCTGTAGAGGTTCTTTCTTTGGGTATGTGTTGGGGGTTTTGACAAGGAAAGAGTGTAAGGAGACCTTGTATGTTACTGGCCCACTCCCTGTGGAGTTGCATTTCCTCCCCAGGGTTAAACCCATGTGTTGTTCACCCCCATCACTCACTGTCTGATGCTTAGCTGTGGGGAGGGGTTTACCTGCCCAGGAAGTGGCTGTCTCCACCCCTTCATCAGATGGATCATTAGCATGTTCACAGACATCAAAATGCTTGGAAGAACCCTCCCTCCTCCTCCCCCTCCCCTGCTGCCTTAAAGAGTCAGTTAGTTTTCACAAGTACAGCAAGAAAAATATTTTGAAAAAGTGGGTCCTGGATTGGGGTGCCCTCCATCACCTCTCGCTGTTCCCACGAGGTCAGCTGTATGGCTGCTCCCCTCAGAGAGGTCAGATACACAGTTCCCCCTTAAAACTTGAGCAACAGATGAGGTGTCTGGGATTACAGATGCAGATCCAGCAAATTTCCCCTGGGCAAACCCTTCTCTGCAATGAGTGGGGAGACACTCCTGTACTCCCCCCACATTCCTTCTGAACCTCTTTCTCTGGGCCCCCCCGCCAAGGCATACACCCTGTGCTCCCTGGAGAGCAATCTGTCCCCTGTTGAGCTGTGAGCTCACAGCTAGCAGCCATGACAGACCCTTCATTGGCAAGCCCTGTACCCTCCTCTGTCTTGGAATTGGGCTGGCCTCCAGTTACAGAGCCCATGGAATCTTCACCCCTTGCAGCGGTTTCTTGGATCGTATCTTCCCCCTCTAAGGCTTCCTCCAGGACACATCTCCATATGCATCCTAGAGCAGGATTTTTCTCTTGCTTAACTGCAACTTCCTGGCAGCTAGCAACCTGGACAGTCTCCCTACCATCAGGCAAAACACTCCCATCCCCTGAGGGAACAGTCACTGCACTGGAGCTGGTTCTACCCACCCCCACCCCTTGTGGCAACTTGATTTGCAGGGCAGTAGAGGAATTAAAGAGACTCATTTCCTCAGCAGTTTCTGTAGCTTTGCTCCTTCCCACGGGGTTCCAGCACAAGATTTCTCCTCACTGCTGACAGACCCCTGGACAGCCTGAGCCACATTGAAAAAGTCGTTACCCAAAATAATTTGTGTTGGGTTATGAGAAACTGCAGCCTGGTTAACTCAGCTTGCAAATCCCCAGCTTCCATGTGCACTTTAGCCAAAGGCATAAGGATTTGGGGGGAGGGATATCTCAGTGGTTTGAGCATTGGCCTGCTAAACCCAGGTTTGTGAGTTCAGTCCTTGAGGGGGCCATTTAGGGATCTGGGGCAAAATTGGGGATTGGTCTTGCTTTGAGCAGGGGCTTGGACTAGATGACCTCCTGAAGTCCCTTCCAACCCTATGATTCTATGATTTTGTGACCCCTATTAACAGAAGCTCTGCCATCTGTCCTGGCAGTATGTCTGTCTCCTGAACCAGGTCTCTCTCCTGACCACAGAGATTTCTGCACCAGTATCTCTCCACGCAGGGAGCTCCTTGCCATTTACTCTGACAGCCTTCATGTGCTTACTGCCTGGCTGTGCAGTGGCAACCTTTACAAATCCTGTGTGATAAGTGGCAATTGCCTGAGGTGTGTCTGTGTTCTGGGTCACAGCATTTCCATGACTTGCCTGCTGCCAGTTCCCACTCAGCACAGGGCATTGTGGAATTACAATGATAGCACCTTCTGGGCTCCACTGCTTTCACAAGAGATTTGGGCTTTCACAAGAGATTTGGGACGACTGGAGGAGTGAACTTGGGGAGGTGAGTGTCCAGCCTCCCTCCATCCTCCTTCTTCCCAGGGTTGAAACAGGGTCTTTGCTTCTCACCAAACTTAAAACCCTCTGCCTGTGATTTATTCCTACTAGGTGCTTGAGATTGCTCAAATTTATCTGCAAAAATTGCAAGTTCATTGACCGTTTCCACCTTCTTATCCCATAAATCATCACTAGACATATTCAGGAACTGTTCCTGAGCAATCAAATCACACGTTCCTTCAAAGCTTGTAATACCTTTTCTCCTCACCCACATATCCAGTAAATCTCTCATTTGGTTCACATAAACCACAGTACTTAATCCAGCCCCTCTCTTAAGGCTTCTAAATTTTACTCTATAAATTTCAGGTGTAATCTGAAACTGTTTCAAAACCAAATCCTTAAATTTACCATAATGGAAGCACCACCCATGAGCATCTTATTGAGTATGTCCAGAGCTCTCCCAGTCAATTTTGCATTAAAGTGGTCATGTTTTGATCATCAGAAATCGCTTGGAGCATACACAGTCCCTCAAAGGTGATGAAATATTCAGCAATGTCACCAGATTCATTTTATGGTGGATACAACTGCTCCCACTTGTGGATTTTTGGAGAGGTGGAGTCCCTGGTGTGGGGTTCTGTCTCCTCCACTCCATTACAGCCAGGTCATGCTTCATTTCTTTGTGTCTCAGTTCCATGGCTTGCTTCTGGGCCTCAATTTCTTTGTCTTTCAATTCCAGGGCTTGCTTCTGGACTTCTGTTTCTTTGTCAGCCTCTGGCTGTCTCAGTTCCATGGCTCTCTCATGAGCTGCTTTCTGCTCATCAATTTCCATCTGCTTCAATTCTAGCTGTCTGTTATATTTTTTTATTTTCCTCTACCTGCAGCTCCAACTTCTTGGTAGATTCACTTTCACTCATTTTCATACTTTTCTGTTCCTACTTCTCTTGCCTGAAATAAGCAAACAGAAAATAACAAACCAATAACCACTTTGTCTGTTCTCTAGTCAGCACACTTAAAACTCACTTAAAATCACCACCAGGGCAATAAGCAGTGTACACTATCCTGCCCGACTACGCCACTGACGGGTTGGACCCCTTGGGAAGCCACCTGATGTGCTGAGATACCACTGAGTCTACCAGTTCTACCAGCATGGGCCCCCTTGCTGAGCCTGGCTCTTAAAACCTCCTCTAACACACACAGGCCGGGCCATACCCAGCTGCAGATCAGCTCTGGAAAGACTGAGTTTAAGGGACTTGCTCCAGCACTCAGATGTCCACCTCCCTTGGAGTGCAGACCCAAAGACATATTATGAAATTTGTTCCCTCCCTCAATGTGGGGACAGGTGTGCACACTTCTTGCCCCTCCCCCCAGCTAGAAATTACAGAAATGGATCAATAATTAACAAAACAAATTTTATTAATTATGAAAGGCAGATTTTAAGTGGTAAAAGGGGTAACAGAACAAAGCAGATTACTAACAAATGAAATCAAACACGCAAACTAAGCTAGTTTCACTAAAGAAATTGGTTACAAATAGTATTTCTCACCCTAGATATTGTTGCAGGCAGTTTCCAAAGTTTCTGTGGTTCAGAGTTCCAGTTATATTCCTTTTCAGACTGGACCCCTGTCTCAGTCTGGACTCCCACTTTGCCTTCCCTTTTGCAGTTTTTCTTCTTGGGCAGACAGGCCCTGGAGAGGAGGAGTCCTGTTTGCCTTCCTCCCCACCCTTAAATAGGATTTACATAAGGCGGGAATCCTTTGTTTCCCAAACTTGACCCCCTTACAGTGGAAAGTTACAAGAAGTCCCAGGTATGTTTTAGTATCAGGTCACAAGACCACCTGACTCTGTAGGATTACAGCATCCATGAGTCAGGGGCAGTATGGAGCATCCACAGGAAGGCCAAGCTTTTCACAGTCCATTGTTGTTGCTGATGGGCCATCTGCGCTGTCTGGCTTTTCCATGTTGTACCAGAAGTGTTAGCAGTGGGTGTCACCCAAAGTAGCATAGTTGAAATACAGAAACATAGTCGATATTCCTAACTTCGGATACAGAAATGATACAGGCATACAAATTGGATAATTGCATTCACTAAATCATAACCTTTCCAGTGAGAACTCACATGAGCCATTTTGCATAAAATACATCTCAGTTATGTCATATTCATATGCTGCTACTAGACAATTTAGCACCACTAATCTGCAGGAAATGGGCACTAGTTCAATCTTACCAATCATGAATTTATTCCAAACCAAAATGAATTGTGTAAAACTGGTTTTCACTTCACAAATAAGCTATTATACAAATACACAATATTTCATGCTATCAATGTAAGGAGAATGTGAAGCAAAGCTTTGAGAAGGCATTTCAACCACCACTGGATTAAAAAAAAAGTTCTCAGAATGAACAGCCTCTTTATTGGTCAGGCCTCAACAAGACTAGTCACAATAAAGCAGGCATGGAAACAGCCTCTGGCTCAATAAACTAGCTTAAAGTGGGAAACTGAAAAATGGGTTTGGCTGCATTCTGCTGTAAAAACTGAGTTATTAAAATGTAAAACAGACATGAAAAGTCCAGGAAAAAAAACTCAAATGGGGAAAGAGCAACAAACCTCCAACTAAACTATGGCGAAACAGAAGTGAAGTGAAGCCTGCTCGATGCTCCATTTCTGGCTACAGGCGGATAAGAAGGAACTGAGGGGGGGTTGCCCACGTAGCCTTCTATATTCTTGATATGGGGCATGAGGATGTGTAGGGTGCATGGCTGAAGAGGCACTGCTACCAAAAATCTCCTGTCAAAGGCAGGTGGGGGTGCATGTGCACCTGAAGTGGAACACCCATGGGGGGCACATCTCAAAGAACTCCAGCTACTGCACAAGGTGAGTAACCTCTCCTTTTACAACATTCCTCCAAGGCCGTAAGTCTGCTAACAATACAAACCAAATGATGAGCTTGTCCACATGCTGAAATAATAATTGTGAAATTTGTCGCTAATGTAAAGCTGGCCCATATCCAGCCTACCCTCCCAAGCCCAATGGGTATTTGCTAGTTTCGTTGTCCTATCTCAATATGATATGAAAAATATTTTGTGCAGCTAGTCCATTTGCTTCAAAAATGTAGCCTTACTTTACAACCATCAACAGTGAAATGATGCAGTGTATATTGGGAGTTCTTCTAAGGGGAAAGACTTGCTATCCAGCAAGTGGGCGTGCTGCAGATTGTGACCAAATTTGGTCCCCGTTCACTGAGTATTTGAAAATAAATTACCCAGAGCAAAAAGGAGACTCAAGATCATATCGTTGCTTAAGGGGAGTGGTTAAATGTTCAAAAGCACCTAAGTCCCATTGACTTTCAGTAAGACAAAGGCTCCTAAGTGACTTTTTTAGGGATTTAGGGACTTTTGAAGATTTTCCCTTGTATATACTGTCTCCAAAGACTAAGAAGTCGGTCTCAGCAGAGCTGTGTATTTTTGTAATAAAGGCAGGGTCTGTAGTATTTTTATTCCAGATTACAAATGGACTTTACAAGCAGGTATTTCTCTCCTCACATTTCAGTGTTTGAATGTTGGTTTTAAAAATTAAACAAGGAAAAAAGTTACATTCCTGACTATATATGTCAAACTTGGTATCCTGGTGGACTGCAGTGTGGAAGCAATTATGCCTGGAGAAAGTATGCAATGTCTTTTATGAGCCTTCTTGTGATTAAATTAAATTGAAATTGATGGCCTGCTCTGAAATTCTTCTTTCAGGCCGGGTTTTATGATTGTTTTACACTTGTGGCAGAGAATAAGAGGGGCAAGATAATGTTTCACATGTCTGTGTAGGCAATAGTTAACTTAATTCTACTGTAAAAGCCTGTTGGGAGCAGATAGGTTGACTCTGTCAAGAAAGAGTCATGGGGCATGGATTATGGGTGCTGAGCACTTTTGAAAATATGGCCTTAAATGCTTTCTTAATATTACCTTCCCCTATAAGCAATTATTCATAGCTGCCCCAGGGATGCCATGGGATTATGAATGGGAGAAGAGGTGGTTTTTGTAATTGTGAATGGAAGGAGAGGAGGGATGTCCATGAGACAGTCTCCCCACTAAAATGTGGTTTGACCTATCTGTTTGAGGCCAGTCCCATGGGAATGATTGAAAAACCTTGTGATAACACATCTTTGGCCCTCTGTAATGCACTCCTCTTGATACAAACCAGCACCCTATTGGCCACTTTTATGGCTGCTGCACAGTGTGCCAAGAATTTAGATCTACCACTGTAACTAGGTCCTTTCCTCCACTATCACTCACTGCTGTCCAGACTTTTAATTAACTTGAGTATTATCGCCATCTAAGCACATGCATAAGAAAAAGCTTTGGAAGTTAACATTAAAAAATGAAGCTGAGATTACCCCGAGATCTTAGCAAAAACCTGTTTATTGCTCGGGATGGAGAGTAAAACCCAAGGACATAAAGCTAAACTTCTAAAGAGGAGATTCAAACAAGATATTAGCAAGGGCTTTTTCACCTACAGGATTGCTGGCTTGGGTACAGTCTATTTAAGAAAGGAACACAGAAATAACCTGATGGGGCTTTTCCATATCTTATCTAGCCCAACCTCCCTAGGCCAGTAGGAATTTGTTTTGTGCAGTATTTTTCTATGAGACTTCTCTTTTAGGGTGAGATTTCAGATTATAACATACATTTCAGGTTATAGTGACCGAGAAGCATGGTTAGTCCTCCCAGGAGGAAGTGGATAGACTTGCTGGGTCTGCTATTGTCTTGAAGGAATGACTTTTATGACAAGTATAATTGCCAAGAAAATATGCTGACATTCTCTAACATATCTTTTGAGTTCTTTGTACTAAATACCTATACATCAGTCTGATGAAATCCTAAAGGCATCTCAATGTATGTTTGTAACTGATCCACAAATAATTCATTTTCTGGAGCACTAGTTAAGGAGAAAGACGAATGGCAGGAGTGCTACTGTGTATCAACTTGGACATCTAGAGCAGTGGTTCTCAATCTGGGGTACACGTACCCCTGAGAGTACGCAGAGTCTTCCAGGGGTACATCAACTCATCCAGATATTTGCCTAGTTTTACATAAAAAGCATTAGCAAAGTCAGTACAAACTAAAATGTCATAAAATTACTTGTTTATACTGCACTATATATATACACACACACACACACACTATACACTGAAATGTAAATACAATATTTATATTCCAATTTATTTTATAATCATAGAACATTCATAACCATACAGCTAAGGGTAGCCTAGAATTCCTCCTTACCTGTAAGGGGTTAAGAAGCTCAAATAACCTGGTTGGCACCTGACCAAAAAGACCAATGGGGAAAGAAGATACTTTCAAATCTGGGGCAGGGTGGGGGGATTGCTTCCCGAAAGAACACACAAACAAAGAGCACAAACAAAGCCGAGAAGCATCAGGTCAGAAAACTCCTCCTAAAATGAGTCTCAGTATTGCAAAAAGAGTAAGTAAATAAGGCAAGGCGCGTTAGATTATCTTTTGTTTTTAGCTTGAGAATTTTCCCTTTGCTAGAGGGAGGTTTATTCCTGTTTTTAGTAACTTTGAAACTAAGCCTAGAGGGAGCTCCTCTGTGTTTGTGAATCTTTTGTTACCCTGTAAAGTTATCTTCGATCCTGATTTTACAGAGGTGATTCTTTCACCTTTTCTTTCAATAAAATTCTTCTTTTAAGAACCTGATTGATTTTTCAGTATCCTATAGACCCAAGGCGTTGAGTCTGTGCTCACTTGGTAACCAACTGGTTAGGATATTATTCTCAAGCCTCCCCAGGAAAGGGGGTGAAGGAGTTTGGGGGGATATTTTAGGAAAACAGGAACTCCAAGTGGTCCTTTTCCTGAATCTTTGTCTAACTCACTTGGAGGTGGCAGCAGTACCCATCCAAGGACAAGGAAGGCTTTGTGCCTTGGGAAAGTTTTAACCTAAGCTGGTAGAAATTAGGGGGTCTTTCATGAGGTTCCCCACATCTGTACCCCAGAGTTCAGAGTGGGGAGGGAACCCTGACAGAGTAAATATAAGAAAGTAAGTGATTTGTCAGTAACAGTGTGTTGTGACACTTTTGTATTTTTATGTCTGATTTTTTAAGCAAGTAGTTTTTAGTGAGGTGAAACTTGGGGTACACAAGACAAATCAGACTCTTGAAAGGGGTACAGTAGTCTGAAAAGGTTGAGAGCCACTGGTCTAGAGAAACTAAACAGATAAATAAACCTTTTCTGCTGACCAGCAAATCAGATTATGCCTGACAGCACGATGCTAAAGGGGATTTTATTCAGTCCTTGGTAGCTTTACAGCTTTCAGCATGGCTCCGCTTCTAGTCCATGCAGTCCGTGAATAGCAGAGAAGACGAGGATGTGCCTGTGAATGGGAGGGTTCTTCAGACAGGGAAAATCCAGGGGTTCACACTGGGACTGTATTTGGAGAAATCGTTAGAACAAGGCTTACTGTGCGGCCCAAGGGAAGAACAATATTTCATCCAAGCATGGGGGATCTAGACACAACTGAGCTGGAACTGTTAGCCATAGTGGGTGAGACAAGATGGGATTCTCTGTCTAAAAGATGTGCTGTAGCTCAACCAGATGGGCTTGATGCAGGCATTGTTGTGTGAAATCCTCTGGCCTTGTGCTTTGCAGGAAGTCAGTGTAAAATCATCAGTCCTTTTGAGTCTTGAAACTGATGAGTAATGGAAAAACTCCTTTTACCTTCAGTTGGGCCAGGATTTCACCTGATGAGACACTGTCAGACTTGACCAAGAGCTTACATGCCCTTAGCTATCTACAGCTGATTTGTTGTTGCTGCTGTAGTTAAGGCTGCCCACTTGGTCCTGTGATTACTCCTGTTTTCAGGCTCTCTCAGCTTTCACCAATCTGGCTGATGTTTCCCAGGCTTGGTCTCTGCCCACTCTGATTTTTTTTTTTTGAGCCAATGGGTCCCAGAGCCAGATGAACGTGTAGGCACCGACTTCTAATGGTGCCCGTGGGTGCTCGACCCCCTCTGCCCCTGGCCCCGCCCCAACTGCACCCCTGCCCTGCCCCTTCCAACCCCTTCTCCAAAGTCCCTGCCCCAACTCCGCCCCCTCCCTGCCCCTATTCCAACCCCTTCCCCAAATCCCCAGCCCCGCCTCCTCCCCTGAGTGTGCCACGTTCCCACTCCTCCCGCCTCCGTCCCAGAGCTTGCTACAGCTGTTCGGTAGCGGCAAGCGCTGGGAGGGAGGGAGGGAGGAGCAGGGACATGGCGCGCTCAGGGGAGGAGGCGGAGGAGGAGGTGAGGCAGGGGGGTGGGGCAGGGCGGAGAGCTTGGCTGCCAGTGGGTGCTGAGCACCCACTAATTTTTCCCTGTGGGTGCTCCAGCCCCAGAGCACCCATGGAGTCGGCGCCTATGGATAAAGGCACTGCCCCATCCTAGGGACCCCTGGGACAGATTTCCCCAAGTGATCAGCACCTGCAATTGCAATCAGATTTCCTAAAGAAAACCTGAAGCTGAGATTAGTGCTGGTATCAAAAGGTCCCCCCGACTGCCAGGCTGTGGGACATACAGATTGTAATGAGCAGCTGGAGAGCACGTGAACCAGTGCCCTAGCACTGATAGGCTTCGTGTCTCTGCTCACCACTCTGGAAATCAGCCAGCCCCTCTGGAAGCAGGGATTGTCACACCATCACTAGAGCAGCGCTTCCTCCCAGGACAGGGAGTGCAAGAGCAGGAACCAGAAGCACCGTTAGGACACTGTCAGAGATGGCAGCCATGCCCCAGGCAGTGAGTGCCGCACCCACAGCTGTGTCTAGTTATGGGAGGATTGTGTTGCTTCACCCTATCTGCAAGCCGCGACGTGCTGTTTCAGCTGGCAGCCTGTGATCCTTTACTTTGGAATGCTTCCCATTCGGCTCTGACTATCCAGGAGCAAAGAGAACCGTTTCCCATCTCTCTCCAGCACAGCCATGCTGCGTACTGCACTTTTGCTTTGTTCCACCAGGTACATGCTCATTTTCCAAAACCATGGCTCACAGGAGACTCCTGACTTGGAAATGGATTGGAACAAATAACGCCTAAAGCGCCATTACCTGAGCCAAGACCCAGTTCTGACATCACTGGGAGCTGCAAGCAGCAGGTCCGTTGTTTGTTGGACATGAGTGGCAAATACTTTTCAATAGGCCTTCTAGTTAGGCCGGACTGTGTGTGGCCCCATCAGTCCCGGCTCAGTCCCTCATACTCATTAACTAATCTAGCCTCCCTCTGCCCCATCAAGGTAGGCAAGCAGCACTACCCCCATGTTACGGACAGGGAACAGGCACAGAACAATTAATGGTTATCAGCCAGGATGGGCAGGGATGGTGTCCCTAGCCTCTGTTTGCCAGAAGCTGGGAATGGAAAACAGGGGATGGATCACTTGATAATTACCTGTTCTCTTCATTCACCCTAGGGCACCTGGCATTGGCCACTGTCAGAAAACAGGACACTGGGCTAGATGGACCTTTGGTCTGACCCGATATGGCCGTTCTTATATGTTCTTATGCAGATGCACTTTAGACCCAGGCTAGCTGGTCATTGGGGACTGTATTGGCAAACCTAGGATTGCAGTTTTAAACAGTATCTGCAGTGGGGTTTAAGTGATGTTAGCTAAGACACGCATTTTCCTAGTCGAGCCAAAGCCTAAGTGATTTGCCTAAGGTCACATGGGACACCTGGGAGCCAGGAATCAAGCCCAGACTTCCTGAATATTAATCCAATACCAGAGCCACAAAATAGCCTGTACCTAGGGAAAGGTGCACTGAGCTGCAAGCCAGACCATAGATTCAGATTTCCTCTTCTGCTGACAATATTGTTTCACAACTGTTATTACTAATGAAGTCTTAATATTCCCACCCTCGGGTGCCACAACTGTCATCTCCCCTCTCCCCCATTTTACATATAAGATGACTGATGTTGTACAAGGTCGCTTCTAGTGGAGTTGAGACTATAACTCCAGCCTCTCATGTGGCTTCATTCATAGACTTTAAGGTGAGAAGGGACCATTATGATCATCTAGTCTGACCTCCTGCACAACACAGGCCAGGGAATCTCACCCACCAACTTCTGTAACAAACCCCTAACTTATGTCTGAGCTATTGAAGTCCTCAAATCGTGGTTTAAAGACTTCAAGGTGCAGAGAATCCTCCAGCAACTGACCCATGCCCCACTCTGCAGAGAAAGGCGAAAAACCCACAGGGCCTCTGCCAGTCTGCCCTCTGATGCGGGTCCCTTTGATGACAACGATATGTGGCTTCATTCTCACTGCCTGGGGAGGTGGATTTGCCTCAGCAAATAGTCATACATCATGGCATTTCAGTGTAGCAAAATAAAACACAGGCTGCAAGAAGGTAGTGATGGCAGCCTGTGATCCTTTACAGTTGGCGAGGGACTGGAATGCGGGAGGCCTGAGGTCTGACTGGTTCTCTGACACAGGCTTCCATGGTGGTGGTGCTCAAATCACTGAAAGCAGGATTTTGGGAAAGAAGAGACGTCCCATCCACGAGAGATTTAGGACAAAGGATGGTCATGTCATTATGGCACTGGAGTGAGACTCGAGAGCGCAGTTTAGTTCCCAGTTCTGACACAGACTCGTCTGTGTGACCTTAGCTAAATTGTTTAATCTCTCTGTGCCTCAGTTTCTAAATCTGCTTAGAGTTCAGGGAACACTTTTGATTGGTGCAGTGCAGGACCTTTTGGGGCAAGAAAGAAACCCAAGGTTTAAATGTCTCTTGGAATGCACTGGAACAGAGGGAGCAAGGGGCAGGGAGAAGAAAAAAATGAAAATACTTGTTAAAAAAAAAATAGGTCCCTTCATCTTCTAGAGATGACTGCTTGCACCTAAGGCGAGTGTGACATCACAAACGTTTTGGGCAATACATCAATTACAATGAAGCTTTGGTATGTATGATTACATATGCAGTGTGACAGGTTTCAGTCGGTCCTCCGAGCTCCTAGGGGCGATGGAGAGCTATGATCCCACTGGCAGGCCTCAGTCACACCTTTTGGGCGCTGGGGAATTAGCGGGGAAGGTGTGCCAGCCCGAGCCCGCGGCCCGCCCCCGCAGGCAGGGGGAGCGCCGGCCCGAGCCCGCGGCCCGCCCCCGCAGGCAGGGGGAGCGCCGGCCCGAGCCCGCGGCCCGCCCCCGCAGGCAGGGGGAGCGCCGGCCCGAGCCCGCGGCCCGCCCCCGCAGGCAGGGGGAGCGCCGGCCCGAGCCCGCGGCCCGCCCCCGCAGGCAGGGGGAGCGCCGGCCCGAGCCCGCGGCCCGCCCCCGCAGGCAGGGGGAGCGCCGGCCCGAGCCCGCGGCCCGCCCCCGCAGGCAGGGGGAGCGCCGGCCCGAGCCCGCGGCCCGCCCCCGCAGGCAGGGGGAGCGCCGGCCCGAGCCCGCGGCCCGCCCCCGCAGGCAGGGGGAGCGCCGGCCCGAGCCCGCGGCCCGCCCCCGCAGGCAGGGGGAGCGCCGGCCCGAGCCCGCGGCCCGCCCCCGCAGGCAGGGGGAGCGCCGGCCCGAGCCCGCGGCCCGCCCCCGCAGGCAGGGGGAGCGCCGGCCAAAGTCTGTAGCGCACAGTTCTGCTCCCCAAGGCCGGCTGGCCGCGGTAGGGGAACACAGGCCCACCCAACTCCACTGTGTTCCAGCCCCTGGGCCCGGTCAGTGGCAGGAGGCGAAGGTCCTGCTGCTGGGTCAGCGGGGGGCCATCCGCGCCCGCTGACCAAACACACCCACCCCACGGTGCAGTTCTGCCCCTAGGCTACTTCCTACCCGGTCTCTCCAGCGGGTCTCTCCGGTCCCTCCAGCTCGTCCGGGTATTCCGCTGCGGGCAGTTCCAGCGCCCGCTCTGTGTCGGACTCACGCTGGCCTGGGCTGCAGCCGGGCCCCTCCAGGTCCTCCGGGTACTCAGCGGCTGGCAGTCCTGGTCGCCGCAGGCCTTCCTCCTGGTCAGGTTCCTCCTGGCCCAAGGCCTCCCCTGGGTCGGCAGCAGGATCGCGAGGGAGCAGCCTGCGTCTGTCTCCCTCCCTGGTGCTCTCCTCACTGGGCAAAGGGCTCTGCCCTTTGTACTTCCTGTCCCACCCCTCCCCTTCCGGGGATTGGCGGAAGCTTGGCCTGGCCCCGCCCACTCAGGCTGAGAGGGTGGCTCTTTACCCTCTGGTTCGGAGGGGAGTCACCCTGGCTCCCTACATGCAGCAATATTTTCACTGAACTACCAGAAGGATTTCCTCGGAAGGGGGATGAAAAAAGTAACAAAACTGATCAGTATGCTCAATTTCTGCCCCCCCCCTCCCCAACATCTGTTGGGTGGAGGCACTCAGCACAGAAATCTGGACTGAAATCAACTTCCGTTTTGGCTTTGCAGTTCATCTGTGGAGATTGAGCCTACAAGTAAGTACAGCAAGTACCACGGATAGATCACAGAGAAAGCAAGTATGTACTAGACTGAGTGGGGAAAGAACCAATGATCAAAATGAAATAAATTATGAACTGGACACACTTGGGGGAATTTGCAGCATGGTAGCTATTAGCTCAGCTGTGCGCCTCCTGTTAATGTTCATAGGAATCACACAGCTACAGTCCAACCCGTGACCTCCCTGTTTTGCACAGTGGGGTGCACGGCCAGAGAAAATTTTTGTATGGAAATGTTTGGAAAGAGATGCAGATGGCACCAAAATGCAGTAAATTAATAATCTCTAGCCTTCAGTGAATCTTCACTGAGGGCAGATTGGGTCCTGGCGGCACAGAACAAGTCTTTTGCATATTGTATACACAACACTCAGCTTAATCATCTTCCCTGATTGAAAAAACCACTACTGCCAGCAACAGCAGCAAAAAGTGTTGCTTTTAGCAGTGATTAGTGCACGGTTCATACTAAAAATGGAAATGTGACAGGGCAGCTAGACTATAGAGTACTAGGGACTGGTCCTCCCCAGGAACACAGGGTGAAGAAAATAAATTCAGAAAACCAAGGAAAACACAATCTCTATCCTTGCATGATAGAAAGCTAAATAAAACAGTCTCCTAGAGGCTGAGGAGCAGCATGAAGAGTTTGAGGACAGAACATGGTGTGAAACAAGAGAAGCTCTCAAGAACACTAACAAAAATAACTGGAGAAGAATTTCAGCACTGCCTCCATTAAACATATACAGTTTGAGGGCAGATAAAACATCCAGGTGAAGTCATCTGAGAATGTAATATTAATTTAATGCTATGGTAGTTAGACTCAGGCAGTCATCAGTTCTACAACAGGTCTTGCCATCTCTCCAGTGAATCAAATTAAAAGCTCCTTTAATGTATCCCCTCATTGCTCAGTTGGAGTAATTCCTTGCAGAGCTGATTGGGAAGTGGTTCCCCACCTAGGAAACGTTTAGACAAAAAGTGAAAAATAGGTAAATTTTTTAGGCTTTTGGTTGCAGCAAAAATTTTCACTCAACCATCGAAGATTTTTCATGCCATGGAGTAAGTTAGGTGTGCACTGGGGAGCCCCACCTTGCATTGAAGTTGGGATGTTCTGAATCAGGGAGCCACAACCCACTCCCTGCAGCCATGCTCCCCTCCACTAACCCTGAATGCTCTTGGCTGGACTGGAGAGTCAGGGTCCACAACTCTAAACTCCAGCAACAGCTTGCTTTATCATTCATAAACCAACCCCCTTTTCATCTACAACCACTTCATCACTCAACCTTTGGAAATCACATTTCCTAGGAACAGTCCAGCTGGTTTCCTGAGAATTTATATTTCTAGTACGCACACATTATACTAGGGCCGTCAAGTGATTAAAAAAATTAATCGCGACTATTCGCAATGTTAAACAATAATAGAATACCATTTTTTAAAATATTTTTGGATGTTTTCCACATTTTCAAATATATTGATTTCAATTACAACACAAAATACCAAGTGTACAGTGCTCACTTTATATTTATTTTTATTGCAAGTGTTTCCACTGTAAAAAGACAAAACAAATAGTATTTTTCAATTCACCTAATACAAGTACTATAGTACAATCTCTTTATCATGAAAGTTGAACTTACAAATATAGAATTATGTACAAAAAATACTGCTTTCAAAAATAAAACAATGACAAATTTTAGAGCTTACAAGTCCTCTCAGTCCTACTTCTAGTTCAGCCAATCACTCAGACAAACAAGTTTGTTTACATTTGCAAGAGATCATGCTGCCTGCTTCTTGTTTACAATGTCACCTGAAAGTGAGAACAGGTGTTCTTATGGCACTGTTTTAGCCGGTGTCACAAAATATTTACGTGCCAGAAGTGCATGCTTCAACCACTATTTCAGGGGACATGTGTCCACGTTGATGACGGGTTCTGCTCAAAAACCATCCAAAGCAGTGCGGACAGACGCATGTTCATTTTCATTATCTGAGTCAGATGCCACCAGCAGAAGGTTGATTTTCTTTTTTGGTGGTTTGGGTTCTGTAGTTTCTGCATCGGAGTGGTGCTCTTTTAAGACTTCTGAAAGCATGCTCCACACCTCGTCCCTCTCAGATTTTAGAAGGCACTTCCGATCCTTAAATTTTGTGTTGAATGCTGTAGCTATCTTTACAAATCTCATATTGGTCTCTTCTTTGCATTTTGTGAAATCTGCAGTGAAAGTGTTCTTAAAATGAACAACAACACGTACTGGGTCATCATCCGAGACTGCTGTAACATGAAATATATGGCAGAATGTGGGTAAAACAGAGCCAAAGACATTCAGTTCTCCCCCAAGGAGTTCAGTCACAAATTTAATTAACTCATTTTTGTAACGGGCGTCATCAGCATGGAAGCATGTCCTCTGGAATGGTGGCCAAAACATGAAGGGGCATACGAATGTTTAGCATATCTGGCACGTAAATACCTTGCAAGGATAGCTACAAAAGTGCCATGCAAATGCCTGTTTTCACTTTCTGGTGACATTGTAAATAAGAAGAGGGCAGCAGTATCTCCTGTAAATGTAAATAACCTTGTTTGTCTGAGTAGACTTGTAGCCTCTGAAGTTTTACATTGTTTTATTTTTGAATGCAGTTACGTAACAACAACAAAATCTACATTTGAAAGTTGCACTTTCAGGACAAAGATTGCACTACAGTACTTGTATGAGATGAATTGAAAAATACTATTTCTTCTGTTTATCATTTTTACAGTGAAAATATTTGTAATCAAAATATAGACTTTGATTTCAATTACAACACAGAATACAAGATATACATGAAAATGTAGAAAAACATCCAAAATATTTAATACATTTCAATTGTTAGTCTCTTGTTTAACAGTGCAATTAAAACTGTGATTAATTGTGATTAATTTTTTTAATTGCGATTAATTTTTTGAGTTAATTGCATGAGTTAACTGTGATTAATCAACAGCCCTACATTATACAGTAGCATGACCTATGTTCACTTACATGTGCAAAGCCAAGATTTTTAAAAATTGGAGCCTACAATTTCAGCTCCTTGCTCCTTATTTATGCTCCTGAATAAATAAGTAATCTGACTTTTTAGAAGTGCTGAGCACCCAGCACCTCCTAAGAACCAGCTATGGAGCTCAGAGAAGAAGGGCTTTTGTCAAACCCCAGATTGATGGAGAGAGCATGTTACTTTAAATCATGGTGGAGAAGAACTGCTGCTCCAGTAGGGAGAATCAGTGTGTTATTTAAAAAGGGCAAACCCAACAGCCTTGTGTCTCTCCAACACGAAGCAAACAAGTAATCCCTGGCCACAGATTTATTACATGGGGGTCCAGTGTCTGGCTTCTCTAAATCTGGTTTGCAACAGCGTTGAGTGTGGCCAGGCTGTTACATGAAGCCTCCACCGTCCCTCTTTGGCCCTGTGGCACAGACCTGTGCAAAAACAAGTACAGAAAGTGGCTTCTGCATCCCATCTGATCTTCTGATGAATAGGTCAGCTGGGAGCAAAGCCAAAATTGGCCACTCTTCAGGCTACATGCTGCCAAAAGAGGTGGGCATTTTCAAATGAAGGAATCACTTGACCGTATCCAGGAGTGATGTAAACCATTTTAAGCTTTAGCCTGGTGGCATTCGACATGCACTAGCCTGCTCCTCTGACATTGTTAGCTACCTACTCACATGTGCACACGGGTATTACTTATTTCTCAACAGTACTGTAACATTTTGTATTAAAAAGGCTTGGTCACCAAATTTTCTGAGGGGGAAGTGTGGAAGAAAACCTCCCTCAGCATTAGTAGCCCAGCTGCTAGGGCACTCAGCTGGAATGTGGGACACCCCCTGGTTCAAATCCCCCCATAACCTGCGAGGGAGAAGAGATTTGAATTGGGATTTGCCACCTGATGAAGCAGGTGAGTTGCCCTTATCCTCAGTGAGGCCCCCAGCCATGGGGCTAACACTTAGGAAGGAGGTGGTCCTCGCCCACATGTTTTCTGTAAGCTTGTCTATAGGGGCGCAATCCAGCATGTGAGCTCTGAGCACACTTCCTGGCTCAGGCCCTGCAGGTGCCTTAGGCAGGGGAATACCTACTTTCGCCTGGGTCGTGCAGTGCCCTGGGACTGAGAGGTCGGGAGGCCTGGCGTGAGGCTGCAGGGTGCATGCTCAGAGGCAGAAACATAGGTACCTAGAGAAACTTTACAGCAAAAATATAGGTGCCAAGGGAGCTTAGAAATCAACAGGGTTTAGTGGCAGCTGAGCGGGGGTTTTGTGAATCCCTGTAGGGCCGAATTCTGGGTTTTAAGCACCCAAGTCCCTTTGTGCATCTAGCCCCAAGTCACCAACCTTTGAATCCTGGAACAGTAAGTGGCCCTGTGCTCTCATTCACCTCCACAGGCCTCTTGAATAGACAGCCTTTCAGGAGAACCCATCCAGGTAATGACTGAGCCTCAAAAACGCCTTCCTGGCCCCAGGACGCAGTCAGTTAATCTTAGTGGCACTGGGCTTAGCCTAGTCAGGCCCCTCTAACAATCCTGTGTGTTGACTAGCAGGAGGGATGGGTTACAGCCGGAGCCATGCTATAGTAAGAAAGCTGGCTTCTCTGCCCCCCATTTACAGTGGGTTTGCATCAAGCTGGCCAGGCAAAATCTTGGCTAAGCATGCTGCTAAGAGCCACTAATCCACTACCCCCACCCCCAACTTTTCCTGTGTTGTCCCAACAGCCCCATTCCACATGTCCCACCCTCAAGCTGTCTGATTGCTATTTGCTGGTGGCTATGCCTTCTGGACAGCATGATGACACCAGTATGCAGCCAATGGCAAAATCCCCAATGCAGATGCACTCTCTGGATCGGTGACAAAGCACGTATGCTGTCTTCTAACCTCTCCCCACTAGCCTCATCTTTTTCCCTAACCTCTCTTTTACCTTCTGTATCGTAAGTGATCATTTCATGACAACTAAGTCTGTGTTCCATCCTGCCAGACCTGTTGCATCATCTCAGCCTTGCTGCCTGAACTTGGGCAGGTCCGTGACTGGGGCACTCACCCGGCACAGAACAAATGAGATCAGAACATTAAATTTACCTTCATCCCTATGTAATATGCCATTCCCAGCACAGGGTCTCCAGCCTTCAGCTGACAGACCCCTATAGAGTCAGCACCTCGACAGCCCCAGGCCGTGAAGTGCATTCACCACTAGGGGACACCAAAATCGCAAGACTTCCGGCAGAGCAAGCCATTTGTGTGAGCAAGACAGGCTCTCAAGAATGGCTGTGAGTAAGAGGCATCTGTGGGTGGTAGGGTGGCAGCAGCCCACCCTGCATTCATCACTTTTGAGAGAGCGGCTAGTATTCTGAACAAAACAGACACACGCACCTCAGCACAAACAGCTCAGTCCCACAGGAGGCCAATGCTGTGGCAGTAGCCCTCCTTGACATCAATGGGGGTTAACTGTGGAGGGCTACAAGACCTGGGGCCTATTGAAATGATGCACACAGCTCTTGATGGCTGGCTGGCATGATAGACCCATGCCAGTTGGGTTCAGCAGAGGAGCCTTATAGGGGTCCAGGAAGTGCTAAAGGATCCGCCCCCAGCCTAAGAGGGGGGTCCACAGGACCTGGAAAACCAAATAATTATGGGGGACAACTAATGAACAACAGGGACAGGAGTGTGGTCAAAGGGTCAAACAAAGGAAACCGGATGGGGACACCGAGCAGAGAACCCCGGACAGCGTCCACTGCTCCTCAAAGGCATCAAGGGAGTCAGTGGACGCCGCCCAGAGGAACTCTGCCCGGAGACGTGAATGGACGGAGGATCGGACATAGGCCCCACAGTCACAGGAGACTCCATCGGCCAACCTCCTCACCCTGGTTTTATAGATGGCCACTTTAGCCAGGGCCAGGAGGAGGTTCACCAGGAGGTCCCGCGACTTAGTGGGGCCACAGACAGGGAGTGCATAGATAAGGAGGTGAGGGGAAAAGTGCAACCAAAATCTTAACAAAATATTCGTGAGGAGCTGGAATAGGGGCTGCAGCCTCGTGCAGTCCAGGTAGACATGTGCCAGGGTTTCCCTCACACCGCAAAAGGGGCAGGTGTCCGGGATTGGGGTAAACCGCTCCAAGTACACGCCCATGCTCATGGCCCCGTGAAGGAGCTGCCAACTGATATCCCTGGCAGGCCTCGGGACCAAGGTGGAATATAGGCTGGCCCACCTGGGCTCCTCACCCTCTAGAGGAGGCAGGAGGTCCCGCCACTTTGTGTCTGGACGGGACGCGAGGGTGAGGACGTGAAGGGTGTGGAGCACGAGCATGTATAGATGTTTCCTTGGTGCGGTCTGGAACCGGACTGGCTGCAGCTCGTGTAGCCGGCTCACGGTAAAGGGGCGGGGGGGTCGGTTGGGTCCACGGGGCAGGGGCCTGATGAAAAGGTCCGGAGGGCCTGGGGTTGAGGGTGAGCGGGGCACGCCCTCCCTTAGGACCTGGTCGAGGTAGACCCGAGCAATGGCAGCAAAGCAGCCCTCACCTCCTGAAGTACGCGCAGGGGAGTACGAGGTCTGGAGAGCCCCATGTGCTGAGCGAGCGTCAGGGGATCCAGCCAGTCTCCCCAGTCGTAGTCCAGGAGGTCTCCGATTCTGGTGACTTCTGCCAGGACCAACCTCTGGCGCACTGAGGGGGACTCCGCCACCTGCACACGGAGCTAGGGGTTGTGTAGCAGGGGCTCCGCAAATAGATCTTCCCCCATGGAGGCCTCCACGGACCTCGTTGCTGTGAACAGTTTCCAGGTCTGAAGGAGGTCCTGGTAGAAGACCGGCAGCCCGGAGAGGTGGAGACAAAGGAGCTGCCGGTCATATCGGAGCCCTCGGAAGCGGCACAGGAAAGCGTGCGCCAATACGCTCCACACCGGACTACCTGCACCATAAAGGAGCCTCTGCAGGGCCTGGAGGCGGAAGACATGGACCTGAGTGCAGAGACACTTCAGGCCCTGCCCTCCCTCCTCCAGGGGTAGATGGAGAACCCCTGCAGAGACCCAGTGCAGTCCTGACCAGAAGAACTCCAGAATCAACGTCCGGAGGTTGGCCAGGAAATCCGGGGCCGGGACCAGGGTGTTGAGCAGGTACCAGAGCACGGACAGGACTAGTTGATTAAGCACCAGTGCCCGCCCCCGAAGGGAGAGACACCGGAGTAGTCCTGTCCATCTCCGGAGCCGCTCTACCACCCTGCCCTCTAAACTGTGCCAGTTCTCCAGCGGAGACGGATGCGTGGCAGAAACGTAAATGCCGAGATACAGCAGCGGACCCGCGCTCCACCGGATGGCCTGAAGCGTGAATGGGAGGGAGCTCGCCTGCCACCAGTCCCCTACCACCAAGCCAGAGCTCTTGACCCAGTTGACCAGAGCGGAGGAGGCTGCCGAGTAAATGGCCTGGCAAGCCTCCACCCGCACCAAGTCGCCTGGGTCCTGGACCACAAGGAGCACATCGTCGGCATACGCTGACAGGACCAGCCGCAGCTCCGGCTCCTGCAGCACCAACCCTGTCAACCTCCTGCGGAGGAGACAGAGGAAGGGCTCAATCGCCAGAGCGTACAGCTGGCCCAAGAGGGGGCACCCCTGCCGTACTCCTCGCTCGAAGCTGACCGGTTAGGTCAGGGTCCAGTTGAGCCTGACCAGACACTCTGTGGAGGCTTACAGCACCTGGAGAAAACCCACAAACTGGGGTTCGAAGCCAAACGCTCGCAGAGTGCTCAAGAGATACCCGTGGTCCACCCTGTCGAATGCCTTCTCCTGATCCAGGAACAGGAGGGCGAACGACAGACCGTCCCGACACCCGAGTTCCAAGAGGTCCTGGACCAGATACTGGTTGTCGAAGATTGTGCAGCCCGGGACGGTGTAGGTCTGGTCTGGGTGGATCATGTCCGCCAGCACAGACCCTAGCCACAGCGAGATGGCTTTCGCTACGACCTTGTAGTCCGTGCTGAGGAGCAAGATGGGATGCCAATTTCGTAAATCACAGAGGTCCCCCTTCTTTGGCAATAAGGCGAGCACGGCTCACCTGCACGAAAGAGATAGGACCCCCCTCTGCAAAGACTCGGCCCAGATGGTGGCTAGGTCTGGGCCGAGGACGTCCCAGAACACTCGGTAGAACTCCACGGTCAGCCCGTCCATGCTCGGAGATTTATTGGTGCGCATGCGGCAGAGGGCTTCCGAGAACTCGGCCAGAGTGAGAGGCAGCTCTAGCCGGTCTCGGTCACCTGCGCTGACCATCGGGAGTTCATCCCAGAGCACTCTGCAAGCGTTAGGATCAGTCAGATCCGGGTAGAAAAGGCCTGCGTAGGAGGCCCTGGCCCTCCCGCACATCTCCGCTGGATCCGTGAGGGGGTTGCCGTCCTCTGCGAGGAGACAGGTGACGTACTTCTTGGCCCCCCTCTTTTTCTCCAGGGCATAGAAGAAGTGGGAGCCGTGATCCATCTCCTGAAGGAGGCAGATGCAGGATCGAACAAAGGCACCCCGGGCCCGATGGTCCTCGAGGGCCCGGAGCTCCTCCCACTTCTCCCAGCACGCCCTGCAGAGGGATGGATCCTCGGGGCTGGCGGCCAGATGCCTCTCCAGCTCTAAGACCTCCCATTCCAACTGCCATATCGCCGCACTCCTCCATCGGCTGGCGCCCCGGGTGTAGTCATGGCAGAAGAGCTGGGCGCGCACCTTCCCCAGGTCCCACCATGCCGTGCCGAGGGAAAGGCATGCCACTGCCCTCGCCAGGCCAGCCAGAACTCCCGGAAGGATGCCAAGCAGCCCACATCCTCCAACAAGCTGTTGTTAAAATGCCAATAGGCCGGCCCCGGCCTCTCTGCACAGAGAGAGACCATCACAGTGGCTAAGTGATGATCAGAGAATGGGGCTGCCGGATGCTGGAGAAGTGGGCCTGTGAAAGGTGAAAACGTGATAAATAGATGTGGTCCAACCGGGAGTGGTACGACTGATGGGCCTCCACCCGGACAAAAGTGAACGTTGAGATGTCGTCCAGGTGGTGGTCGCACCAGACGTCCACCAGAAAGTGATGGTCGACTACCTCCTGGAGGACGTCCACGGCAGCCGGGCACTGCTTGGTCCCCGAGCAGTCCCGCTCCTCGAGGGTAGTATTAAAGTCCCCGTCCAGGACCAGGCACTCGCGAGGATCCAAGGTGGTGAGGAAGGCGGACGCCTGCTGAAAGAAATGCAGCCGCTTCAGGCCCGATGTTGGGGCGTAGACGTTGACAAGATTGACCACGAGCCCCTCCATACGGACCCGGAGGTGCAGCAGGTGGCCCGGCACAGCCTCGGCGACCCCCAGCACCTCGGGCCATAGGTCGGGAGAGAACTGGGTCGCCACTCCAGCCGTACGAACTGTGAGATGGCTAAAATAGATCCTGTCCCCCCATTCCAGCTCCTGCTATCTTCGGCGGCCGGATCCGTATGGGTCTCCTGCAGGAAAACCACAGAATACCCCCCTTCCCGAAGGAAGGAGAGCACCTGGCACCTGCGGAGACCCATCCTACAGCCCCGGGTGTTTAACGTGGTGATGGTGAGAGATGCCATGAGGAGGGCTGGGGGGGATCCTCGCCAGCAGCGATGCTCGTGGTTCCCAATAGGCGGCACAACAATCCGTGGCCTACCCAGTAGGTAAGTAGGGAGTCATGGAAGAGGCGGACCCACTGGTAGGCCATGGCGGCCTGCTTCCCAGTCCTTTTATCCTCCCCCATGAGGGCTCTTGCGGCCCGGAGGATTTGATGGAAGTCCCCCCATCGCTGGAGGGCGAGCTGCACCTTGTTACAGGAGCCCCGGACATCCTCAAGGAACTCCCGCAGCTCCCCTCGCAGCGTATGGGGGGCCGGGGTCACTAGCCCCCGGCTTCCCTCCGGAGGGACCACTGACACAGCTCCATGGCCCACCAAAACGGGCAGGCAAGGGGCGGACCCCCGATGTGGCACCCGATGGGCTGGTGCCATGCAGCCCCCCTCAAACCGCAGCTTGATTGGGGGCGGCGGAGGAAAGATAGCAGCCCCTAGTGAGTCGGGACTGGGAAATACAGAAGCCGCTCCCTGGGGCTATCCCCTAGGAACGAGGAGATGACGGCCCCAGGGGCAGCAATGATATCACAGGAGGTGGAGGGGACAGGGACGGGGTTGACATCAGGGGCAGGGCAGGGATCCAGAGTAGGAGCAGGGCAGGGGTTGGTGCGGAGTTAGGGAGAGGGGCCAGGCCGCTAGGAAATGGCCCCCCTCGATCGAGCTCAGGGAGCTGGGGGCGGGGAGGGGGGCCCTCCGTGACTCTGGGCTCTGGCACCATGGCCAGCGTAGTAGCTACGGCATCTTCAGTGCGGTCCCTGCCCGGGAAGGAGGTCGGTCATCCCACGCCCGCGAGGGACAACCCGTGGGGCTCAGGTCCCAGCCGCACGGCGCCGGCAGTCATCTCAGTGGGCTCAGCGGCCAACAACAGGGTGCCACCCATGGCTGGGCAGATGGAGGAGCCCAGGGAACCCTCGGAGGTGGGAGCAGAAGCGGCAGTTAGGGGGAGGGAGCATGGAGAAGGTGGGGCCGGGCTGAGGTCGCTCAGATCGAGGCCCGCTGGCAGAGGGTCGTCCTCCCCCGGGTGACCAGGGTCAGACCCGGGGCCTCGATCTCCTTGTAAATGGAGAGGAGCTCTCCTTCCACCACCCCGGAGGTCTCCCCACCAATTCCCGAAGTGACGCTCACCTCGGGGCTCACAGGGGCTCCGGATGGTAACGGGGCAGGTGGGGCTCCATCAGCAGCCTTGGAGGGAAGGGACTCCAATGGAGGGACGGTACTGCCCTCCCGTGCTGCCACGTTTTCCCCAGCCAGTAGGAGGCGATGGCACGCACCCGCGGGCAAGGCAGAGGGCTCGGCATCGGTGCCCCCCTTTCTGGTCTTCCGGGGGGCTTCTGCATCAGTGGAAAGGAGCGGAGCTCGAGCCCTCCGCTTGCCCCGCTTCCCCTGGGCTAGGGCTCAGCCCTCCATGGCATCATTGGGGGGGGGCGGCTAACAGGGGTTGGGTCGGGGGGCGGGGACGCTGGCTCAGGGACCGTGGGAGGCAGCGGTGGGGTGGAATGAGAGAGGGAAGATTCCCCTTGGGGCGGGCCCTCTCCCATGCTCTGCAGTATCCCTGACGCACCCTCCTCCAGGGGCCCAGCTGGATTGTAGGCAGCAGAGGCAGGGCTCTCCCGCTCGTCTGGGTGTGCTGGGGGAGTGCCCCTTGGGCCCGAGCGGAAGCAGTGATGGACTGAGTAGGAGGAGAGGTGGCTTCGGGCACCGGGCAGCCAGGGGTGTCAGCGATGATGGGGCCGGCACCCTGCTGGGACTCGGGGGTCCCGGATGCCTCTTCGTGCCGGGCCAAGGGGCACTCCCTCCGGACATGCCCCATCGCCTGGCAGAGGAAGCACCGGGCCTCCCCCGTGGAATAATGCACCCGGTAATGGGCCCCCTGGTAGGGGATCAAAAAGGACCCCTCAAGCGCCCCTCCGTCACGTGCCGCCGGCGGCAGTTGCAGCTGCACTTGCCGGCGGAACGAGAGGACGTGACGGAGGGCGGGGTCCTGGCGGCCCAGTGAGAGAGGGCTCAGGACAGAGATGGGCTTCCCCAGGGTCGAAAGGGTGGGTAATAGGGCAGCATTGGGAAGGAAGGGAGGGACGGAGATCAGGACCAGGTGGACGCCCAGGTCGTCCAGCGGCTCGAGGGGTACGAACACGCCCCCCACCGCCAGGCTCTTCTCCACCGCCTCCTGGGCGGCAACCTCTGATGCCAGGAAGAAGACCGCGTTCCCGTACATTTTGGAGGCCACCACAATGGCCGTGGGCCCCACCGCCCTCGCCAACGCCTGCACGTATGTCTTCATGTGGGGCGAGGCGGGCACCAGGAGGCAACAGGCGCCGTGCTTCCTGCTCATGGTGGAAAAGGAGCCCCGGCCGCTATAGCTGGTAGCGGAGGTGGTGGGAGGGAGAGATGACAAAACGGCGGGTGGGGGAGCTGCCGCCACCTGGGCGTAGGCCCTGGGGGGCGGGGGAGGGACACCCACAGAGCTGGTGGAGGGAGCAGCAGGGAGAGACACCGCGGCCGATGGCGGGGCCGCGGCAGTGGAGGCAGTCCCTACCATGGAGGGCCTGTTTTTTTTGGTGGGTCCCTTCCCCTTTTTCTTGACCTGGCCCTTCCTGCCGGCTGGGGGGGCTCCTCCAAAATCTGAGGGGGTGAGGGACATGGCAGCAGTGAAGGTTACCCCAGTACCCGCCGCTGCCAGCACCCCAGCGGGGGCGGTGACAGGTGGTTTGGCAGCGGTGGTTGAGGTAGAGGCTTGGGGGGGTGACGGAGGGGCAGGCAAGGGAGGGGTTTCTGGGGCTGCTGGAGGGGCCCCACCCGCCATGTCCCCCACCATAGTGAGCAGGAAGGGAGGGGAAACACCAGAGAGAGGAGGGGAAAGGGGAAGCAGGTCAACCACTCCTCCCTGCTAGGCTGTAGGCAGGGGAGGAGGGTGCCAAAAGGGGTGGGCTGGACAGGGGGGCTATCAAGGGCTTGTGGAAGGCAGTAACCAACTCAGGATAGGAATCCGGCTCCTCTAGCTGCACTAGGGGACGGGGGTTGTATAAATATAAAGGGAAGGGTAATCACCTTTAAAATCCCTCCTGGCCAGAGGAAAAATCCTTTCACCTGTAAAGGGTTAAGAAGCTAAAGGTAACCTCGCTGGCACCTGACCAAAATGACCAATGAGGAGACAAGATACTTTCAAAAGCTGGGAGGAGGGAGAAAAACAAAGGGTCTGTGTCTGTCTGTGTGATGCTTTTGCTGGGGACAGAATAGGAATGGAGTCTTAGAATTTAGTAAGTAATCTAGCTAGATATGTGTTAGATTATGATTTCTTTAAATGGCTGAGAAAATAGCTGTGCTGAATAGAATGAATATTCCTGTCTGTCTGTCTTTTTTGTAACTTAAGGATTTGCCTACAGGGATTCTCTATGTTTTGAATCTAATTACCCTGTAAGGTATTTACCATCCTGATTTTACAGAGGTGATTCTTTCTTACTTCTATTAAAAGTCTTCTTGTAAGAAAACTGAATGCTTTTTCATTGTTCTTAAGATCCAAGGGTTTGGGTCTTTGGTCACCTATGCAAATTGGTGAGGATTTTTACCAAACCTTCCCCAGAAAGTGGGGTGCAAGGGTTGGGGTATTTTGGGGGGAAAGACGTTTCCAAACAATGCTTTCTTAATAAAAATAAACACAGATAAATATTTGGTGGTGGCAGTGGAAGTCCAAGGGCAAAGGGTAAAATAGTTTGTACGTTGGGGAAGTTTTAACCTAAGCTGGTAAAAGTAAGCTTAGGAGGTTTTCATGCAGGTCCCCACATCTGTACCCTAGAGTTCAGAGTGGGGAAAGAACCTTGACGTGGTGGCAGAGTGGTGGGATTAACTTGAAATCATTTTGAGATCAATTTGAGATGTTTTTGAACCAGAAACACAGATTTTAAAAAGGAAATTTTTTTTTTTCCTTTGGGGCTGCTGGAAAGCAGGTCCAACTGAAAGCAGGTAGTTTTTTCTTTGCTTTGGGGCCAGAGCAGAGACAAAAGGGAATTACCTTTTGTGAATTCCAAGTTTTCTTTGCCTGGAGGCAGAGTAATTAACCTCCTGTAGGAAATTCACAAGTATTCACAGACCTGAAGTTGTTTTTTTTTCCTAAGAGCAACTAGAGGGGATTTCTACCTATTTGCCTGAAGACAAAAGTGTTTGTTTGGGGGTTTTTTAGGATTTTGATTTTTTTTTTTAACAAGGAGCACAGATTTGAAAAGGAAACTTTTTTCCTTTGGGCTGCTGGAAAGCAGGTTTCCAAGTAGTTGGAGGTTTTTTGCTTTGATTTGGGGCCAGAGAGTAGACAAAAGGAAATTGTCTTTTTGTGAGCTGCAGGGAACTTCACAAGTCTTCACAGACCTGAAGTTGTTTTTTTTTTTTCCCTAAAAGTAACTAGAGGGGTTTTTCTGCCTATTTGCCTGGAGACAAAGGTGTTAGGGTTTTTGGTTTGTTTGGTTTTGGGTTGTTTTTTTTTTTTTTTTTTGATTTTTCTGTAGGCTGATAATCACTATCAGAGAATATAGGTATCCTATTCCAGCACAGCAAAATTTTACAAGCCAAGTTTTGTTTGTTTTATTTCTAACCCTTGGGTGTAAAGTTAGTTAAAAACAGAGAGGTAAAGATGACAGACACCAAGGCACTACACAAATTGGAGTTAGCCAAACTGGAGGCAACGAAAGAAGCCAAAAAAGCCCTAGAAGCTGCTCACAGGAGAGCAATGGAGGCAAAGGACAAAGAAAGGGAGGCAGCGAAAGAGGCAGAACAACACCAAGCAGCTGCTCACAGGAGAGCTATGGAAGCAAGGGCCAAAGAACTGGAGGAGAAGGAAAAAAGAGAGGAAGCATGTGGAGGAGGAGAAGGAAAAAGAGAGGAAGCATAACTTGGAGATGGAGAAGGTAAAGGCTCAGCAGAATATACCAACAAACCCTAGCAATCCTTCTCCAGGTACCACTTCCCAACCCAGAAAGTCCCCACCTACAAGGCAGGCGATGATACTGAGGCCTTCTTAGAAAACTTCGAAAGGGCCTGCCTTGGGTACGGCATCTCTACAGACCAATACGTGGTAAAGCTGAGGCCACAGCTCAGTGGATCCTTAGCTGAGGTGGCGGCTGAAATGCCTAAGGACCACATGAACAAGTATGAACTGTTTAAAACCAAGGCGAGAGTCAGTATGGGGCTAACACCCCAGCATTCTTGTCGGACGTTCAGAGCCCTAAGGTGGAAACCAGACATGTCATTTACCCGACATGCCTACCACATTGTGAAACATTGGGATGCCTGGATATCAGGAGCAAGTGTTAAATCTCCAGAAGAGGTGCCCTTCCTAATGCAAATGGAACAATTCTTAGAGGTTGTTCCTGAGGAAATAGAAAGATACATCATAGATGGGAAGCCCAAAACTGTAATTGAGGCAGGAGAGATTGGAGCCAGATGGGTGGAGGTGGCAGAGAAGAAGAAAACTGGTCGCAGTTGGAGCGGAGACCAGAAGGGACAACCCCAGACCACACCCTATTACCGGGGGCCGCCCAAGGCTCCACCTACCCCCCAAAGAACCCTCCAGACACCTTATCGTCCCGCCACACCATTCTCCAGCAACCCACCTCGCCCCAGTGACCCTTCAGCTGGACAATGTTTTAAATGTAACGAGCCGGGGAATATAAAGGCCAGCTGCCCCAAGAACCCCAACAGATTACAGTTCATTGCATCGGAATCACATCAGAGATCCGCAGTCCCAGATACCTCTCAGATACCCTTGGAGCGGAGGGAAACTGTGAATGTGGGAGGGAAGAAGGTCACCGCGTGGAGGGACACCGGAGCACAAGTGTCAGCTATCCATGCTTCCTTAGTGAACCCCAATTTAATCAACCCAGAGATCCAAGTGACAATTCAACCCTTCAAGTCCAACTCTTTCAATTTGCCTACCGCCAAGTTGCCTGTCCAGTACCAGGGCTGGTCAGGAACGTGGACTTTTGCAGTCTATGATGATTATCCCATCCCCATGCTGTTGGGGGAAGACTTGGCCAATCATGTGAAGCGGGCCAAGAGAGTGGGAATGGTCACCCGCAGCCAGGCTAAACAAGCCGTGACACCTAACTCTGTTCCGGAAACTTCTGTCAGGACCCGGTCAGAGGTGATGGACCCGGACCCCAGGCCAATGTCTGCAACAGCAGTAGTGGATCCAGTCCCAGAGACCCAGACAGAACCAGTCCCAGAACCGGAACCAGCAGAACAACCAGCACCAGACCCATTGCCAGCACTGAATCCAGTACTTCCAACCCCAACACCAGAGGGCCCCACCGAACCTGAACCGGCAGCAGCCCATAACCCTACACAAGAGGCTCAGCCGGAGCCTGAACCCCAACATAGTGCCCCAGCAGAGAGCGGTTCACAGTCAACGGAAACAGCCCCATCCCTGGCATCGCTTCCAGAGGGACCAAGCATAGGTCCACAATCCAATGAGGAACTGATGTCTCCAGCATCAAGGGAACAGTTCGAGACCGAACAGGAAGCAGATGAAAGCCTCCAGAGAGCTTGGACGGCGACACAGAGCAACCCACCACCTCTCAGCTCTTCTAATTGATCCAGGTTTGTTGTAGAAAGAGGACTTTTATCCAAGGAAACTCTTTCTGGTGGACACCAGGAAGACTGGCATCCTCAGAGACAGTTGGTAGTTCCAACTAAATACCTGGCCAAGCTCTTGAGCTTAGCCCACGATCACCCTAGTGGCCATGCTGGGGTGAACAGGACCAAAGACCAGTTCGGGGGGGGTCATTCCACTGGGAGGGAATGGGCAAGGATGTTTCTACCTATGTCCGGTCTTGTAAAGTATGCCAAAGAGTGGGAAAACCCCAAGACCAGGTCAAAGCCCCTCTCCAGCCACTCCCCATCATTGAAGTTCCATTTCAGCGAGTAGCTGTGGATATTCTGGGTCCTTTTCCGAAAAAGAGACCCAGAGGAAGCAGTACATACTGACTTTCATGGATTTTGCCACCCAATGGCCGGAAGCAGTAGCTCTAAGCAACACCAGGGCTAAAAGTGCGTGCCAGGCACAAGCAGACATTTTTGCCAGGTTAGGTTGGCCCTCCAACATCCTCACAGATGCAGGAACTAATTTCCTGGCAGGAACTATGGAAAACCTTTGGGAATCTCATGGGGTAAAACACTTGGTTGCCACTCCTTACCACCATCAAACAAATGGCATAGTGGAGAAGTTTAATGGAACTTTGGGGGCCATGATACGTAAATTTGTAAATGAGCACTCCAATGATTGGGACCTAGTGTTGCAGCAGTTACTCTTTGCCTACAGAGCTGTACCACATCCCAGTTTAGGGTTTTCAACATTTGAACTTCTATATGGCCGTGAGGTTAAGGGGCCATTACAGTTGGTGAAGCAGCAATGGGAGGGATTTACACCTTCTCCAGGAACTAATATTCTGGACTTTGTAACCAACCTACAAAACACCCTCCGAACCTCTTTAGCCCTTGCTAAAGAAAACTTACAGGATGCTCAAAAAGAGCAAAAAGCCTGGTATGATAAACATGCCAGAGAGCGTTCCTTCAAAGTAGGGGACCAGGTCATGGTCCAGGCACTCCAGGCCCATAAAATGGAAGCATCATGGGAAGGGCCATTCACGGTCCAGGAGCACCTGGGAGATGTTAATTATCTCATAGCATTCCCCACCTCCAACTGAAAGTCTAAGGTGTACCATATTAATTCTCTAAAGCCCTTTTATTCCAGAGAATTAAAGGTTTGTCAGTTTACAGCCCAGGGAGGAGACGACGCTGAGTGGCCTGAAGGTGTCTACTACGAAGGGAAAAGTGCTGGTGGTGTGGAAGAGGTGAACCTCTCCATGACCCTTGGGCGTATGCAGCGACAGCAGATCAAGGAGCTGTGCACTAGCTACGCGCCGACATTCTCAGCCACCCCAGGACTGACTGAACAGGCATACCACTCCATTGACACAGGTAATGCTCACCCAATTAAAGTCTAACCTTACCGGGTGTCTCCTCAAGCTAAAACTGCTATAGAACAGGACAGCCAGGATACATTACAGATGGGGGTAATCCGCCCCTCTGGAAGTGCATGGGCATCTCCAGTGGTTCTAGTTCCCAAACCAGATGGGGAGATACGTTTTTGCGTGTACTACTGTAAGCTAAATGCTGTAACTCACCCAGACAACTATCCAATGCCACGCACAGATAAACGATTAGAGAAACTGGGATGGGCCCAGTTCATCTCTACCTTGGACTGAACCAAGGGGTACTGGCAGGTACCGCTAGATGAATCCGCCAAGGAGAGGTCAGCCTTCACCACACATCTTGGGCTGTATGAATTTAATGTACTCCCTTTCAGGCTGCGGAATGGACCCGCCACCTTCCAAAGACTTGTAGATGGTCTCCTAGCGGGATTAGGAGAATATGCAGTCGCCTACCTTGACGATGTGGCCATATTTTCGGATTCCTGGGCAGAACACCTGGAACATCTACAAAAAGTCTTTGAGCGCATAAGGGAGGCAGGACTAACTGTTAAGGCTAAGAAGTGTCAAATAGGCCTAAACAGAGTGACTTACCTTGGACGCCAGGAGGGTCAAGGAACTATCAACCCCCTACAGGCCAAAGTGGATGCTATCCAAAAGTGGCCTGTCCCAAAGTCAAAGAAACAGGTTCAATCCTTCTTAGGCTTGGCCGGTTATTACAGACTATTTGTACTGCAATACAGCCAAATCGCCACCCCACTGACAGACCTAACCAAAAAGAAACAGCCAAATGCCATTCAGTGAACCGAAGAGTGTCAGAAGGCCTTTAACCAGCTTAAAGCGACACTCATGTCTGACCCTGTACTAAGGGCCCCAGACTTTGACAAACCGTTCCTAGTAACCACAGATGCGTCCGAGCGTGGTGTGGGAGCAGTTTTAATGCAGAAAGGACCGGATCAAGAATTCCACCCTGTAGTGTTTCTCAGCAAAAAACTGTCTGAAAGGGAAAGCAACTGGTCAGTCAGTGAAAAAGAATGTTACACCATTGTCTATGCTCTGGAAAAGCTACGCTCATGTGTTTGGGGATGGCATTTCCACCTGCAAACCAACCATGCTGCGCTACAGTGGCTTCATACTGCCATGGGAAATAACAAAAAACTTATTCGGTAGAGTTTAGCTCTCCAAGATTTTGATTTCGACATCTAACACATCTCAGGAGCTTCTAACGAAGTGGCTAATGCACTCTCCCATGAAAGTTTCCCAGAATCAACTGGTTAAAATCGTCCTTGAGATGTGGAAAATATTAGTCTTTATGTACTTGGTAGTATATTTAGAGGTGCATGTGTCTTATTAACTCTGTTTTTCCTAGAACTCCAGGAAGAAGCACACAGGTGGATTGGGGGTGCAGGCTCCACACCACACCCCCTGTGTCCCCCCACACACAGTCAAAAGCCCCACCACAAGAGCACAGTTCAAAAGTTACTCAGCCTCCAGGCCCCCTCCACAGTGGTCTGCAGAGTCCCTGTGCGCTCCCCCAACAGCAGATGGTCTCATCCCCTCCTCCTTCGGGGTCCAGCAGCTCCCAGGCAGTGGCAGCCCCAGGCAGCGGCCCGGTGGCCAGGCAGGCAGAGAGGACCCCTCACTGGTGGTGGTGGTCGTGTCCACAGCAGTAGCAATGGCTGGGGTCCCTCACTCCCCCACTCTGGAGAGCAGGCAAGCAGCCCCCCCTCCCCCAGGGGCTGTAGTTGGAGCAGTAACAGCAGCACCCAAGGGTAGGTGGGGGAGTCCAGCAGCCAGCCAGCAACCAGGTAGCAGAGAAAGGGGATAGGGGGTACCCGGCCCAGCCAGGGGAGCAGTTGGGGGGGCGGCAGCAGCAGTAAGAGCCCAGGGCCCAGCAGCAGCTGTCTCCCTCCTCCCTCCAGGTCAGTTGGGTTCAGCCCTATTGGGATCCAGGAAGTACTAAAGGATCCCCCCCCAGCCTAAGTGGGAGATCCACAGGACCTGGGAAGCCAAATAATTACAGGGGACAACTAACGAACAACAGGGACGGGAGTGCGGTCAAAGGGTCAAACGAAGGGAACCGGACGGGGACACTGAGCAGAGAACCCCGGACAGCGCCCACCGCTCCTCAAAGGTGTCAAGGGAGTCAGTGGATGCCATCCAGAGGAACTCTGCTAGGAGGCGTGAACGGACAGAGGATCGGAAATAGGCCCCGCAGTCGCAGGAGACTCCATCGGCCAACCTCCTCACCCTGGTTTTATAGATGGCCACTTTAGCCAGGGCCAGGAGGAGGTTCACCAGGAGGTCACGCGGCTTAGTGGGGCCACGGACAGAGAGTGCGTAGCTAAGGAGGTGAGGAGAAAAGTGCAACCAAAACCTTAACAAAATATTTGTGAGGAGCCAGAATAGGGGCTGCAACCTGGCGCACTCCAGGTAGACGTGTGCCAGGGTTTCCCTTACGCCGCAAAAGGGGCAGGTGTCCGGGATTGGGGTGAACCGCACCAAGTACACGCCCGTGCTCACAGCCCCGTGAAGGAGCCGCCAACTGATATCCCCAGCGGGCCTCGGAACTAGGGTGGAATATAGGCTGGCCCACCGGGGCTCCTCACCCTCTAGAGGTGGCAGGAGGTCCCGCCACTTTGTGTCAGGGCGGGACACGAGGGTGAGGACATGAAGGGTGTGGGGCATGAGCGTGTAGAGATGTTGTTTTGGTGCGGTCTGGAACCGGACTGGCTGCAGCTCGCGTAGCCGGCTCACGGTGAAGGGGCGGGAGGTCGGTCGGGTCCACGGGGCAGGGGCCCGCTGAAAAGGTCCGGAGGGCCTGGGGTGGAGGGTGGGCAGGGCGTGCCCTCTCGCAGGACCCGGTCGAGGTAAACCCGAGCAGCGGGCTGCAAAGCAGCCCTCATCTCCTGAAGTACGCGCAGGGGAGTACGAGGTCTGGAGAGCCCCATGCACTGAGCGAGCGTCAGGGGACCCAGCCAGTCTCCCCGGTCGTAGTCCAGGAGGTCTCCGACTCTGGTGACTTCTGCCAGGACCAACCACTGGCGCACCGAGGGGGACTCCGCCACCTGCACACGGAGCTGGGGGTTGTGTAGCAGGGGCACAGCCCCGGCGACCCCCAGCACCTCGGGCCGTAGGTCGGGGGAGAACAGGGTCGCCACTCCAGCCGTACGAACTGTGAGATGGCTAAAGTAGACCCTATCCCCCCATTCCAGCCGCCAGCTAGCTTCGGTGGCCGGATCCATATGGGTCTCCTGCAAGAAAATCACAGAGTACCCCTCCTCCCGAAGGAAGGAGAGCACCTGGCATCTGCGGAGACCCATCCTACAGCCCTGGGTGTTTAACGTGGTGATGGTGAGAAGTGCCATGAGGAGGGCTGGGGGGATCCTCTCCAGCAGGGATGCTCGTGGTTCCCAACGGGCCATGCAACAGTCCGTGACCTACCCCGTACGTAAGTAGGGAGTCACGGAAGAGGCGGACCTGCTGGTAGACCGCGGTGGCCTGCTTCCTGGTCCTTTTACCCTCCCCCATGAGGGCCCTCACGGCCCAGAGAATGAGATGGAAATCCCCCCATCTCTGCAGGGCGAGCTGCACCTTATTACGGGAGCCCCGGACATCTTCAAGGAACTCCCGCAGCTCCTGTCCCAGCGTATGGGGGGCCAGGGTCACTAGCCCCCGGCTGTCCTCCGGCGTGACTACTGACACAGCCCTGTGGCCCACCGAAACAGGCAGGCAAGGGCAGACCCCCGACGTGGCGCCCGATGGGCTGGCGCCACGCAGCCCCCCTCAAACCCTGGCTCGATTGGGGGCGGCGGAGGGAAGGTAGCAGCCCCTAGTGAGTCGGGACTGGAAAATACAGAAGCTGCTCCGTGGGGGCCATCCTCTAGGAACGAGGAAATGGTGGCCCCAAGCATGGGAGGTGGCGGGGGCAGGGAGGGGGTTGACATCAGGGGCAGGGAAGGGATCCAGAGTAGGGGCAAGGCAGGGGTTGGGTGCAGAGCCAGGGAAAGGGGCAAAGGCAGGATCCTGGGCCCCAGGAGCCAAGCCGTTGGGAAATGGCTCTGGGAGCGGGGCAGGGGGCCCTCCATGATGCCGGGCTCTGGCATCACGGCCGGCGGAATAGCCACAGCATCTTCCCCGCCCAGGAAGGAGGTCAGTCGCCCGACGCCCTCGAAGGGCAACCTGTGGGGCTCGGGTCCCAGCCACACTGCACCAGCGGTCACCTTGGTGGGCTCGGCAGCCAACAGCAGGGTGCCACTCATGGCCGGGTAAATGGAGGAGCCCGGGGAACCCTCGGAGGCGGGAGCAGAAACAGCGGTTAGGGGAAAGGGAGATGGGGAAGGCGGGGCCGGAGTGAGGTCGCTCAGATCGAGGCCCGCTAGCAGAGGGTCGTCCTCCCCCTGGGTGACTGGGGTCAGACCCAGGGCCTCGATCTCCTCGTAAATGGAGGGGAGCTCTCCTTCTGTCACCCTGGAGGTCTCCCCGCCAGTGCCCGAAGCAACACTCACCCCAAGGCTCACGGGGGTTCCAGATGGTAACGGGGCAAGTGGGGCTCCATCGTCCTTGGAGGGAAGGGACTCTAAGGGAGGGATGGTACTGCCCTCCCGTGCTGCCACGTTTTCCCCAGCCGGCACCAGGGGATGGTATGCGCCCGTGGGCAAGGCAGAGGGCTCAGCATTTGCACCCCCCCCCCCTTTGGTCTTCTGGGGGGCTTCCGCATCGGTGGAAAGGAGCGGAGCTTGAGCCCTCTACTTGCCCCGCTTCCCCTGGATTAGGGCCCAGCCCTCCATAGCATCATCCGGTGGCCGGCTAACAGGGGTTGGGTCAGGGGGCAAGGACGATGGCTCAGGGACCGTGGGAGGCAGCGTTGTGGCGGAATAAGGGAGGAAAGAGTCCCCCTGGGGCGGGCCCTCTCCCACACTTGGCGGTATCCCTGCCGCACCCTCCTCTAGGGGCCCCGCCAAATTGTAGGCAGCAGAGGCAGGGCTCTCCCGCTCATCTGGGCGTGCTGGGGGGAGCGCCCTTTGGGCCCGAGTGGGAGCAGTGATGGACTGAGTGGGAGGAGGGGAGGCTTCGGGTGCTGGGCAGCCGGGGGCGCCGGCCATGACGGGACCAGCGCCCTGCCAGAGCTCGGAGCTCCTGGATGTCTCTACTTGCCGGGCCAAAGGGCAGTCCCTCCAGACGTGCCCCATCGCCCGGCAGAGGTAGCACCGGGCCTCCCCCATGGAATAATGAACCCGGTAGTGGGCCCCCTGGTAGGGGATCAAAAAGGACCCCTCAAGCGCCCCTCCGTCATGCGCCGCCGGCGGCCGTTGCAGCTGCACTTGCCGGTGGAACGAGAGGACGTGACGGAGGGCGGGGTCCTTGCAGCCCAAGGAGAGAAGGCTCAAAACAGAGATGGGCTTCCCCAAGGTAGAGAGGGCAGGTAACAGGGCGGCATTGGGAAGGAAGGGAGGGACGGAAGTCAGGACCAGGTGGACGCCCAGGTCGTCCAGCAGCTCGAGGGGGATGAACACGCCCCCCACCGCCAGGCCCTTCTCCACCCCATCCTGGACTTCAGGAAAGCAGACTTCAACTCCCTCAGGGAACGGATGGCCAGGATCCCCTGGGGGACTAACTTGAAGGGGAAAGGAGTCCAGGAGAGCTGGCTGTATTTCAAGGAATCCCTGTTGAGGTTACAGGGACAAACCATCCCGATGAGTCGAAAGAATAGTAAATATGGCAGGCGACCAGCTTGGCTTAATGGTGAAATCCTAGCGGATCTTAAACATAAAAAAGAAGCTTACAAGAAGTGGAAGGTTGGACATATGACCAGGGAAGAGTATAAAAATATTGCTCGGGCATGTAGGAATGAAATCAGGAGGGCCAAATCGCACCTGGAGCTGCAGCTAGCGAGAGATGTCAAGAGTAACAAGAAGGGTTTTTTCAGGTATGTTGGCAACAAGAAGAAAGCCAAGGAAAGTGTGGGCCCCTTACTGAATGAGGGAGGCAACCTAGTGACAGAGGATGTGGAAAAAGCTAATGTACTCAATGCTTTTTTTGCCTCTGTTTTCACTAACAAGGTCAGCTCCCAGACTGCTGCGCTGGGCATCACTAAATGGGGAAGAGATGGCCAGCCCTCTGTGGAGATAGAGGTGGTTAGGGACTATTTAGAAAAGCTGGACGTGCACAAGTCCATGGGGCCGGACGAGTTGCATCCGAGAGTGCTGAAGGAATTGGCGGCTGTGATTGCAGAGCCATTGGCCATTATCTTTGAAAACTCGTGGCGAACCAAGGAAGTCCCGGATGACTGGAAAAAGGCTAATGTAGTGCCAATCTTTAAAAAAGGGAAGAAGGAGGATCCTGGGAACTACAGGCCAGTCAGCCTCACCTCAGTCCCCGGAAAAATCATGGAGCAGGTCCTCAAAGAATCAATCCTGATGCACTTGCATGAGAGGAAAGTGATCAGGAACAGCCAGCATGGATTCACCAAGGGAAGGTCATGCCTGACTAATCTAATCGCCTTTTATGATGAGATTACTGGTTCTGTGGATGAAGGGAAAGCAGTGGATGTATTGTTTCTTGACTTTAGCAAAGCTTTTGACACGGTCTCCCACAGTATTCTTGTCAGCAAGTTAAGGAAGTATGGGCTGGATGAATGCACTATAAGGTGGGTAGAAAGCTGGCTAGATTGTCGGGCTCAACAGGTAGTGATCAATGGCTCCATGTCTAGTTGGCAGCCGGTATCAAGTGGAGTGCCCCAAGGGTCGGTCCTGGGGCCGGTTTTGTTCAATATCTTCATAAATGATCTGGAGGATGGTGTGGATTGCACTCTCAGCAAATTTGCGGATGATACTAAACTGGGAGGAGTGGTAGATACGCTGGAGGGGAGGGATAGGATACAGAAGGACCTAGACAAATTGGAGGATTGGGCCAAAAGAAATCTGATGAGGTTCAATAAGGATAAGTGCAGGGTCCTGCACTTAGGATGGAAGAATCCAATGCACCGCTATAGACTAGGGACCAAATGGCTAGGCAGCAGTTCTGTGGAAAAGGACCTAGGGGTGACAGTGGACGAGAAGCTGGATATGAGTCAGCAGTGTGCCCTTGTTGCCAAGAAGGCCAATGGCATTTTGGGATGTATAAGTAGGGGCATAGCGAGCAGATCGAGGGACGTGATGGTTCCCCTCTATTCGACATTGGTGAGGCCTCATCTGGAGTACTGTGTCCAGTTTTGGACCCCACACTACAAGAAGGATGTGGATAAATTGGAGAGAGTCCAGTGAAGGGCAACAAAAATGATTAGGGGTCTAGAACACATGACTTATGAGGAGAGGCTGAGGGAGCTGGGATTGTTTAGCCTGCAGAAGAGAAGAATGAGGGGGGATTTGATAGCTGTTTTCAACCACCTGAAAGGGGGTTCCAAAGAGGATGGCTCTAGACTGTTCTCAATGGTAGCAGATGACAGAACAAGGAGTAATGGTCTCAAGTTGCAGTGGGGGAGGTTTAGATTGGATATTAGGAAAAGCTTTTTCACTAAGAGGGTGATGAAACACTGGAATGCGTTACCTAGGGAGGTGGTAGAATCTCCTTCCTTAGAGGTTTTTAAGGTCAGGCTTGACAAAGCCCTGGCTGGGATGATTTAACTGGGAATTGGTCCTGCTTCGAGCAGGGGGTTGGACTAGATGACCTTCAGGGGTCCCTTCCAACCCTGATATTCTATGATTCTATGATCCTATGATCCTGGATGGCAGCCTCCGATGCCAGGAAGAAGACCACCTTCCCATACATTTTGGAGGCCGCCACAATGACCATGGGCCCCACCACCCTCGCCAACACCAGCACGTCTCCACCTGGGGCGAGGCGGGCACCAGGAGGCAACGGACGCCGTGCTTCCTGGTCATGGTGGGAAAGGGGCCCCGGCCGCTATAGCTGGTAGCGGAGGTGGTGGGCGGGAAAGATGACGTAATAGTAGGCGGGGGGGCTGCCACCACCTGGGCGTATGCCCTGAGGGCCGGGGGAGGGGCACCCGCAGAGCTGGTGGAAGAAGCAGCGGGATGGGAGGCCGTGGCCGGTGGCAGGGCCGCAGCAGTGAGGGCAGTCCCTGCCATGGAGGGCCTGGAGTTTTTGGCAGGGCCCTTCCCCTTCTTCCTACCCTGGTCCTTCCTGCCGGGTGGGGGGGGCTCCCCCAGAATCTAAGGCGGGGAGGGACGTGGCAGCAACGGAGATCACCCTGGTGCCTGCCGCTGCTGGTGCCCCGGTGGGGGCGGTGGCAGATGGTTTGGCAGCGGCGGTCGAGGTAGAGGCTTGGGGGGGTGAGGGAGGGGCAGGCCGGGAAAGGGTATCTAGGGCTGCTGGAGGGGCCCCACCTGTCGTGTCCCCCACCATAATGAGCGGGGAGGGAGGGGAGGACACCAGAGAGAGGACAGGAAAGGGGAGGCAGGTCAACCACTCCTCCCCGCTAGGCTGCAGGCAGGGGAGGAGGGCGCCAAAAGGGATGGGCTGGACAGGGGCGCTATCAAGGGCCTGTGGGGAACAGTCACCGACTCAGGATAGAAATCCGGCTCTTCTAACTGCACTAGGGGAGGGGGATTATAACAACCTTTGGGGAGTGCAGTGAAATCGGGGCAAACTCAAACAGGGGAAGGGCACAAGCGCATGGGAGAGGGGGCATGGGCGCACTGAGTAAGGGGCCAATCAGGGCAGGGGTATCACATAGGGAGGGGGGAGAACCAGTCTGGAGGCAGGACAGGGAACCAAGGGGCTAACTGCAGAGGCAAGGGCGGGGCAAACAAAGGGTGCAGAGGGAAAAGGGCAGGGCAGGCAAACAAGCTGAAGCCAGTGAGGTGCTGGGGTAAGGAGGAGGGCAAAAAGGCTGCAAGGGGCAAAATGGGGCAGGGAGCCAGGGACAAAGCTGGG
Source organism: Eretmochelys imbricata (assembly GCF_965152235.1). Classification (NCBI taxonomy): domain Eukaryota; kingdom Metazoa; phylum Chordata; order Testudines; family Cheloniidae; genus Eretmochelys; species Eretmochelys imbricata. The sequence goes on along the minus strand of NC_135575.1, from coordinate 5,857,460 downwards.
GGTTGCTGAAGGGGGTCAGTCCAGGATGGGGTGGGGGGGGGGGCACATGCGCCCACGTGCGCTCGCAGAAGAGTCAGTGCGGGCTGGCTGCTGCTGCAGGCCCAAAAGGTGGTGAAAGGGCGCGTCAGGCCAAGCGAGCAGCAGAGTCCCAGAAGCAGGAGCTTGAGGCAGCTGGTAAGTGTCCACTGGAGGTGGTGGAGGGGGCAGCGCCGACAGTGGTAGTGGTGGGGGTTGGGGGGGACACACTGATGGACTAGGGGGCAGGCTCCACGCCACACCCCTTGTGTCCCCACAAACACAGTCAGAACCCCCACCACAAGAGCACAGTCCAAAAGTTACTCAGCCTTCAGGCCCCCTCCATAGTGGTCTGCAGAGTCCCTGTGTGCTCCCCTAGCAGCAGATGGCCTTGTCCCCTCCTCCTTCGGGGTCCAGCAGCTCCCAGGCAGCCCCAGGCGGCAGCCCGGTGGCTGGGCAGGCAGAGAGGACCCCTCACAGGTGGTGGTGGTGGTGTCTACAGCAGTAGCAATGGCTGGAGTCCCTCACCCCCCCACTCTGGGGAGCGGGCAAGCAGCCCCCCCTCCCCCAGTGGCTGAAGTTGGAGCAGTAACAGCAGCACCCAAGGGCAGGTGGGGGAGTCCAGCAGCCAGCCAGCCAGCTACCAGGTAGCAGAGAAAGGGGGTGGGGGGTGCCCGGCCCAGCCAGAGGAGCAGTTGTGGGGGGCGGCGGCAGCAGCAGCAAGAGCCCAGGGCCCAGCAGCACCTGTCTCCCTACTCCCTCCAGGCCAGTCGGGTTCAGCCGAGAGCAAATCTACTGGCCACTGGATGCACAGGGTTCTGTTCCTGACTGACCAGAGCAGGGGCTGCTCCAGGCTAATGAGAACACCTGACTCCAATTAACCTGCAAAGAGTCAGGTGAGACCATTAAGCTAATGTGACCACCTGACTCTAATTAAGGCCCCTCTGATTCTATAAAAGGGCTGACTCCAGTCAGGCAGAGGAGAGCCAGGGAGCTAGAGAAGAGGAAAAAAAGGGAAGAAGGAGGATCCTGGGAACTACAGGCCAGTCAGCCTCACCTCAGTCCCCGGAAAAATCATGGAGCAGGTCCTCAAGGAATCAATCCTGAAGCACTTACATGAGAGGAAAGTGATCAGGAACAGTCAGCATGGATTCACCAAGGGAAGGTCATGCCTGACTAGTCTAATTGCCTTCTATGATGAGGTTCCTGGTTCTGTGGATGAAGGGAAAGCAGTGGATGTATTGTATCTTGACTTTAGCAAAGCTTTTGACACGGTCTCCCACAGTATTCTTGTCAGCAAGTTAAAGAACTATGGGCTGGATGAATGCACTATAAGGTGGGTAGAAAGTTGGCTACATTGTCGGGCTCAACGGGTAGTGATCAATGGCTCCATGTCTAGTTGGCAGCCGGTGTCAAGTGGAGTGCCCCAGGGGTCGGTTCTGGGGCCGGTTTTGTTCAATATCTTCATAAATGATCTGGAGGATGGTGTGGATTGCACTCTCAGCAAATTTGCGGATGATACTAAACTGGGAGGAGTGGTAGATACGCTGGAGGGCAGGGATAGGATACCGAGGGACCTAGACAAATTGGAGGATTGGGCCAAAAGAAATCTGATGAGGTTCAATAAGGATAAGTGCAGGGTCCTGCACTTAGGACGGAAGAACCCAATGCACAGTTACAGACTAGGGACCGAATGGCTAGGCAGCAGTTCTGCGGAAAAGGACCTAGGGGTGACAGTGGACGAGAAGCTGGATATGAGTCAGCAGTGTGCCCTTGTTGCCAAGAAGGCCAATGGCATTTTGGGATGTATAATGCGAGCAGAGGGGCATAGCGAGCAGATCGAGGGATGTGGTCGTTCCCCTCTATTAGACATTGGTGAGGCCTCATCTGGAGAACTGTGTCCAGTTTTGGGTCCCACACCACAAGAAGGATGTGGATAAATTGGAGAGAGCCCAGCGAAGGGCAACAAAAATGATTAGGGGTCTAGAACACATGACTTATGAGGAGAGGCTGAGGGAACTGGGATTGTTTAGTCTGCAGAAGAGAAGAACGAGGGGGGATTTGATAGCTGCTTTCAACTACCTGAGAGGTGGTTCCAAAGAGGATGGTTCTAGACTATTCTCAGTGGGAGAAGAGGACAGGACAAGGAGTAATGGTCTCAAGTTGCAGTGGGGGAGATTTAGGATGGATATTAGGAAAAACTTTTTCACTAGGAGGGTGGTGAAACACTGAAATGCGTTATCTAGGGAGGTGGTAGAACCTCCTTCCTTAGAAGTTTTTAAGGTCAGGCTTGACAAAGCCCTGGCTGGGATGATTTAATTGGGGATTGGTCCTGCTGTGAGCAGGGGGTTGGACTAGATGACCTCCTGAGGTCCCTTCCAACCCTGATACTCTATGATTCTAAGTGAGGCTGAAGGGCCGGTTAATGAAGACACCCTCAAGTCATTGGTAAGGAAGCCCTAAGGTAAGGGTGAAGAAGGGAGAAGCAGGAGAGCTGTGGGGAAGTGGCCCAGGGAAATATAGCAACTCTGGCAGTAAAAGGTTGGCTGCCAACAGCTGCTACCATTAGGGTCCCTGGGCCGGAACCCAGGGTAGAGGGCGGGCCTGCATTCCCCCCAACCCACCACTACAGAAACACCTCCTGGGAGGGGAAAACAGGCCCCTGTCAGGACAGGAGGCTAAACTGTTTTGGTATGAGGCCATAGGAGCAACAGAGACTGTGGGAATTCTCTCACCAACCTCCTTGCTGGCTTAAGATGAAAAGGGCTCAGTAGACTGTATCCCTGGCCCTAGAGAGAGAAGGGCTACGTGGAGGGTTGCAGTGAGCCTCTGAGGCTAGTATAAACCACCTGGAAGCGCGGGACCCACAGGGACAAGGTCAGAGCTCTGCCACAACTGGTGTCAGGGATGGGATCGTGATTGTTCACAGCATGGCAGAACGAAGAGGCTTAAAAAAAAAAGTGCACTAGGGTTTTTGGTGTTGGGTTTTTGTTTGTACCACAATAGAGGAGGTGGTGCAAGCCACAGCGGCCCAGCAGGAGGCAACCTCGGCTCAGGCGATAGCACAATGGGAGTCCATGAGGTCACAGCAGGAAATCAACCAATCATTAATGAGCCAGGCGACCCAAGATCATGCCCTCCTGCATGAGGTAATGGACCAGCTGAAGTTCCTCACCACCCAGGCCCGGGGGTCCAATGGGACCCAAAGCCTGAGGGCCACCGGTTGTCTGCCAAAGATGACAGCAGAGAATGATGTAGAGGCATATCTCCTCTCCTTCGAAAGGTCTGCTCAGCGTGAGGCCTGGCCCCAGGAGCAGCCGGCCAGCATTCTCGCTCCTTTTTTGTGCGGAGATGTCCAGAAGGCCTACTTTGATCTGCCCACCGAGGATGCTGCTGACTATTCCCGGCTGAGGGCAGAGATCCTAGCACGATCAGGGGTGATGGCAGCGGTACGGGCACAGAGGTTCCAGGAGTGGAAATACAGGGAGAATAAACCTCAGAGGTCCCAACAATTCAACCTCATACACCTCACTCGGAAGTGGCTACGGCCCGAGGCATGCAGCCCAGAGGAGACTTTGGAGACTTTGGTAATGGACCATTACATGTGGGGACTACAGCCAGATCTCTGCAAATGGGTATGCCAGAATGATCTGTCCACCTACGATGAAATGATCACATTGGTGGAAAGACGGATAACAGCCAGGGAATTGACCCAACTCCCCAAGGAAGGCCCCTCACGAAGCAAACACTTGACCCTGACCCTGGAGGGTTGGGTGGCCAAATCCCCAGGGAGTCCTAGGTGGAAGAAGTGGGGGACTGAAAACCAGCCGGGAACCTAGAAGGGAAGAAAAGGCCCGAGTGGGGGGGGACGCTGGGACTAAACCCCCTAACCCTCGTGATAGGGGAGTGACTAGAAGTAATTGTAAGTGTTACGGGTGCGGGGAGTTGGGTCACATAGCGGCCCAGTACCCTAATGTCGTAGAGCCCATGCAGTGTAACCTGGGGGACAGGGCAGACCCATGCAGCCTACTCAATCTTGTAGGAGTTGCAGTCACCCCACATAAATATACAAGGCAGGTAAAGTTGAATGGGGTAGAAATCATGGCACTCGTAGACTCAGGGAATGCTATCATCCTAATTTTGGGTAAATTAGTGAAGTGCAGCCAGTTAATGCAGGCTAAGCGTACGGTGGTAACCTGTGTCCATGGGACTCTTAGTTACTACCCCATCATACCAGTGAAAATTGCAATTCAGGGAAATGTCACCGGGGTGAAAGCAGAGGTAGTCCCAAACCTCCCGTACCCCGTGCTCATAGGTAATGATTTCCCTGGGTTTGGAAACTTGCTCCCACCAGAGGAATTGGACGGAGAGGAGCTCCCCGAACTTCAGGAGGCTTCCACAGCAGAAGGTCACCTCCCATTTTTTGCAGAAATGTCCCAGGAGCTATCCCCTGTCCCGGGGAAAGGCAGGAAGACTAAGAGAGAAAGAAGGATAGCCGAGGCCTTGGGTAACCGAGTCCTATACAATGTAGGCAGACGTACATGGGCAACCAAAGGGAAGGGCCCCGAGATGGTGGAGGGGGTCAGAGACTGCTTCCAATCCCAACCTCATGGAGCCAGCCAAGAAGGCAGAGGCAGATCCCTCAGAGTTCAGGCTGATAAGCACCAGGACTTTTGGATGGGACCAGGTGGAAGACTCAAGGTATGAGAATGCCAGGAAGGACGTGGCTGAGATAGATGGGGTACCTATAGAGGGAAAGGCCTGGGGGCCAGGGCCTGAATTTGTGATCAAGAGGAATCTCCTATACCGAGTCGTGCAAATGCAGGAGCAAGAGGAACACCAGCTCCTAGTACCCCGGAAGTACCAGAAGGCAATATTAAGCCTTGCTCACAGTCACCTTTTTGGAGGGCACCTGGGAGTGGAGAAAACTCAGATGTGAATCTTACGCAGGTTCTTCTAACCGGGGGTACATGAAGACGTCCAGCAGCACTGTGCCTTTTGCCCCGAATGTCAACTGCACAGCCCTCGTCCACATCTAAGAGCTCCTCTGGTACCCCTGCCGACCATCAAAGTTCTGTTCGAGCGGATCGCCATGGGTCTTGTGGGGCCACTAGAGAAAACGACCTGAGGCCACCAGTATGTGCTTGTCATTCTAGACTATGCAACCAGGTACCCAGAAGCTGTCCCTGTACGAAACACAGCTTCCAAGAGCATTGCTAAAGAATCAGTGGCAATCTTTGCCCGGGTAGAGCTACCAAAAGAAATCCTCACAGACCAGGGAACATCGTTCATGTCCAAGTTGATGAAGGACCTGTGTTCCCTGCTCCATGTCCAGACCCTGCAGACCTCGGTTTACCATCCACAAACCAATGGTCTGGTGGAAAGATTTAACCGGACCCTCAAGGTCATGATAAGAAAGGTGGTAAGCAAGGATGGGAAAGATTGGGACAACTTATTACTGTACCTCATGTTCGCCATCTGTGAGGTCCCCCAAGCTTCCACCGGCTTCTCCCCCTTTGAGCTGTTGTATGGACACAAACCCCAAGGCATCCTGGACATAGCCAAGGAAATTTGGGAGGAGGAACCCAGTGAGGGGAAGAAAGTAATAGATCATGTGCTATGGACGAGGGACCGGATAGCCTGGGTCACTCCCACAGTGAGGGAGCACCTAGAGAAGGCCCAAGACGCCCAGAGAACCTACTACAACCGTCAAGCCAAGGTTCATCAACCCGGTGACCGAGTAATGATACTGGTACGCACGGTCAAAAGTAAGCTGTTGGTCCAGTGGCAAGGACCCTATGAAATAGTCAAACCCACAGGGGAAGAAAATTACAAGGTGCGACAACCGGGAAGTCAAAAACTAGAGCAGATATACCATGTCAACCTTCTCGAACAACTGTGCATGCCTCTTGCGCATGCCAGGGTTTCAGAAGAGCTACACCCAGGGAACAAAAATCCTGAACAGGTGAGGGTGTCTCCTGATCTAACGACAACCCAGAAGAAAGAGGTAACTGAGATGATTAGCCAATATCAAAACGTATTCTCGACAAAGCTGGGTTGCACAACAGGGACATATCACCACGAACCCTGGGACCAGAGTAACTATGAGGCCCTACCAGGTGCCAGCAGCCAAAAGGGAGGAAATAAAAGCAGAAGTTAGGAAAATGCTGGAGATGTGGATCACCAAAGAATCCCACAGGCAGTGGTCCAGCCCACTAGTATTGGTGCCCAAACCTGATGACACCACAAGGTTCTGCAACGACTTCTGTTGACTAAACGAGATATCCCAGTTTGATACCTACCCTATACCCCGCATAGATGAACTAGTGGACCATCTGGCAGATGCCCAGTACATCACAACCGTAGACTTGACAAAGGGGTACTGGCAGATTCCCCTAGCCAAAGATGCAAAGGAAAAGACGGCATTTTCTACACCAGAGGGTCTCTTCCAATATACGGTCCTCCCTTTTGGACTACATGGGCCCCAGCTACCTTTCAGCGCCTCATGAACAAGTTATTACGCCCCCATGCCATTTATGCTGCGGCCTACTTGGATGACGTGGTGATTCATAGCCCAGACTGGGAGACCCACTTGGAAAAAGTGGGGGCAGTCCTTGATCCCTTTAGGTGAGCTGACCTTATGGCAAACCCTGTTAAGTGTGCTGTAGGGTTCACAGAGGCCAAATATCTTGGCTACGTGGTAGGAAAAGGTCTGGTAAAACCCTAACTGAATAAGTTACAGACCATCCAAAATTGGCCACAGCCGAATCGTAAGAAGCAGGTCCGAGCATTCCTAGGGGGATGAAACGCTGTAATACCCCACCACCCCATTTTGCCATAAGGGCAAGTCCCCTAACGGACTTAGTGAAGGCCCGTGGTCCTGATCCAGTCAGATGGTCCCATGCAGCAGAGAGGGCATTTGCAGACCTATGGACTGTCCTCTGCAGTAACCCCATATTGATAGACGCGGATTTCACCAAGGAATTCATCCTACAGACAGATGCATCTGAGATAGGGTTAGGGGCTGTCCTGTTGCAGATGGTTGGGGAAAAGGAACACCCAATTCTCTACCTCAGAAGGAAACCCCTTCTGAGGGAACAAAAATACACAGTGATAGAGAGAAAGAGTGCCTCGCTGTAAAATGGGCCATGGAAACATTACGTTATTACCTGCTGGGGTGCAGATTTATCCTTGTGATCGACCATGCTCCTCTTCAATGGATGCAACAGAACAAGGAAAGGAACACAAGGGTAACCAGGTGGTTCTTATCCCTCCAACCTTTCCAGTTCCACATACAGCACAGAGCAGGGAGTCATAATGGCAACTCTGATGGCTTATCACGCATACACTGTCTGGCATCCCAAGCTGCCCAACCCCTTGGAGTTGAGCAGGGGGAGGGATATGTGATAGACCCAGGCCAGTTGAGTTCAGCAGAGGAGCAGAAGGCGGGTCTACTGGCCACTGGATGAACAGGTTTCTGTTCCCTGACTGACCAGAGCAGGGGCTGCTCCAGGCTAATGAGAACACCTGACTCCAATTGACCTGCAAAGAGTCAGGTGAGGCCATTAAGCTAATGTGACCACCTGACTCTAAGGCCCCTCTGATTTTATAAAAGGGCTGACTCCAGTCAGGCAGAGGAGAGCTAGGGAGCCAGAAGAGAGGAAATGCGGCTGAAGGGCTGGTTAATGAAGACACCCTCAAGTCATCGGTAAGGGAGTCCTAAGGTAAGGGTGCAGAAGGGAGAAGCAGGAGAGCTGTGGGGAAGTGGCCCAGGGAAATATAGCAACTCTGGCAGTAAAAGGTTGGCTGCCAACAGCTGCTACCATTAGGGTCCATGGGCCGGAACCCAGGGTAGAGGGCGGGCCTGCATTCCCCCCAACCCACCACTACAGAAACACCTCCTGGGAGGGGAAAACAGGCCCCTGTCAGGACAGGGGCCTAACTGTTTTGGTATGAGGCCATAGGAGCAACAGAGACTGTGGGAATTCTCTCACCAACCTCCTTGCTGGCTTAAGATGAAAAGGGCTCAGTAGACTGTATCCCTGGCCCTAGAGAGAAGGGCTACGTGGAGGGTTGCAGTGAGCCTCTGAAGCTAGCATAAACTGCCTGGAAGTGCAGGACCCATGGGGACAAGGTCAGAGCTCTGCCACACTGACTCTGTAAAATTCCCATTCCCTTGATGTTCCCTGGCAAGTTATAGACAACTGCAAAGATAAGTCAAGGTCTAAGCCTAAACTACTTTGCTGTGCCCCTTTAAACTGTTAATATTTGTAAACTAGTTTCAGCAGCAAGTTCTTCATTTAGGGCAGTGGTTCTCAACCTTGCAGCCCAGTCAGCACACAGCTGCGGCCCATGTGACATCCTCAGGGCCATAAAGGCAGAATATATATTGTGTGGATGCGGCCCACATAACAGAGAGCTGCATATGTGGCCCACAACGGCCCCATATAATGAAGCAGGCTTCCATATGAATGTTGCTAACTAATGCTAGGGGTTATTTACAGACAGTTTTCATAGAGAGCGAGATTGTTTACTAGCCATTAATAAAAGGTATAGGTAAGTCACAAGTTTAATAAAGTTTATTTAATCATGACTATGCTTAGGAAAATACACTCCTAAAGGTTAATATAATGCAATTTAGTTTAACTTTACACTACATTTTGGACAAAAGACTTGTACATAGTTTAGGTAAAACAGGACTTGTGATCTGGTTTGTTTTACATCTATTACAAATGTATAAAAGGTTGTCATGCACTACAGTAGATAAACAGCATGAAAAAAATTACCTTTGGTTTAATTCAGAAAATAATACAAGTATTGCACTGTAAAAGCTTCAACATGGTGCAACAAAACATTATAAAAATGTTTCAGTGCCAGCTTACAAAAGTTTGTTAGCTAGTGTAATTTTAGAAAAAAGCATATGTACATGTGAAACAATTCCATTAGCTAGCTGGATTCAGTTAATATTGTATGTAAATCAGGTATCTACACCACCAAGGTTCAAGAGGTGTCTTGAATTTGGTTTAACACTTATTAGCTACATTATTACTCTGTTGAAATCAACAACGTTATTGGATGCTAACTGACCTGTCAGTTCAAAGGATGTACAGTTCCAGCCTAGTTTATCAAAATTCAAAAATAGTAACTACGTTACCATGGATTACAAGTTCCTGGTTATCCGCTTTTTAGGTCATTTCTTGTGATGGTCACTTTTTGAGTGTACATTTAAATATATGTGAAAGCCACAAACACCATGTTACTCAGTATGGGATTGGCAGCATGGGATAGCATTACATGGAAGCCTGCAGTAATCCCTCCAGCCACATCTTAAGGTGGGATATTGTTACAGGCTTTGTCGCCCAGAGAAGCCCTATGAGAGGGAAGAAGTACTGGCAACAAAGTATACCAAATAATTTAACGTTCTTGGAAAAGAAACACAATGTGGTACATATGTTTAAAGAGAGTTGAAAAATACGTATTTTAGAACACACAAGGTAGGTTAACCTAAGTTTTACACCCTATTTCAAATATTCATTAGCAACGTCTAAGCATATTGTTAGAGATGAGTGACATAGTACATCTTTTGCTGCTTTACGTTCACGTACTTCCAAATTCCTACCTTTAGCTCTATTAAAAGCAAATCAGAAAAATGGAAATTTCAACATGGTTTCAGTCTCATATCTGAAGTATTTCAAGGCAAAAAGATCACATCTCGGGTATATTTTTAAGTAGGAAGAATCCACATTTTATTTTTGTTCATACTTAACACATTAATTTTCACTTTCAAATCTTGTGATAAGGAATATTGCCTAATATAGGCATTATTCTTTTCATGGAGTCCCTGTGAGCATAAAGTAAAAAGTATTCAGCCCTTTTCCCAGCAGTGTACAGTATTTACTTGGAGGAACTTAAGTCTGCTTTGAGTTAATGGCAGATCGTTTAAATTTAATTCATCTCACTGCCATATTTTAACTTCCAGCTCAAAAACCAGGCTTGTCCAAAAACTTTATCTGAATGTAATTAAAGTTCTTGAAATCTCTTGCAAGATGGTAATTGCTCTTTTAAAAAATATGAAGGTATCCATAAAACCTCTACACGTCACTGGAATTCCCAGCCTCTGTTCAAATCTCTTACACAAGATGGTAACATTTTATACATAAAAAGATAACACACTATTAACAAGAAAAGCTATCGCTAAGACTATCATAACTGGTTGTTTAGGAAGACAATTCAACTAGGTTTATTTTCTAAATGTTTTAACATAAATATAGTTGCAACTTGATCTTCAGTTGACAATGATTGTCACAGCCAAGGAAAGCACTGAACACTATCTAATCACACACAAACTCTCTATACATTATACAATTTATTTCTGTCTTGAGGGATCTCCCCCCCGCACACAAATCTTTGGCCTTCCACTACCAATCCCCCGCAGAAGCAGTAGCAGTGTACTGTCTTTGTTCTCTATTCATTCAAGTTATATTTATGCACACAGATGTGCAGTTTCCAGAACTAGTTATGTCTCTAGACAAAACAAGTAGTAATCAGAATAAATACAAACTCTGCTGTCCCCTGGGGAGGGGGGGGGGGGGGGACAGTAGGAGTTTATTTTTCTTTCTTGGCAGAGTTCATATTTAGAGGACTTGTCACAAAATGCCTTGGCAGATGATCTTACCCACTGGGGGGCTCTAGTCAGCTGACATTTGCATCCACAACTACTGCTCCACAGAGGTCTAGCAAGCATTCAGGGCTGAAAAGCCAGGGAGGCTGCGCCCTATCCAAGAGGCATAAATGTGGATTCCCCTGCTGCAGAGATTTTTTTTTTTTTTTTGCCTATTTGTTTTTGCAACTGGTTGGCACACAGCTAGCACACATGCAGCCTTCCTAGCACTTGCATGCCTCAGAAGATCATCTGTGTTTTGTTCAGGATGGAGCCCTGTATTCAAATAGTACTTATGTCTTTCCTCGCATATCAGCATGAGTTTGTAATAATAGTCACCAATTTATTTTCTCTTTAACAGATCAAGGCTATTTTTTTAATTGTTTAATTAAATCTTGAATGAATAAAGAACAGAAAATTCTACATCTTTCCTAATTCCAGGTTTGTTGCTTACCAGTCTTTTCTTGGTGGATGGGATTTTGGATTTGGATAATCTACACTTACATCCGTGCTACAATTAGTTTTAATCCTGTAGATTGAGAGTTGCCCCACATTGAAGTGGAGAAGAAAAAAGAAAACAAGGTTTATAGAAATATGCAGTCTGTGTCCCTCTAGAATGAATATTCCACTTTATGGTGATCAGAAGTTATAAATTAATTAAAATGAATGCACTAAGTATCACAAATATCAGAAGTAATATTTTCTTGACAAAATACAATGAAAATGCCATGAATATGGTTATTCAAAATGTTTTGAACCTACATCAGCATCCTTTGCCCAAAAAAACTATACAATTTTAAAGCTACTTACAAAATATAACCAAAAACTCCATAATTTTACCAAATTCATGCACAACCAATAATACCCCACGAAAACAAGAAAAACTGTAGCAAAGAGTATCAAAGAAAACTGGCCCATGGTAAGCAACAAATCTGAAAGTTTCAAAATAAAGAAAAAAATTACATGAACAAAACCAAACATGCATATATAATGTACATATACTGCACAAATGCTATTCCTAAAGGATTAAACTGCATAGGTAAAAATCAAAAATACAATGTGCAATATTTTAAGCCCTTAAAGCACAATCAAAAGTAAAGAATAAAAAAAAAAAAAATAACACTTGCTCCCCTCATAACTATGCCAATTACAACTACAGTTTCAATTAATATATTTACCAAGATCTGAGATCGAAAGTTGGAAATATTACTTCCAAATTTTGGCTTTCTGCTCATGATTAGGGGATTTGAAATGTATATTCAAAATTACAATTATCTCAAATCATTATGTTTATCTCTAGACAAATTTGATTTGTTTTACAAAGTGCTCTTTTTATGAAACAGAAGCCATCTTCCTTGTAGAAAAATCAATTAGTAGTTGATATGAAGATATGTTAAGATAATCGAACTAAAACTTAATTTGAGGAAAAACTGACAGCTAAGAACAAAAAGGTTCTTATGGTTCAAAATGCATCTGAATTATGCAGGTGTAGCTACAGTCTGTTTACTAAAACTCAATTTATAAAATAATTTGTGCATAAACGAACAGACTAGAGGCTTACGCTGATTTAACAGGATACAGCCTCACATACCCTACCTACATGCCTTCTTTAAATCAGGAGATACAATTAATGAATTCAATATTACACAAGTATTTTCAACTTAAAAAAAATAAACTAGACACTAATTAAAGCAAACCATGCTTTAAAAAGACTACAACAACTGTACATAAACTGTGTAAGATGTTACAGACACAAGGATAAACTTGCCATCAAACTGCAATTTGGTTATTCCTGCCCCTTTGTTGCCTTCTCAAGATAATACACGTTCACTAAGTGGCGATTGAGGTGCTTACTGTATTCGCCTTCTTTTTTAAATGAGCGGTCACAAAAAATACACACATAGTTCTCCTTTGTAACCTTTGCCTCTGCAGCTTCCTGTGATGCTTTGCTACTTGTTTCCTCTGGCACAGATCGAGCACCATTTAACCCGGAATCATCACTTCCTTCTGACATGTTGTCACTTATATCACTGCCATCATGACTGTGAATGCCTTCGTCCTCATCAATTTCCTGAGATTCATTCACTGCCATGTTATCTGCAGATGACAAAGCCAGAGTTTCTTTAGGGTCTTGCTCACATTTTTCTGGTGGTTGTGGTGCTGGTTCTTCAGCTGGTAAATCTGTTTTGGACAGATCTACTGGATCTGGATTAGTCACAGTTTCTGTCTCACAAGTTTGCACCAGCTCCACCTGATGCGCCAAATATGGTAACGCATCCTTTGGCACATCTAGGTTTTGTTGAGAGGATGATGTGCTAGGAGACTCCTCAGAGCAAGTAACCTGCTCTTTATCTGGCTGTTCTTCAACTTCTTTCTGATAAACAGTTTCTTTATTCTCCTCCTCTGAAGTGGGCATTTCTTGGTCTTTTACCTTTGGGTTTACATTTTCATCCCGAAGCTGTGGGGGAAGTTGTCCCTGGTCCTGCACACACTCTCCATCAATAGTCTGGCTTTCCCCCCCATCAGGAATCTGGCTGTCAGTGTTCACTAACAGTGGACTAACAACAGGATCTGGCTCCTTCTTCTCGTCATTCCCATCACTGTCAGACTTCCCCTTTTTGTCCTGTTCTAGGAGAGAAGACTTTTCAGGGATTACCTCACCTTGGATCTTTTCCTGATCAAGTTTATTGCTTTTCTTACTATGCTTATTTTTCAAAGCTTTCTTTTTTCTGTTTTTCTTAAGGCAAGAGTTCAGTTTTTTAGGCACCTCCAATTTGACTTCACTCTTTTGAGCTTCCTGACAGTTTCTGGATTTATTTTCCACTTTCTTTTTCTTTTTTGCTATTGTTTGTGTGTCATTTTCAAGATCTTGCTTTGAGGAAACTAACGCAGCCTCTGCTTTTCTTTTAGTCTTCTTTCTTTTACTTGATTTCTCTTTACTTTTGTCAATTTTAATATCTACCTCCTTGTTTTCAGAAGCTGATTTACGACTCCTGGTTGTCACCTGGCCTACACAAACGCTGCTGGCTGGTTTCTTTTCTTTTGATAAGCTCTCTTTTTTCTCCACTTTTACAGCTCCCTCATTTTTCTTTTCAGATGAATCTCCTTTCATTTGCTCTTTCTCCATCTTGTCATTCATGCTTTCAGAAAAGTCAGTTTCACTCTTTTTAGTCCGTAGTTTCACTTTGGAAACATCCATTGTGATATCCGAACAATCAGGATGTCTGGATTTGATGTGATACTGCAGGTTACATTTCTTGGATGCAGCATAATCACAGACAGGACAAAGGAACTGGCGTGGGTTGACATGGAGTTCTACATGCTTTTTGAAGTTACTTCGGTCAGCTGTTTTGTAGTCACAGTGTGGGCAAGTCAGAGGTTTGGGCCCATTGTGAACCTGCCTTGCATGACGAGTTACTTCATGCTGGTTTGAGGCCACATAGCTGCACTGATCACATTTAAATGGCTTCTCACCTGAGGAAGGAGTGGGGAATTATGATTAATAAACATAGAAGAAATAATTACTCAACATTATATAGGTACATACATGAATTTTTTTTTAAATTGTCCATGCTCCTTTGTTAAAAGTACGTCAACTTAAGAAATCCAAAATCATAATTTTATAGTCACAAACACGTTCACAAAGACACCAACAACAACACAAAGAAAAGAGAAGGAAAAACAAAACAACCAAACAAGCAGTAACTACATCACAATCTATGAATACATACCGGAATAGATCACTCTATAGTAATATTAGCAAATGGAATCCATACCCAACTGGTCCATTGAATGCATTGTAGAAAAATGGAAATTAACAGGTGATGAATAATCGTCTTACACAAATATTTCCAAAAAAGTCCAACTTTACAAAGGGTTAATACACTTTCTATTTGCACTGAAAATGAAATGGATGAAAATTGATTCTTACACATGGCAAGCAAAGCAATAAAGCACACTTTAAAAATAGAATTTTCTGGAAAAAATGTACACCATTCAGATGATCATTACCCCTATTAATTCAATTCTCTGAATTTTTACTTTAAATATTAAAATATTACTTTGTATTAAATATAATGTGCAAATCCTATTTGGTTTAGCATTTGCATGTTAGTTTTAGAAACAGAAGACCAATTCCATTGAGCACATCTCTCTCATATCATTGATGAAGTCCTAGGGCACCTGCATTTTTGCAGCATTTCTTGACAAGGGTGTTACAAAACATATTGTCTAGTGTATGAGTTTACTGAAGAACTACTTTGGTTTATTTCACATAAATGCAAATGTGCAAAAAAAAATTTTAGTGTAACAAGACAAGTTCAACAGTTTTGAGAAATGTGCAAAAAAAACCCCAAAACAGTAATAATTAGGTAAGCTGCCATCCAGTCCTAGTGTCTTGTTATTTAATTCAGCAGTTTGCCCTAGCACCTTCTTTTTAGACACCTTAACCCCTGGCAGTACCTCTTTTTATTAACTGACAAAATGTAGGTCTCTCTCAAAGATCTTTATGTTGAGAATGCAAAGAAATCATTTAGCTTCTTTAATGTCCTAATTCTCCTTAATTGTTCCATTTATCTCTAGTAATCCAGCAGACCCATGGCATCCTTCAGGGTATGTCTATACTGCAATTAAAAACCAACAGCTGGCCTGTGTCACCTGACTTGGGCTTGTGGGGCTCAGGCTGAGAGAGGCTGTTTAATTGCAGTACAGACATTTGGGCCTGGGCTGAAGCCCGTGCTCTAGGACCCCATGAGGTGGGAAGGGTCCCAGATCTCAAACTCCAGCCTGAGCCCGAAGAGCTACACTGCAATTAAACAGCCCCTTAGCCCGAGCCCATGTCAGCCACACGGGCCAACTGTGAGTGTTTAATTGCACTGTAGATGTCAGAGGGCTCCTGCTTCTGATATACTTAAACAATTTTCTTGTTTGTTTTCGTATCTTTAGCTATTTGTTTTTCAAATGTCCATTTAGTCCTCTAATTTCCATCTTAAATTTAACTTGTCCTCATTCAAATTTCACTCTATTGGCTTCACACGGGCTACATTTCAGTTTTTTGAAGGGTATCTGTTTGGCTTTAATAACTTCTGGTCCTTTGGTATTTAATCCCGCTGGAGTTTAGTTTTGTCTTTTGCTTTCCCCTTTCTTTGTTTGTTTAGAGCTCTGCATGTTTTCTGTGTCACTGTTAGGATATAATTAAGTTGTCTCCCTTGCTGAGTCTAAGGATTTTAATTTCCTCACTTCTGACTTTAGAATCTTTTAAATATTGTTTATATCACAACAGCACCTTAGAACACCAAGCACAGACCAGAAGTGCACTGCTTTTTGTTGTTGTTGTTTTTTAAATGATCTTCCTCTTTTAGTTCCCCCTCTAATCCTCCTTTCTCAAGTTTAACATCACAGTCCTAGTGTTTGGTATGGTACAATCCCTTCCCTGACGAGCCTGAACTTAATTACACGATTATCACCAATAATTAGTGGATCAACTATATTTTACTGTGTGTTACTTAGAACTAGGTGAAGAGCACCTCTCCCTTTGCATGCTCTAGAATTATCTGTTCCAACTGCTTAAGGTGCTCAGAAATTGCTTCTTTAAACCCATGTCAAGACATGGTATTAACAGGAGTGTTGAATGTAAGACACATTGCCCTGTTCCACTCGGTACTGGTGAGGCCTCAGCTGAAGTACTGTAACCAATTCGGGGGTCACACTTCAGGAACGATGGGGGAAAAACTGCAGAGAGTCCAGAGGAGAGCAACAAAAATGATAAACAGTTTAGAAAACCTGACCTTATAAGAAAAGGTTAAAAAAATGGGCATGTTTAGTTTGAGAAAAGAAGACTAAGGGAGGAATCTGGTAACAGTCTTCCAATGTATTCAGAGCTGTTCTAAAGAGGACGGTGTTCTCTATGCCCACTGAAGGTAAGAAAAGTAGTAATGTGCTTAATCTGCAGCGAGGGAGATTCAGGTTAGATATTAGGAAAAACTTTCTAACTATAACTATATTTAAACTCTGGAATAGGCTTCAAAGATAGAATCCTAGTCATTGGAGGTTTTTAAGAACAGGTTGGACAAACACCTGCCAAGAGATGGGCTAGGGTTACTTGGTCCTGCCTCAGCGGGCGGCGGGCTGGACTAGATGACCTGTCATGGTCCCTTCCAGCCCTACATTTCTAGGATTCTATGACATACAACCACTTATATGAAAATAGTTACATATGCTATTGCTGCTTTATTAGACTTAGTTGTCTCTTTCATCTCTTTCAACATTGCACACACAATATTTTGTTCCTGGTCTGGAGGCCGGTAACATAATCTGACTACTGTAGTTATAGGTTTCAGAGTAGCAGCCGTGTTAGTCTGTATTCACAAAAAGAAAAGGAGGACTTGTGGCACCTTAGAGACTAACCAATTTATCTGATGCATCTGATGAAGTGAGCTGTAGCTCACGAAAGCTTATGCTCAAATAAATTTGTTAGTCACTAAGGTGCCACAAGTCCGCCTTTTCTTTTTACTATATTTATATTCTTCTGATTTAGGATTTGGATCCTGCCCTCATTACCCAGGCAAGAGTCACAATTAAGGCAATAGGTATAGTGTAGGTTGAAGTTCACATTGAGGTTTTCCTAGAGCTACAACTGAGTTGTGCTTGTGACTATCACCTCAATACAACAGCAGCTGTACAACAGTAAATGCTGCCCGTTCCTAAACAAGATGTGTAAAAGAGAGACCAAACACAGTTACCATAGGTTACTGAAAACACAAGCATGACTTTACCAACCGTGAAATAAATGACAGTGACAAGTACCACCTTGGCCTTAAATCCTAGGGAACATGACTGTGTAAACATTTTCTGCAATTTTTTTTTTTTGGTGATACTGTGCATAAAAGCTAAATAAGACATTTTCTTACATCAAGTGGACATAACCGTGACAGATTTTTATTTAATTACCAAGCATAAATTAACTATTCTCTCGGAATTGCTAAAACAGATATACATTAGATATTACAGGCTAGATCCTCACCTGGTGTGCACTGTCACAGCTTCACTACTTCAACTGAGCTATGACAATTTACACGAGCTGAGGATCTGTTCCCACACTCTTCATCCTATTGCTCCTGAACCTGTATCATGCCTTAAAAAGTACAAAGGAATGAAGGTTCTCTACCAAGTCTTGGAATGTACCTTGGATAGCAATGGGAAAATATTTATTCCTTCCTTACAACTTTCAATAGTAATACTTTGCACTTGTATAGCCCCTTTCATCTAAGGATCTCAACTACTTTTCAAATAATGAAGTAAACTTGACATCATCACTTTTAACCTTGCCATCTTCAAGTAAACCAATAATGGTGGTAAGGAGCAGTGCAGAGTCTCTTCTTTTCAAACAACATTCATTTACTAATGCAAAAATTTAGCATACTCTTCTTTTTCCTGTCCCGGAGATTTTACCTACTTTTTCAAAATCTATCCAAATTAACCAAAGCTTCACAATCTAACCCAAAACGTTTTTTAATAGGACAAGGATGGGCATCACAAAATGGGGAAGAGATGGCCAGCCCTCTGTGGAGATAGAGGTGGTTAGGGACTATTTAGAAAAGCTGGACGTGCACAAGTCCATGGGCCCGGACGAGTTGCATCCGAGAGTGCTGAAGGAATTGGCGGCTGTGATTGCAGAGCCATTGGCCATTATCTTTGAAAACTCGTGGCGAACCGGGGAAGTCCCGGATGACTGGAAAAAGGCTAATGTAGTGCCAATCTTTAAAAAAGGGAAGAAGGAGGATCCTGGGAACTACAGGCCAGTCAGCCTCACCTCAGTCCCTGGAAAAATCATGGAGCAGGTCCTCAAAGAATCAATCTTGAAGTACTTGCATGAAAGGAAAGTGATCAGGAACAGCCAGCATGGATTCACCAAGGGAAGGTCATGCCTGACTAATCTAATCGCCTTTTATCATGAGATTACTGGTTCTGTGGATGAAGGGAAAGCAGTGGATGTATTGTTTCTTGACTTTAGCAAAGCTTTTGACACGGTCTCCCACAGTATTCTTGTCAGCAAGTTAAGGAAGTATGGGCTGGATGAATGCACTATAGGGTGGGTAGAAAGCTGGCTAGATTGTCGGGCTCAACGGGTAGTGATCAATGGCTCCATGTCTAGTTGGCAGCCGGTGTCAAGTGGAGTGCCCCAGGGGTCGGTCCTGGGGCCGGTTTTGTTCAATATCTTCATAAATGATCTGGAGGATGGTGTGGATTGCACTCTCAGCAAATTTGCGGACGATACTAAACTGGGAGGAGTGGTAGATACGCTGGAGGGGAGGGATAGGATACAGAAGGACCTAGGATACAGAAGGACCTAGACAAATTGGAGGATTGGGCCAAAAGAAATCTGATGAGGTTCAATAAGGATAAGTGCAGGGTCCTGCACTTAGGACGGAAGAATCCAATGCACCGCTACAGACTAGGGACCGAATGGCTAGGCAGCAGTTCTGCAGAAAAGGACCTAGGGGTGACAGTGGACGAGAAGCTGGATATGAGTCAGCAGTGTGCCCTTGTTGCCAAGAAGGCCAATGGCATTTTGGGATGTATACGTAGGGGCATAGCGAGCAGATCGAGGGACGTGATCGTCCCCCTCTATTCGACATTGGTGAGGCCTCATCTGGAGTACTGTGTCCAGTTTTGGGCCCCACACTACAAGAAGGATGTGGATAAATTGGAGAGAGTCCAGCGAAGGGCAACAAAAATGATTAGGGGTCTAGAACACATGACTTATGAGGAGAGGCTGAGGGAGCTGGGATTGTTTAGCCTGCAGAAGAGAAGAATGAGGGGGGATTTGATAGCTGCTTTCAACTACCTGAAAGGGGGTTCCAAAGAGGATGGCTCTAGACTGTTCTCAATGGTAGCAGATGACAGAACGAGGAGTAATGGCTTCAAGTTGCAGTGGGGGAGGTTTAGATTGGATATTAGGAAAAACTTTTTCACTAAGAGGGTGGTGAAACACTGGAATGCGTTGCCTAGGGAGGTGGTGGAATCTCCTTCCTTGGAAGTTTTTAAGGTCAGGCTTGACAAAGCCCTGGCTGGGATGATTTAACTGGGAATTGGTCCTGCTTCGAGCAGGGGGTTGGACTAGATGACCTTCAGGGGTCCCTTCCAACCCTGATATTCTATGATTCTATGATTCTAAGATATTAATACTTTTTGCAAGTCACTTTATACATAGTAAAAAGAGTGAAGTAAGAACAGGCAGCATTTGAGTAAAACTGCTTAATTTGACAATCTGATTCTAATAGTCCACCCCAAGTAGGAAACCACTAGGATACCAGACATCCTGTTCTTTAATCAACAGTGCCTGTTTGAACTGCACAAGATTAAAAATGTCCTCTTAAAAAGCTAGATCATTTTCATTATGATCATTTAAGCTCAGATAACACTAAACAAATTTAATAAATATTTTCTATGGAATAAACCAAAAAGTAACTAGCTTATTTCTGGGTTACTGTGATTACTGCCCTTTTACCAACCTGAATGAGTTCGCATGTGCCTGGTTAAATGAGTCTTCTGAGAACTTGAATAGGGACACATAGCACATTGATAGGGACGCTCTCCTGCAAAAACAAACAGTGAGTTCAAATAAAAACAAAACATGGTAAATTCAAAAAGCCCCACACTTCCTGAGTGATGTAGCAATGCCAACAAAAGCCGCAGTGTAGGAACAGCTATGCTGATGGAAGTGGGAGTCTGCTGACATTGCTAACTTCGTTCAGAGAGGTGGTGTTCCTGGACTGACAGAAAAACTCCTTCTGTTGGCGTAGGCTACATGTACACTCTAGGGCTACGTGGTGTAGTCTCTGGAGTGCAGATGCACTCTGGGTGTCCCCTGATAGACAAGCCAGTGCCTTTTTCATTTTTAGGTTAATCTACTTTCAAGATAAACAAACACAAAATGCATTCGCTATTCTGGATTAACTTCATTTGTAGATAAACCCTAGCACAAGTAAAGTCCTTAGTGAAGACAAGGCTGTTCTAGTATTAACACGTGTTAAGCAGGTCAAGGTAAATCCTAGGCTCCCAACTGGTGTTTACTTGGACCGGGAAAACACATGAAAGTTACACGCTTCCTTGTCTTCACTAGGATTTTAAGAACACACCTTTTTCCTAGTATGGACACATCCAACGGCGGTAGGGACAGGTCTAGGGATAGGGCTGCGATTGTTTGGGAGTTTCTGTGGCTTAGTCTATGCGACAAACTTATGTCGGCAAATCTACGTCACCCGAGTGTGTGGAAAATCCACCCCCCTGAGCAACGCAGTTAAACCGACCGAATTCCTGGTGCAGACAGGGCTATGTTGATGGAAGGGCTTCTCGCATCAGCACAGGTACCGCCTCTCGGGGAAGAGCATAACTGAGCCCATCAGCGTAGGTGGCGTCTTCACTAAGCACCGCAGCTGTGCCACTGCAGCGCCGTACCTGTAGACGAGCCCTTTAACTAAGCTTCTTCCTCCCACCCATCCAGTTATACAATCATTGTTAATTAGATCAGCAACTGAAAGAAAAATTCCACCCTAAACCATTTTAATCCCCCTCCTAAAAAAAAGTTAATTCTCCCCTACTTAAAACAATGTGGGAGATTTATGCTAGACACATAAAATGAAATTAAGGGAGGAGTGGGTCTACTGTTGTAAAGCAGTAGTTGTGTTTTTAAATGCCTCCTCCAAGCAGATGAGACTTTCTTTACAATCTGAAACTACATGAGCAAAGGCCCTGCTCTGTTTTAGTTTGTCATTGCTTGTTACCAGTGCTTTTTCATTTCATAGTCTTGATTGAATGACAAATTTAAAATTCAGAAATATTACACTTTTAGATCATTTTAAAGGGGGTGCAGCAATTTAAATAATTGATTTAACTTACTGATTCCCTTGAGACTGACAGGCAAATGCAGGAACACTGAGAGCCCAGGTACGGAGGCTGGGTTTTGCTGTAGGTACATGCATACTTGGGCTAGGCTATCCTCAGATGCTCAGACCCTGGTGCCAATCACTGTGTAACAAAGGCATACCCTTTGTTTCTGTATAAAACAGCGAAAGGTACTACAGACTTTCAACATATTAGAAAAGTAATGGTGAACTCTCTTATGGACACACACCAAAATTTAAAAAAACAGTAGCCTAAAAAGGTAGGCACCTACGGGTGGAATTTTCAAAAGCACCTTAAGTGATGCAGAGTTTGTCTGCACAGCTCCACAGTACTGTAGGGTACACTCTGTAGGGGTGTAAACTACAGAGCCCTGTAATGCAACAATTTTCAAACTGTGGATCCGAACCCCAAAGTGGATCACATCTCCGTTGTAATGGGGCCACCAAGGCTGGCATTAGACTTGCCCATGCCCAAGCCCCACCACCTGGGGCTAAAGCCGATGCCGAAGGGCTTCAGGCCTGGGCACAGGGCTCAGGTTACAAGCTCCCCGCCTGGGGCTGATGCCCTTGGGCTTCAGCTTTGGCCTCCCAGCCTGGAGCAGCGGGGCTCGGGCAGGTTCAAGCTTCAGTCCACCCTCTTGGGGACGTGTAGGAATTTTTGTTATCAGAAGGGGGTTGCAGTGCAATGAAGTTTGAGAACCCCTGTGTAACATGTTGTGCTCTGTGTGTAGACCTTGCTGGTGCACTCTATACCTGGGGTATAGGCTAAAGTCCGAGTGCCGCTTTCACTCTGTAGTGCTTTCCCATAATTACCCCCCGTGTGCCCAGAAGGACACACTCTCCCACAGAGCTGCTCAGCTTACCACAGCTGAACCAAGGGATATGACCGCAGAAGTCCTAAGAGCACAGCACCAGAGTGGACATGGTAACTCAGGTAGGCCTTTGCCATGTGGCTGCTCACTTTTGAACTAGGCTAACCCGGGTGCCCACTCCCAAATTAACTCTGTAGTGAAGACATACACATTGACTTCAATCTGAAAACCTGGGAGACATAACGCCTGATCAAAGCATTTCAGCTCTCTTGATGCGTGGAGGTTCAATACGTGAGAAGGCAGTGGTGATTGCAAATATAGCAGTCTATTTATGCATCAATTTTGTGTCTGAGTTTGTGTTGTTCTCACAATAAGGATGATTATCAGTCCTTGGACTTATCTTTTTCATCATACAGGAGCATTTTAAGTGTGAAACTAATTAGTAGAAAAAAATCGATATGCAAAATCTGTAATTCTAATAACAATTAGGAAACTGATTTAAGAAAGAACAAGCACTTCAGCAATTTCAGACTATTAAATGGAAAATAAACAATTAGCAACATCAAAATAAAATATCTGATGTAGACAATTTAATTATTATTGTAAAAGCTACATAAGAGAGCTTCAATCAGAGCAGAGGTGGGCAAACTTTTTGGCCCTAGGGCCACATCGGGTACAGAAACTATATGGAGGGACAGGTAGGGAAGACTGGGGGAGGCTATGCCGCCCCAAACAGCGAGGTGTGGCCTGGCACCGCCCCCATTCCAGCCCCCTGGAACCCCCACCCCCATCCAAACCCCCTGCTCCCCACCCCTGACTGCCCCCCGGGACTCCTGCATCCTATACAAACACCCCTGCTCTCTGCCCCCTGACCATCCCCTCCGGACGCCCGTCCCCTATTCAATCTCCCCTGCTCCCCACCCCCTGACCACCCCGGGACCCCCACCCCATCCAAGCTCCCCTGCTCCCCACCTCCTGACCGCTCCCCTGGGGCCTCCTCGCTCCCTATCCAACCCTCCCTGCCCCATGTTACCTGTGGGGTGGGGGAAAAGGGGGCTCAGTCCTTTCCCTGTGAGTTTCCCCTGCTCGTTTGGCTGCTCTCCCTGGCAGTCTGGAAGGGCTCACTCCCTTTCTGGGCTTGGCTGCTGGGGACAGGGGCCAAGCATGCTGGACGTGGATGGGGGCCCTGGTTTGCTCTGCCTCTGTCCCTGGCAGCAGGGCCCAGGCTCCTTGACCGCCTCCCTGCAACCCTCCCTGCTCCTCGCCTCCCCCCCATCCCCGTAACTCCCCCTGACCACACCGCTCTGGAGCACCAGGTCTGGCAGAGCTATAGCCGTGCTGCCCGGCCGGAGCAGCAGCCACGCTGCCCAGGTGCTGGGGGAACTGTGACTGCGAGGGTGGCAGGGAGGGAAGGGAGAAGAAGGGAAGGGGCCAGGGGTTGGGCTCCGCCCCGCTCTCCAGTCTGCCATGGAGTTGGGCTGGCTCCTCTGCAAGCCTGTCCTGACCCGCAGGGAGCTCAAGGGCCAGAGGGAAGGGTCCTCTGGGCCGGATGTGGCCCGCAGGCCGTAGTTTGCCCCCCTCTGAATTAGAGTGTTACCATAACAATAGTGAGTTTAACAGACGGGCAGCAATCTAAAGACATGGAGACTATAACAAATCAGAGTTTTAAACAAAAGGCAAAACAGCTGTGTAGCAATCAGCATACATTGTTTAGCCTGGCTGGCAACAAACCCAAAACTAACTACTTCTTCAATTCCACTTCCTTCCATCTCACATGCATACCCCTCATTTCCAAAAAAATAGATGCATCTCAAACAAATCAGAAGCAACTACCTAGGCTGGATGTTTCATAAGGCACTGTAAATATAAAGTTCAGTTTTAACCAGTAATAAGGACACTTCCAAGTAAAGAACCATACATATAGACTGCCACAGTTACTCAAAAAAAAAAAAAAAAACCAAAAGAAACCTCTCTTCTACTTGTTTTATTTGATTTTTTTTAAAATAGCTTCCCTGTTTAATTTCTTGGTGAACTAGTAGCAAACATTTGTCAATACAAAACATTTAATGAAATCATAAATGCAGCACACTATTTTACAGAGATCCAAACACTGGCAAACAAATCCTTGTACCGCAGCATGAAAAATGATCAAGGCTCATTTCTTCTTTTGCTCATTTATTCCCCTCTGAAACATTATAACTGCTGTTGCTGTGTAGTACTGCCCACCCCAAATGGAGTGATCAACTAAATGCTGTCTCTTCCTTTTGGGTTAGAGCCTATGCAATGCTGAGCACCCTTATCTCAATGAGAGCTTTTGCGAGTTTATCAGAGTGATAAACTGACTCAGCTGACTGCAGCATCCAAACAAAAGTGGGGAAACTTTAAAGAGCCACCATTAATTAACCAGAAATTAAGACAATTTTAAAAAAATAATTAAAAGTAGTTTCACGGGGAATTCCACTTGATCTTTAGCCCTTGTAACTATTTTAGTGATTTTACAATCACATTTCTAAAAAGTTTTCCCTCTCCTAGTGATCCTTGAAAGATCCACACCAACAAAAGCAGAAACTGACTGACTACAGGGAAAATGGTGAAACTGACCATACACGAAGTGCTGTCAAATGCACAAAATAAACTGAAAGACAGGAACATATTGGTTTTTTCCTAATCTCTTTCAGTTACAACCATCTTAGGTATGTAGTAGCGTTGTAGCCATGTTGCTCCCAGAATATTAGAGAAACAAGTTGGGGAGGTAATATCTTTTATTGGACCAACTTCTGTTGGTGAGAGAGCATGAAAGCTTGTCTCTCTCACCAACACAAGTTGGTCCGATAAAAGATATTATTACTTCACTCACCCTGTCTCTCTAATAATCTTAGGTGTGCTTTTAAAAATAGTAACTAAAGTATTTGCAGACAGAAGTGTGATTTTTTTTTTTTTAAACTGATGGTGTCCTCTGAACAAGATACTTCTTTTTGGCAGATATGAGTACATTTTAATATAGATAAGAAACTAAGAGCACAGACTAATACAGGCTGGCACCGTACAAGCTTCTCTATGTAGCTTCACCACTCCACCTCAGTCCTGACCAGCAAATCTCATGACTCCAGTCCTGGACTTCTAAACAGAGATTTCAAACTGTGCAGGAGATTAAGATTAAGTCACTAAAACCATTTTACTTGGGTTAGAAATACAAGGAGAAATTCTCTGTGCACTTTGTTCAGCCAGCGCAGCCCACGCAGTAGGAAGAACCAGGTCAGAAGGAGAGGGGCCAGCCCAGGCCAACTGGAAGAGGTGATGATTGAGTCTCTCTCCCTGAAGTAATCTCCAATGGCTAAATTTAAAGCTGCCCCCAGGAGGAGTGACCACATTGCCACCTAACCCAGCCACATGTGAATCCCCTTCTGTGCCACAGAAGCAGAGAAAGAATTTTATCCCATTATCCCAGGAGTGAATCTGGTCAAGCAAACACCAATTGTGATTAAACGTAAAACTGGTGGCACTGGCAGCCATTTTGCTAAAAAGTAATAGCACTTGTGACATTGACAGCATAGGAGCCCTACGTAGGAGATTTGGAAACTGGTTGCTCATGCTTAAAAATATCTTGTTAAAATAGCAAAATATTTAGACCAAGTTCTGTCCTGCCCTACTCCTGGAGCCACTTCACAGAAATTCCTGAGACTGCACTTGGTGCAAGGCAAAAGGAGGCCCTAATTTTTTTCTTCAGACTGTAAGTAGCAGATTGGAAACTGATTCAAAATCTCTTAAATGGGACTCCTGTGTGCTAACAAATGATGTACCTGTTTCTCTTGGATACTGCAGC
The DNA here is from genome assembly GCF_965152235.1 of Eretmochelys imbricata. Taxonomy (NCBI): domain Eukaryota; kingdom Metazoa; phylum Chordata; order Testudines; family Cheloniidae; genus Eretmochelys; species Eretmochelys imbricata. Next base: position 5,831,246 of record NC_135575.1, on the reverse strand, counting down.
GATGGGGACCTAGAAACATCTGAGCCCCAGATACATGTCATAGCTTCAGTAGGCCCAGCTTACTGTACATACAAGGGACTCCTGGCAGCCCTCCATTCCCCCCTCAAGCTTCCTGTGGGCCACCCTCCCATCTATTTTAGAGACTCTCTGCAACCCACTTGCTCCCTGCCTCATGCCATAGCTGTGTCCCCCTCATACCATACCATTCTTGCACCCCATCATGGGTTTTGTGCGATTCCCCTGTTCCCTACCCCCAAGCCAGGATTCTGTGTACACCCCCTGTTCTGTTCCCCACCCGCCCCTGCCATGGCTCTGTGCCTTCCCCCGCATTATTACTTCTCTTCTTTCTGTCTGGGAGGTAAGAAAGTCAGGGTGTCAACATGTTGAAATCTATTGGGAGAATGGGCAAAGGGATGAAATCGGGGTATTGTTATGTCAGAAGGTGTTAACTCCGGGTTTCTCAAACTGGGAGTCATGACCCCTCAGAGGATCACGAGGTTATTACATGGGGAGTCGCAAGCTGTCAGCCTCCACCCCAAACACTGCTTCACCTCCAGCATTTATAATAGTATTAAATACTTTTTAAAAAGTGTTTTTAATTTATAATGGGGGTTACACTCAGAGGCTTGCAGAGTGAAAGGTGTCACCAGTACAAAAGTTTGAGAACCAGCGTTAACTGGTATTAACCAGTACCTTGACCTACAGACTATTGCAGCGGTACTTGAAGCCGTGGCACCGCTAGACAGACAGCAGGGCTTCGGTGTGTCCCCAATTTTCCCCCTCTGGTTTTCCAATTTTCCCCAAAATCAATAGGATTCTGCCCATTGATTCCGAGAACACTCCCTGAAATTCTGGAATTAATTGAATATGGGATTCAAAAGTTATTGCATTACATGCCATCAAGTTGCACAAGCTTGGCCAATTAAGATTCATGTAGTTATAGTGGATACTACTGTTAACCTCTCAGCAGGGTTGGTAGTTGCTCAAGGTTTGGGAAGGGTAGTTTCCTCTCTCTCTCTCTCTCTCTCTCTCTGTGTGAATTCCTTGTTTTCTATTATTGCAATTTAATCTGAAAAAGATCAAGTTTTGGCTCAGCCTTAGGGTAAAATTTTCAAAGGTGCCTGAGTCGCGTAGGCCCTTTGAAAACTTTACCCTTAGTCTGATGTCAATTTTGTTTTGTTTTTTAAGTCAGCTGGCCTTCACTTTGCAGGTCCAGAAATTCTAAAGGTAATGAACCACTTTTAAATATATATTCATGTTCTATTCAGGATAATGTGTTTTTTAGACTGCTGAGCTGAGCACATACTCTTAATCTCCCCTTGGACCCACTTCAGAGTATCAGCCGTGTCAGTCTGTATTCACAAAAAGAAAAGGAGTACTTGTGGCACCTTAGAGACGAAACCAATTTATTTGAGCATAAGCTTTCGTGAGCTACAGCTCGTGATGCATCCGATGAAGATGAAGTGAGCTGTAGCTCACGAAAGCTTATGCTCAAATAAATTGGTTTTGTCTCTAAGATGCCACAAGTACTCCTTTTCTTCTTGGACCCATGACATTGGATGTGTTTTCTCAGTCCTTCAGGACTACGAAGTGCAGTTCATAAAAAGTAAAGGCTTCCATGTAGTCGGAAGCTAACCTGGTAATATTATCGGAGTACAACAGCCAAATAGAGAGCCTTATCAGGGTGGAGCAAATCTTGCAAATACAAGAAGCTCACTGAGATATACTTAGTACAGTTCCCCCCACCACCAATATTCCTACTCAAGTACAGATGAAAGACTTACCTGTATGAGTTCGAATATGTTGAATATAATTGTTCTTCCTGTCTGAAAAATAGGAGCACTGGGAGCATGTGTACACCTTTCTAGGAAAATGATTTCTTAGATGTTTCTTCCAATGATATTCACTGACTGTAGTGTAAGTGCATATGGTGCACTTGTAGACTCTCTCATTTTCTCCTGCTTTGTTGTGGTGTTTCAAGTGAGCCAGATAATGATCATATCTATTAGTGTTATAGCCACAACGATCACAACGAATAGGCCCCTTAGAGAAATCTGCCTCTTCTGTTGTACAAGAATCAGATTCTTTGACCTGGACTTGCTTCTCTGCATTTTCTTCTACAATGAATTTTTTGGCACTGTGAACCCTAATGTGATGCACAAACTCTTCCTCACACTCTGCTTCATACTGGCATGGCTTGCAACGAAATGGCTTGCTCTTCAAGCTTTTACATTTGTCCTCCGCACTCTCCGAAGTATCTGGTGCTTCCAATGGGAGGTCCTTCTCCAGACTGCAAGTCTCAGGAGTAGGGCAAACTGCTGGACCCTGGGTTTCCACACTAGGAATTTCAAGAGACCCTAATTCCATGTTTTCAGGTTCATCAGGATCACTGTCCACTCTCTGTGTATCTTCCATACCCTCTCCATCACTGTCTGAAAAATTGCTGTCACCTACAGTTGTCAATTCAGCCATTTGCCTCTCTTCTCCAACCAGGTAATCACAGCAGCTGCCATTAACTTCTCCTGTCAAGGCCACATTTGCCAACATAATAAGCTGAGGGGCTGCCAGCTCAGCTTTGGAAAGGTCATGCAAGTCATACATGTCGTTAGACAATGCCATACTGATGTTAGCATTGCCAGCAAATAGACTGTTCCCACCAGACTGCCCCAACACCTGAGTTGCCATAACAGCAATTCTGTCAAAAAAACAAAAACAAAAACAAAGAGCACCAGTAAAAATCTAAATTACAAATACAAAACATCTATTTTGTAATACCCAAAACTAAGAGTGTACTTCAGAAACCTCTGAAAATCTATCCAAGACTGTCAATTATTATTAAATACAAATAGAATAAAAACGAAAAGATTTGGTGAGTTATCTCTTCCTTAGATTAGATAAATATTGTATTTTATTAATTGAGCAAATACTAATTCATTTTTCTTTAAAATTATTTTTACTTTTTACTCACAAGTATGAACTCACCCTCTGAAAAATCTGCCTTAAATTTTCTTTATCATTTTTTAAAAAAGTCTACTTTAACTATAATCTAAAACAACTTCTTGATTGCTTTACACTATCACGAGACACATTAGCTTTATAAAATATTACTCATTGTTGAACTAAATTTAGAATATGTCTAAAGATATATTTCTGAATCCCTTCCCCTATCCCCTCTCATTCAAAGCTGGAAGTCGCGTATTCCCATACTTTACAGGCTACCCTCTTTGCAAAGAGACTCATTTTGCATCTGCTTTCACAAAAAAATTTGAAAGCTCTTTCTTTCTGAACTTTAGAAGAGTTATGTGAAGTTTGTGAGAAATTGGGAGAGAGCTCTCTTTCTAGTTTCACTTCTCCCATGAATCCAAAAGCTTTGGCGACTGTAAAAGCCATGCTGTGCCTCCATTACCTATGCAGCCATGTCTTAGAATGTGGAAGACTGTGATAACTGGTCAATTTAATTGAATTTGGTCATCACAACTTCCAGATGACTAGAGCTCTTGACAAGTTAATCAGTTCTGTTAATTTCTTCAAGGCCTCTTCAATCAAAGAAGACCACAATAATTAAAACTGTGAGAGAATGAGTGTGATTTTTGTTGGGTTAAAGACCCAGAGAGAAGAATACAGAAGTTACGTTCACCATACTAAAAAGCAAAGTTACTATCAACAACTTTTCCGTATTCGGCCTCCTTTGACTGAGGACTCCTGCTGGAGGGCAAACATCAAAAGCTGCATTTTCAAAGCAACAAATGCCTTTATTTTCAGCGCTCAGCACAGACTTTTCAAGTTCCATTTGGTTTCTCGGAGAGCCAAGTGAGGTCGGCTCAGCCGCGGAGTCGAGATGAAACCAGACGCAATCCGCTCCCATGACACAACATTTCCCCTCGCTCGCACCCCAGCCCCGGGAAGCACAGTCGCTAGCTGGAGCCCCAGATCAGCACGCCGGCCCGCTGCTCGCTAAAGCCCGGCGTGCCCGCCTCCGCGGGGCCAGGCCCAGCAGCCGACCTCCGCCGGCCGAGCCGCCAGGCCCCGCACGCAGGGCCGGGCCGGGGGGCCGCCCGCTGCCAGATTCCTGCGTGTGGCGGTGCCAGCAGCACCGGCGGCGCCTGCATTCCACAAACAGGCATTCGGCCATTTTCTCCGAGACCCAACACAAAGCCGCTGCCGTCCCCCCGCGGCCCCGCTCACCCCGCAGCCTCGGCCGCCGCCGCGCCCCGAGCGGCCCCCGCCGTGCGGCCGGGAGCGGGCAACTTTCCCCCGCCGAGCGCGGCGGCTGCTTCCCCTTCCTCGCGCGATCGCCCTGCAGGCCCCCGGCCCCCGCCCAGCCCCGCGGGGCAGAGCCGCCCACGCCCCCCGCGCCCCGGCCCAAGGTCACGCCCCCGCCCGCCCGCCCGCCCGCCGCGGAGACCCAGGCCCAGCTCCCGGCAGGAAATCGCTGTCCAGCCTCCCGGGCCGCGAGGCCTGGGGCTCCCGGCGGCGCCGAGCCCCTTCCGGGGCTCTCCCGCCCGCCTCGACCGCCGCTTCAGGACCAGCGGCCCGAGCAGCTCCGCCGGGCGCAGCGCGAGGCAGGCCCCGGCCCCTTAGCCTTGGTGCTGATCGCCCGCCCCGGCCGGGCCTGGCCGCCCCCGCCGGGCTGCCTCGCTGCAGATCAGCCCTGGACAGCGCCTCTGGCTGCCCGCGCCGCCGGGCCAGCCCGCTCCCCGTGGCACTCACCGGCGGGGCCGGGCCGCCGCCCGCCCGGGCTTTGCCCTGCTCCCGAGGGCTGGGGGCCGGCCTCAGGGCGCGGGGCGGCCGCGAGTCTCCTGCGGGCGGCGGGAGGCGCCGCGCATTCCAGCACACCCCGCCCGCAGCGCCGCCCGGCACCGCCCCGCCCCGCCCGCCCGCCGGCCCCCGCCCCCGCGCGGCCCGCCCCGCCCCCGGGGGTGGCCGGGGCGTCAGGCCTGGCGGGCGTTCGGGCAGCTGGCGGGGTGATCGGCGGGGCGGCGGGAGTGAGGGTGACAGGGACCTGCGGGTTGCGGCGGGGCCATGGGGGGGTGATGGATGGGACGGTGGGAGTGGGGGTAAAAGGGACCTGCAGGGTGAGGCGGGGCGATGTGGGGGTGATGGATGGGACGGTGGGAGTGGGGGTGACAGGGATCTGCAGGGTGAGGCGGGGCGATGTGGGGGTGATGGATGGGATGGTGGGAGTGACAGGGACCTGCAGGGTGAGGTGGGGCGATGTGGGGGTGATGGATGGGACGGTGGGAGTGGGGGTGACAGGGATCTGCAGGGTGAGGTGGGGCAATGCAGGGGGTGATGGATGGGACGGTGGAAGTGGGGGTGACAGGGACTTGCAGGGTGAAGGGGGGCGATTTTGGGGTGATGGATGGGACGGTGGGAGTGACAGGGACCTGCAGGGTGAGGTGGGGCGATGTGGGGGTGATGGATGGGACGGTGGGAGTGGGGGTGACAGGGCCCTGCAGGGTGAGGCGGGGCGATTTTGGGGTGATGGATGGGATGGCGGGAGTGGGGGTGACAGGGACCTGCAGGGTGAGGCGGGGCGATGTGGGGGTGATGGATGGGATGGTGGGAGTGGCGGTGATAGGGATCTACAGGGTGCGGGGGGGCTATGTGGGGGTGATGGATGGGACGGTGGGAGTGGGAGTGATAGGGACCTGCTGGGTGCGAGGGGGCTATGTGAGGGTGACAGGGACCTGCAGGGTGTGGCGGGGCGATGTGGGGATGATGGATGGGACGGCGGGAGTGGGGGTGACAGGGACCTGCAGGGTGAGGCAGGGCAATGTGGGGGTGATGGATGGGAGGGCGGGAGTGGGTGTGACAGGGACCTGCAGGGTGAGGCAGGGCGATGTGGGGGTGATGGATGGGACGGCGGGAGTGGGGGTGACAGGGACCTGCAGGGTGAGGCGGGGCGATGTGGGGGTGATGGATGGGACAGCGGGAGTGGGGGTAACAGGGACCTGCAGGGTGAGGCGGGGCAATGTGGGGGTGATGGATGGGATGGTGGGAGTGGCGGTGATAGAGACCTACAGGGTGTGGGGGGGCTATGTGGGGGTGATGGATGGGACGGTGGGAGTGGGAGTGATAGGGACCTGCAGGGTGCGGGGGGCTATATGGGGGTGATGGATGGGACGGTGGGAGTGAGGGTGACAGGGACCTGCAGGGTGTGGCGGGGCGATGTGGGGCTGATGGATGGGAGGGCAGGAGTGGGTGTGACAGGGACCTGCAGGGTGAGCGGGGCGATGTGGGGGTGATGGATGGGACGGCAGGAGTGGGGGTGACAGGGATCTGCAGGGTGAGGTGCGGCGATGGATGGGGCTGATGGATGGGACGGTGGAAGTGGGGGTGACAGGGACCTGCAGGGTGAAGGGGGGCGATTTTGGGGTGATGGATGGGACGGTGGGAGTGACAGGGACCTGCAGGGTGAGGTGGGGCGATGTGGGGGTGATGGATGGGACAGTGGGAGTGGGGGTGACAGGGACCTGCAGGGTGAGGCGGGGCGATTTTGGGGTGATGGATGGGACAGTGGGAGTGGGGGTGACAGGGATCTGCAGGGTGAGGTGGGACAATGTGGGGGTGATGGATGGGACAGTGGGAGTGGGGGTGACAGGGATCTGCAGGGTGAGGTTGGGCGATGGATGGGGATGATGGATGGGACGGTGGGAGTGGGGGTGACAGGGACCGGCAGGGTGAGGTGGGGCGATGTGGGGGTGATGGATGGGATGGTGGGAGTGAGGGTGACAGGTACCTGCAGGGTGAGGCGGGACGATGTGGGAGTGATGAATGGGACGGTGGGAGTGGGGGTGACAGGGTTCTGCAGGGTGAGGTGGGGCAATGCAGGGGGTGATGGATGGGATGGTGGGAGTGGGGGTGACAGGGACCTGCTGGTTGCGGCGGAAGGATGTGGGGATGATGGATGGGACGGTGGGAGTCGGGGTGATAGGGACCTGGAGGATGAGTCGGGAGGATGTGTGGGTGATGGATGGGACGGTGGGAGTGGGGGTGATAGGGACCTGCAGGGTCACGTGGGGTGATGTGGGGGTGATGGATGGGATGGTGGGAGTGGGGGTGATACGGACCTGCAGGGTGAGGCAGGGCGATGTGGGGGTGATGGGTGGGACGGTGGGGTGGGAGTGGAATCAGTGAGGTCTGTCAGGGGCGCCTGGACATAAATGGGAGTGGCTCAGGCCATTCTCTTCTTTAAGTTTTGTCTAATGGAGATTCAGTCCTGTCTGGAATATTGGTAGAGTGATAGCTGAGTGGTTTGAGCATTGGCCTACTAAACCCAGGGTTGTGAGTTTAGTCTTTGAGGGGGCCATTCTGCCACAGGCTGCTCTCCCAGCCAGTAGCACCCAGGAGATGATGACAGCTAGCAGTTGTACTGCACTGTCTGCTGCCAGCCTACCCCTCGCTCCGTGAAAGCAATGGCCAACAATAGTTTCACGCCTTTTTTTTCGTGCAGGTGCCATACTGCTGTCAGCATTGTCATCCACCCACCACTTCCGCTGCCACTCTGCTCTCTTGCAGACGCCATACCACGGCAAGCATGGAGCCCGCTCACATCACCGCAGCAGTTATGACGGCTCTAAACACCACGCGCATTATCCAGCAGTATATGCAGAACCAGAACCTGCAAAAGCAGGTGAGTAGGCAACGACAGCGCAGTGAGCAGAGTGATGAGGACATGGACAAAGATTTCTCTGAAAGTATGGGCTCCGGCAATGTGGACATCATCGTGGTAATGGGCAGGTTCATAATGGGCCGTGGAACACCGATTCTGGGCCCAGGAAACAAGCACAGATTGGTGGGACCGCATAGTGTTGCAGGTCTGGGATGATTCCCAATGGCTGCAAAACTTTCGCATGCGTAAGGGCACTTTCATGGAACTTTGTGACTTGCTTTCCCCTGCCCTGAAGCGCCAGAATACCAAGATGAGAGCAGCCCTCACAGTTCACAAGCGAGTGGTGTTAGGCCTGTGGAAGCTTGCAACGCCAGATAGCTACTGGTCAGTCGGGAATCAATTTGGAGTAGGCAAATCTACTGTGGGGGCTGCTGTGATCCAAGTAGCCAACACAATCACTGAGGTGCTGCTACTAAGTGTAGTGACTCTGGGAAATGTGCAGGTCATCGTGGATGGCTTTGCAGCAATGGGATTCCCTAACTGTGGTGGGGCGATAGACGGAACCGATATCCCTGTCTTGGGACCAGAGCACCAAGGCAGCGAGTACATAAACCGAAAGGGGTACTTTTCAACGGTGCTGCAAGCACTGGTGGATCACAAGGGACGTTTCACCAACATCAACGTGGGATGGCCGGGAAAAGTACATGACACTTGCATTTTCAGGAACTCTGGTCTGTTTCAAAAGCTGCAGTAAGGGACTTTCTTCCCAGACCTGAAAATAACCGTTGGGGCCCAGCCTCCCCGTTAATGCTATGGCTCATGAAGCCATACACAGGGAGCCTGGACAGTAGTCAGGAACTGTTCAACAATAGGCTGAGCAAGTGCAGAATGGTAGTAGAATGTGCATTTGGACATTTAAAAGTGCGCTGGTGCAGTACACTGACTCGGTTAGACCTCAGCGAAACCAATATTCCCATTGTTATTACTGCTTGCTGTGCACTCCACAATATCTGTGAGAGTAAGGCGGAGACATTTATGGCGGGGTGGGAGATTGAAGAAAATCGCCTGGCCGCTGATTACGTGCAGCCAGACATCAGGGCGGTTAGAAGAGTACAGCAGGGTGGGGGTGCGCATCAGAGAAGCTTTATAAACCAGTTCCATGACTGGCCAGGCTACAGTGTGAACGTTCTGTTTGTTTCTCCTTGATGAAAACCCACGCCACTTGGTTCACTCTACTTCCCTGTAAGCTAACTCCCCTTCCCTCCCCCCTTCGATCACCGCTTGCAGAGGCAATAAAGTCATTGTTGCTTCCAATTCATGCATTCTTTATTAATTCACCACAAATAGGGGGATAACTGCCAAGGTAGCCCGGGAGGGTTGGGGGAGGCGGGAAGGACAGGGCCACACTGCAATTTAAAACTTATTGAATGCCAGTTTTCTGTTGCTTGGGCAGTCCTCTGGAGTGGAGTGGTTGGGTGCCCAGAGGCCACCCCTCCCTGCTGCGTTCTTGGGTGTCTGGGTGAGGAGGCTATGGAACTTGGGGAGGAGGGCGGTTGGTTACACAGGGGCTGTAGCGGGGGTCTGTGCTCATGCTGCCTTTCTTGCACCTCAACCATGTGCGAGAGCAAATCAGTTTGATCCTCCAGTAGCCTCAGCATTGACTCCTGCCTTCTGTCAGCAAGCTGACACCACCAATCATCTTCAACCTGCCACTTATTATCTTCAACCTACCACCTGTTCTCGTGTTCATATTGTGCTTTCCTGGACTCTAACTTTGTCTGCCTCCACGCATTCTATTGGGCTCTTTCAGTGTGGGAGGACTGCATGAGCTCAGAGAACATTTCATCGCAAGTGCGTTTTTTTCGCCTTTTGATCTTCGCTAGCCTCTGGGAAGGAGATGATAGTGTGAGCGTTGAAACATTTTCAGCTGTGGGAGGAAAAAAAAGGGAGAGTAGTAGTTAAAAAGATACATTTTAGAGAACAATGGGTAGACTTTCAGGGTGAACCTTGCTGTTAACATTACATAGCACATGTGCATTCGGTACAAGGTCGCATTTTGTCTCTTATATTGAGGGTCTGCTGGTTTGGTGTGAGAGATCGCACACGCAGGGCTGACGGGCAACAGAATTCGGCTTGCAGGCAGCCGTGGTAAGCCACAGTCTTTTGGCTTCTTTAACCTTCATAACGTGGGAATGGTTTCAAACAGCAGCACCCTTATTTCTCATACCAAGCAGCCGTTGGGTTGGCCATTTAAAATGGGTTGGCAATTTAAAAGGAGGGACTGCGGTTTTCGGGTTCACGTGCAGCACAAACCCAACTAAACCCCCCCACACACACACACAATTCTCTGGGATGATCGCTTCACCGCTCCCCCCACCGCGTGGCTAACAGCGGGGTAGATTTCTGTTCAGCCACAGGCAAACTGTCCAGCAGGAATGGCCACCTCTGAATGTCCCCTTAATAAAATTACCCTATTTCAACCAGGTGACCATGAATGATATCACTCTCCTGAGGATAACACAGAGAGATAAAGAACAGATGTTGCTTGAATGCCAGCAAACACTGGGACCATACACTGCCATGCTTTGTTATGCAATGACTCCAGACTATGTGCTACTGGCCTGGCGTGGTAAAGTGTCCTACCATGGAGAACGGAATAAGGCTGCCCTCCCCAGAAACCTTTTGCAAAGGCTTTGGGAGTACATCTAGGAGAGCTTTATGGAGATGTCCCTGGAGGATTTCCACTCCATCCCCAGACACGGTAACAGACTTTTCCAGTAGCTGTATTGGCCGCAAATTAATCACGCTTGCTTTTAAATCCTGTATTATATTTACAAAGGTACGCTCACCAGAGGTCCCTTCTCTGCCTGGCGGGTCCGGGAGCCCACCTTGGGTGGGTTAGGGGGGTACTGGCTCCAGGTCCAGGGTGAGAAACAGTTCCTGGCTCTTGGGGAAAATGGTTTCCCCACTTGCTTGCTGTGCGCTAGCTTCAACCTTCTCCTCATCCTCATCTTCCTGTTAGGATATAGATATTCAGGCCTGTCTGTAAAGGCCTGTACTCTAAGAATGTAAGTGTATTCTTATCACTTGGCTAGTTATAGGGATATAAAAGAAAGAATCAAAATCACTGTCTGCCGGTGTAAGGGCCTTCTCTTACTGTGACAATCTGAGGCCCTGATCTTAGGCTGAGGCCTTTGGCTAAGCAACAGAGGCAGCCATAAGCTGGGAAGCGACCGGTCACATCCTCACATTCCAAACTAGTCACATTGAAATAAGGTGCTATTGGGCTGTTAGGAATACAATCCTGTCCTGATAATGCCCATCACCTCCAGAGAAAGGGAAGTGTCTAGAAAATGTAAAAGGAAACTTAGTTTGATAGCATCCTGTCTGGCAAGAACTCACTTATCAATAGCTGGGATGTGAAATCCTCACTTCTGTACTTTTTTGTCATTATAGTTCCCACTTTGCTATTGTTTGTCTGTATAATCTCTGTCAGGTTCTGTGATTGTTCCTGTCTGCTGTATAATTAATTTTGCTGGGTGTAAACTAATTAAGGTGGTGGGATATAATTGGTTACATAATCATGTTACAATATGTTAGGATTGGTTAGTTAAATTTCAGGAAAATAATTGGTTAAGGTATAACTAAGCAGAACTCAAGTTTTACTATATAGTCTGCAGTCAATCAGGAAGTGAGTGGGTATGGGTGTGAGGAGGGGAATGGGAACAGGGAATGGGGGTGGGGAAATTGGAATCATGAATGGCTAAAGGGGGAAATGGGAACAGGGAACGGGGGTAAGGAAATTGGAATCATGTTTAGCTAAGGGCAGGAATGGGAACAGGGACACAGGTGTAAGGCTCTGTGGTGTCAGACCTGGGAAGGGGGACACTAAGGAAGGAAACTGAAATCATGCTTGCTGGAAGTTCACCCCAATAAACATCGAATGGTTTGCACCTTTGGACTTCGGGTATTGTTGCTCTCTGTTCATGCGAGAAGGACCAGGGAAGTAAATGGGTGAAGGAATAAGCCCCCTAACACTTCCTCGTCCCCAAAATGCGCTTCCCTGTTGTGTGATAATCCATCGATGGAGTCAAAACACGGGTGGGGTAGTGGTGGCTGTACCTCCTAGAATGGCATGCAGCTCATCATAGAAGGGCGTTCCAAAGAGGATGGATCTAGACTGTTCTCAGTGGTAGCAGATGGCAGAACGAGGAGTAATGGTCTCAAGTTGCAGTGGGGGAGGTTTAGGTTGGATATTAGGAAAAACTTTTTCACTAGGAGGGTGGTGAAACACTGGAATGCATTACCTAGGGAGGTGGTGGAATCTCCTTCCTTACAAGTCTTTAAGGTCAGGCTTGACAAAGCCCTGGCCGGGATGATTTAGTTGGGGATTGGTCCTGCTCTGAGCAGGGGGCTGGACTAGATGACTTCCTGAGGTGTCTTCCAACGCTGATATTCTGTGATTCTATGATTCATGTCTGGGGCTCTGACCCGGAGCAGCCGTTTGCCTCTCTGGTTTTTTGGTAGGCTTGCCTGAGCTCCTTAAGTTTCATGCAGCGCTGCTGTGGGTCCCTGTTATAGCCTCTGTCCATCATGCCCTTGGAGATTTTTTCAAATGTTTGGGTATTTCGTCTTTTGGAATGGAGTTCTGACAGCACGGATTCGTCTCCCCATACAGCGATCAGGTCCCGTACCTCCCGTTTGGTCCATGCTGGAGCTCTTTTGCAATTCTGGGATTCCATCATGATCACCTCTGCTGATGAGATCTGCACTCACCTGCAGCTTACCATGCTGGCCAAACAGGAAATGAGATTCCAAAGTTTGCAGGCCTTTTCCTGTCTACCTGGCCAGTGCATCTGAGTTGAGAATGCTGTCCAGAGCGGTCACAATGGAGCACTCTGGGATAGCTCCCGGAGGCCAATACTATCGAATTGAGACCACATTACCCCAAATTCGACCCGGCAAGGTTGATTTCAGCACTATCATAGAATCATAGAATATCAGGGTTGGAAGGGGCCTCAGGAGGTCATCTAGTCCAACCCCCTGCTCAAAAGCAGGACCAATCCCCAATTAAATCATCCCAGCCAGGGCTTTGTCAAGCCTGACCTTAAAAACTTCTAAGGAAGGAGATTCCACCACCTCCCTAGGCAACGCGTTCCAGTGTTTCACCACCCTCCTAGTGAAAAAGTTTTTCCCAATATCCAACCTAAACCTCCCCCACTGCAACTTGAGACCATTACTCCTTGTCCTGTCCTCTTCTACCACTGAGAATAGTATAGAACCATCCTCTCTGGAACCACCTCTCAGGTAGTTGAAAGTAGCTATCAAATCCCCCCTCATTCTTCTCTTCTGCAGACTAAACAATCCCAGTTCCCTCAGCCTCTCCTCATAAGTCATGTGTTCCAGACCCCTAATCATTTTTGTTGCCTTTCGCTGGACTCTTTCCGATTTATCCACATCCTTCTTGTAGTGTGGGGCCCAAAACTGGACACAGTACTCCAGATGAGGCCTCACCAATGTACACTAATCCCCTCATCGGGGGAGGAGTAAAGAAATCGATTTTAAGAGCCCTTTAAGTCGAAGTAAATGGCTTCGTCATGTGGACAGGTGCAGGGTTAAATTGATCTAATGCTGCTAAATTCAACCTAAACTCGTAGTGTAGACCAGGGCTATGTGTCAGGGTGTGATAGGGACTCTGAGGTGGAGAGGTCTCATGTGATAGTGGGGTAGGGTTTGCAGGGTGCTGCTGTGGTTTTGGGCCTGCACACACAGTGAGTTGAGCACCGGTAGAAAGGGATGTTTGTGAAGTGCTAGGTCACCCACATCCTTCACGGGAACCCAGTCCCATATAGAGAGGAATGGCCCCGGTGTAGGAAGGGACATACCAAGGGATCCAGTTACAGCATGCTAATCAGGCTCCCAACAGAGTTACATTGCTGCTTTGTCTGGCAGTGAAGATGGGATTGAGCATTGGTAGCATTGTAGATAGGGGTACCATTTTAGATTTGGGGGCGGGGGCAGCTTTAACTGTGATTCCAGGGGCTACTTTTAGGTACCTGAAAACTCTAGGTTTTTTGCACGTAACTTAGAAATTAGCTGACAGGAGCACTGTATCTAATTCCTATATAAAGAAAGAAAAATATATACAAACACCAATTAAAGCCATATTTTAAATTTATATGTAAATTTAGAATAATCAAGAGAGAATACAGCAAGATATTCCCAATCCCAAAACTTCAGGTATCAGTTTTGGAGCCTTAACACAGATATCAGAAACATAAGTTTGATACTTTGTACTCTATCTTTAGTAGAGATAAAAAAATAAAACCTTCTTAAAATCTGCTTACTTTTTCTAACAGACGTTACTAAAAGTAAAAATAGGGTTGGCCTTAAGATGTGCAGGGACACAAGCAATAGTAGGACCACAGGTTTCTGGGTGGGGATTCTATGAGTTATCTTCACCTCCAGGTCCACTACTAGAAAGATGAGGGGGGAAATGAGTTGCTGTTAGAAGGCTGTTTCAGCTACTGCCTGCCCTCCGAAGCATGGGGACCTAATCAACTGCTTGTCTCACTTGTGTTTCAAAAAGACTCTATTTATATTAACAGGCACAGCAGAAACCCAACCTTTGTACAGAATAACTTGTATTGCTATTTTCTTTACTGTGCAGTCACAGAGCTGTTGGCTGATAATGTTTTAAAAGTCAGCTTGGACTGAACTTGTATGTTTTCAGTTGAACTGCTTTGTAAATCTTAAATGCTAAGATAGAGTTGAGTAGTTAAGGAACTCATTTAATTGCAAGGTTTAAAAAACTACTCCTTTCAGCTGCCTTTCTCTCTTTTCATCTCACCAACTTCAAAGTGTACTTTATCTCCCTCGGCACTGCACCCAACATCAGACATAAAGAAGAGGGCAGACTCAGGAGTTAGCAGAGTGAAATTCTTTAGACAAATTTGAAAGTTAAAGCTATTTTTCCTACATACAAAAATAATTGAGAAATTCAACCCAAGTCAGGATTCATTTAGAGCATTAGGCCTGGTCATATTTTTAAATACTTTATCTTGCCAGCTCCTTGATATAACGATGAATTCATTTTTAGTCTTTATCCCGTCAGGCATTTCAGCTCAAGTGAGCCCAGTTGGTGTTGATAGTCCTGAGCTGCTTCATGCATTTCAAGTTGAGGAATATTATTAAACTTCTCCCACAGATGGCTGACGGCTTTTGTATACTGTTTTTTTCTATGGATTTTCTTTTCTTGGTGTTGAAAGCATTGCTCCGACTCTTTTAGTGATTACTGGTAGATTGGCTATATAATTAAGCAAGTTCACAGAACTGTTTCATTTGGTGCAGAATACTTCAGCACCAAAGAAATGGTATAATATTTAACCTAATGTTAGTTTAGTTAAAATACAATCCTGCGATCTGATTCACGCACAGACTCCCACTGACTTCGATGGGATTCCCTGTGGGCATAAAGGTCTAGCTCTGTGAAGTCCCCATAAAGTTATTGAGGCTCTGTACTGATGCAGAGGTCAGACCACATGAAGCAGTTGCAGAAGCCAGACATATATTGTAAACTCTTCAGGAGAGGGAGTATGTTTTCTTGTAGAGCTTGTCCAGAACCAACACACCACCAATACATAACAAAAAATAATGATAATATAAATATATAGGTTTTCACTTATATGACTCATTTTAAGTGCCTCAGTTAGTTATATATTTAATATCTTATTAATTCAACATATAGAGAGATCTATGCAAATTTACATTAGTCAAGGATCTGGCCCTATAATTTCTTAATGTTTAGAAACTGAATTCAGTGCTTGTTAAAAATGACAGATTGACAGCAGTGGAAAAGAAGATTCTCCTTTTTTACCTCTCCCCCTCCCCCCCGCCCAATTACAAGGGTTTTTTTAACTGTACAGTTCTATGCCTACCCAAAATCCAATCAGTCCAAATAAGAGGGGAGGCAGCTCTTCAGTAATAAAGTCTATTTGTTCACAAAATGGGTACAGCATTGGCAACAGCTGAGCATGCATCCCCACACTATCTTTGGCAATGTGCATCAAATCTGGTTTAAAGAGACTCTATTTCAGTTTTAAAAATGCTGTGGTAGTATGCAATATGTCAGTCTACAATAGAAAGAGCCCAGTTAGCTCACTTCTCAGTTTTTAATGAAAGAGGCATGTTTGATTCTTTTCTTTTTTTCAGTGATTCAGGGCCTGATAGGCTTTAGGGGGAAAGTGATTTATTTTCTTGGAATTTATTACTGTGATCTTAACTCTGAGTTTCCAGGCTTTGTAACGTTTGTGAGTAAAGTTTTCAGAAATGCTTAAATGACTTAGGAATTTGACTTGATTTTTAATGGATCTTAGGAACATAAGTCAGTTAAGTACTTCTTGAATTTTTTACCCTGTCTTTTGAAAAATAAAAGTTCTTTTAAGAGTTTTCTTCTTTAAATACTTGCTAAATGTTTACAATTTTAATTGTAACATAAGGGTTTTTTTACTATGGAATTTTCTTAAGTTTTTTAAATAATTGCTTATTAACAGTAACAGAAGTCATTGGTGAACTTACAAACTGCAGAGACTCTGCATCTTCCAAAATACTTTTTACATACTCATGAAAGTTCCTTCCTTCTGTTTCCTAGAGGAAATCTCCTTGTTCTTCCTCCTGTGACTGCCTGCCCTCATAGAATCATAGACTATCAGGGTTGGAAGGGACCTCAGGAGGTCATCTAGTCCAACCGCCTGCTCAAAGCAGGACCAATCCCCAACTAAATCATTGCCCTTCATTCAGGGGTATAGCTCCCAGGGAGAGGAAATATAGTGGATTTATCTGGGAAGAGGCTTTTCCCAAACCATCTTGGTTTTCTTCCCAAACCTTTGCAACTTCCATGTATCTTTCTTCCTCTGGCCACAAAGACATAAGAACATCAAAATGGCCATACTCATTAAGATCAGTGGTCTATCTAATCCAGTACCGTGTCTTCCAACAGAGGCTGGAGCCAGATGCTTCGGGGGGAATGAACAGAACAGGGAATTTATGAAGTCATCCATCCCCTGTCATCCTGTCACAGCATCTGGCTTAGGAACACTGGAAGCATGGGGTTGCATCCCTGACTGTCTTGGCTAATAGCCATTGATGGACCTGTCTTCCATTAACTTATCTAATTCTTTTTTTAATCCAGTTATACTTTTGGACTTCACAATATCCCGTGGCAATGAGTTCCACAGATTGACTTTATGGTGTGTGAAGAAATACTTCCTAATGTTTGTTTTAAACCTGCTGCCTATTAATTTCTTTGGGTGACCCCATTTCTCATGTGAAAGGGTAAATAACACTTCCTTATTCACTATCTCCACACCAATCATGATTGTACAGACCTCCATGTTCCCCCCGCTCATCTCTTTACCAAGCTAAACAGTCCCCATCTTTTTAATTTCTCCTCATACAGAAGCTGTTCCATCCCATAATCATTTTGTTGCCCTTCTCTGCACCCTTTCAAGTTCTAATATATCTTTTCTGCAATCGGACAACCAGAACTGCATGCAGTATTCAAGGTGTAGGTGTACTATGTGTCATAGTGGCATTATGATATTTACTGTCTTATTATCTATCCCTTTCTGAATGGTTCCTAACATCCTGTTTGCTTTTTTAACTGCCACTGCATATTGTGTGGCTATTTTCAGAAAACTATCTACAAGGACTCCAAGATCTCTTTCTTGAGTGGTAACAGCTAATTTAGACTCCATCATTTTGTATGAACAGTTGGGATTATGCTTTCCAATGTCCATTATTTTGTATTTATCAACACTGAATTTCATTTGCCATTTTGTTGTCCAGTTACTCAGTTTTGTGTAACTCTTCGCAGTCTGCTTTGGACCTAACTATCTTGAGTAGTTTTGTATTGTCTGCAACCTTTGCCACCTCCCTGTTTACCTCTTTTTCAGATAATTTATGAATCCATTGAGCAGCACAGGTCCCAGTACAGATTCTTGGAGGACCCTGCTATTTACCTCTCTCCATTCTGAAAGCTCACCATTTATTCTTACTCTTTGTTTCCTATCTTTTAACCAGTTACTGATCCATGAGAGGACTATCTCTCTTATCCCATGACTGCTTACTTTGCTTAAGAGCCTTTGGTGAGGTATCTTTTTAAAGGCTTTCTGAAAGTCCAAGTACACTATATTGACCGGATCACCCTTGTCCATATGTTTGAGACCCTCAAAGAATTCTAGTAGATTGGTGAGGTATGTTTTCCATTCACAAAAACCATGTTGACTCTTCCCCAGCAATCGTGCTCATCTGTGTGTCTGATAACACTGTTCTTTACTTTGGTTTAACCAGTTTGCCTGGTATTGAAGTTAGACTTTCCAGGCTGTAATTGCCAGGGTCACCTCTGGAGTCTTTTAAAAAAAATCGGCATTGCATTATCTATCCTCCAGTCATCTGGTACAGAGGCTGACTTAAGTGATAGGTTACATACCACAGTTAATAGCTCTTCAATATCATAGTTGAGTTCCTCATATGTCTGCTGCAGTTTCCACGGTATGCATCCGATGAAGTGAGCTGTAGCTCACGAAAGCTCATGCTCAAATAAATTGGTTAGTCTCTAAGGTGCCACAAGTACTCCTTTTCTTTTTGCGAATACAGACTAACACGGCTGTTACTCTGAAACCTGTCATTTGGTCCTGGTGACTTGCTACTGTTTAATTTGTCAGTTTGTTTCAAAACCTCCTCTATTGACCCCTCAATCTAGGACAGTTCCTCAGATTTGTCACCTAAAAGAATGGCTCAGGTGTGGGAATCTCCCTGACATCCTCTGCAGTGAAGACCAATGCAAAGAATTCATTTAGCTTCTCTACAATGGCCTTGTATTCCTCAAATGCTTATTTAGCATCTCAATTGTCCAGTGGCCCCACTGAGTGTTCGGCAGGCTTCCAATTGCTAACATACTTTAAAAAAAAGTTTTGCTGTTTATGTCTTTTGCTAGATGCTCTTCAAATTCTTTTTTAGCCTGCCTAATTATAATTTTACACTTGACTTGCTAGAGTATACGCTCCTTTCTGTTTTCCTCGTTAGATTTGACTTCCAGTTTTTAAACAATGGCTTTTTGCCTCTTACCATGTCATTTACTCTGTTGTTTAGCCAGGGTGGCATTTTTTTTGGTCCTCTTACAGTTTTTTTTTTTATTAGGGGTGTACATTTAATTTGAGCCTCTATTATGGTGTTTTTAAAAAGTTTCCATGCAGCTTGCATGCATGTCACTCTTGTGACTGTTCCTTTTAATTTCCATTTAACTAGCCTCCTCATTTTTGTGTTGTTCCCCTTTTTGAAGTTAAATTATACTGTGGTGGGCTTCTTTGGTATTTCCTTTCCCACAAGGATATTAAATTTAATTAAATTATGGTCGCTCTTATTGAGCAGTTCAGCTATATTCACCTCTTGGACAAGATCCTGTGCTCCACTTAGGACTAAATCAAGAATTGCCTCTCCCCCTGTGGGTTCCAGTACTAGCTGGTCCAAAAAGAATCATAGAATCATAGAATATCAGGGTTGGAAGGGACCTCAGGAGGTCATCTAGTCCAACCCCCTGCTCAAAGCAGGACCGATCCCCAATTAAATCATCCCAGCCAGGGCTTTCTCAAGCCTGACCTTAAAAACTTCTAAGGAAGGAGATTCCACCACCTCCCTAGGTAACGCATTCCAGTATTTCACCACCCTCCTAGTGAAAAAGTTTTTCCTAATATCCAACCTAAATGCAACTTGAGACCATTACTCCTTGTCCTGTCACCCGCTACCACTGAGAATAGTCTAGGTCCATCCTCTTTGGAACCCCCTTTCAGGTAGTTGAAAGCAGCTATCAAATCCCCCCTCATTCTTCTCTTCTGTAGACTAAACAATCCCAGTTCCCTCAGCCTCTCCTCATAAGTCATGTGTTCCAGTCCCCTAATCATTTTTGTTGCCCTCCGCTGGATGTTTTCCAATTTTTCCACATCCTTCTTGTAGTGTGGGGCCCAAAACTGGACACAGTACTCCAGATGAGGCCTCACCAATGTTGAATGGAGGGGAACGATCACGTCCCTCGATCTGCTGGCAATGCCCCTACATATACAACCCAAAATGCCATTGGCTTCTTGGCAACAAGGGCACACTCTTGACTCATATCCAGCTTCTCGTCCACTGTAACCCCTAGGTCCTTTTCTGCAGAACTGCTGCCGAGCCATTCGGTCCCTAGTCTGTAGCAGTGCATTGGATTCTTCCATCCTAAGTGCAGGACTCTGCACTTGTCCTTGTTGAACCTCATCAGATTTCTTTTGGCCCAATCCTCCAATTTGTCTAGGTCCCTCTGTATCCTATCCCTACCCTCCAGCGTATCTACCACTCCTCCCAGTTTTGTGTCGTCTGCAAACTTGCTGAGGGTGCAATCCACACCATCCTCCAGATCATTTATGAAAATATTGAAAAAAAACAGCCCCAGGACCGACCCTTGGGGCACTCCGCTTGATACTGGTTGCCAACTAGACATGGAGCCATTGATCACTACCCTTTGAGCCCGACAATCTAGCCAACTTTCTATTCACCTTATAGTGCATTCATCCAGCCCATACTTTTTTAACTTGCTGACAAGAATACTGTGGGAGACAGTGTCAAAAGCTTTGCTAAAGTCAAGGAACAATACATCCACTGCTTTCCCTTCATCCACAGAACCAGTTATCTCGTCATAGAAGGCAATTAGATTAGTCAGGCATGACTTGCCCTTGGTGAATCCATGCTGATTGTTCCTGATCACTTTCCTCTCATCTAAGTGCTTCAGAATTGATTCCTTGAGGACCTGCTCCATGATTTTTCCGGGGACTGAGAAGTCATTAATAGTGTCTAGAAATTTTATTTCTGCATCCCATCCTGAGGTGACATGTACCAGTCAGAATGGGGATAGCTGAAATCCCCCATTATTATTGAATTTTCTATTCTTGTAGCCTCTCTGGTCTCTTTGAGCATTTCATAGTCATCTTCACCAGCCTGATCAGGTGACTGGCAAGATATTCCTACTGCTATACTCTTATTATTCAAGCATGGAATTTCTATCCATAGAGCTTCTGTGGTACAGTTTGATACATTTAAGATTTTTGCTATATTTGACTTTATGCTTTCTTTCACATATAGTGCCAATCCCCTACCAGCACAACCTACTCTGTCATATTTTGTACCCTGTTATCTGTGTCCCATTGATTATCATCATTCTTATCCTCACCAAGTTTCTGTGATGCCTCTTATATCAATATCCTCATTTAATATCAGGCACTCTAGTTCACCCACCTTAGTATTCAGACTTCTAGCGCTTGTATACAAGCACTTATAAAAGTTGTCAAATAGTTGTGTGCCTTCATGTGAAGTAACTAAATGAGATTCTTTTTCATTTGACTCTTTCTCTTCAGCATCTGCCTGTGCTTTACAAACTTCTATCCTCACCTCCTTACTAAGATACAGAGAATCACCATTAATAGATACCCCCCTAAGGGACGTCTCTATCCAAACCATCACTCCTCTGCACCTGTTGGCTTTCCCCCAGCCCTTAGTTTAAAAACTCCTCTATGACCTTTTTAATTTTGCATGCCAGCAATCTGGTTCCATTTTGATAGAGGTGGAGCCTATCCTTCCTATATAGGCTTCTCCTTTCCCAAAAGGTTCTCCAGTTCCTAATCAACCTAAACCCCTACTCCCTGCACCATAGTCTCATCCACACATTGAGACCCTGCAGTTCTGCCTGTCTAACTAGCCCTGCACATGGAACTGGGAGCATTTCAGAGAATGCTATCGTGGACTTTGTAGTCTTACATGGCTGCCTGAATTTGGCCTCGAGGACCTCTCTCCTACCTTTCCCTATGTCATTGGTACCTACATGTACCACAACCATTGGTTTTGACCCAGCATCACATATAAGTCTGTAGATACTCAAGAGATCTGCAACCTTTGCAACTGGCAGGCAATTCACAAGGCGGTTCTCCTGGTCATCACAAACCCAACTATCTATAAAAAGAAAAGGAGTACTTGTGGCACCTTAGAGACTAACCAATTTATTTGAGCATGAGCTTTCGTGAGCTACAGCTCACTTCATCGGATACATACTGTGGACACTGCAGAAGACATTATATACACAGAGACCATGAAACAATACCTCCTCCCACCCCACTCTCCTGCTGGTAATAGCTTATCTAAAGTGATCATCAAGTTGGGCCATTTCCAGCACAAATCCAGGTTTTCTCACTCTCCACCCCCCCACACACAAACTCACTCTCCTGCTGGTAATAGCCCATCCAAAGTGACCACTCTCTTTAAAATGTGTATGATAATCAAGGTGGGCCATTTCCAGCACAAATCCAGGTTTTCTCACCTCCCCCACCCCCCCTTTTTTTTTTTTTTTCAAAAAAACACACACACAAAAACTCACTCTCCTGCTGGTAATAGCTTATCCAAAGTGACCACTCTCCCTACAATGTGCATGATAATCAAGGTGGACCATTTCCAGCACAAATGCAGGTTTTCTCACGCCCCCCACCCCCATACACACACAAACTCACTCTCCTGCTGGTAATAGCTCATCCAAAGTGACCACTCTCCTTACAATATGCATGATAATCAAGGTGGGCCATTTCCAGCATAAATCCAAGTTTCACCAGAATGTCGGGGGGGGGGAGGGGTAGAAAAAAACCAACTATCTATATTTCTAACAATCAAATTCCCCATTACTATTGCCTGTCTCTTAATAATTTGGGTCCCCTTCTCTGGAGGGGTGTCCTCAGTACAAGAGGATACCATGACATCACCTGGAAGAGGGTCCCACTATGGGATCATTTCCTACCACTCCAGTTTGATATTCTCCTTCTCTGAGACTTTCATCCTCCTCAACAGGAGAGAGGCTGCCAGACTGGGGGTGGGACCCACTTTACTGTGTCCCAGAAAGTCTCCTCTGTGCATCTATCTGCCTCCTTTAGCTCCTCCAGTTCAGCTGCTCTGGCCTCAAGAGCCCATAGGCCGTCTCTGAGGGCCAGGAGCTGCTTGCACCAAATACACACATATGCCACCTGCCCACAAGGCAGGTAATCGTACATGCTGCATTCAGTGCAATAAACTGGACAGCCCCCACTCTGCTGCTGGACTTCTGACTGCATTATTTTTACTCATACAGCTTTTTCTTTCTTTGTTTTCTGGGGAAGTATATATTGGTCTACATTCAGAGAATGTTAGATGTATCTGGTGGTCATGCTCCCTGTGATAAATAAAGTGGAGGGATAGCTCCCTTTGATGGACACCAGCCAGCCAGTTAGTTGTAAAATCCCTCTTGGTAGCTGTTCTTTACTTGCTTTACCTCTAAAGGGTTAAAAAGTCCCCCAGGTAAAGAAAAAAAAAGTGGGCACCTGACCAAAAGAGCTAATGGGAAGGCTAGAACTTTTTAAAATGGGGAAAGAAGCTTCCCCTTTGTCTGTTGTTCTCTGGGCTGGAGGGACAGAGCAGCAATGCTGTAAGCAGCTTTAAGCCAGGTATGATCATAAATCATCAGATTGTACCTAGAACTAGTTATCTGAACTCCAAATGTGTAAGTAGATCAGAATGTTTAGCTTGACGCGATTAGGTTTTTCTGTTTATTTTTTAAGGCTTGTGGATCTCCTCTGTGCTAACCCCAGATGCTTTTGTTTGCTTGTAACCTTTAAGCTGAACCCCCAAGAAAGGTATTTTGGGTGCTTAATTTTTGTAATTGTTTCATTTAAGATCTAGCAAAAAGTCTAAGTTCCAGATGTATTTTTTTCCTTTTTTGTTTTTAATAAAATTTACCTTTTTTAAGAACAGGATTGGATTTTTGGTGTCCTAAGAGGTTTGTGCATGTTGTTTGATTAGCTGGTAGCACAGCTAATTTCCTTTGTTTTTTTCCCTCAGCTCTTCCCTGGATGGGGGCATGAAAGGGCTTGAGGGTACCCCACAGGGAGGAATTCCCAAGTGCTCCTTCCTGGGTTCAAAGGGGTTTTTTTGCATGTGGGTGGTGGCAGGGTTTACCAAGCCAAGGTCAGAGAGAAGTTATAACTTTGGGAGTGTAATACAAGCCTGGATTGGCAAGTATTAATTCATAAAATCCTTATGAACCCCCACTTCCTGCACTCGGAGTGACAGAATGGGGATTCAGCCTTGACACTCCCTCTCTGCACTCCCTTGCAAAACTCCCCTGTGTGCTAGGTCGCTTAGGTCTGGAGATGGCTTTTTAAACCCCTGTGCTCCCTGAGTAGCCATGCCGCCTTGTTAAGGGATCCCAAAGGGATCAGGGATCAAAGGATAGCAGGCTAGAGCCTTGCTGCTAGGCTCAGTACACAGACCCCCCCAAAGAGAACATACTATATAGTTCAGACTCGCAGTCAGCACACAACACACTGACTGACTAACTAACAGACAAGAAACTCACCCCAAGCGTCAGATAGTCAGTCACTCCTCCTTCACCTGGAAAAATCCCTTGCCAAACTCCCCTGCTGGCTGCTCCTGTTCCCTAAGCCAGTTCCCTCTACTTCCCTATGTGCCTCTCTGCCTCTACCAGTTCCCCAGAACACATCTCATCCCTATGTGCAGGGCTGTCCCTAGGCAAATGCAGAATACGCAGCTGCGTAGGGCACCACGAAATTTGGGGCACCAAATTGCCCCAGATTTCATGGTGCCCTACGCAGCTGCGTGCTTCATATGCAGCAGTGCTGGCAGCCAGCCCCATTCCCTAGCTGGCCTCCCTGTGCGTTCCTAGGGGGGTGAGGGGCCCAGGACAACTTCCTCCGCCGGTGCCCCACCTCTTCCCGTCCCCACCCCACCCCCATTTTCCATCCCTTCTCCCAAGCCCCCACCCCCAGCGACGGACGCGGCCCAGAGGATTAGCGAGGGGGCCTGGCAATGGCAGCAGGGGTCAGGCCTACCCCCGCACTCACTGGCACTGGCAGAGCAACCCAGCCCCAGCCCACTCCACTCCGCTGGCTTCCGCTGTATCGCTCCACTTCCCGCTCCCACTTCCCTTTCCCGCAAGCCCCTTTCCCCGAGCGACACGGCTGGGGCTGGGTCACTCTGCTGCTGGTGCCAGGCCCCTCAAGCTAGTCCCCCGAGCTGCTCTGGGCCTGTGGGGCCCCCCAAAGCGGCCCCCCACAGCTCCTGCCTCCATGGCCCTGAAGGCCTTGACGCAGCCCAGACCCCCCGCGGGGTGGGGGAAACGGGTGCTCGGGCTGCATAGAGCACCATAATTAGTAGGGTTGGCCCTGCCCACGTGGGTGTCTGCTTATTGTTCACCCCCTTGTCTTCAGTGTAACGTTTTAGTTATAACTCAAGCATTGCCCTTCACTTGAGTCCCAGCTACACACAAAATCCTTTAGTGCATGTGTAGTAATGCTCTTAATTGGAGCTGCTGGTCCATCAGGGTTATAGCCTAAAGCTCAAGTCAGCACAACTGGTCAGCGACGTGCATGCTCACTCTGTTATGGACTTAGGCTAGCTCTACTCAAGTTCCACTCCAAGTTCTTCAGTGGCTTCCCACAATTCCCCTGTGTGCCTGGGAAGGCCAGACAAGTTTTCCCACAATTCACTGGGAACTAATTCATAGAGTGGCTCATCTTAATGCAGTGCAAAGAAGCATGGGATGTGACTCTGAAAATCTTGTTGCCACCCAGGAGTGAGTGCAGCACCACTGTGGACACAGCAGCTTGAGTGTTATTTCACAGGGTGGCTTCTGTCAGGTGAGAGAAAGAGCTTGAGCATAGACAACCTGAGTTAACTCTGCCATGGAGACACACCTATAAGAACTACTCCACATTAAGAGTAATAGTATATATGAAAAATGCTTTTAATAGTTAAAAAAATCTGCTAAATAAAGAAACTTCAGATGAATTTTAAAATTGATTATTCTAATTTTTGGCAATTTAGGGAGGAGGAGTTAAAATCAAGTTTATAATGGAAAGCAAGCTTTTAACCTTTACGTCTATCAATAATACTATAAAGGCACTGAATTTGTGTTTTAAATGTAACAGGGTTTATATTACTTCACTTTTGGGAAATTTAGGTTCTTTCCCTTATATATATTTCCACAATTGGATTAGATTAGATGTAAGCGTCCTTTCATTCCACACACAGACGATTATTTATTCATTCTGCATTTTCCTCATCTGAATGTTTTAAATGTTCAAATCCTTTAGGCTCCTTTGAAAATTCCAGGCTTAATGTTGTCTTAACAGTTTTTTAATTTGTTTATCCCTTTTACTCAGGTCTTTTTTCCCTTTTTTAGAAACCAGTCTGACCTGATTTCTTAACTTTTGTACATAGTAAGTAGGTCATTTTACCATAACTATCTATGTTAATGGTTTAAAAATGTGTTTTGTTAAAATATTCTAAATAACTTGAATATTAATGTTTCCCTTGCTTTGAAATGATATCTGCAAGCGCTTTGAAGTAAATCAGAAAAGTTGTCTAATTTTACAGTAGCTTTAAGAAACTCTATGTCCTCTGCTGAACTTGTAACAAGTTTCTAATTGAATCACACCGGTTATAGATCTACAGCAAAATACTGTTTGGGGACTCTTTCTCCATTTATATACCTAAATATGTGGCTATATTTCCAAAAGAGCTCAGTACCCAACAAGGAGAGTAATTTCTGAGAATCTGGTCCCAAGTTTCTTGTCTGAAGCCATATAGAGCAGTGGTTCTCAACCAGGGGTATGTATAGAGTCTTCCAGGGGGTACATCAACTCATCTAGATATTTGCCTCGTTTTACAACAGGCTACATAAAATGTACTCGTGAAGTCAGTACAAACTAAAATGTCATGCAGATAATGACTTGTTTATACTGCTCTATATACCATACACTGAAATGTAAGTACAATACAGTATTGATATTCCAATTGATTTATTTTATAATTATACGGTAAAAATCAGCAATTTGTCGTAACAGTGTTCTGTGACACATTTGTATTTTTATATCTGATTTTGTTAGCCAGTAGTTATTAAGTGAGGTGAAACTTGGGGTAGGCAAGACAAATCAGACTCCTGAAAGGGGTGCAGTCGTCTGGAAAGGCTGAGAGCCCCCAGGGCTAGAGAATCAGTGGTCAGAACGGGGAATAGAATTTAAGCAACAACTGACTCCCAGTCCTGTGCTGTAAACACTTGTTCAGTAACCAGTGTAACTATTATAGTTAGGGTGTGATATATATATATTTTACCATAGTAGTTATAGTGGTACAACATGAAGGGGAATAAGCTATACCAGTATACCTGCATACCAATATAACTATATCCACACAAGGGTGGTGGGGGTGGGGGTGGGGGTAGGGTGGGTTGTAAGGTGTTAACTATACTGGTATAGTTAAGCAGTACAACTTCTGTGTTTGGACAAGGCCTTAGTGAGTTATAAAGTAGTAAACAGTGTTTAACAACAGTTCTATGGATGAGCAGTTGTTGCATTAGCAATAGCCTAGCCCCCATTGTTACTGGCTCTGTCACTGGATAATTGACTGTGACAGGAGTTATGCAAGGAGGAGAGAACACGTAATAGACATCAAAGGAAATTACTGGGCAACAGGGAATACAAGGAAAGAAAGCTATAGTTAGAAGGATTAGCTGTTCTGACTCCATGCCCTGCTGTTGCCTCAGTTTCCCCCCTTTGTTCCCAGTTAGTCAAACTTCACACTTCACGTGTATTCCCACTTGCAGAAGTCTGGCTTATTAACAGAGTTTAAAACAACACATCTTCTACTCCTAGCTAGCTCACATCCTTGGTGTAGGATAGTACTCTCCTCCCTGCTGTGGCTTTCCTCCTTGCAGGAAACTCTCCTTTCCAGGCTCTGAAAGGCTATTCAGTTTAGGCTGTCTTGCTGGCTTGTTCCTAATTGTTCATTTCACTCTTTAATGGAGTGCTCACTCCCAGGTCTGTTCTTCCTGAAATCTCTCCCCTGAACTGTCCTGTCCTTATGTCCCCCAGCATAGAATCATAGAATATCAGGGTTGGAAGGGACCTCAGGAGGTCATCTAGTCCAACCCCCTGCTCAAAAGCAGGACCAATCCCCAATTAAATCATCCCAGCCAGGGCTTTGTCAAGCCTGACCTTAAAAACTTCTAAGGAAGGAGATTCCACCACCTCCCTAGGCAACGCATTCCAGTGTTTCACCACCCTCCTAGTGAAAAAGTTTTTCCTAATATCCAACCTAAACCTCCCCCACTGCAACTTGAGACCATTACTCCTTGTCCTGTCCTCTTCCACCACTGAGAATAGTCTAGAACCATCCTCTCTGGAACCACCTCTCAGGTAGTTGAAAGTAGCTATCAAATCCCCCCTCATTCTTCTCTTCCGCAGACTAAACAATCCCAGTTCCCTCAGCCTCTCCTCATAAGTCATGTGTTCCAGACCCCTAATCATTTTTGTTGCCCTTCGCTGGACTCTTTCCAATTTATCCACATCCTTCTTGTAGTGTGGGGCCCAAAACTGGACACAGTACTCCAGATGAGGCCTCACCAGTGTCAAATAGAGGGGGACGATCACGTCCCTCGATCTGCTCGCTATGCCCCTACTTATACATCCCAAAATGCCATTGGCCTTCTTGGCAACAAGGGCACACTGCTGACTCATATGCAGCTTCTCGTCCACTGTCACCCCTAGGTCCTTTTCCGCAGAACTGCTGCCTAGCCATTCGGTTCCTAGTCTGTAGCTGTGCATTGGGTTCTTCCGTCCTAAGTGCAGGACCCTGCACTTATCCTTACTGAACCTCATCAGATTTCTTTTGGCCCAATCCTCCAATTTGTCTAGGTCCCTCGGTATCCTATCCCTGCCCTCCAGCGTATCTACCACTCCTCCCAGTTTAGTATCATCCGCAAATTTGCTGAGAGTGCAATCCACACCATCCTCCAGATCATTTATGAAGATATTGAACAAAACCGGCCCCAGGACCGACCCCTGGGGCGCTCCACTTGACACCGGCTGCCAACTAGACATGGAGCCATTGATCACTACCCGTTGAGCCCGACAATCTAGCCAACTTTCTACCCACCTTATAGTCCATTCATCCAGCCCATACTTTTTTAACTTACTGACAAGAATACTGTGGGAGACAGTGTCAAAAGCTTTGCTAAAGTCAAGATACAATACATCCACTGCTTTCCCTTCATCCACAGAACCAGTAATCTCATCATAGAAGGCGATTAGATTAGTCAGGCATGACCTTCCCTTGGTGAATCCATGCTGACTGTTCCTGATCACTTTCCTCTCATGTAAGTGCTTCAGGATTGATTCTTTGAGGACCTGCTCCATGATTTTTCCAGGGACTGAAGTGAGGCTGACTGGCCTGTAGTTCCCAGGATCCTCCTTCTTCCCTTTTTTAAAGATTGGCACTACATTAGCCTTTTTCCAGTCATCCGGGACTTCCCCCGTTCGCCACGAGCATGCCTGGTTCTTAGTTACATGTTCCCCATCATATGACCCTGCTTTTTCCTCCTTCTCTAAATTGGTGCGGGTGTTAAACCTGCACAGGTAATGCTCAGCTGCAACCTTCTTAAAGGGCCAGCTCACCCTGTGACAACTGGAAAATATTTATTACTGATTTTTAATTCCTGCCAACTTTAGGCCCTCTTTTTTTGATAGTGCTTTGGTGATCAGAAGCTGGAAAATAGTGAGGCTTCTCTAAGGTATAACAGGCTGATTCCTCCCCAGGACTGGATTCAGGGGAAGACAGGATGACATAAAGGTAGCTTGGACACTTTCATCAAAGTGCACTGAGAGCTTCTTCAAAATGCATGAGGATTCAAGCCAAGCAGCCTAACCTGTACCATTAAATCCCTGTTTACTCCAACACAGCACATCTACACTGTGCACCGTGCAGCTACATTGGTGCAAAAACCAAAAAACAGTCTAGATAATACTTTAATCATGTTTCCTTTTTCATTTCTTCTCAGCTGAGTTTTTAATGAACAGAATTGTTTGAAAATCTGAACTAATCTCTAGGCATGGCATATGGTACACCTGTATCCAGCCTTATATAAGGAATTAGAATCTCCCAATGCTTCCCTCCAATTTTATTGTTTTCTGAAAAATGTAGGACCCTGTCCATACTGGTGTGGCTGCACAGGTGCAAAACAGCATGTAGTCTAGTGTAACAGCGCACTAGTGCAGTTTCTCCCAGTTTGTAATCGGGATGAGCTGCTCTGGTACAAGTCACAAATGGCTCTAATGCAGCATATCTACATGAGGGATTTGCATGATGTAGCTACACTGAAATAGGTATAATGGTGGCACTGGCTAAAACATCAAAAACCCAACACTTCACTGGAAAAAGTTCTAATGCTCTGGTTAGGGAAGATAGCCTTTACATTGTAAACTGGTGCCCTGTTCTCTTTCTGAATGGAAACCAATAGCCCTGACAGATGTGTGAACGTCCCCCTTCATCTTGATGGGCTGTTAACTTTGAAGCCCAGTTATGAATGTTTTCCTCCTCCCTCTTTTCCCCCCTTTCAATGTCCCTTCCCTTCTTTCTGCTTAGCTAATCTCATTCAAACAAAACTCCACCCAAAACTCAGAGAAGAAACAGGAAAAAAAAAACCCTGATATGGCATTATCAGCCCATCACATTGATCACTTGTCTGGTGTGTTATATGCCTCCCTGCCCAGCCCCTCTTCTGCCTTATGGACTGACTGAGAGAGACAAGGTGGGTGAGGTAATATCTTTTATTGGACCAACTTCTGCTGGTGAGAGACAAACTTTGGAGCCAAGAGCACTGTCTCTTGTACTGAGGTGCTGTCCGATTCTTTCCCAGGCAGTTGAGTCGATTGTGGGAGAACTTGTCTGCCCTGGCAGGAATTGTGGGAGAACTTGTCTGCCCTGGCAGGCATTGTGGGAAGGCAGGCACAGGAGCACTATCAGATTCAGCATTAGATTTAGCTAGGATCTTCACTACAAAGTGGGGGAGGGGAGGTGTGAGAGTGACCCCCATAAGGCTTATGGAAATACGCTTATCAGTGTATAGATATGACACAACTGGAAAATGTTTTATGTTACATATGCCATGGAACATATCTATGTAAAGGTTGTGATCTACTGAATCTATTAATCCTATTTGTATGCATGTATCAGTTTTGTATTCGGAGTTATGGATATTGGCTGTGTACTGGCTTGATTTTTAAGTAACCTTTGTAAAGCATTTGGTCAGTTTCTTGAGAAAGGAATGTGCAAATTAAGTGCCCAATCAAGAAGCATTTAAGGAACAATGGATCTTGGAATGCTCCAATCCACATAAGAAGTCTACCTGAGGACATTCAAGGTAGCATGTGAACCATGGCTGCTACGTGTAGGTCTGAGTCATGCAGGGACATGTGACTGGCCCATGTGACTCCAAATCTACATCTTGTAGCTGGGATTCTACACAGGGGGAGGGAGGGGTGTCCACCCACAAGAGAGAGGCTATTTAAACCCCAGGGAGACCCCTCCATTTGGTCTTCAGCTGGCTAGGGGGATAGCCTCTCCACCCCCAAGGATACCTGAGAGAAACTGGAACAAAGGACAGTAACTACAGGGGGTGCGAGTGATTGCTGGACCCAGACTAGAAGGAGACTAGTCTGTGAAAAGAAAAGGAGTACTTGTGGCACCTTAGAGACTAACCAATTTATTTGAGCATAAGCTTTCGTGAGCTACAGCTCACTTCATCAGAGCTGTAGCTCACGAAAGCTTATGCTCAAATAAATTGGTTAGTCTCTAAGGTGCCAGAAGTACTCCTTTTCTTTTTGCGAATACAGACTAACATGGCTGCTACTCTGAAACTAGTCTGTAAAAGGAAGCTTACTGGGTGAGGTTTTTATCTGTATTCAGTATTCCTGAATTTATAAGATGGAGGAGATCAACACTGTTTGCCCCAGAAATATTGGGCAAGTGTAGCAACACAACAGGCTTCCTTCAGGACAACAAGCCAGGGGAGGCTAAGAGTTAGGGCTTGTCTACACAGGGAAATTTATTGGCATAACAAAGGCTTGTCTACACAGGAATGCTTTTCTGAAGTGTGTTTTTCTACTACCACTATGGGTGATGGGTGGCTAGGAGTAGAGGGGGCTCAGCCCCTACAGATCTATCTCTGCCTTGCCATCCCACCATCTGCCTGCATGCCCAGCTCAGCATGTGCCCAGATTTATCTCTACCTTGCTACCCCATCACGTGACCGCATACCTAGCTCAGCACGTGAATTCCCGTGTCTGGCAGCACCAGGGCCAGGAAAGCTGACGTGGGATGTAGTGGGAAGAGGGGCCCCACCTGTGCACAGGCTCATGTGTGTCATATGATGCTGTGGCAGGTTTCTTTGAATCAGTGAGAGCCAAGGGGCTGGAGCTGGGAACTGGGCCCTGCCCCATGGGACAGGACCCACTGCTGCTGCGTGAGTGCAGGGCAGGCTCACACTCCAACGCCCCACATCCTGGGCCTCCCCTCCACACTGGGCTAGGATAGAGACAGCGACCCACACACACACACACACACACACACACACACACACACACACACACACACACACACACACACACACACACACACACTGAAGATCAGGGCCTGACACCCTAATCTAGTGTAACTTCACCAGCAGAGTGCAGCCACATCGCTTGGTTTATGCCATCTTACGCTAATTCCTGTGTCAATTGTGTCCACACAGCTCTGCAATTTTTCAGAATAAATGTAGAAAATTCTGGATGGATATCCCATGGTGCAATGTTCTGAAAAAACCCTCATGTGTTGAACAAGGTTTTATACTGGCATGGCTATATCACTCTAATTATACCACCGTAGTTATACCAGTATAACTCCCTGTATGGACACTCTTATTGGATTTGTTTCTAAAAGCTCTGCTCTAGGAATCATTGTGGGGGCAGTTCTCTGGCCTGTGTTATACAGGGGATCAGACTAGATGATCACAATGGTCCCTTCTACCCTTGGAATCTATGAAAAAGTGTGTTCACATGGGGAGTTATACTGGCATAATTATTTTGGTATAATTAGGCTGGTAAATTTCCTTGTGTAGACTAGCCCTAACATATGCTGCTATAGTGGGCAGACCAAAGAAAGCAAGAACACCCTGAAACCTCGGTTTTCTCAGATCTTGGTAGTTGATGAGCAGACTAAGGCTGTGTCTACACTGAGCACCTTACAACTGTGCCGCTGCAGCCGCGCCGTTGTGAGGTGCGCAGTGTGGCCGCTTTTTGTCTCCGGGAGAGAGCTCTCCTGGCAACAAAATAAAACCACCTCCAATGAGCTTCGTCGCTGGGAGCATGTCTCCTGATGCCAAAGCGCTGCCCACACCGGGGCTTTTCATTGTTAAAGCTTTTCTCATTCAGGGGATGGTTTTTTCACACCCCTGAGCGACAAAAGTTTTAACTACAAAAGTGCAGTGTAGACATGGCTTAAGACCCCTCAAAATATGCACCAAAATCATTGGCAGCCAGGAGCCTGCTGTCCTGCAGGCTGTGGCGTTATTTCAAGATTTGTTCCTTGAATATTTTTCAAATATTGGCAACTCTGGGATTCTGCTTATTAGCAACCTCTCGGTTCCCAGTAAAAGTTGCTATTATCTGACAATTGCCAATAAGCAAATGGCAAGTTTGTGGGGCTGCAACCTAGCTGTGAATTGCCTTCCTGGGATGCAGCCTTTCAAACTCACTTGCAGCCAGGGAAGAGTGGAGCGCAGGATCTGCTCCAAGAGGTAACTATAACAGGACCACTTGGAAATAGTGAGCATAATATAATAACATTTAACATTCCTGTGGTGGGAAGAACACCTCAACAGCCCAACACTGTGACATTTAATTTCAGAAAGGGGAACTATGCAAAAATGAGGAGGATAGTTAAACAGAAATTAAATGGTACAGTGACTATGCATCCAATGAAGTGAGCTGTAGCTCACGAAAGCTCATGCTCAAATAAATTGGTTAGTCTCTAAGGTGCCACAAGTACTCCTTTTCTTAGTGACTAGAGTGAAATCCCTCAAGTTGCATGGACACTTTTCAAAGACACCATAATAGAGGCTCAACTTAAATGTATACCCCAAATTAAAAAACACAGTAAAAGAACTAAAAAAGAGCCATTGTGGCTTAACAACCCTGTAAAAGAAGCGGTGAGAGATAAAAAGGCATCTTTTAAAAAGTGGAAGTGAAATCCTAGTGAGGTAAATAGAAAGGAGCATAAACACTGCCAAATTAAATGTAAAAATGTAATAAGAAAAGCCAAAAGGGAGTGTGAAGAACAGCTAGCCAAAACCTCAAAAGGTAATAACAAAATGCTTTTAAGTACATCAGAAGCAGGAAGCCTGCTAAACAGCTAGTGGGGCCACTGGACAATCGAGATACAAAGGGAGCATTTAAAGATGATAAAGTCATCGCAGAGAAACTAAATTAATTCTTTGCTTCAGTCTTCACGGCTGAGGATGTTAGGGAGATTCCCAAATCTGAGCCGTCTTTTGTAGGTGACAAATCTGAGGAATTGTCACAGATTGAAGTGTCACTAGAGGAGGTTTTGGAATTAAGTGAGAAATTTAACAGTAATAAGTCACTGGGCCCAGCTGGCATTCACCCAAGAGTTCTGAAAGAACTCAAATGTGAAATTGCGGAACTCTTAACTATGATTTGTAACCTGTCCTTTAAATCAGCTACTGTACCCAATGACTGGAAGATAGCTAATGTAAAGCCAATATTTAAGAAGGGCTCTAGAGGTGATCCTGGCAATTACAGACCGGTATGTCTAATGTCAGTACAGGGAAAATTAGTTGAAACAATAGTAAAGAATAAAATTGTCAGACACATAGAAGAACATAAATTGTTGTGCAAAAGTCAACATGGTTTCTCTAAAGGGAGATCATGTCTTACTGATCTATTAGAGTTCTTTGAGGGGGTCAACAAACATGTGGACAAGGGGGATCCAGTGGACATAGTGTACTTAGATTTCCAGAAAGCCTTTGACAAGGTCCCTCACCAAAGGCTCTTAAGTAAATTAAGTTGTCATGGGATAAGAGGGAAGATCCTTTCATGGACTGAGAACTGGTTAAAAGACAAGGAACAAAGGGTAGGAATAAATGGTAAATTTTCAGAATGGAGCGGGGTAACTAGTGGTGTTCCCCAAGGGTCAGTTCTAGGACCAATCCTATTCAATTTATTCATAAAGGATCTGGAGAAAGGGATAAACAGCGAGGTGGCAAAGTTTGCAGATAATATTAAACTGCTCAAGATAGTTAAGACCAAAGCAGACTGTGAAGAACTTCAAAAAGCTCTCACAAAACTAACTGATTGGGCAACAAAATGGCAAATGAAATTTAATGTGGATAAATGTAAAGTAATGTACATTGGAAAAAATAACCCCAATTATACATACAATATGATGGGGGCTAATTTAGTTACAGCTAATCAGGAGAAAGATCATGGAGACATCTTGGATAGTTCTCTGAAGATGTCCACGCAGTGTGCAGCGGCAGTCAAAAAAGGAAACGGGATGTTAGGAATCATTAAAAAAGGGATAGAGAATAAGACGGAGAATATCTTATTGCCCTTATATAAATCCATGGTACGCCCACATCTTGAATACTGCACACAGATGTGGTTCCCTCATCTCAAAAAAGATATACTGGCATTTGAAAAGGTTCAAAAAAGGGCAACTAAAATGATTAGGGTTTTGGAATGGGTCCCATATGAGGAGAGATTAAAGAGGCTAGGACTTTTCAGCTTGGAAAAGAGGAGACTAAGGGGGGATATGATGAGTGGTGTGGAGAAAGTGAAGAAGGAAATGTTACTTACTTGTTCCCATAATATAAGAACTAGGGGCCACAAAATGAAATTAATGGGTAGCAGGTTTAAAACAAATAAAAGGAAGTTCTTCTTCACTCAGCACACAGTCAACCTGTGGAACTCCTTGCCTGAGGAGGTTGTGAAGGCTAGGACTATAACAGGGTTTAAAAGAGAACTGGATAAATTCATGGAGGCTAAGTCCATTATTGGCTATAAGCCAAGATGGGTAAGGAATGGTGTCCCTAGCCTGTTTGTCAGAGGGTGGAGATGGATGGCAGGAGAGAGATCACTAGATCATTACCTGTTAGGTTCACTATCTCTGGGGCACCTGATATTGGCCAGTGTCGGCAGACGGATACTGGGCTGGATGGATCTTTGGTCTGACCCAGTCTGGCCGTTCTTATGTTCTTATGTTAAGATGTTACTAACCAGCATGCCTGTTGCCAATATCTGAATCCCATTAACACTTATGTCAGTGGGACAGGATCAGTTCTAGGCAAGATGTTGCTATTAAGCTAAAGTTGTTGATATCAGGATTATTATTAAGCAACATCCACTGTACTTCCTTGGGTTCCTGTGGTGGCTTGTACAATCCCAGGCCCCAGCCCTGCAATAGGCAATGTGTAGCTGACTGCTGCATTGAGCCTCACTGACTTCGCTGCAGGAGCATCCGTCCACCTTTGTGCGCCACACAACCCCCTCTGCCCCCAGCTCTGCTCCAGCCCCGGATTCGGGCCTCTCCTGCGGCTCCCCTGTGATTGGGCGGCCTGTTTCAACCAGCCCTAATCTCATCTGAGTACATGGAGCTGGAGATACCATCAGCTGAGACCGGCGAGGACTTTGATCTGAGCCCCCCAGAGAAGAGTGGGGTTGTTTTTTTTTAGAAAAATAATTTAAGAAAGCGAAGGTTAGAAAAGATTTTTTTAATTATTAAAAAGGGCAAAAACTTTCTTTAAAAAGAGCATATTTCTAATATCTTGGTCAAAATTGGCTTGTTTGAGTCCAAGCAGCATGGTTTCTCATTTAGCATTCATATTTGCAATGTTTTCCAACTGTGCATACTTAGTTACATAGAGAATTATTCCCTGATCCCCACCTCCCCATTCCAAATTCTTAGTCCTGCTATAGAGGAGAACATGTAAAATTAACCAAGATTGCATTTGCTGGCAAGGGAAGAGAACCACATTGCAAAGTCACCCAGGAATGGCTGCTGTTCTGATGATAACATGGGACTGCCTGCACTAGAAAATGGCTCATTGCTGACAAACAATGACACTATTTAACTGTAACTGTAGCCCAGGGCAAATTGGGCTCCATGCTGTTCCAATACACTTTGGACAGATTTGATCCCCAGTTTCTGAACCAGTCCAGAAACACTTGCAGTTAAATAATGTTCAGCACTGATCTAGCTACACATGTTTCTGACGCCTATTGCCAGCAATGGGTCATTTTTCTAGCATAGACCAGGCTACAGAGAGAGAAATACAAAAGGGGCTTGATTTTACCTCCATTGCATTCATCTGTAGCAATTCTGGGCCTTCCAATATTGCTGAAGTAAGTACTTCAGAAAGCACTGGGGATATTCAGAATAGCAACAATAAAGCATTCTTTTTGGGTCTGAGCAAATGTTGATAAAACATTTCACCTGGACAAAGGTCAGTCCTGTTTCACAGCCCTTCTTGAGTTTAATATATTCTGTAGCAATGTTTATTGTTCACTCCCCAACCTTGCAAGGAGCTTGTTGGGGCATACCCCTACCCCCATACAGAGGCCTGCTCACTGCAAGATTGGGCCACAGCTGGAAAGAGACCCATTCCAAGAGCCACATAAAGCATTAATTCATGCTGTAGGAAAAGATCAGATACTTTCTAATGCTGACTGAAGTGTTTTGACTTCAAACTATTTCTCCCCCATAAACGATTGCATGGAAATTCTGCTTTTCCTTATCTACTGCCTTATAAAAAACAAAAAGTCTAAACAATATTGTAAGAGGGAAATCTCACTCCATTCCTTGCTGGAGACTTTCCAATCTATTTGCATGTTCCTGTGCATATTGGTATTATTGGCCAACCAAAGTGTTATTTTGCGATGTGGTTTTGTGCTGGAGAGCTTGATCACTTGAGTTAACGCTGAAGTGAAGGTGCACGCGAGCAGGCTGAGGCCTTTCCTCCGCTGCTGCTGCCTGGGGCCTCCTCCTGCCTGGAAAGGGGATGGAGGTGAGGCCACTGAGGACCTATACGGTAGTGATGGACCCACATTTTAATATGCATAGTATCCTTGATCTCCTTGACTCAGCCTCAGATGTATTTGTCGCCTCCCTTGTGCATCAGATTACAGGCAGTCGGAACATGCACAAGTGCAGTGTGGCCTCCTGCTTGCTGCTGCTGAAATTCTACTTCCCCTGCTTAGTGGCCAGGTTTCTTCTCCTGAAGCTGACCCAAAGATCTCTCTCATATTAGTGTCAGTGGTCTGACAATTGGCTCTTGCCCCTTGTTAGTTGACCTGTTTTCCTACACAACTCCTCAAGCCAACAAGAGAAATGTCAGGTAATCACTGGCAAGCACTTGATTATATGAAACAAAAGACTCCTGGGGGTACTGGTGGGAAGGAAAGTACTATTCCCATTTTATAGCAGAACTTTTCTCTCAACTTGACAGGGCCCAGCTGTGGGACAAACTCCAAAATGAAAGATAAACAACTTATTCTTGCAGCAACGGGATCTGCTGTAGGATTCCTTCCTTGCATGTAAATATCTCTTCCTATAACTTCAGCTCTGTGCTTATTGCTGCTATAGACAATGGCCAGCAATAAAAGTGAAAGAGACCCAGATTTATGTGGCATACAGTTAATTTGGAGACTAAAATGAGTGATAGCCCTCTGTCATAAATATAAAGGGACGGGTAACCATCTTTCTGTATACAGTGCTATAAAATCCCTCCTGGCCAGAGGCAACATCCTGTTACCTGTAAAGGGTTAAGAAGCTCAGCTAACCTGGCTGGCACCTGACCCAAAGGACTACTAAGGGGACAAGATACTTTCAAATCTTCGGGGGGGAGGGGAAAGGCTTTTGTTTGTGATTTTTGTTTGTGTGGTTGTTCTCTCTTGGGATTGTGAGAGGCCAGACAGAAATCCATCTTTTCCAACCCATCCTAATCCAAGTCTCCAATATTGCAACCAGTATAGGTAAGCCAGGCAAGGTGGATTAGTTTCTTTTGTTTTTTGTGAATTTTCCCTGTGTTAAGAGGAAGGTTTATTCCTGTTTTCTCTAACTTTAAGGTTTTGCCCAGAGGGGGATCCTCTGTGTTTTGAATCTGAATACCCTGTAAAGTATTTTCCATCCTACTTTTACAGAGATGATTTTTACCTTTTTTTTTTTTAATAAAATCCTTCTTTTAAGAACCTGACTGATTTTTACATTGTTCCAAGATCCAGGGGTTTGGGTCTTTGATGATTTTGGAACCAATTGGTTAGGATGATATTCTCAAGCCTCCCCAGGAAAGGGGGTGTGTAGGGCTTGGGGGGATATTTTGGGGGAAGACATCTCCAAGTGGTCTCTTTCCCTATCCTTTGTTTAAAACGCTTGGTGGTGGCAGCATACTGTTCAAGGACAAGGCAAAGTTTGTACCTTGGAGAAGTTTTTAACCAAAGCTGGTAAGAATAAGCTTAGGGGGTCTTTCATGCGGGTCCCTACATCTGTACCCTAGAGTTCAGAGTGGGGAAGGAGCCCTGACACCCTCAGAATGCTAAATAGATTTTTTTTTTTAAGTTTTGTACTTGTAAATGGTTGTTTTGAGACTACAAGACCATCGGGAGACTGCAGAAAACATCCACAAATTCTGTGGAGTCTTTTATTCCAAGTGTATGGAATTCTGCAAAGAATTACCATGGTAAATTCTAAAGAGCCATCTATTCAAACTGTTTTGCTCATTTACTTAATTTTTACTGAGCCTGAAAACATTTAATACATGTAACTTTATTATTGGTCTCAGTTTTGCCACACTGAATTGTATCTAATTTCATAAGTGGCCCGTTGACTTCAAAGGAGTAAATATTTGTGAAGTAAGAGCCAGATTCAGAAAGGTAACTTTATCAGAGGGGTAGCCGTGTTAGTCTGGATCTGTAAAAGCAGTAACTTGAGACACTTTGCTGCCTATTGAAGTTCTCATCCCCAAGTTAGAGGCCCAGGCATTGCATGGGGAGAGCTAGATGACTAAAAATGGGATTCTTAAACCCAAGATACTATTTCACATCAGTCAGGGTGGCAGAATCAGATTAATAGAGGTTAAGGCCAGAAGGGACCACCGTGATCATCTAGTTTGACCTCCTGCACACTGCAGGCCACAGAACCTCACCCACCCACTCCTGTAACAGACCCCTAACCTCTGGCTGAGTTACTTAAGTCATCAAATCTTAATTTAAAAACTTCAAGTTACAGAGAATCCACCATTTACTCTAGTTCAAAGGGAGATGAAAAAATGCCATGGTCTCTGTCCTGGGGGGGAAAGTCCCTCCCGATCCCAAATATGGTGATCAGTTAGACCCTGAGCACGTGGGCAAGACCCACCAGCCAGACACCTGGGGAAGAATTATTTGCATTAACTCAGAACCCTCCCCATCTAGTGTCCCATTTCTTACTGTTGGAGATATTTGCTAATAGCAGTCAATGATGAGTCATAGGCCACCTTAAGCAATCTCATCATACCATCCCCTCAAACTTATTAAGCTCAGTATTAAAACAAGTTAGGTTTTTTGCCCCCACTACTCCCTTTAGCAGGCTGTTCCAAAACTTCACTCCTCTGAGGGTTAGAATGCTTTGTCTAATTTCATTCCTAAACTTATTGATGGCCAATCCATTTTGTTCTTGTGCCAATATTGGTCCTTAATTTTAATAACGTCTCTCCCTCCATAGTGTTTATCCCTCTGATGTATTGATAGAAAGCATCCTTAATTGTGTTAGGTAAGCAAGCCACGCTCCTTAAGGCTCTCTTGTAAGGTAGGTTCTCCATTCCTCTGATCATCCTAGTAGCTCTTTTCTGCACCTGTTTCAGTTTGAATTCATCTTTCTTAAACATGCAGTAGTCCAGATAAGGTCTCACCAGGGCCTTGTATAATAGTACTAACACTTCCCAATTGCTTCTGGAAGTACCTCACCTGATGCAGTCTAGGATTGCATTAAACTTTTTCACGGCTGCATCACAGTGGCAACTCATAGTCATCCTTTGATCAGCTAATACACCATGTCATTCTCCTCCTCTGTTGAGTCCAACTGATACATCTCCAACTTATAGCAAAAATTCTTGTTACTCCCTAAATGCCTGACCTTGCACTTTGCACTGTTATTTTTCCTCCCATTTCTATTACTTCAGTTTTCAAGGTTATCCAAATCATTTTGTATGATATTCTGATCCTCCTCCATATTGGCAATACCTCCCAACTTTGTGTCAGCCACAAAATTTTATTTGCACACTCCCACATTAATGAAAATGTTAAATAAGATTCATCCCAAGACCAATCCTTGAGTAATTCCAGTCTGACAGCTCACCTTTCAGCATGACCTGTTGTAGTGTCCCCTTTAACCAGTTCCTTACCTTTTGATTCTCATCTTAAACCCTGTCTTCTCCAATTTAATTAATTTCCCATGTGAAATTGTATCAATACTTTACAGATATCCTGGTAAATCAGATCTACTACATTTCCTTTGTCTAGAAAAATTGGTTATCTTTTCAAAGAAAGTGATCAGGTTGGTCTGGCACAATCTAACTTTTGTAAAACCATGTTATATTTTATCCTTTATGTCCTTAACTACTCTCTCTTTCAAAATTTGTTCTAAGACCTCACACAGAATTGAGGTCAAACTAATGGGTCTGTAGTTTTCCAGATCATGTTTTTTCCCCTTTCTTAAATATAGTTGCTTGTGACTGAATACAAACCTGTGTTCACATCCTACATACACTATTGTAATAATCTTTGTACAAGTATGCCTTGGAAGATATCATTTGAAAACTCATAATTTGCTGATCAGTATTGTCCTGGTAAAATATGTGTGGCAATATTTTATGTGAAGTTATAAGAGTCCCCTGTATGGTGTTAGTAACACATTTTACAAACCCTACAGCCCTGCTCAAACAGAGGGGCAAACAGGTCTGACCTAAACAAAGGAATGTATGCTCTGTTTAATTTGCGTTTAAGCAGTAAACAGAGTCATCAAGCAGGAAGAGAGGACAAAGGAATTTCAAACAGGTAAATAAAACAGCAAGGAACATTCTTCAGCCGGGGTCGGCAACCTTTCAGAAGTGGTGTGCTGAGTCTTCATTTATTCACTCTAACTTAAGGTTTCGCGTGCTGGTCATACATTTTAACATTTTTAGAAGGTCTCTTTCTATAAGTCTATAATATATAACTAAACTATTGTTGTATGTAAAGTAAATAAGGTTTTCAAAATGTTTAAGAAGCTTCATTTAAAATTAAATTAAAATGCAGAGCCCCCCAGACTGGTGGCCAGGACCCAGGCAGTGTGAGTGCCACTGAAAATCAGCTCGTGTGCCACCTTTGGCATGCATGCCATAGGTTGCCTACCCCTGTTCTTCAGCGTAGACTCTTTGGCTCCTGGTTCTCCGCTGGAAATGTTTTTCAAGAGGGGGGCTGAAACTATAAAAAGGAAGGACACACATCCCAAGGAACCCCTCTCTCACTCACTCTCCCTGCCCATTGCATTCACTGTACCTGAAGAGACAAAGGATGCAACCGTTGGACTCTGGTGGAGGGGTCCTGACCTACAGAGTTTGGCTGAAAGCACGTGAGAAATCTCTGCTTTGAATCTAATATAGTTTGTTAATTTAGGCATCAATAGGCCTTTCCTTTTTATTTTTCTTGTAACCATTTCTGACTTTATGCCTCGTTACTTGTACTCACTTAAAATCTCTTTTTGTAGTTGTTAAACTTGTTTTAAGTAATCCAGTGTGTTCAAGTTGAAGTGTCCGGGTAACTCCATTTGGGTGAACCAGTTGTGTACATATTATACCCTGAAAGCAATAATGTACTCAATAGATTTGTACCATCCAGGAGAGGGCTGGGCAGTACAGACGTACGTCTTTGGGGAAAGCTGAAGCTGGGAGTGTGTTGTGTTCACCCAGTGGTGGTAATTATTAAGACTGGTAAGAGCCAAGGTATGTTTGGCTGGGTGCAACACACACACGCAGGTGAGAGTGACTTACATGCTGGTTGCTATTTGTGAGCAGCAAGGCATTGTAAAGGGGGCCCCAGGTGACAGGACAGGAGTGACACAGCTATTCATCAGTCTGGATTGTATCTTGGTATGTCACAATGCTATATTTGCAGTTCTCCAGTCATAGGGTGACCCCCAAGTTGACAGATTTATTAAAATCCTTGCTAGTTGGCTTGCAATTTCATGTGCGAAGTCCTTTAATGTTCTTGGATAGAGATTATCCAGGTCCCCTGATTTATCCCATTAAACTGTTTTGAGTTTGGCTTCCATGTTGAATGTGGTAATTTCTACTTCCATATCCTTGTTCCCATTAGCCACCCTGCCATGACCTCTAAACTCATTACCCTCATAAAAATGGAAGCAAAGTATCTTTAATCTTTACCCCATCTTCACTGCTTAATGGTCCCACTTTTTCTTTCCTTGTTTTCTTTTTATTTATGTGGCTAAAGAGCCTTTTAATATTGGCTTTAATTTCCTTTGCAAGGTCCTACTCTGCTTGGCTTTTGGCAGTTCTCACTTTTTATTACACTTTTTTTGATCTCCAAGAGGTAGCTTTCCTTGGTGATCCCTCCCATCTTCCATTCCTTTTAGGCTTTCTGCTTTCACATAATACCCTGTTTGAGATGTTTGTTCATCTAGCTTGGTCTGCAAAACTCTTCTCTGTGAATTTCCCTCCCCTTGCTTGGGATGCAGGCTTCAGAAAGCTTCTGCAACTTATTCCAAGTCTCTTCCATATTCAGATCTTTGAGTTCTTCAGTCCAGGCCACTTCCCTAGCTAATTCCATTAATTTTTTTTTTAAATTTTGCCTTTTGAAATCAAGGACTCTATATGTAGATCTATTGTTGTTTACTCTTCCATTAGTTTAAATAGAATTAACCCTTGATCACTTGGTGATTATTATTTGTATGCAGTAGTGCTGAGAGGCTCTGACCAAGGTCATAGTGAGACATGGTTCCTGCCTCAATGAGCCTGCAACTTTACTTGGTAGTTTCAATTTACTGTGTGCAGTATCAGTGAACTCATGGGCCTTCGTGGGAGCAAAGTTATTCACATGCATAGGTTTTCCCAGGATTGTGCTCTAAGCTTGTAGACAAGATACCCAGGGAGAAGCTCAAAAGTAAGAGTAAAGGTGAAATACACAGGTTGACATTTGGTACATTATAGCCGTACAGAGTATATGAAACAATTACACAAGTACTAGAATATAGTTGAGGAAAGAATAAAGTACATAGGAAGTGACTAACATTTGTAGTGAATTTGATTGTAAGTGTTATGCCTTTTGATTTGTCTTTTGCACTTTTAATATCTATGGGCTCTGCAGAGTTAGAATGCCATTTGGTGTTCATTTCAGTGTCAGCAATCATAGGAGAGAGAGAGACAGACACACACACAGTTCTTTTAATCTATAACAGATTCAAAATTAAAAAGTTTATGGTTGCACCGTGGGGGTGGAATAATATCACTCTCTTTAAAACGAGTCTAATAAAATGCATTGTGTTAAGCAGTCAAGTGATTGCTGTTGTCGTTACTATGTATTCTTTGCATTGTGGTGGTACCTAGAGGCTCTAATAGGGGGTGACCATTGTGCTGGGTATTGTACACACACATAACAAAAAGACAGTTCCTGCCCTTCACAGTTTACAATGATGAAATTTTTGTTTGTTACACTTATGCAGCTACACTGAAATTAATGGAAGATGTACAAATAACAGCAGAATTTGCCCAGTGTCTGTTACATGTGTAGCTTTGTTTCTTGCTGGAGAATTTTCACAGGTACAAGGCTGCTTGTGGTGGTGGTAGTCCTCAGTTGCTCCTTGAGTGATTGCAAAACAGAAACAAACACAAACTAAAAGATGAAGATTTAAGAACAATCCCAGTCTTATCAGCCCTGGCAGCATCACAGGAAATTCTTGCTTTAGAAAACCAGTTGACAAAGCTGCTCCTGTAAGTACATGATCTTGCTTCGCTGCAGTCAGTAGTCAAGCTCCCATTGACTTCACTCAGAACAGGATCAAGCCTAAAGTGTGAGGAGAGGGGAGCCAAAATACAATGTTTGAGAAAAACAATTTTACTCCAGCTGAGTGTCTCATAGATGATAAGGCCAGAAAGGATCATTCTGATGCTCTAGTCTGACCTGCATAACACAAGTCACAGAGCGCTACCCAGTGATTCCTTCAGTGGAAGGGATTATTCTTTCCTGTTGTCTCACAAGTGAGCCCAATAGAAGTTGTATTTGAACTATAGCATCTCTCGGAAAGACAGTCAGTGTTGATTTCACGACTCCAGGCTAGATCGAAGGTACTTAGGCACCAAATTCAACATTTGGGCAGAGCTGCCATTC
Organism: Eretmochelys imbricata; assembly: GCF_965152235.1. Classification (NCBI taxonomy): domain Eukaryota; kingdom Metazoa; phylum Chordata; order Testudines; family Cheloniidae; genus Eretmochelys; species Eretmochelys imbricata. The sequence goes on along the minus strand of NC_135575.1, from coordinate 5,786,261 downwards.
TCAAAACAACTGTTCAGTTGCCACCTAACCCTGTAAATCCCTCTGTTTTGGCAGTAGGCACATGCAAAGCCACCCAAATCCAGATACTGCCCCCCCTGCTAAAGAGCTAGTTGAAGCCCCAGTGGGATTCTTAAACAAGCTGGTCCCCCATTTACTGCACTAGCAGGTCTGAGTGTGCATGTGCATACATACGCAGTGATTAGGGCATTCAGTTAGGGTGCTGAAGACCCAGGTCTGAATCACCACGCTGCCTGAGTTAGAGCAGAGACTTGAATCCAGGTCTCTGACATCCCAGATGAGTGCCTTAACCACTGGGCTATTGGGTATGATGGGGTTGGGGGAATCATCCTCCCTGAGAAAGACCACATGTGACATAGGCACCTAACTCCAGAAGGGTTCATTGTTGAGAATCCTTAGCAAAAGGAGACACCTGTTGCTTGCCTGTCAGTCAAAGTATGTCTACACAGCAATTAAACACCTGCTGTTGGGCCAGGTCAGCTGACTCAAGCCCATAGGGCTCAGGCTGCAGGGCTGTAAAACTGCTGTGTAGATGTGTGGGCTCAGGCTGCAGTCCAAGCTCTGGGACCCCACAAGGGGGGTCAGTTCCAAAGCCCGGCCTCCAGTCCAAGCCTGAACTGCAACTTTTAGCCCTGCAGCTTGAGCTCTGTAAGCCTGAATCAGCTGACCCACGCCAGCCACAACTATGCTGGGGTCTCTTATTCCAGTGTAGATGTACTCTTTGGCACCCGAGGCCCAGATCAAAGGAAGTTAAGGCCTAGATTCACAGAAGGCACCTAGGACCTATGCCTTTCCTCTGCATTTCACACCAGGCTAGGTTAGGTGGGTCCCTCCTCTGCTTCCTGCTTCTGGGCAACCCTTTCCTAGGTCTGGTCATTACGTGGTTAGGTCAAATTTAGCCATGTTAGGTTGATTTTATAAGCAATGAGGCTACACAACCAACCCCATTCCGCTGACCTAAAGGGCTCTTAAAATCGACTGTTGCTACTCCCCTCGTCGAGGAGTACACTAAAATGGACCTTCCTGGGTCGAATTTGGGGCAGTGCAGATGCAGCCCTGTGCAAATTGATGGTATTGGCCTCCAGGAGCTATCCCAGAGTGCTCCAATGTGACCGCTCTGGACAGAACTTTCAACTCCGATGCACTAGCCAGGTACACAGGAAAAGCCCCAGGAACTTTTGAATTTCGTTTCCTGTTTGGTCATGTGTGGCGAGCTCAGCAGCAGAGGTGACCATGCAGTCCCAGATGAGTGAGCAATCTACAGTGAATTTCCCAGCTCGTTGTGTGAATAAGGAAGGTTCTATTCTATATGCTTAGGTTTAAAAATAACTATTGAAATTAAATATTTGAAAGCAGCTGTTCCATTTACCGACCGGCTCTGGAGTCTGAGGTTCTGTGTTCCCCGTACAAGCCTTGGGGACATTGGACCCCCATAGCCCAGTGGCGTAGCCAGGTGGAGAAAACAGGGGGAGTGGAGACCAAAAAAGGCGCCACTCGCTCCGGTCTTCAGGGGCACTGAAGGACCAAGCCCCTCCCCCCACCCCCGCCACGCTGCCGAAGGCCAGAGCGAGCGAAGGACCCGCCGCCCAAGTGCTGCTGAAGACTCGGAGCGCCGCCTGGCCCGCCGCCCAGGGCCCGGAGCCAAAGAATTAAAAAGCCGCCACTCCTGGTCGGTGGGGGAGCTCGGCGTGGCCCCGCCCCTCCCCAGCTACGCTGCTGCGATAGCTCTGCAACAGCGCGCCAGGAGCTGACCTGCGCCCGGGTTATCGCGCTGGAGGTGGGAAGGAGAAACCTGAATGCAAAACTTAGAGGAAAGCGCAACTACTTTTTTTCAAAAGACTGATGGTTACTAATTTGGGGTGTTCAAAATAGTTTTGCTTTATATTTTAAATAAGGTAACTTTGATTCAAATGTAACAGAGAATATTCCAAGCTGCCTTATTTCATCCTCCAGGGTAGGACACTTTACCACGCCAAGCCAGTAGCACGTAGTCTGGAATCCGTTGCAGCTCAAAGCATGGCAGCGAATGGTCCTAGGGTTTGGTCGCATTCATGCAGCATTCGGTCTTTATTTTTCTGTGTCAGCCTCAGGAGAGTGACATCATTCATGGTCACCTGGTTGAAATAGGGGAAGTTTTGTAAGGGAACAGTGATCCCCTCTGTTTGGTGATCCCCGGCACATTAGACCCCGGCCATGCTGGGCTGTTTGCACTTTGCTAAAATGGATCATCCTGGAGAATAGCCACGCATGGCGGGAGGGGTATGCTGCACATCCACCCGGAAACCGCAGCCCTCCTTTTAAACAGCAACTGCAGCCCCTCCATTTAAGTGGCAAAACCAACCAGCATTGGTTGCTGTGGGAAAGGAGGGTGCTGTAGTTTGAAACCATTCCCGCGTTATGAATGTGGAAGAAGCCAACCCCACATACCCTTTGGCTTATCCTTCCTGCCTGCAAACCGAATTCTGTTGCCCAGCCATGTGTGATGTGTCACCATACTGGCAGGCACTCAATATAAAAGGCAAAATGCGACCTTGTACCTAAAGCACATGCTGTCTGCTGTGAATTCCTTGATTCACTGTGAAAGAGTCTCCCTTTTATTCTCAAAAATGTATCTTCTTAAACTGTACTCTCCCTTTTTTCCCCCCTGCAGCTGCAAATGTTTCTGTGCTTCCCGTATCAACTCCATCCCTGAGGTTATCGCAGATTAGAAGGTGGAAAAAATGCATCTCGATGACGTGTTTTCAGAGCTCACTGGGAATCATCCCATTACCTGCAATGCTATGCGGTCCCACCAGTCTGTGCTTGTTTGCCAGAATCGGCGTTCCACGGCACGAACCTGCACCAGTGCTGCCATGATATCCCAATTGCCACATCCCATGCTTTCAGGAACATCTGTGTCCATGTCCTCCACACAATCATCCTCATGCTGGCAGTTCCTAGCCAGGCTCTGCACATACTGCAGGCAGAGATGCCGACTTCTTCTGGTGCCAGTGGGTGCTCGACCCCCTCTGCCCCTGGCCCCACCCCAACTCCACCCATGCCCTGCCCTCTCCTGCCCCCATTCCAACCCCTTCCCCAAAGTCCCAGCCCCAATTCCGCCCCCTCCCTGGCCCTATTTGACTCCTTCCCCAAATTCCCACCCCAGCCCTGCCTCTTCCCCACCTCCTCCCCTGAGCATGCCATGTTCCCGCTCCTCCCCGCTCCCTCCCAGAGCTTGCTACAGCTGTTTGGCCACAAGCGCTGGGAGGGAGGGAGGAGGCAGAGGCAGAGGACGGAAGAATCCAATGCACCGCTACAGACTAGGGACCGAATGGCTAGGCAGCAGTTCTGCGGAAAAGGACCTAGGGGTGACAGTGGACGAGAAGCTGGATATGAGTCAGCAGTGTGCCCTTGTTGCCAAGAAGGCCAATGGCATTTTGGGATGTATACGTAGGGGCATAGCGAGCAGATCGAGGGACGTGATCGTCCCCCTCTATTCGACATTGGTGAGGCCTCATCTGGAGTACTGTGTCCAGTTTTGGGCCCCACACTACAAGAAGGATGTGGATAAATTGGAGAGAGTCCAGCGAAGGGCAACAAAAATGATTAGGGGTCTGGAACACATGACTTATGAGGAGAGGCTGAGGGAGCTGGGATTGTTTAGCCTGCAGAAGAGAAGAATGAGGGGGGATTTGATAGCTGCTTTCAACTACCTGAAAGGGGGTTCCAAAGAGGATGGCTCTAGACTGTTCTCAATGGTAGCAGATGACAGAACGAGGAGTAATGGCTTCAAGTTGCAGTGGGGGAGGTTTAGATTGGATATTAGGAAAAACTTTTTCACTAAGAGGGTGGTGAAACACTGGAATGCATTGCCTAGGGAGGTGGTGGAATCTCCTTCCTTGGAAGTTTTTAAGGTCAGGCTTGACAAAGCCCTGGCTGGGATGATTTAACTGGGAATTGGTCCTGCTTCGAGCAGGGGGTTGGACTAGATGACCTTCAGGGGTCCCTTCCAACCCTGATATTCTATGATTCTATGAGAGGAGGAGGTGAGGCCGGGAGGGGAGGTTGGCTACTGGTGGGTGCAGAGCACCCACTAATTTTTTCATGTGGGTGATCCAGCCCTGGAGCACCCACAGAGTCGGCACCTATGACTGCAGGATAATGCGTGAAGTGTTTACAATGCTCACAAAAGCAGTGTGCAGCTGAGTGGGCTCCATGCTTGCTGCACTATGGCATCTGCACAGCTAACCCAGGAAAAAAGGCACAAAATGATTGTCTGCCGTTGCTTTCAGGGAGGGAGGGGAAACTGACAACATGTACCCAAAACCACCCATGACAATGTTTTTGCCCCATCAGGTATTGGGAGCTTAACCCAGAATTCCAATGGGCAGTGGGGACCGTGGAATAGCTACCCACAGTGCACCACTCCATGAGTTGATGCTAGCCAGGGTATTGAGGATTCACTCCGCCGACTTAATGCGCTTAGTGGGGACATACATGATTGACTGTATAAAATCGGTTACTAAAGATTGACGTTTATAAAATTGACCTAATTTTGTAGTGTAGACATGCCCGTAGGTGCTTAACCGCCCCCCTACTGAGCCTAACTTGGAGCTGAGAATTCCATGAGGCAAAAAGATCCCTAGGAGTTAAGCATTGCAACACCTAAGTACCTTTGTGAATCTGACCCTCCAACTCCTGGTTTACACACAGTTTTTGTACCCATTTAATTATATTGGTTTAGAAATGTATAAACTATGCAACCAGAAGGGTGGATACAGTTACATCAGTATAAAGGAATTTATGATCTAAACTGTAGCAATATAACTGCACTATAATTAAATTGATACAGAAACTGTGTAGATGTGACACAGAGTTTACTCTATCCCTTAGGAAGCTGTGTAATCCCTCGCCCTGTTAAATAGCTGCATTGATTTCTATTCAGATTTTTCCTTTCTTCAACTTCTAACCAGTGGATCTTGCGGGCTAGATAGAAGGCCTCCTAACAGCAGGTATTTTCTCTCTGTGTAGGTCCTTATTAGGCCACGACCAAGTTGTCTATTCACCTTTCTTTCCTTATATTGCCACACTTGATAAGTTTGGCATTTAAATAGGCCCAACCAGCAGTTAAAATTAACACGTCAGGCCAGACGGTGGAGTTATCACAACTAAGCACCAGCTACATTGTGAAACCTTTCTCGGTGCAAGAGAAGACTAAACTCCTAACCGACAGAGCTAGGCCAGCACACGTCCTGCTGTAGATGATTTATATCCGCAAAAGGAAAAGGAGTACTTGTGGCACCTTAGAGACAATTTATTTGAGCATAAGCTTTCGTGAGCTACATCTCACTTCATCGGATGCATATGCCTAAGCTGCTGCCTGAGCTAGGAGGATTCAGTGGAATCGTGACCCTGGCAAACTCTGTCTAGTGTATGCCAGGCTTTATATTTTGCAGAAAGTAGCTACACTTATGGAAATATCTTAAAATCACAGAATCTGTTATTCTTTTGCAGCCTTGATGTCACACATACACAGTGCAGAATGATGCCCTAATGGAAAGTGAAGTTGTCAGTTTTGATACTAGGTGGCGCCATAGTCAGTTATAGCTCTGGGTACTCAGGTACTCTTCCAGCTTTTCTGTGCTGCTGGGGCCTTCTTTTGCCCCTTAGGCCCTTGTGCACTACGACCCAGACATGTTTAACCACAGTTGTGAATGGGCTTTTTTCTGTCTGTTCAGAAAAAGCAATGGGGAAAAAAATTAAACAAAAATTTAAACATAGCTGTGGCCAAAGCATGTTACAATGCAATTAATTTTGTAGCTTAAATAGTGCTCAGCCCTAGCTGAGCTACATCAATTGCCAACATCTGTTGTGAGCAATAGGTAGTTTGGTTTCTTTTAGTATGAATGGACTGCAGAATACTGGGCAGACAAACAACTGCTTCTCCTAGAGTGGGATTTGCATTTATCAGTCACCACTTTTTACAGCTGGTTATAAATTTCCTAAAGATTCATTAGTCAATATCCTTTTTATCTGAAATTCACTAATACTAGAGCACTTTTAAACATATCCAAAAATAGGTTTAGCATAATGTATGGAGGGAAAAAAATTATTGCAACTCAACAGGAATCCTCTCCATACATATGACTACTTCTCAAAGCACTCTAGATCAAGTATTCTTTTATCAGATTTGATGTAGTGATCTATTACCGACCACCTGACCAGGATGGTGATAGTGACTGTGAAATGCTCAGGGAGATTAGAGAGGCTATTAAAATAAAAAACTCAATAATAATGGGGGATTTCAACTAACCCCATATTGACTGGGTACATGTCACCTCAGGGTAGGATGCAGAGATAAAGTTTCTTGACACCTTAAATCACTGCTTCTTGGAAAAGCTAGTCCTGGAACCCACAAGAGGAGAGGCAATTCTTGATTTAGCCCTAAGCGGAGCACAGGATCAGGCCCAAGAGGTGAATATAGCTGGACTGCGTGGTAATAGTGACTGTAATATAATGAAATTTAACATCCCTGTGGCGGGGAAAACACCACAGTGGCCGGGAAAACACCACAGTGGCCCAACACAGTAGTATTTAATTTCTGAAAGGGGAACTACACAAAAATGAGGCAGTTAGTTAAACAGAAATTAAAAGGTACAATGCCAAAAGTGAAATCCCTGCAAGCTATGTGGAAACTTTTTAAAGACACCACAATAGAGGCTCAACTTAAATGTATACCCCAAATTAAAAAAAACGTAGTAAGAGAACCAAAAAAGAGGCACTGTGGCTAAACAACAAAGTAAAAGAAGCAGTGAGAGGCAAAAAGTCATAGTTTAAAAAGTGGAAGTTAAATCCTAGTGAGGAAAATAGAAAAGAGCTTAAACTCTGGCAAATGAAGTGTAAAAACATAATTAGGAAGGCCAAAAAAGAATTTGAAGAACAGCTAGCCAAAGACTCAAAAAGTAATAGCAAAATTTTTTTTTTTTTTAAGTACATCAGAAGCAGGAAGCTGATAAACAACCAGTGGGGCCACTGGACGATCAAGATGTTAAAGGAGCACTTGAGGATGATAAGGCCATTGCGGAATTGATGAATAAATGAATGAATAAATGAGGAATAAATGAATTCTTTGCATCAATCTTCAAGGCTGAGGATGTGAGGGATATTCCCAAACCTGAGCCATTCTTTTTAGGTGACAAATCTGAGGAATTGTCCCAGATTGAGGTGTCATTAGAGGAGGTTTTAGAACAAATTGATAAACTGAACAGTAATAAATCACCAGGACCAGATGGGATTCACCCAAGAGTTCTGAAGGAACTCAAATGTGAAATTGCAGAACTACTAACTGACAATTTTTAAAAAGGGCTCCGGAGCTGATTCCGGCAATTACAGGCCAGTAAGCCTGACTGCAGTACCTGGCAAACTGGTTGAAACTATAGTAAAGAACAGGATTTCAGGCACATAGATGAACATAATTTGTTGGGGAAGAGGCAACATGGTTTTTGTAAAGGGAAATCATGCCTCTCCAATCTACTGGAATTGTTTGAGGAGGTCAACATACATGTGGACAAGGGGGATCCAGTGGATATAGTGTACTTAGATTTTTAGAAAGCCTGTGACAAGGTCCCTCACCAAAGGCTCTTAAAAAAAGTAAGCTGCTAGCAGGAGAGTGAGTTTGTGTGTGGGGGGGTGGAGGGTGAGAAAACCTGGATTTGTGCTGGAAATGGCCCAACTTGATGATCACTTTAGATAAGCTATTACCAGCAGGACAGTGGGGTGGGAGGAGGTATTGTTTTATGATCTCTGTGTGTATATAAAGTCTGCTGCAGTTTCCACGGTATGCATCCGATGAAGTGAGCTGTAGCTCACGAAAGCTCATGCTCAAATAAATTGGTTAGTCTCAAAGGTGCCACAAGTACTCCTTTTCTTTTTGCGAATACAGACTAACACGGCTGTTACTCTGAAACCTGTAAACAACATGGCAATGAGAAGAGTCATCTAGGCCAGAGGTTCTCAAACTGTGGTTTGCAGACCACCAGTGGTCCACGAGCTCCATTCAGGTGGTCCACGGATAGTTCCCTTTAAGTGCACGCTTGGGCAGCTGCACACAAGAGAATAAAGGGCCACGCACCTAATTAGTGGAGCCACGCAGGTGTGGCTCCACTAATTAGGTGCCTGGACCTTGGAGAAGACTCACATGTAAGATAAGGTGGTGGCCTTGCTGGTCACAAGGGGGTAGGTGGGAGGGGCCAGTGGGGTGAGAAGAGGGGGTGGGGAGAATTTGGGACATGCAGGCTCCAGCGGCCAGAGAAAGAGGCAACTTTCCCCAACTCCAGGGCTGCGGCTGCCAGGGAGAGATGGCCCTCCTTCCCAGCCTCAGCTCTGTGGCGGGGGGGAGACCCCCCAGCTTCTTCCAAGCCCCAGCTCGGGGGCTGCTGCAGTGTGGGAGAGACCCCCCGCCTTCCCAGCCCCAGCTTGGGGGCTGCCGTTGCAGGGGAGAGAGGGCACATCCATCGCATTAGAAAGGTAAGACTACTGATATTAAAATATGAGTTGTGTGCTTTTATTTGCAGAACAAAAAAAGTTAATTAATTTTTTTTATATAGCGCTTTTAACTATTGTAAAGCGCTTTGGATAACTAATGGTACAAACAACATTTGGAAAGATCATTAAGTAGTCTGCCAAGACCCTCAGCGATTTTCAAGTGGTCCACGAAAAAAATCGTTTGAGAACCACTGATCTAGGGTTTAGATACAGTGTACTTACTTGGTTTTGAAACAGTACATCCCCCCAGTAATTGTTTGCTTTTGCCCTGCCCCTTTGTTGATTTAATAAAAATAAGTCAATGGATAGGTTGGTAGGGCTGTAGAAACATCAGGGTCATCAAGGTTACACATCAGAACAAATACACAAGAAATATTCAAAATACAAATCAAAGCATTATCTGAAGCATGTTATGTACAACATTATGTATTTCTAAGCCAGGCACAGAATTCAAACTCCTCCCAGACAGTTCTATGATAATGAATATTTATCTTGCATAGCAAGGAAACAAAGTGCTAAAAGAGCTAAACTATACATTACATTTTAATGAGAAAATAATTACAAATTAAATGGCATGATACACAGATAAAAAAATATCAAGAAGGTGAAGTAAAAATAAGCTACTTCACTCTACTTGGCCAACAAAACCAAAAGCCCCACCAAAAAAAGCTATCAACCCTTGCTACCATTTACTACTCCTCACACTACCTTAGAGCTAAGATCATTACACAGGCATTCTAGCAAGACAACAGTAAGACTAATTCTCTCTCCCTATTTTAAAGTTTATTCTGTTCTCTAGACAGAGAGAAAATGAACCTGCTCAATTCCTCTCCCCCAGCAACCATGTGGTCCTCGGGTAGCTCTAAACAGCAAAACTCCCATACCTGTACCTGCCCACCCGGCCAGATCAGTTATGTCTTTCTGGCTGTATAAAGGTGAGAGTCTCACACCCAGACAGTTAAGAGTTTTTTTTGTTTTTTTTTAACATTGTTCCTTCTTTGGCTGTCAGGATCAGTAATGAACAAGCCAAAGCCTGAATGTGATGTTCCTGCAGTAGTCTTGGTCCCCACTAGTCCAGCCGAAAGCAGATCCAGATCTCTCAGATGGTGAAGAAGTCCCAAATTTGTAGTAATGTTCTATCTTTTAGTGTCAGTTCCACATTCTGAATAGTTTCTTGGTTAATAGGATTCTTATAAATTTAGTCTTCTTGCATGAAACAAGCCCCAAACTCAGGCAAAATAGTCTTAAACAATTGCATTTGTGCTTAATAATAGTTGTGGTTATATTTTTCTTTTTGCGCTTAGTAGCCCTGAAGCCATGTCTACACTAGGGCTTTCGCTGGTATAGAAATGTCACTAAAAAAAATTACCATTCGAACTGCCATTACTATACCATCAAGAGTTTCTAGTGTATATCTGGCCTCAGTGTCATATTATTCTCTTCATTCTTCCAGGGGTCCTTAGAGGATCCTACTTCTTTGCTTTTTAAAGCAGCTTCTCTTCCCTTCCCAGATCCAACCCGTGATGCGAGGAGGCTAGGGGAAGCTCCCACAGGGCCCATCATTGGTGGTTCCAAAATAGCATCAGAAAACAATGCCAAAGGGCCACAGAGTCCATGCTACAGAAAAAGGCTACAACATTTTTAAAAACAAAATCTGCAAAACCAGCTCAGACACAGCTTTGTAGGGGTATGTCTAAACTGCAGTTTGAAGGTGTGATTTTAGCGCTCAAGCTGGTGCACTAAAAAATATCTATATGGCTATTAGAGCATTGGCTGGTTGCTCTAGTCCAAGCCCCCCTGACCCTTGGGTCTGAGCCTGAGCTACCACCTGCGCTGTAGCATCCACACTACTATTTTTAGTGTGCTAGACCTCTCACTAATTTGGCTCAAGCAAGTAGGTACTTGTGCTATGAATCACACCACCAAGCCTCGATGTAGACATATCCTAGGAGACCTGATTCACGTTCTGGGCTCAGTCTCAAGGTCTGCTGTGCTTTGGAGGACGACATTTTAGTTTTTGAATAGGGGCAGCAATGCTCTTTGTCAAATTATAGTGGTCACTCCCAACCAGTTGAGTCCTGGCCAGTTCTCCCTAAAGGAAGTATGGTGGCTGAGGCATAAGCTTTGTCTGCACCAAGGATTTTTCTGCTAAGAACTTTCCACCATAGCTAACAGCCATGGTTGAAACATCTGGAGCCCTACTATAGACAAGACAGCTGTGGCCATAAGCATTTAACACCACATCAATCTGCTCTAACAAGATTTGGAATTAAAGGCAATGGCCAGTAGCTTCTTATCTAGGCTAAGACACCCAGTGTTAGATGAACCTGTGGATATATACTTAAAAAACAAAATACCTAATAATGCACATAAGTCATGTCATTTCAAGGATGAATCATAAAGCAAGTAAGCATTCAAATATGCAACCTTCAGGCCTCAACGTTGATGCCAAGATCCCCATTACATGTGGGACAAAGGCAGAAAGAGTCCTGAACATAAGAACACTATTTTTTTTTGCACTCCTACAATTATGGACAATGCCTGCATATACGATTAACTGAATTCACTGTTACTGTAACACACATCAATTCTATAAGTGAAAGAGAGCCCAAATGGATCTTCAGAAAACAGCACTGAGGTGAACAATTCCTTACATGCCAGGCTTCATTATGCACTGAGGTCCAGATCCTCAAAGATATTTAGGCTCCTTTCTCTTCCACTGATTTCAATAATATCTTCTGAGAAGATGAGCTGGAACGTTTATTACCAAGTTTGCTAGCGTCCCATGGAATTGTCTAACATTGGCTTGCAGATGCTGAAGCACAAACACTGAGAAACCTTGGCTGAAAAGAATTGGCTCCTAGGGCATGGTTAAGCTAGTTATTTTGGAAGACTGGAACAGGTACCATTGCCAGATCACTAAAATACTAAAGATTGGAAAGATATCCCTTTGTGTTTTTATTATAGGAAAACAGAATATGTTTTGATACCTGCTAAATCTCTAAACAAGAGGATAGTATCCAACCTCTCTGTTAGGGCTATGAAAAAGTTATTGCATATATTTATTCATTCATTCCTCTCCCACGCAGTCATATAGACTTTAGTCTGAACACATAAAAAAAACAAACAAAAAAAACCCCCACAACCAACCAACCAAACAAAAACTGTTCTCACCACCAAGAGCAGTATCTGCTCACTGATCTTATCTCCATTTTTTTTTCAAAATGGATCTCCAAAGCACAACATCTACAACATCCAAATCCAAGGAGCATCTTATTAAAATAAACTCTAAGCTATGGAGATATTTCTAACTCAACACCCAGCCCATATGTTCTATGAAGAAGGATTTCAATAGTTTTTAAAACTGAAGCTCCATATTTAACTGTATTTAATATATTTAACTGTATTTAACTGCAACTGTGCCAGGGAACTAAGATCATCATCTCCTTTTTGTGCCTCCAAAGCCTGCAAAGGAAAAAGACAATCATGAGATCTAAGGGCTTGTCTCTGTGGCCCCACATGGCGTGCTGTGGGGGTGTGAATTGCAGATTGCACTGGCGTGCTGCACTGTAAGTCCCCTGTGTGGATGCTGCGGGCGTGAGCTGGAAGGTACCTAGCTCACATTAACTTATTTGGTCAAAGGGGACTTCATTGGTGGGAACTGAGTACCTTTTGGTTCATGCCCCACAGCAGCCACGTGGCGGAGTTACAGAGCAGCTTGCCAGTGTGCGCTTATAGCTCTAACTGCAGGGCAGCGTAGGCGTAGCCTGTGGCAGTAATACATACAGACCCCATGCAACACAAACTGTACAACTATTTGAACAAGTTAAAAATTACTAAACCGATGATCAGTTTTCCTTGGCTTAGCAGGTAGACTAAGGAATAGAGACTGGCTCCCATCCAAACACCCGCTGGACACTGGTCAGGCTCAGATCCAGGTCTGAGCTGTGTGACTCAGGCCTGCTTCAGTAGAAACTTACCAAAAAGATGTTCTGCCATGTTCCTGCTCCTTTCCATGGAGGGTGGGGGAGGGTGTGTGAGAGATATGTATAATAAATACACACACACACACACACACACACACGCCTTCTCTTCACAGCAACCCTTGTGTCAGACTCTGGACATGTTTCTAGTCTCATTTGGAAAGGGAAAAGGTTCTGAGTCTAATGTAACCTTTGGCAGGTAAGCAGAGAAACTAGGGATGAGCTGGCTACAAGTTGTCCAAATGCTGTCAGGCATCCACCTAAAATATATGCTAGACCGTATATATGATATTACCCATACTTCATGGATGCCTTCAGCCTTCACAGTGGCCACTGAAATGAAAGGCCAGTTATAGATCTCCAGAGACAGACAGTTATTCTCGTAGGAGGGCCAGGGTGTGCTATTTTAAGTCCTGGAGCAGTTACAAAATAGCAGTGTGACATCTGGGGCTAGGGACCGTTTTAATCCTGGGTATCTCAGAAACTGTCAGGGCTATATCTGACTCTGGCATTGGCAAGCTGAGAACTCCACTTTTTCCTATGGTTTTGAGCATCTGGCATTAGCCATGGGGATTTGTGAGATATAGGATAGTTGGTGGTTCATTTAATCAACAGACGATGAATCCGTGGAACTCATTGGTGCATGTTACTGAGGCAAATAGCTTAGTCCATGAAAAGAAAGGGATTAGATGTTTATATGAATACAGAGAGCCTTCTAAATTGGACTTACAAGGACAAAAATACAAGAGCTATCCATTTTTCTCTTTCAGGGCATAAGCTGAACAGGAAACTTTACTTCATAGTATATCACATCACATAACTATGTATATTACAGGGTTTTTAGCCTCCCTCTGATGGTGCCATTAGTCCTTGGGATGAACAGGATACTGGTCTGGGTGAATTATTGTCTGTTCCGGGTGGCCGTTCCCATGCTAATGCATGTGCGTGTGGGAGAGAATTGCTTGCTGTGCAAGTAGCGATGGCCCCGCTTCTTTCTAAACATCTGCAAATCACTGGCTATTTAGGTATTGCAGGCCCTAGGCTGCCTTCTTTACCCCCATTTCCTTTACACCACAAAGGATTTGAAGGAGAATGATTCTGCCAGTGATGGCATTCAGTTCAGCATCCCAGGACTGATGATCTGGAGAATGGCATGGATTGCACCCTCAGCAAGTTTGCAGGTGACACTAAACTGGGAGGAGTGGTAGATACACTGGAGGGTAGGGATAGGATACAGAGGGCCCTAGACAAATTAGACGATTGGGCCAAAAGAAATCTGATGAGGTTCAACAAGGACAAGTGCAGAGTCCTGCACTTAGGACGGAAGAATCCAATGCATCGCTACAGACTAGGGGCCGAATGGCTCGGCAGCAGTTCTGCAGAAAAGTTATAGTGGACGAGAAGCTGAACATGAGTCAACAGTGTGCCCTTGTTGCCAAGAAGGCCAATGGCATTTTGGGATGTATAAGTAGGGGCATTGCCAGCAGATCGAGGGATGTGATCGTTCCCCTCTATTCGACACTGGTGAAGCCTCATCTGGAGTATTGTGTCCAGTTTTGGGCCCCACACTACAAGAAGGATGTGGAAAAATTGGAAAGAGTCCAGCGGAGGACAACAAAAATGATTAGGGGACTGGAACACATGACTTATGAGGAGAGGCTGAGGGAACTGGGGATGTTTAGTCCACGGAAGAGAAGAATGAGGGGGGATTTGATAGCTGCTTTCAACTACCTGAAAGGGGGTTCCAAAGAGGATGGCTCTAGACTGTTCTCAGTGGTAGCAGATGACAGAACAAAGAGTAATGGTCTCAAGTTGCAGTGGGGGAGATTTAGGTTGGATATTAGGAAAAACTTTCACTAGGAAGGTGGTGAAACACTGGAATGTGTTACCTAGGGAGGTGGTGGAATCTCTTTCCATAGAAGTTTTTAAGGTCAGGCTTGAGAAAGCCCAGGCTGGGATGATTTAATTGGGGGTTGGTCCTGCTTTGAGCAGGAGGTTGGACTAGATGACCTCCTGAGGTCCCTTCCAACCCTGATATTCTATGATTCTATGATTTAATCAAGTCAACTACTGTAGTCTAGAGAAGGCTGACGGGGGACACAATAACAGCCTTCATATATGTAATAGATTGTTATAAGGATGATGGGGATTAATTGTTCTCCATGTCCACCAAGAAGTACTTAGTTTGGTTTGCAGCAAGGTAGATTCAAGTTAGATATTAGGAAAAACTTTCTGACTACAAGGATAGTTAAGCACTGAAATAGGCTTCCAAGGGAGGTTGTAGGATCCCAGTCATTGGAGGTTTATAAGAACAGGTTGGACAAATACCTGTCAGATGTTCTAGGAATACTAATCTTGCCTCAGTGTGGGCAGGATGGACTAGGTGACTTCTTGAGATCCCTTCCAGCCCAGCATTTCTAAGATTCTACGTACAAAGTTTGAATTCCTGAACATGGTCATTAAAGAGCTGGAGGTGGCAGTCTTGGAAGGTCATTTGGCACTTCATGAATGCAGTTCAGCTGTAGATGTGTCAGTCTCAGGAAAAGATATTACCTCTCCCACCTTGTCTCTCTAATTTGGCATTTTGGTTATTTAACGAATAATACTTTGGGAAAGAAGCTATGTACAGTAGGAAGTTCACACACATTCAAGGAACTTTATGGAGAACATCTCAGCAATATGTTAGGTTTTATTTTGCCCAGGAGGAGTGGATCCAAAGCCCACTAAAATCCATGGTAGTCCGTTTATTCATTTCAATGTGCTTTGGATCAGCCCCAAAATCTCGAGGAGCCACAGGAAGATAAAACAGTTTTTGCCTTACCAGAAGCAGTTCTTGTCCCTGAGGTATGAGGCCCCATAGAGCCACCTGAATTTCCGCCGGGAGGAGGAGAAGCAGTGGGACCAGCGTATGGATTGGCATACGGAAAATATGAGGAACGTGGTTGTGCCCTGAGAAAAGAAACATGGGTTTAAGGATTTCTTTTTTTAATTAAAGAAAGGTCACTATTTAAGAAGGTATTAGCATCCAAAGCAAAGCATCTTTTTTAAAAAGGCAGATATGAGTAGAAAAATACAATTGCACACATTTTACTTATTTTAGGCCTAAAACTTAGCAAGATGCAAAGAGGAATTGGATATATACATGAACAACAAGGTTTTTCAGAGCTATCATACTTAATGCTAACAAGTTTTGGAAGAGATATTAAACCGCATGCTTCAGGATTTAACCAGTATCTAATTCCTAGGGATTACGAGGTTTCTTGCACCTTCCTAAGAATCTGATGCTGAGTATTGTCAGAAACTGGACTAGATTTTTGATCCAGTCTGGCAATTCCTTTGTTCTTCTACTACATTCATGTAATGTTAACAAAAAAAAAAAAAAAAGTACTTTCAAGTATCTCTAGGACATTTTACTAGAGAAGATATGAGCAACTGCAATAGAGGTGTGAAGAGAGAGACGGAGTAAAATTCATGATCTTTGACTCATCGCACTTCAGTTTATTCTCAACCTCTAGAGACAGGAGATTCCGACTTTTTGAAAATCTAACGTCTGCTCCTTCACTCTAAGTTTGGATCACAATTTCTTCTTATTCTTGTCAGAACATGGGGAAAGAAGAGTTTTTTAATGGAACAAAGCTACTATGGTACTTGGGGACAGTGGTATGTGCTTTCACAAGTTTGAAAATGTTGGCTTAAAATCTGTTGTAAGACAGGAAGCTAAAGTTAGGCTCTTAAATACTTATTTAGGCCACTAAATAAGTGACTCAAATTTCCAGCATTCTGAGCACCCAAGAGCTCCGACTGAAGTCAAAAAGCACATCTTTTCTGTATACAAATTTCCTGGTGTTTAGACCAGTTTAAAGCTTAAAAAAAAAAAAAAAAAAAAGGCAAGCAGATATTTAAAACATCCTAGGAGCCCTAAAGGGGTGACTTCAGTTACTTCAACAAGCCATTCTCCTCTGAAGAGTGACACTGTAAACATTTCTGTTTCTTCCTGCTGAAGAAATCTTCATCCTGTGTGTATTCAGTCATGTCTGCTAGCTTTGCTGCTTTTACTTCTATTAGCCCTTCAGAGCTAAGAGTGTCAGCTGGATTCTATTGCTCCTTGTACATCAAAATTGGTCTCTGCTCCCAAACTGTTTTTTCTGCAGAGCTGCCAGTTTGTCTCCTCCAGCTCCCTCCCGATCACTTTTCAAAGTAGATTGAAACTTCAGTGCATTCCAGCATGTTTCGTATTAGAGTCATGAAGTTTTTATCAGTTTGTATCCCAATTTTTGTTCCTTAAAGAGTAGGTAAATACACACAGCCCCATATATTACTATATTCCAATAAATGATGAGTTGGCATATCTGTAGGTAGCCCAGTCACTTGATAAACAAAACACTCCCGTGCAAGATCAGTTTGAGCTCTGCAGAGTTCCTGAAGACCTATAAAATCCCACTAAAATGGTAACTGTTGCTAATCCTACTAGGCTGTTTGGAAGAGTTTACAAAAATGTTTTGATTTTTAAATAAACATTTCAAATGTGAATGGCAGATGAGGGCTCAGCTCTTTAAATTACTTTATTATTGTAAAACAGATTTTTGCCTGTTACTTTGTACAAAGTAATATTTAAGTAAAAGTCCTTTGTAGAATCATGCCACTTGGATTTCTATTCATGGGATACAAGATGGAGAGACTAGTCCATGTACTGGAACCCCTTGGAATTTGGCTTCCCATAATGTCTCAGAATGGTGCATCCTGGATGTCACAGCAGAGCAGGAACCAGCCCAAAGTGACTTCAGGGGAGATAAAATTAAGAATAAAGGCTAATTTATAGGGCTGTCATGTGATTAAAAAAATTAATTGCGATCATGCAATTAATTGCACTGTTAAACAATAGAATACTATTTATTTAAAGATTTTGGATGTTTTTTACATTTTCAAATAAATTGATTTCAATTACAACACAGAATACTTTATTTTTGATTACAAATATTTGCACTGTAAAAACCAAAAGAAATAGTATTTTTCAATTCACCTAATACAAGTACTGTAGTGAAATCTCTTTATCGTGAAAGTTGAACTTAAATGTAGAATTAGGTACAAAAAACCCCGCATTCAAAAACAAAACAATGTAAAACTTCAGAGCCTATACGTCCACTCAGTCCTACTTCTTGTTTAGCCAATCGCTCAAACAAGTATGTTTACATTTTCAGGAGATAATGCTCCTGCTCCCTGTTTACAATGTCTCCTGAAAGTGAGAACAGGCGTTCGCAAGGCACTGTTGTAGCTGGCATCACAAGATATTTATGTGCCAGATGCACTAAAGATTCGTGTCCCTTCATGCTTTTACCACCATTCCAGGGGACATGCGTCCATGCTGATGATGGATTTTGCTTGATAACTATCCAAAGCAGTGCGGATCGATGCATGTTTTGAGCAGTGGGTTGGATTAGATGACCTCCTGAGGTCCCTTCCAACCCTTATATTGTATAATTCTATGATTAAAACGAGCCAGAGAGAGACAATTCTGCCCCAAGGAGTTCAGTCAAATTTAATTAATGTATTATATTTTTAACAAGTGTCATCAGCATGGAAGCATGTCCTCTGGAATGGTGGCTGAAGCATGAAGGGGCATACGCATGTTTAGCATATCTGGCACATAAATACCTTGCAATGCCAGCTACAAAAGTGCCATGCGAATGCCTGTTCCCACTTTCAGGTGACACTGTAAATAAGCGGGCAGCATTATCTCCCGTAAATGTAAACAAACTTGTTTGTCTGAGTGATTGGGTGAACAAGAAGTAGGACTGAGTGGACTTATAGCCTCTCAAGTTTTAATATTGTTTTGAGTGCAGTTATGTAACAAAAGAAAAAAAATCTACATTTGTAAGTTGCACTCTCACGATTAAGAGATCACATTACAGTACTTCTGAAGTGAACTGAAAAATACTATCATTTTACAGTACGAATATTTAATAAAAAATAAAGTGAGCACTCTATGGTTTGTATTCTGTGCTGTAATTGAAATAAATACATTTGAAAATGTAGAAAAACATCAAAAAATATTTAATAAATTTCAATTGATATTCTATTGTTTAACAGTGCAATTAAAACTGCGATTAATTTGAGTTAATCGCATGAGTTAACAGCAATTAATCAACAGCCCTACTAATTTACAATTACTTCTATTCTTAATGCTCTTAGCTATGACATTGGAGATATTCCATACAACTTGTTTATACAATTTTTTTAATTTGCAGTTCATCGAAACAAGCTACAGTGGTAGGTGGTTACCTGAAACAAAACCAGGATTAAAGAACCCTTTTAAAATGCCCTATCTGCTGAAGCTTCAGCTTCCAACTGGGAATTGCTACCGTGGCAGAATTTTGCAGCTTGGATGATGCAGGATGCTGCAAGCTCAAATCCAGAAGCAATGTGAATATTTTGTAGCTAGGTAAAGTGTACACCACGAGGAGGACAGACTACTGGGAACAGGGAAGGAGAGAGCGAGCGTAGTGCTTACCTTTGACTACCAGCCAAGTATCCTAGTAGGCCTCCTGTTCCAAGTCCAGTCCAAAACCCTGGTCCTGAATTGGCCTCAGAACTGGAACCGCCACCAAAACCACCAGCTCCTTAATTCAAATTGCAAATGAAAAAACAAAAAAAACAATCATCAACTTTGAGTCAATGGCAAATTTACCATCATGCCATCCTTAGAGTCATACAAAAGAATTATTTTAACAAAGAACTAACTGTGAGACTGACTTCAATGGACTTTAATCCTTCAGTGGCTCAATCCCCATTTGAAGAGCTTCAGGGAGCGGTTCTGCTCTGGAAAGTGATTACATTAAAAAATGGCCCCTTCTGTTTAATAATTGCATTACAGTAATGCTTAGTGCCTCCATCCAAGATCAGGGTCTCTTTGTTACTAGACATTGCACAAGAACACATTAAGAGATAGTCCCTGCCCCAAAGAACTTATACTCTAAACAGGCAAGACAGATAAAGTATGGAAGGTGAAACAAGGGTGAAGCAACATGTTCAAGATCACATAGCAGGTCAGTGGCAAAACTGGGAACAAAACCTTGCTCAGTGCCTTATATATTAGGCCACACTGCCTCCCAGTCTTTTCACTCAACAGATTTGCTGCCATTTTGAGTAACTGCGTATGTTGAGTAGTATGTTCTCAATCTAATGACTAAAACAACAATACCACATTTTTCTCCTGGTAGTTCTGTCTCAAGTGCATGTTAACAGAACTGTTAACCAAGATCAGATTGCAAAACCTTCATTATTGGTGATGCATGAGTCAGGGGAAACCCAGCTCGACTTAAATCTCTGGTTGAACATGCAGAATCATCAGTTAGAAAAAGGCATATTTTTAATTGTTAGCAGAAGCCTTTTAACCTGGAATCAGAGGCAACGTGGAATTTCACTATGTCATTTACAGTCACTTTTTAGAGTAGAACTGCACTCTAACTCCAGAGATAAACATATTCATAATCACTAAAAATAAACAATAAAAAGGGAAGTAATCAAAGAAGGCAGTCTAAACTCCCCCTGAACTCCAATCTAAACCAATCTGCCAGAAACTTCACAGGCATGTTATGACATAGTAGTCCAAGGGGGGGGGGGGAGAGGGGATCAATAAAGTATTTGAGATATGAGTTAAAGAAAATTTTTTACAACACGGAAAATTTCCTAACATGTCTGAAATCTGTTGGCCCTGGCAAGGACAGGGACCTTGGCTAAACCTGGATGATAAGGAATAGGATGGAAGAAGAAAATGACTTTTTGCTCTGTGCTTGACAACACCTAGCACAGTAGGGTCCTGGTCACGGCTGGATTTTGTAGGTGCTTCACAATACAAATACATAATAATGATAACAATAGCCATTGGTGTGCAGTAGGAACTCACCAGGGTACTAATGGGCACACGGCACAGACACATGGTTTAGAAATTCCAGAATAAGCAAATGGGAACAGATTTTGCAAAAAGCTCTTATGGAATTTAAGAGCACAAGTTCCATTAACATACATATAAAAGCGCTCACCACCACACTATTTCACAGCATTAAATTTTCAAGGTTCCACTTGATTTATCCTTACCCTACTTCTCATTCAGTATTGAAAGGTTGACTCCCACTTCCGATTAGCCAATGATGCCGGCCTCCGTTGCCCACTACTTAGATTTTCAAACAAGCACTGTCATGCTTTCTCCACACACTTGGGAGGCACTCCCTGTAAACATCCGCACAACTACAGTGCAACCTCTGAATTATGAACACCTCAGAAGTGGAGGTTGTTTCTAACTCTGAACAAAAATGTTATGGCTGTTCTTTCAAAAGTTTACAACTGAACATTGACTTAATACAGCTTTGAAATTTTACTATGCAGAAAAACAATGCTTCTTTCCCTTTTTTTTAAAAAAAAAGTAGTTTACATTTAACACTCTACTGTATTTGCCCTTTTTTTTTTTTTAGGTCTCTGCTGCTGCCCGACTCTGTACTTCCGGTTCCAAATGAGGTGTGTGGTAGACTGGTCAGTTCATAATTCTGGTGTTTGTAACTCTGAGGTTCTACCGTAACTCATTATCCACCTTCAACTCCCTCCTCAAAACCCCCCTTTGCCATGAAGCCTTCAAAAAACTTGACAATGGCTGGGCTGCTGATGTGCTGAGACCACTGCCTATCATGTTGTCCAATGTTATCGCATTGTTTCCTTGTGTTCCCTTGTGGGTCTGTCTGTATCCATCTGGTGTCTCTTTCCTTATATTTAAGTTTATAAACTTTGGAGCACTGGACTATCTTTTTTCTGTATTTAAACACCTAGCACAATGGCATCCCACATAAAAAATAATTTTACTCAAAATGTTTGATTCCTTTCAAGTTGTGACCAACCCCCTTCTCCTACTCTGACCAAATAAATATGAAGTTTCATACTAAAAGGACTGCTTTGAAAAAAGTTAAGTTTGTTAAAAATAACGTGAGAGTTTCAAAGACAAAGGGCAGCCAGGCATCCAATTCTCTTTGAGGGTCAGTGGGAGTTGGGCACCTAACAACCATTTGTGCCTTTGAAAGTCTCCTCTAAAGAGTATAGTAGAAAGCTAGTTGCAACTTTAATAATGAAATCATGACTGTGGGCCCCATAACTGGTGTCAAGTATCAGGGGGTAGCCATGTTAGTCTGTATCCACAAAAACAACAAGGAGTCCAATGGCATCTTAAAGCCCAAATAAATCTGTTAGTCTTTAAGGTGCTACTGGGCTCCTTGTTGTTTTTGTGGCCCCATAACTGACATTCACACTCGGCAATGCATGAAGACTTTTTTTTGTTTTTTAAACTATTTCCGCCCACATTTGCTGAAGCCAGAGCAATACCACATTGCTTTTTATTTCTAACACTACAACAAGCTTAGAACCATACCTGTGAAGCTGGATTTAAAACCAGGAGGAGGTGGTGTCTGACTATTCTGCCAAGATGTCCTAGAGTATCCATCACCGTTAGAGAAATCCTGTTGAGGCAGCTGATTACTGAGGAATAGCTTGTAACATCCATAAGCAAGGAGCAGAAGTACTATTATGACAATCACTCCAACAGCAGAATCAGAGGAATCCTGAGAATTCACTTTACTTGACTGGTAATAGCTGGAGCTAAAGCTTCCACCAAAGTTCTGAGCTTTTCTTTGGCCTTCCTCGGTTAACTCTAACCCATACTGCAAACCACAAGATCCCCTTAAGATGTAAGGGTCATCTGGATAATCATAGCCTTCACAGCTCACTTCGATTCTTCCAAAGCGATAGGAGTTGTCCAAGTCTGCCTTACACTCCCACTGAAATTAGTAAACAAAATTCAAAGTAGTAACCATTTCCTGGTTGGTGAGAGTAGACTTTTGTTTACTTTCCTATATATGTAGTGAAATATAGTAATAATTAATCAAATCATTTAAAAACAGTTATTAGGAGAGCTTCTGGACATTTGTATTTTAAGTTAGCTATCAAGATTCATGAACCTTTAACTTAGAGAAATGGAACATTCAAAAAGTAAAGCAATTGTAACTTTAAAAGACAAAGGTTCAGTAGTTCACGTCAGGTTTTTCTAAGCATTCATCTTTATAGAATACTGCAGAGTATCATGTAATAAAAAAAGCAATAGCCTTTAAAATGTTTTAGATAAGTGTCCCCCACAAGAAAGCTGGGTGGTAGTTACAATGAAATACTAATCAAGGCTCTAATCCTGCAATCTGATCCATGTCAACAGACTGTTGTATCCTGGTGGCACTCCATTGACGTAAGTGAGACAGAAGGGTTGCCCACATAGATTAAATTGCTGGATCAGAAACAATGATGTAATGAAAGCATTCTGTAAAGAAAGTCATAAATGCAACTCCTAAAGAAGTGCCTATCTCATCAAACAAAAAAATGGCCTTAGCCATAGGGCACATATAGTTTTAGCAAGATTTAAATAGTTAATTCCTGAAGAAACAATTCAGAATGACACATGCAATTATAAATCCATGTTCGACCGAATTTACAAAGTAATACCAAGATCTTTCAGTGTTTCTATTGCCAAGACTCCCATTTCAGCTTTTCTTCCGCAGAAACCTATTTTGCTATTACCCAAACTTTCGACAATTGGATAACATATTAAAATTTCAAGCAAAAATGTGGTTTAAAGATCGCAGAAATATCTGAAAGTCAGAGCCTGTCTACAAAGGAAAGTTGCAGCAGTTTACCTTAAATTGGTTTTAAAAATCAGTTTAGCTAAGATGGTACAAACCTCTGTGTTTGGTTACAGAATGCCTTGTTTCAGGTTTAGCATAAATTGATTGGCAAATTGTTTTAGCAAAGCCAAAATAAGGGTGTCCATAAATGGTCTTGCACTATTTTAACTAACTCAGTTTAAAAATAATTAAGTTAAACTGCTGCAATTTTCTCATGTAGACAAGATCTTATTTTTACACTAAAGAAAGAGATGGGTAATATGGAGACTTTTGTATTGGTCTTTGATTTTAGGAAGTGTATTTTAAGAAACCCAACATTTGGCTCAAATTTGACTGGACAGTGTTCTTTAAAACAAAATTTAAGTTTGGGGTGTAAACTAACAGACAATGTCCCTTTAAAACTATGCTTTTAAACCAGGGGCCTCAAAGTCCCGGTCCACAGGCGTCTGCAGCCCGAGAACCTCCCCACTGCGGCTGTGTAAGAGAGACCCATGCAGCTGGCTCTGTCTACTGCAGGCGCTGCCCACCGCAGCTCCCCTTGGCTGGGGGAGAGGGACAGAGATACCGTCACTAATCACTGGGCAGAGTCAGGCACTGTCACTTCCCCTCCCCCCACAATGAATATAAACAAGTCAAAATACCCAACACAACTATCTGATGCACACCTTATTGTAATCCTGAAGGTTTCAGTCACTGAGGCCTAATATCAACAACCTGACAGAACTGAAGTGTTGCCAGGTGTCTGGGAAACACTAAAAACTCTCTGGCAGGCGAAGAATTGTATAAAGTTGTATGATAGTTTTATTATTTCTACAAAATTCAAAATAAAAAATACAATATAAATGTTTTCTTTTCTCTGACATTATTAGCCGCTGGAATGATTTGAGGACTGCCACTGGCCCTAAGGTAAAATGTTTAAAACAGGGGTCTCAAACTCAGTCATTAAAGGAATAATCTGCACTATAATTTAGAAATGTTCTTGTGATTCTTTTTAGTTTATGGTTGCTGAAAATTTCATTCAGTCGGTGCAAAGAGATTCTTATTTAATATTTAGCATTTCATTTACAAGCACTTTGAAGTGAAGCTACCTGTATGTCAAAGCCATCCCATCCTTTGTTATAACACTGAACAATCGCGGGGACGTATGCACATCCAGCTGTGCCTCCAGTACATTGTAACTGGGGGACTGGAGATGTCCGCCGAGAAGTAGTATATCCATCTCTGTAGAGAGTGAGAGTTTGGATCTCCCGCAACAAAACCCTCCCTGAAACAGGAAGTACACAAATTAACAGAACTAGCATGCATGAAGAATTTGTTTCAGAACAAGAGTAAATGTGATAGTTAACACAAGCAGCCTGCCACGGTGCTTTCAGAACAGGGAGCACTTTAAAAACCACTTGAGACTCCCAGCAACAATGTGATTGTGGTTGAAAGTCTATGACACTGACAGGCCCTGCTAATAGGACCCAGCTCTGTTCTACTCCTTTCAAAGAGATGTTACTGTGTATGTCACAACACAGCTGGCACCTCACCAAAAACATACAGGCTTATACAAGAACCTTTGGTTACAATGCAATAGTTTCTCTGTGAAAAGCAAATCCCTGATTGTGTATTTACCATAGAGATGCTCATGAACAAATTTGTTTAAAAAAAGAGAAAAAAAATAGTCTGCTTCATAGACTCCATAAAAACTCTCATGACTGAACCTGAAATTAGTACAAAATGGAAGTGGAGGAAAAACCTATGACTTTAGTCAATCCATGTCCCAGTCCCTCAAATTCAAGACAGCAATATACAAACTGAAGACGTCAAGAAAGAAAGACGAGTAAAACAGTTTAATTTCAGACTAGCTCTCTTCAATTTATACATACCAACTCTACAGGAACAATCCCCAAGTCAAGAATCCCCAAATGACACAAAAATTAAATGCTTGCTGTATCATGATGACTAAGCATACTATCACCTACTAATGAGGATCACCAAGTATCTTACACCCTCTAGAAATTTACCACAATACATGAACCATGCAAACAAACGCTCACAATCATAGTTTTTCAAGGGGACAAAAAATGAAATCAAACAAAACAGTAAAATCTTCTTAGAGACTTGAAGACAGACCCTAAATAATGCATACACAAGAACAGCCATACTGGGTCAGTCCAAAAAGAAAAGGAGTACTTGTGGCACCTTAGAGACTAACCAATTTATTTGAGCATAAGCTTTTGTGAGCTACAGCTCACTTCATCGGATGCATTCAGTGGAAAATACAGTGAGGAGATTTATATACACACAGAACATGAACAAATGGGTGTTATCATACACACTGTAAGGAGAGGTTTCAGAGTAGCTGCCGCGTTAGTCTGTATTCACAAAAAGAAAAGGAATACTTGTGGCACCTTAGAGACTAACCAATTTATTTGAGCATAAGCTTTCGATGAAGTGAGCTGTAGCTCACGAAAGCTTATGCTCAATAAATTGGTTAGTCTTTAAGGTGCCACAAGTACTCCTTTTCTTACTGTAAGGAGAGTGATCACTTAAGATGAGCTATTACCAGCAGGAGAGTGGGGGAGTGTGGGGGGGAGGGAGAAGAAAACCTTTTGTAGTGATAATCAAGGTGGGCCATTTCCAGCAGTTAATAAAAACGTCTGAGGAACAGTTGGGGCGGGGGGGGGGGGGAGAGAATAAACATCGGGAAATAGTTTTACTTTGTGTAATGATTCATCCACTCCCAATCTCTATTCAAGCCTGAGTTAATTGTATCCAGTTTGCAAATCAATTCCAATTCAGCAGTCTCTCCTTGGAGTCTGTTTTTGAAGTCTTTTTGTTGTAATATTGCGACTTTTAGGTCAGAGATCGAGTGACCAGAGAGATTGAAGTGTTCTCCAACTGGTTTATGAATGTTGTAATTCTTGTCATCTGATTTGTGTCCATTTATTCTTTTACGTAGAGACTGTCCAGTTTGAACAATGTACATGGCAGAGGGGCATTGCTGGCACATGATGGCATATATCACATTGGTAGATGTGCAGGTGAATGAGCGCTGATAGCGTGGCTGATGTGATTAGGCCCTAGGATGGTGTCCCCTGAATAGATATGTGGACACAGTTGGCAACGGGCTTTGTTGCAAGGATAGGTTCCTGGGTTAGTGGTTCTGTGGTGTGGTGTGCGGTCGCTGGTGAGTATTTGCTTCAGGTTGTGGGGCTGTCTGTAGGCAAGGACTGGCCTGTCTCCCAAGGTCTGTGAGAGCGATGGGTCATCCTTCAGGATAGGTTGTAGATCCTTGATGATGTGTTGCAGAGGTTTTAGTTGGGGGCTGAAGGTGATGGCTAGTGGCGTTCTGTTATTTTCTTTGTTGGGCCTGTCCTGTAGTAGGTGACTTCTGGGTACTCTTCTGGCTCTGTCAATCTGTTTCTTCACTTCAGCAGGTGGGTACTGTAGTTGTAAGAATGCTTGATAGTGATCTTGTAGGTTTTTGTCTCTGTCTGAGGGGTTGGAGCAAATGCGGTTGTATCTTAGAGCTTGGCTGTAGACAATGGATCGTGTGGTGTGGTCTGGGTGAAAGCTGGAGGCATGTAGGTGGGAATAGCGGTCAGTAAGTTTCCGGTATAGGGTGGTGTTTATGTGACCATCGCTTATTAGCACTGTAGTGTCCAGGAAGTGGATCTCTTGTGTGGACTGGTCCAGGCTGAGGTTGATGGTGGGATGGAAATTGTTGAAATCATGGTGGAATTCCTCAAGGGCTTCTTTTCCATGGGTCCAGATGATGATGATGAAGATGTCATCAATATAGCGCAAGTAGACTAGAGGCATTAGGGGACGAGAGGTGAGGAAGCATTGTTCTAAGTCAGCCATAAAATGTTGGCATACTGTGGGGCCATGCGGGTACCCATAGCAGTGCCGCTGATTTGAAGGTATACATTCTCTCCAAATGCGAAATAGTTACGGGTGAGGACAAAGTCACGAAGTTCAGCCACCAGGTTTGCCGTGACATTACCGGGGATACTGTTCCTGATGGCTTGTAGTCCATCTTTGTGCGGAATGTTGGTGTAGAGGGCTTCTACATCCATAGTGGCCAGGATGGTGTTTTCAGGAAGATCACCGATGGCTTGTAGTTTCCTCAGGAAGTCAGTGGTGTCTCGAAGATAGCTGGGAGTGCTGGTAGCGTAGGGCCTGAGGAGGGAGTCTACATAGCCAGACAATCCTGCTGTCAGGGTGCCAATGCCTGAGATGATGGGGCGTCCAGGATTTCGAGGTTTATGGATCTCGGGTAGCAGATAGAATACCCCAGGTCGGGGTTCCAGGGGTGTGTCTGTGCCGATTTGTTCTTGTGCTTTTGAATGGGTCAGTCCAGTGGTCCATCTAGCCCAGTATTCTGTCTAATGAGATTAGGGCAGTGATTCTCAACCTATTTACCATTGTGGGCCACAATGTGTTACGGGGGCCACATCCAATACTACCTGTATGGCCTTGAGGCTGTCACATGGGCCGCAGCTCTGTGCTGATCGGGCTGCAAGCGGCCTGTGGGCCATAGCTTGAGAACCACTGGGTGAGGGGAAGTTTATAAAAAGAAGGCCTGTGACTAATAGAGGTGACTGGAGATGGTTTTAAACCACACCAGCCACACCATCAGGGCTCATTCACCTGCACATCTGCCAATGTGATATAGGCCATCATGTGCCAGCAACGCCCCTCTGCCATGTACATTGGCCGGACAGTCTCTAAGCAAAAGAATAAATGGACACAGATCTGACATCAGGAATTATAACATTCAAAAACCAGTAGGAGAACACTTCAATCTCCCTGGATACTCAATAACAGACTTAAAAGTGGCCATTCTTCAACAAAAAATCTTCAAAAACAGACTCCAACAAGAAACTGTTGCGGGGGAGGGATAGTTCAGTGATTTGAGCATTGGCCTGCTAAATCCAGGGTTGTGAGTTCAATCCTTGAGGGGGCCATTTAGGGATCTGGGGCAAAAAAAAATTGGGGATTGGTCCTGCTTTGAGCAGGGGGTTGGACTAGATGACCTCCTGAGGTCCCTTCCAACCCTGATATTCTATGATTTTATGAACTGCAGAACTGGAATTAATTTGCAAACTGGACACCATCAAATTAGGCCTGAATAAAGACTGGGAGTGGATGCATCACTACAAAAACTAACTTCCCCCTGCTGATACTCACCTTCTTGTTAACTGTTTGAAATGGGCCACCTTGTTTACATTTACATTGGCCTCATTAGCACTACAAAAGTGATTTCCACCCCTTCTTGTCCTCTGCTGAGAATAGCCCACTTCCACCTTAACTGAATTGGCTCATTAGCACTGAATCCCCCACTTGGTAAGGCAACTCCCATCTTTTTATATGTTATGTATTTATACCTCCCTTCTGTATGTTCCACTCCAAGCACCTGATGAAGTGGGTTTTAGCCCACAAAAGCTTATGCCCAAATAAATTTGTTGTTTAATTTCTCTAAGGTGCTACAAGGATTCCTTGTTGTTTTTGCTGATACAGACTAACATGGCAACCACTCTAAAACATGTCTTAAAAGGAGCAAACATAAACCTTCCCACCCCACCAGCGTTATCTTAAAAGTGAAGCCCATGTGAACGCAGGTGGAATGGAAAACCTGTTGATCAACAGGAAGGAGGGGAGGAAAGGCCTTGGGGAGAAAGGAGGTTGTAAAACTCATCTGGATTGAGACTAGAACTAAGGGTGACAGTGTCCCAGTGTTTTTAGCTGGGGCCAGTACCTGGCAATGACATCACTGGTTTGCTGAGGGGTATAAAGAGCTGGGAATTTGAGGGGGCTTGGTAAACCTACCTGACTACGCGGGAGCATGCCAGGAGGAGATGGTTTTCCCCAGGTCTGGCCTGTTTTTCCCTGCACTGAGCACCTGCTTCTGCCGGCTCTGGTACCCTGCGGGGCCTGCGCCTGCGTAGCGGCGGGCTGCGAGGCAGCGTCAGCGCAAGGCTCCCAACCCCGCGTGCCCTCTGCTCTCCCAGGTTAACAAGGGCTCGCGCGGTGGCTCGGCCCGCAGGAGGGCTGGGCGTGGGCACGGAGGGCTCACGCCCTCTCGGGGCGCTGAGACCGGGGCAGGCGGACCGGCCACCCGCCAAGGCCCTGGAGAGACCCACGCAGCCCGGCTCCCGCGCCCCCCGCGGGGAGGGGTCGCGTCCTTACCCGGCTGGTCCCAGCCCCGCGCAAGCCCCGGCCCGCTCAGGAGCAGCAGCAGGGATATGAGCAGGACCCGCCCGCCGGCCGCCATGACGATGCCAGGGCGCATCCAGCGGCTACAGCCCGCTGTCACCCGGCCCCGACAGCTCGCGTTACTGCGCACGCGCCTGCAAGCCGCGCCCTCTAATTGGCTAGTGATTGTTGAGCGGTTGACTTGCTCGCGCACCTTGCTGCGTTCTGCCCACAGCGCAGAATATGGGCGGAGTCCGGCCAATCCTCGCTCCGCCCCCGCCCTGATGCCTCCCCTCTGCCGGCAGAGCCCAGGGGCGGAGAGGCGGCTCTGAGCCTGCCGGAGGGGCCGCTGGGCAAAGTTTAAGGCTGCCATTTAGTCAGGGGTATTTTTAGTAAAAGTCTCCAACGGGTCATAGCAATAAACAAAAAGTCACTGCTCCGACCTGTCCATGACTTGTCCGATATACGCCAACTAAAACTTGGGCGCTCTTGGGGGTGCGGGGGGGCTACAGCAGATGCTGCTGCTCCAGGGCAGCAGGGGCTGGTGCAGCTGGCCACAGCGTCTGGGGTCAGCTGCACCGGCTGCTGCAGAAGTCCTGGCAGTCCCGGGAAGCCACGGAATCCGTGACCTCCATGAAAGACTCTCAGCCTTAGCAATGTCTAATAGGTGCACATGTGATTTCTGTACTGCAGCTGTTTCCCATATTCCCTTGCTGTTCAGCACCACCCCAGTGCCTCCCAGGCTGGGCCTCTGCCCTGCTGCAGTGCTGGAGCTGCAGGATGGCACAGGCAGAGTTAAGGGTGCCTGGAGGCGATTTTGTGTCCTCAGGTTGTTTTGTTAGCAAAGAGCAACATTGGGTGCAGGTGGGGCTGAAGGAGTGGAAGGTTATTACACTCCATGGAGGGCACCTTTCCTGGGGTTGAGTGAATCCCCACAGCTCCTGGGGCCCCCTCAGACCAGGGGGCCCCTCCACAGCACACAGGCCTCTAATTCCAGCCCTGCTGGTCAAAACACATGCTTCCTCCTGGGCATACGTTTTAATGTAAGGGCTGCAGTGCCCAGAGCCCAGCCTGTGTCTTTTCAGCCAGGCCTCCTAAGTGGAGTCTTGGCTTAGTCACAGTCTCAGCTGGTTACACGGTGTGGGTTAAAACCTGGGTTACTTACAACAGCAGGAAGACAAGGGCTAGCACCCAAGGCCAAACCTGCCACACAGCCTGGGTTGAACATGAGCTGCTAACCCAAGTTAAATTCCGAATAGTTGAGTCTTCTCTGCTGTTTTAACCCAATTTAGCAATCCTGAGTTAAGAACACGCTTTGTTTGGAGCCTAGACATACCTAAAGAGTTATGCTTTTGTTCAATCAAAAGTTATTGGGCTTGCTAAAGGACACATTAGTTAAAATTTTGTGGCTTGTGTTATTCACTAGATAAGAGGTCAGTTTAATCCCTTCTGGTCTTAACAACTGAATCTATAGACCCAATTTATGCACTATAGCTCTCATTTGTGTTAATAAACTTTTTCAATATTGTAAACTTTCTGTGGGTCATATAGTGCCTAATGCAGTAAGCCAGAGGTTCTCCACCTTTTTCTTTCTGAGCCCCTTTCTCCCCCCAGCATGCTATAAAAACTCCCTGGCCCACCTGTGCCACAAAAACAGTTTTTCTGCATAGAAAAGTCCAGGCTGGCATTAAGGGGCAGCAAGCAGCCAAGCAGGGCAATTGACCACGGCCCTACACCACAGGGTACCCCGTAAAGCTAAGTTGCTTGGGCTTTGGCTTCATCCCCCCCATGGCGGGGCTCAGGTTTGGGCTTTCTGCGCTGGGCCCCATAGAGTCCAATGCCAGCCCTGCTTGCCAGACCCACTGAAACCTGCTTGCAGTCCTCCATGGGGCTCTGGACCCCCAGTTGAGAACTGCTGCATTAAACTTAAATGTAGACCATACCCAATCCTCCTCTTGAAGGACTGAGCCTTAAATGTTTTTGGCAAAACGTAGTAAATTGGTTTTGCTTATTGAGGACTTGAGCTAGACACAGATTTGGAATATACACATGTTCAAAAAGCATGTTGGTCATGGAGGGCCTTTTTTGCTTTGTACCAGCTGTTCCTTCCAAGTTCTTTTGCTCTGCATTCAGTGTGCAATTACATATTTTGTGTGGCTCCTTTGAAAGGGATGGGCAATTACCTTACACATCCAGCAACATCTAAAATTGTTCACGCTGGAGGGAAGAGCAGGCACTCTGTCAGCTGCAGAATTGCCACCTCAAGCATTCAAAAATCATGACTCAGACCCAAATGAAATTTGTCTGAAAAATAACAAAATAACAACAGTGGGGATGTTTTGATTTGTTTTCAGCATCCTGTTCTGACTGGCTCACAGTGTCAGCCAACCACAAGGGCTAGAAACGAACTTGTTTTACAGAGGAGAGTCTCCCATAATCACAGGGCTCCAGGAGCTGGGGCTTTAAGGAAAGCACCAAACGTTGTGCGACTAATGATAATATCAGGGGGGTTGCAACATTTCTGAGGTAAGAACTGAGGCACAGCTGGCATCTGTGCCCAGCAGGGAGTGGTCCTGGGCCAGGCGGGAAGGGGTGTGACTTGGGCGCTTCATTTTGCTGGTCTAGGGAGGCTGAGTAACATGTTGTCCCTGGCCCTGTAAGGATTCCCCGCTGCGACACTGGCCCTTTAAGCAGCCACCTCCCTTCCCCGACAGGCCCCTCGCGCAGGGCTTCACAGCCGCCCCAGTCACAAAACGGGGTGGGGGGGCCGAGCTCCTGCGTTGGCGGCTGCGCAGTTCTTACCGGAAGTGTTGTCTCGCCTCATACGCACTTCCGGGGGTGGGGTCGGGCCTGCTCTGCGCCGGCGGGCGGCTGTGCGCAGAGGGGAGCGGCGGCAGCACTATGGCCGGGATCAAAGGTGCCGGGGGCAGGAGCGGTTGTTGGCGCTCGGCGTTGGGAGGGAGCGGAGGCGGATGGGTGACCCGAGACCCAAGGTCCCAGCTACACCCCGTACCCCGAGGTAGAGGGGGAGCCGCCGGGGCAGCGCCTTCGCTCGCCGGTGCGGGGCCGGTCTCCCGCAGCCTCGGGTCGGGCCCTCCACCCTGGCGGGGAGCAGTGGCTGGGCCGTGGGTGCGCGGAAACGGCTGTCAGAGCTGCCTTGCGCCCCCAGCGCCGTGAGCAGCCGCGAGAGACCGGGCGCCGCGCTGAGCGGTTCTCGGGGTGAGCGCTCTCTGCGGGGGAGACTCGGTCCGGAGGCCCGAGTGGTCTCTTCCTCCGTGTGGCTGATCCAGACCAACCCAGTACCCACCGCCGGGGGCTAGCAAACACACCCGTACCTTGTCCCCCCTTGGGTTTGACCGCAAGGTAGCTGTTTCCACGTGAAAACAAAGCCTTAGGCCTGCAGCACTTGGTTGGTTTACCCTTGGCTCTCGTTCGTGGGGGCGCCTTTGCAGACAGGAGGGTGGAAGGTCAAATTTTAAACACCCACAACCAGTAAATTCTGCAAGAAATATTACTTTTGCTTTCCCTCGCTCTTCCAGTGAAAGCCATCTTCTGGCTACTGGCAAGCTGACTCCTCAAATCCTAGATTTACTCTAATCTTCATTTGTATTGTATCTATACAACTAGAATCTCCAGTAACATTTTTCATAAAACAAATCCTAACTTTAAATGGACTGAAATCTCTTGGGGAATACCTTTATGAATCTGTGAAGTTAAATAATTCTGATCTTAGGATGTTATTTAAAGACAGATTTACAATGAAGCCAGCTGGCTGGTTAAGAATTGGTAAGACTTCAGTTTCTTGAAAATCTGTCATTTGCCTCAAAATGTTTTCAGATAAAAATGAACACATGGAACCAAAAGCACAATAACTTAATGGGAAACAGGTTTAACATGAAATTTAACATATTTCTATATTAATAATTCCTTTGATTGTTTAAAATTTGAAATAAGCTAGAAGTAGCCTCAGGTACTAGCTCTGCTTCTGAGATCTCACTGATTTTTGCTGTATAATTTTATGTGGGTCATTTTAAGAGAAAATACATAGAAGAAACCGACTGAGTGTACGGGGTAAACAGTACAATGTACTATGGGCAAAATGCTGTCAAATTAATGAAGGGCCTGATTCAGAGTCCTTTGAGGTCAGAGTTTTTGTTAGCTCCAGTGGGCTTTGGAATCCATAAACAAACCGAATAATCCATTTTAAAAAATATGAAAGGAAAATACTTTACAATTACTTTACAATACTTTACAATTCCAAAAACTCTGTTCACTTCAATTTTATTGTCTGAATCTATACTGGGAAATGGGTATGTATATACCACATAGCTTCAGGAGAAACCTCTATTCATTCTCATTGCTAGCTTAATCATACTGCCAAAGTTAAATCACATTTTCCTCAGAATAGGATTAATAAATGAAGTAACCCCATGAAGTTACCTGAAGGGACTCAACCTCTCTTGTGGTTCAGAAAGTCCCAAGGTGGATATGACAGTCCCACTTGCATCATCTTTGTTCTTTAAGTATTAACAGGTGAAAATATGTAGCAAACAAAGAGGTGAAAGCCTCATTTTAAATTACATTCAAAACTTCATCTAAAATAGACTTTCTTTTAAAGCTTAATATAAATGTTCCTGTAACCAAAGTTACATTTTTGTGTAGTGTTAAATACAAATGTACAGAACCTTTTACTGTAATACCAATAAACATCTCCTTAAATTAAATATGAAACAAATGAGAAATAAAATGTTTGCTTATAATGCTCTAATGGCTTGGAATCAGTGAAAAGAATCTGGGAACTTGAGTTTCAGTAGATTTGAATGAATCCTACTTAATACACAAATGGTAGCACTTTAAAAGATTTAATTCTGAAAAGCATAGTAGCTGTAAAATTTAATTTGGCTGTATATCAAGTTAACATTTTCATTGGTAAATAACTGAGCAGTTTTAAGAGGACATTGTTTGATAGGATGTAAAATGAGGATTTAAAACAATTACACTTTCACATCAGTCAATGGGAATAGCTTCTATTTTCTGATTAAAAAAAAAAAAAAAAAGATTTCTAGTGGATGCAATTACCATACTTTATTTTTATATAAACGTGGACATCTCAGAGCATGAAATAAAATTGAGGTATATGTTGCATGTGACTTGACACTAATTTAGTCAAATATAACTTCAGAATAACTTTTTAAAAAAAAAATCACATAAGAGAAGGTTTCAGAACATAGCCTTGTGAACAATTATCAATCTCTGACCTATGATACTAAACAATGAATAAGTATAAGGCAGTGAGTTTATACAAAGGAGGCTGGGCTTCTTTGCTAAAATCTTATTGTGCTAAGTGAATACAAGTAATTTAGAAATATGTCCAGTTGTATTTTTTGCAAGCTTGATTATGGGATATTCCATTCAATAAGCATGATTTGTGGCTCATTTCAAAGTTCAGCCCATTTGCATTATTAGTGTGACACATTTGTTTTTCACAATTCAAGTAGTTGAATAGATTTCCTTCAAACATGCAAAAAAATTAATCTTCTGTCTAGCCCCAAGGAGTTTTTGAGCAAGTGAAAAACAGGATTATTATTGAATCTGTTTTGCAACCTTAATTACAGCGTATTCTGTCAAGCAAATGCTGGGGAGGAATGAGATCAGCTCACCCCAATCTACTGCAATAGCATCCATTGATCTGTTTTAAACGTTTATAAAAGTAAAATTGACTTGGATATTATAGGATACTCTGTAAGCTCAAAAGCTTGTTTTTCTCCCCAACAAAAGTTGGTCCAATAAAAGATATTCCCTCCTCCACCTTGACTTTGAAAGTCTGTTAATGCAGCAGGAGGAGGCTGTTATCGCAATGACACCCTTGACTTGTGTAGATATTGTTCAGCTTTGCCAACAGCCAAAAAAATTGTTAATGCTTTCAGATTGTGTAGTAGTGTTCCATGTGGTCCAGCAAACTGACCATCCTGTTCTTGATTTGTTTTCCTTACAGCTTTGATTAGTTTGTCCTTTGGAGGAGCAATTGGACTAATGTTCCTAATGCTTGGATGTGCTCTTCCACAGTACAATAGGTAATGTATACAGTTTGACTTCTTGCCCTTTCACTACTGAATAGTCTGTCCTCCAGATCCAGTGTACTGAAAATCCTTTTGCTGCACACTCGCCTGTTCCTATAGGCAGTTTTTTGATTATGGATTGAAAATGTTGGAAAAAACAAAGATCACCTGTGAACTAGTTTGCAGCTATCTGGTCAGAAGAGGGAAATCAACTAATATTAATAGGATAGTCTTAAATACAAACCATTAAGGAAAGCATCAGAAAAATATTTCTCAAATACTCCTTTTATCCTATAACCTCTGTGTACTTGCGATTGACAAGGGTTTTAGCATGTATTGAAATGGGAAATAGAAATGTATTGCCAGTGTAATGGCCACTTTGTCCAACAAGCTCTGTTGGATAGTTGATACATTCAGTGTTGTAGCTGAGTTGGTCCCAGAATATTCGAGAGATAAGGAGGGAAAGGTAATATCTTTTGTTGGACCAACTTCTTGGTCTCTCTCGCCAACAACAGTTGGTCCAATAAAAGATATTACCTCACCTACCTTGTCTCTCTCGATTCACTGATAGACAAGCTTGTAGACCATCTAGCCCAAGGGAAGGCCCTTCTCGTTTCTTCTGTATACCAGGTCTGTTTGATAAATTGTCCTGCTCTTTCAACTTATGGTAGAATGAAAAAAATATACTAAACACCTCTTGCTAGGTAGGATGACATCTTGCACTGTTGTTGTGGGATAAGTTGTCCTCATGGGTCTGTGTTTTGGTCTGTAGCGTCCTTTTCCCTGCTTTCTGTGTAATAAATGTCAGGTGTAGTGCTAAATATACTTTGTATGACCCCTTCTTACTGAGTGAACGCTAAACTTAAAATATCTGCCAAAGTATTAATTTTCCAAGTTCTTAAAAATATTATGGAGGCATTCATTCCATTGCTTTGCTTTTTTTTTATAAATGTCTGTGGAGAACAATTGTCTCCTTCCACAGATAATTTTTTTTATGGGCAGCTTTTAAGTCCTATAAAGCTTGGCTTGGTTGGTAAAATATTCAGAGTGGAGTTGATCATATCTGGTTCTCTTAAATGATGCAGTGAGGCTCCCAGAAAAACATGGATGGATATGTCTTTCCCTTTATTGTGTGCTTAAGAAACTATATCGGTTTAAGTGTTAATAAAATAAACCATTATTGCCAAATGGTATGGATGTATGGATTACATAATGGCATTGTTGCACTTGGATATTTAAAATGTTAAAAGATCTTGGCACTTGATTATTTTTAGTAATGATAGCTGGATTTGTTTTTTGTTTTAAATGTTTCAGTACAAGTTCATGAAGCGAAGGGAGGAGCAGATTGAGATCTTTCTCTATAACCTTCTGAGAACTCCCTCTCAACCTGTTTTCCTCCACTGTCATTGAGGTCAGCTGAATCAGCCCCAGGCTTGAACATCTGGGGCTATTGCCAGAACATTTTCATCAGTGGGCCTATCTTGGTTATGGAATTCACTTCCCACATAAATGAACTGGAGCCAATATGTCTGTCAGTTCATGTTGGAATGCCCCATTCGTAAAGTTTTGCCTGAATAGGAAATCGATTAAAAGAGGGGCAAATGGGGCAAGTGACTAGTTCTTAATGTGCTTTGTACAGCAATCACTGTGGTAGGGGCTTTTTAAACTTTCCTGTTTCCTGGGTGGTAGGATAAAAGTATAATCTTATATCAGGAAAAGCAACAATAAAGTATTTTACTGTGGAGAAATGGGAATATTAACTCTTGTCTCTTTTTTTTCTTTTCCCCAGCCAATACTGGCCACTGTTTGTTCTGTTTTTTTACATCCTTTCTCCTATTCCATACTGCATAGCAAGAAGATTAGTAGATGAAACAGATGCTACAAGTAATGCTTGCAAGGAACTAGCAATATTTCTTACAACAGGCATTGTTGTCTCAGCATTTGGACTACCTATAGTATTTGCCAGAGCACAACTGGTTGGTAATATTTCCATATGGGAACATGTTCTTTGCTAAATGATTCTATGTTGTGTAATACTCTCTCTAAGCTTAAAGTTTTGCTGATACATTTTAATATAACTTAAACTAAGATGTTTAGAGTGTACCTGAGTAGATGAAAATATATATAACACAACAGCAATATAAAAACTTACCCCCAGAAACAAAACTAGAAATGTTCCAAATAATTTGGAGACCCTTTCCAACTATTACACAAATGATAGTTCCTTGGTAGTCAGCTATTTCTCTTTCTTCTTTTTGTTAGGTTCAGTAAACAAAAATATAGGATGTCAGAGAATGATGAAAAAATGAGTGGCCCTCATTCTAATCCATGTATAATTCTCTTCAGTCCCTCAAAACACTCTGTACTGCTTTGTATTCTTTCACTTACACCTTTTAAAAGAATATCTAGTCTGCTTTAATTCCATTGAGAAAATCAGAAAATAAAGTTGTTGTTTAAGCTCTTTCCTAGAGGGAAACCTCCCAACAGAAATGTGGCTTTCAGAAGTGCCTGAGGGAGTCAGGTGCCCAACTTCTATTGACTTTTAATGGATTCTGAACACCTAATTCCTTTATATGGCTTTTGAAAATCCCACTTAGTTACCAAGATAACTTCTTTTTTTTTAGAGGGCTGCATCTATAATTCTCTGTTTAGGCAAGTCTGGTACTCGGGCTAGCAACCAAAGAAGCACAAGGGTAGGTTGAGAGCAGACGTGTTTTACTGTGTTATCTAACCCTGCTTGGAGCAGGTCTAGATGACATGGTGGTGAAAAGCAGCTGTGCCTGTACTCTAGCACTTCCTCCATTGCTAGCAGTGTGGGGAGCTGCTCTGGTGCCGGACCAACTGTGAGAAAATTGTTAAAACATGTACCTGGGCTTTGTGGTTTAATTTCAAATCATAATATACAAACTTGTCCTTGCATCAGTGACTTGTTACACTTCAGACCACGTTCAGTAACTTTGCATACTCGTTTTTGTCTCATTTGGTTGCTTCTGCTGTCTGTTTCTCTGTATATGTAACTAAATTTCCCTTATCCACAGATTTTGTGGGGAGCATGTGCACTCGTCCTCACAGGAAATACTGTCATCTTTGCTACTATCCTAGGATTTTTCTTGGTCTTTGGCAGCAATGACGACTTCAGCTGGCAGCAGTGGTGAAAGGAGTTTAGTACAGAACTGTCATAGACATCTTGTCATTCAGTGGCCATCCATACAAATGAGAGAAAGGGCAATAAGGAGAAATAGCATAGCAAACCTTGGGTGTATTTTAGATACTCCTTTTCACCTTGTTTATTGTAAGTGTACTATCTTGACTGACTTGCTGATGGATTTCAAGGTTTCTATTGTTTGGAAAAAGACACTGTGTTCACTTCCTTTTATCTAAATATGTTTAGTATCTCACTTTAAAAATTGTAATTGTTGGTTCCATTCTGTTTTTGTATTTATGCTACATATAAATGCTGGAACAAGAATTTTTAAATGGTTTCATTGAAAGTTTTTTTTTTTAAAAAGAGCAACAGTAATATTGAGTTAAAAGATGAAATGTATCTTTTTTTTCTTTCTCTTGACCATGGTGACTAAAATATGATGTACAAAGGAGACAAAGTAAGCAATTGTACTGCCCAAACGACAGCATTGTCAATATGCAAATGTGTATGGGGGTGGGGGTATGCATAATGGGTGGGAGTACCAGTTGTAGACTTTTCTGTTCATACCTCACTATGACTGAAGTATTGATGTCACTGGCTTGGGGGTGGGGCTTCTGCCAATAAGCAGGTAATTATTTTCTGGGATCTGATTCCTATGTTTTTAACACCCTTAAAGGAGTACTTCCCCCTTTTTGTTCTCAACTCTTGTATGGGTGTGACATGCAAATCTCTTATCTGTAAGTTTATTGATGCTATAAAATGCAAAATTTTAAATTGCATTGTTGAGAAAAGAAAACTGACATTTAATTCCATTTTTCAAAAAATCTGTGTTGAAATGTTTCTATTTATAAGTATTGTATGTTTTTGGTCTTATGTCAACTTTTCACATTTTACCAAAGGGAGGTAAAATGTTCATTTATGGAACTACTGATGTGTGTTTTTGTGTTTTTGTTTGTTTGTTTTTTGCAGCGTATACAAAATATTTTCCCCGCTTCCCTTTTTAAATTTATTTTATACATAGTATATATTGAGTAAAATGGCTTTTCAAATGTAGACTAACACTTAAATCATAGGTATTTAACTTATGTAAGAAAATTGATTGCTATATGAATATACAGTACCGTCAAAGCACAACTTTTTTGCAAGTCTTTGACTGAAATGATTTCCTAGTGACTGTCAGTCTTTCAGTTCATGCATTATCTGTTAACAGTAATGTTATCTGTAATAATTGTAGTTCTTGTTCCATAAGGCTATATCACCTGTAATTTACAATATTTAAGACAAGTTTTCTGCATACCTCTCAGTTGTCTGTTTTTAATTGAAGCAAATCCTATTTATTAGACATTCATTGTGGTAGACAGTGGATTAATGCAGATTAGCCAGGCTTGATTGTATTAGATGCATCAATAAAGCTGACCAAAAATACTTCTTAATCTATTTTTATTCAACTTTTTTTAAAATGAAGATTAGAAAGCTAACTGTGCAGGCATGATAAAAATTGATTACTTAGGTCTTAATGACCAGTGCTTCAGTATAAAAAAGCACAGAGTAAGTGGATCTTGTCTTGTTTGAAAGGGGATTATTTTATTTACACGGATGTAAACTAACTATAAAACTGACTATTTCAAGTCTGATAGTTATATATGTGATATTGTATGTTCAAGATACTTAGTCTAGTGTGTACAGCTACCTGTCAGTCTACTAAAGCCACACAATGTTGTGGCTTTGAGCAATATTCTCCATAGCTATAAAGGAACTGAAGAATAAAGTCATAGGTTTGCAGAAAGTGAGTCTTTAGCAGATAGCATTTCAGCCACCTGTAAAGACATGTAACAGAAGAATCTGCTGAGTAAGGTGGAAATTTTCAAAAGTGCTTGAGTGAGTTAGAAGCATGTCTCATTGACTTTCAGTGGCACTTGTCCATGCTCTTGAAAATCTTCTAAACCAGTGGCTAAGGATAGTACTTGCCTTCACACAAAAGGTAGCACTTGTGACTTTGACAGCTCCTCCCAGATTCTTGAATTTTTTTGACCTGTCCCAGTCAATTGCCCAAGAAATGAGTTTTGTTTTTCCCATACCCACATTGCTTTCCTAGTTGTCATTGTAATACCCTGTTACTCTTCCACTTGACCACAGAATTTTTTATATTTAATAGCTGTGTATTTTTCTGTATATTTGCATTGACAGCATTGTGTTCTTGACCTTGCACACTAATTAGACATAGTGCTGTCTCTGGTTTCTAGGCTAGACACTTGAGAGGTATGATTTTTCCATATAATATGCACTGAAATAGCATTGCCATCCTTCTATAGAGAACTTTTAATGATGAAACAATAAACATTTTAAATATCAGCTTGAGTTCTGGGTATTTAATTAAAATATACTGTTATGTTAAATAGTATAATCTGATGTTTTTAAAACATGGATTGCTTTCCTCAACTTGTTTTCATAGGGTTGTCCTTGCTGTTGGAAAAATGTGCTTGTTTTCAAAAATTACTTGAGGCAGTTCTGTGAACCAGTACTTCATTAATCTGAGGCTGCTATTGAGGCTTACTGTGGAGGTTTAAGATTATATATTCATCAGTACACAATGATGTCCCAACAAACTCCAAAAAAGCCATAAAAGATAATTTAAAATGTTTAGACACTTTTCCAAGTCTCTCTCCCATTTTCTTGAATTTCAT
Source organism: Eretmochelys imbricata (assembly GCF_965152235.1). Classification (NCBI taxonomy): domain Eukaryota; kingdom Metazoa; phylum Chordata; order Testudines; family Cheloniidae; genus Eretmochelys; species Eretmochelys imbricata. The sequence goes on along the minus strand of NC_135575.1, from coordinate 5,744,957 downwards.
TTGTAAGATGTGTAATATCAGATACTACCTCTCTAACTTAATTGTATATGCTTACATTGCCAATAGATGTCACAATATGGGGACTTCTGAAATTCTTAAATTATATATAACAGTATGCTAAACCATACAGTATTTTATTAGTTGTAACCAGTGGATTCGCCCAAGCTAGCACAATTTAAACTTAAATATTCCACAGTAATATGTTGTCAGTCAAAACTCTGGTATGTTGAGCTTCTGCTACATTTATTGCCTCAGTACACACGAGGTATAAGAATACTCATTTATAAAGAGTGGTGTGAAATACGCTTATCAGCAAACTTCTGAAAATTGGAAAGTGCCTGTTTCTAACAAAAGAAATCAATGGAAACTGTTGGATGAGCCCTTTCCTTTTTTCTAGGGGGGGAAAAACTGATAACTTGATGGGGTCAAACCAGTTTCTGAAAAGCAAAAAACATGTATTTCTAACGTGTGAAATCTGAGGAAAATTATAATAGATGGTTTCTAATGGTTGAAACTTTAATTTTCTAACCATCACTCATAAGTGAGGAAACAAGTGAGTCAGAGTCCTGCGGTGGGTGAGGGAAGAACTTATGACCGTAACAATGAAGAGCTGCTTTTCTGGGGTAAATGAGATCTCTTGGGACCAGTACTGGGGGAAGTGTTAATATAGTTTGTTGGACACAACTGAGTTGAGACTATTAAATTAGCAAATAAGGATTAGGGATACTTTAGGTCTAAACATATCAATGGACATTAATTAGCACAATGGCAAATGGAATTTGACTAGGATAAGTTACTCTTTACTAAAATCTAAAATACTTGTTGTGACGTTCCCCCCGGGTGTTATCTGGACTGGTGATCTGCTAGGTCACTCCAATCCTTGTCTCTGGGAGCCAGCCTTACCTTGCTCTGCTGTGAGAATCTCCACTCTTGGGCTGTTCATGCACAGCCTCTGGCATGGAAGCTGCTCCCAGCTACTTGCAAGCGAATGACACTAGCCAATATCTCCGGTCTCAGACACAACCCTAGGAACCTCCATCTTGCAATGTCCAGTTATGCCTGCTGGACACTGCAAGTTTGAGTTTGTCAACTGAACAAAGAAATTGATATGTACCAGGCTTGTTATCCCAAAGGAAGCCTCTGACATGTTTCAAACCAAATGCACTGCTTCAGGTAGAATAAACAAACTTATTAACTCTGATAGATTTTAAGTGATTATAAGTCAAAGCATAACAAGTCAGATTTGATCAAATGAAATAAAAGCAAAACACATTCTAAGCTGCTCTAACACTTTCAATGTCTTTACAATCTTAGATGCTTCTCACCACAGGCTGGCTGGTTGCTCTTCAGCCAGGCTCACCCCTTTGATCAGCGCTTCAGTTGCTTGGTGTGGTGTCTGTAGATGTAGGTGGAAGAGAGGAAGAGCATGGCAAATGTCTCTTCCTTTTATCATGTCCTTTCTTCCCTATTGGCTTTGTCCCGTCCCCACCCCTGTCCAGAGTTGCGTGAGCATTGTCTCTCCAAGCAAGGTTGAGCAATTCCCCTGGTGTGGCCCCATGCAGGTGAGTCATTGCAGCTCCCTTGTTGGACAATGGCTGTTGATGGTTGTTTGATACCCCACCTGGGTGTTGGTTACCTTCCTTGCTGTTGCCTCTGTGGAGCTAATATTTGGCTGATTCCCCTAACTTACAGCATGTTTTAGTGAGCACCATACAACACAATTCTTTTCTCATATATGAGTTAACGATACACATCTATGGATAGAGAAGTGACTTCCAGCAGATCATGACCTTTCCCCTGATACCTTACAAAGCATGCTTTATTTGTAAGATCACAATTATATGAAAATGAGGAATATGGGGGCTACAGTATGCTCCCCCAAGGTATAGAATGTCACACGCATGAACTCTGAACTTGCACTATGTTATGAGTGGAAAAGGCCAAAAAGTCCTTGTGGATGGATAGTTTAAAGAATAAGGCTGCCTATTGTATTTAAAAAAAAAAAAAATTTAGGTTGCATTTGCAAAAGGATGGATACTACAGACTTGAACTTTATGCAATCACCTGGCCTCAAGAAACCACTGAGATTTAAATGTTTATACAAAAATAGTGGTACAATGGGTTTACATACCAGAGACTGGAAAGAAAGTGAAGTGTTAACAATGTCAACATAAAATGAAGCTTCTGAGTCTGTTGCCTATTACAAATTACTCCTTCAATGAGTAGAGTGTTATCATTACTGGAAAAAGTATAGGAAAAATGTTTAGCATGTAGTGTTCCCTCAAATTTGTCTACTGTGTGCAACAAATGATCAAGTCTAAAACCTCTAAATGTAATCTCTCCCACATTGTCCATTTATTTATAAAATTAAGTCAGTGGCAACGTTAATCTACCAATTTACTATGGAAGTGTTACATGTACTTGTTCTATTATCATTTTAGTTTTCGTGGATCTTGTTCCTGGGCACTGTTGCTAAGCTGTAAGTTAAACAAGGAAAGGCTGTTTGCGCCAAAGATACTGTTAAAATCAAATCCTGTAACAACAGCAAGCTGTACTTCATGGTCATTGTATAGTTTGGCTATTCTCAGCACAGGAGTGAAGTTCTGGAACAGCCTTCCAAGAGGAGCAGTGGGAGCAAAAACTTAACAAGCTCAATCTTGAAACAAGTTAAGTTTTTATGCAGGGGATGTGTCATAAAGGGAAGGCTAACCACCTTTAAATCCCTCCTGGCCAGAGGAAAAAACCCTTTCACCTGTAAAGGATTAAGAAGCTAAAGATAACCTCGTTGGCACCTGACCAAAATGACCAATGAGGAGACAAGATACTTTCAAAGCTGGGAGCGGGGGGCCAAAGGGGTCTGTCTGTCTGTTTCTTTTGCTGGGACAAGAGCAGGAATGCAGATCAGAACTCCTGTAAAGGGTTAATAAGCAATCTAGTTAGATATGTGTTAGATTCTGTTTTGTTTAAATGGCTGATAAAATAAGTTGTGCTGAATGGAATGGATATTCCTGTTTTTGTGTCTTTTTGTAACTTAAGGTTTTGCCTAGAGGGATTCTCTATGTTTTGAATCTGATTACCCTGTAAGGTATTCACCATCCTGATTTTACAAAGGTGATTCTTTTACTTTTTCTTCAATTAAAATTCTTCTTTTAAGAACCTGATTGTTTTTTCCTTGTTCTTAAGATCCAAGGGTTTGGGTCTGTGTTCACCTCTGCAAATTGGTGAGGATTTTTATCAAGCCTTCCCCAGGAAAGGGGGTGTAGGGCTCGGAGGGATTTTGGGGGGAAAGACATTTCCAAGCAGGCTCTTTCCTAGTTATATTTTGTTAGACGCTTGGTGGTGGCAGCAATAAAGTCCAGGGGCAAAAGGTAAAATAGTTTGTACCTTGGGGAAGTTTTAACCTAAGCTGGTAAAAATAAGCTCAGGGGCTTTTTCATGCAGGTCCCCACATCTGTACCCTAGAGTTCAGAGTGGGGAAGGAACCTTGACAGGATGGTTTGATGTTGCCTATGATAGCAATGTGCCCCTTTTGTGTGACTGTTAGCAAATCTCTCCAAAGGCCAGAGATGGGACATGAGAGGGGGAGAGCTCTGAGCTATCACAGAATTTTTTCCCAGGTGTCTGGCTGGTGGGTCTAACAGACTGCCATATTTGGGGTTGGGAAGGAATTTTCTTCCAGGTCAGGTCGGCAGAAACCCTGTTTTGTTTTGCCTTCCTCTGTAGTGTGCAGCATGGGTCACTTGTTTGAACTATAGTAAATGGTGGATTCTCTGTAACTTGAAGTTTTAAATCAAGATTTGAGGACTTTAATAATTCATCCAGAGATTATTGGCCTATTACAGGAATGGGTGGGTGAGGTTCTGTGGCCTGTGATATACAGGTCAGACTAAAAAAATCGTAATAGTCCCTTTAGGCCTTAAAGCTTGAGTCTAAGATATACGAACCCAAACTGAAGCTGGAATAAGAGCTGCCTCAAGATAATCCCAAATGTGTAAAATACTGCAGAAGTTTGCTGAGGAAATGTATGGCACAAACGTTTTGCCAAATTTTGAGAGAACTATGGCCACAAAAGTAGCTAGTCTTAACTAAAAAGTGATGCAGTGCAAACATTGAAATCAAACGCATTTTAAGATTTTTAAAATATTCTCTCCAAGTTACAGACTTTACAGTCAGAAGGGGCCGCTGCAAGCAGAGAACAGATGGGAAAGGCTTTCATTCTGCCTTAAGTTGCATCCGATGAAGTGAGCTGTAGCTCTCCAAAGCTTATGCTCAAATAAATTGGTTAGCCTCTAAGGTGCCACAAGTCCTCCTTTTCTTTTTTCGTTCTGCCCTAAGTACCTTGTCTGAAACAGCGTGGTTAAGGGCCCGCTATCCCAGGTAACAAACTGGGAAAGTACTGTGTTGCTAAGCCTCGATCCGCTTGGAATAAGTTAGTGACAAACGGGGTGGTTCAGATTGTGTTTTCTATTTTCACTTCGACAAGCTTCTAAGTTTTTTCTCCTCGGGGCCCCGGAGTCCAGCACCGGTCAAATGCCTGTAGCGCTCCCTTGAAGTAAGTCTTATTCCAGGGGGTCAGAGTGGGCCTGAAGGAGTCCTGCACCGCGTGCGCTAAACGCCGGCCTGGCCTGGCCGGAGAAGGCGGAGAGCCCCCTCCCGTTACACGAGCTCTCTGCGGCAGGGGCCCGAGGGCGAGCGGCCGCAGCCACTTCCCACCAAGCCACGCGTCACGGTGCCCGAGGGCCAGCGGGCGCTGCGGGCTGGGCGGGGACCGGGACTGCTGAGCGCTGCGCCGCCGCGCCCCGGTTTCTGCAGGCGGCTGGGCTCGCTTTCCCCAGCAGCGCTCCCGGGCCTGGCTACCGGCGCTGGCCCCACCTGGGGCTCTAGCTGGCCCCGACCCCGTACAGCGCCGGGCCGACGGCGACGCGCGCCCCGGCCCCCGGCGGGCACGCGTCCGCTTCCGGGGGAAAGGTGACGAGCCGCGCCCCCTCTCTCCCCGTTCCCAAGATGGCGGCCGCGGGCGGCGCGGGGACGGCGGCCGCGCTGTGGAGCGAGGTGAATCGCAGCGGCCAGAACGGAGACTTCGGCCGCGCGCTCAAGTCCGTCAACAAGTGTGAGTCCCGCGCGCGCGCGCAGCACCCCCTCCTCCCCCCAGCGCGCGGTGCGGAGGGGCCGGTCCGCGCGTCCCCGCCAGCCTGGGTGGGCCGGTCCGAGCCGCGCCCGGGCCGGAGCGTGGGGGTTCCGGGCCGCGGCGAGACTCCCCGCGTCCAGCGCCGGGCTGGTACCGGTTCCGGGGTGCCGGCCCAGCTGCCACGCCTGGCCGTTCCGGGCCCGGGACCTGCCCCTTCTCCCCGGGCCCTGGGAGATCCCTGGTACTTGGGGGCGGGCAGCGCTGCCGGGCCCCGGGACTGTCCCCCCGCCGGGCCCGGTGCAGCGCTCTCTGCAGCCCGCTGTGCAGGCCGGTGCCATATGCCGACGTGTCACAAACACGCTGGGCTCGGGCTGTCCCGGGGCAGCGCCGGCTGCGCCTTGATGGGCTGGAGCAGCGGATCTCAACTTTTCCAGGCTGTGCCCCTTTCAGCAGGCCCACGGGTCTTATGAACCCCCAAGTTTCACCTCACTTATAAACTATTTGCAGATAATACAAAACTATTCTTCCCAGGCAGACTGCGAAGAGCTACAAAAGGATCTCTTATACAAAACTGGGTGACTGGGCAACAAAATGGCAGATGAAATTTAATGTTGATAAATGCAAAGTAATGCATGTTGGAAAACATAATCCTAACTATACGTATACAATGATGGGGTCCAGAGTAGCTGTTACCACTCAAGAAAGAGATCTTGGAGTCATTGTGGATAGTTCTCTGAAATCATCCGCTCAATGTACAGTGGCAGTCAAAAAAGTGAACAGAATGTTGGGAATTGTCAAGAAAGGGATAGATAGTAAGACACAGGCAATATGATATTGTCTGTATAAATCCATGGTACGCCCTCACTGTGAATACTGCGTGCAGATGTGGTCGCCCCATCTCAAAAAAGATATATTGGAGTTGGAAAAGATTCAGAAAAGGGCAACCAAAATGATTAGGGGTATGGAACGACTTCCGTATGAGGAGAGATTGATAAAACTGGGACTTTTCAGCTTGGAAAAGAGGCGACTAAGGGGGGATATCATAGAGGTCTATAAAATCATGAGTGGTATAGAGAAAGTAAATAAGGAAGTGTCATTTACTCCTTCTCATAATACAAGAACAAGGAACCACCAAATGAAATTAATAGGTAGCAGGTTTAAAACAAACACAAGGAAGTATCTTTTCACACAATGCACTGTCAACCTCTGGAACGTCTTGCCAGAGCGTGTTGTGAAAGCCAATACTGTAACAGGGTTCAAAAGGGAGTTAGATAGTTTCATGGAAGATAGGTCCATCAATGGCTATTAGCCAGGATGGACAGGAATGGTGTCCCTAGCCTCTGTTTGCCAGAAGCTGGGATTGGGTGACAGGGCATGGATCACTTGATGATAACCTGTTCTGTTCATTCCCTTTTGGGCACCTGCCATTGGCCACTGTCAGAGGACAGGATACTGGGCTTGATGGACCTTTGGTCTGACCCAGTATGGCCGTTCTTATGTTCAGTGGTTTTCAAACTTTTTGAGCTGGACCCCCCACACCCCTTTGAGTTACAATTTTCAATTGTGTACCCCTGGCCCCCCCTCCCCAGCCCAGACAAAAAGAGGTGAGTCGGGGGTGGAGGTGGTGCTCCCTCTCTGAGCTCCACCGGGCTGAAGCCCAAGCTGCCTGGCGTCACCGCACGTTCACCCAAATGTTCCTCCAGGCCCCCCACAGTTTGAAAACCATCTCAAGGGACTTTCATTACATCACATCTTAATGTATTGAGAACGCCTCCATCTATGGATATTTGTGTTCTCAGCTCCCAGGATCCTGATTCTGCAGTTGGGTCTGTGTGGGCAGCGGCTTATCAACCTCAGTTAGGCATTTCATGTTCTCAGAAGCCTGTCTGCATGGATCTGATTTCAGGATTAGGGCGCCAGTATGTCCTGTAGGGTAATGCTGGTGGTCAGGCAGCTGGTTTTCTGTGATCACTGCTTTTCATGCTGGCTGGTTTTGTTTTATTCTTTCCTAGTGCTCCCCTCATCTTTTCATTTAGCCACTTCTTTTTGTAACATTACACTTAGCCCTGGTCTACACTGGGGGGGTGGGGTGATCGATCTAAGTTACGCAACTTCAGCTACGTGAATAACGTAGCTGAAGTCGACGTACTTAGATCGACTTACTGTGGTTTCTCCACCGTGGTGAGTCAACTGCTGCTGCTCCCCCGTCGACTCTGCCGGCGCCTCTCGCAGCGCTGGAGTACAGGAGTCAATGGGAGAGCGCTCAGGGCTCTCTTTATCGCGTCTAGACTAGACGCGATAAATTGATCCCCGCTGGATCGATTGCTGCCCCCTGATCCGGTGGGTAGTGAAGACATACCCTTAGATTGTAAGGTCTTCCAGGGAGGGATTGTCTCTATTGCGTTTCTACAGTACACAGTGGGGCCCTGGTTTATAGTCTCTACAGTAATACAAATAATAAAGAAAAGCATCTACAGTACAGTAGCAAGATGCAGACTATATTTTATTGAGTAGTAATATTATGTGAACAGTTCCATTGCTAAAGTATGATGTGGCTTCATAAATCCATTAGTTTGCAATCGGGCTACCCTTGGTAAGAGAGAGGAAAAGGGAGAATACTGATGGAAGGAGAAGCAAGAGAGGAAGGGTGCATATTTAGGCCCTAGTCCTGCATCAGGGGCTGTCGTTAGATAGTGTTTGGGATTCAGTTTGGTTATGTTTAACTCGGCGGCCTAGATACAGTTTCTGAAGAGATATTTTCTAGGGGTTAAGTTCACCTTGCTCTGTCTCCATAGATGTATTAGAATTCTGAGTTTTGTCAGTTTTGTAGAGGCACCCGTAAGCTTTGTGAAATCAGAGTTTGGGAGCGTTGGGTGGCACCCAGGGAGCTTCAGCCCTGCGAGATTTCGGTGTGGAGGAAGGAGCCTTGGTTTGTGTATGCAGCTTTGGAAGCAGCTGACCTATGGCTAACTGGAGTTTGGACAATCAGGGTTGAAAGGTGTTGTCATATGACTGCTAGTCTGGTATCTAAAGTGGTGTAGTCTGAGGGTGGTATAGGGAAAGAGCAGGTACTTTTCTCTTTGACATGTTTTTGGGGGAAGGAGTGGATCTGTTTTTTTTTCCATAGTCGAACTGTCAACAATTAATGTCGTGTGGCAAAAATACAAACCGTGTTCCAAATTTTTCCCTATCATCTTTCCCTGGTAGCAAGCCTCTGGGTCCTGAAATTAATCCTCTTGTCGACCTGGACTTGCTTTGCTTTTTCTCAGTGTGCTTGCCCTTTTGTTCCTGAGTAGGGATTGCAGAATTGATGATGCCCAGTTCTTAAGAACCTGCTAGTCAGGCTTTGACCTCTGATCTGCAAAGTGACATGCGAGTGCAGTAACCCTGGTGCTATCTAGCCCTCCCGTCACTTTCACACTTAGCTGACATCAAGGCTTGGTCTACCCTAAAAAAGAATTCTACCAGTATAATTGGCGATTAATTCTGTAATTTATTTATTTATTTATTTATACCTGTAATACTGGTATAAACCCTACTGTGGAGGCAGTTTTACCAGTAAAAGGTATTTTATACTGGTATAGCTTTTGCTGCCTAAACCAGAATGAGCTATACCAGTATAATCACTTTTATACCACTATACCTGATCCACTCCAGGGGTTTTTGGCCACTTCTATGTCACTGGGATTGTTAAAAGCAGTTCAACTTTCTAGTCTAGACAAGGTCTGAGACATTGTCTGGATTTTAATTTGATGAACTCTGATTTTAATGGGAAGTAGGAAAGGAGTTAGAGATTGTGATAACTCTCTTTGCTTCCCCAAGTGTTGCAGATCAACAAGGATGATGTGACTGCCCTTCACTGCAAAGTGGTGTGTCTCATTCAGAATGGAAGCTTCAAGGAAGCCCTCAGTGTAATCCACACCCACACCAAAGTGTTAACCAGGTGAGTGGTAGCCCCAGAGGCTCCTGCAAATGAAAAAAACACAAGCCCCAGGAAGCTATTAATCTAGGTAGAAGGGTGGTGCTGGTTGGCAATGGCTGTTGCTGATGTTTTCAGTGTTTCACATGCTTAACTTTAGGCTTGGTCTATACTACACAGTTAGGTCAATGTAAGGCAGCTTATGTCAACCTAACTATGTCAGTATACGCACCACAGCCTTGCTCCCTCCAGTGTAAGTGCCCTACTACACTGACAGAACTCCATCTCCACAAGAGGTGTAGACCTTATGTTGGTGTAGTTACGGTGACGTAGTATCTGTGTAGACACTTATATCTGCTGTTGGCTGTCATCCAGTGCAGCTGTGAAATTGACAAGAAAGCTGGCTCCTGGCTCACCCATTGGGCTGCTACCAGGTCTCTGCTCCAAGCCGGGCTGTCACCTGAGCTCCCCGTTCCTCTCTGGGAGCCCTGCTGCCCCCCGGGGTCCCAGTTCCCCAGCGGGAACACGGCAGCTGACCAGACTCCGGGTGCGGATTTACCTGCCAGAGGTGAGAAGCCCCGGGCGACTTGCCCCCCACTCCTGACTGGGAGCATGCAGGCGAGAAGCCTTGCGGGGGCAGCTGGGCTTCCAGTGCGGAGTGGTGTGGAACTGAGAGCCCAGGCCAGTGGAAGTGCTCATGGTGAGGATGCACAGCACTGACAGAAGGGGGGTAGTGTGGACATCAGCCAGCGTGGTAATTACTGTGGTGGCTGTAAGTTGATCTAACATAGGTCGACTTAAGATTGTAGTGTAGACGTGCCCTTACTCTCATAAGCACTCCTGTGGAAGACAGTGGAACTGCTCAGGTGAATAAAGTTCAGAATATGCAAAAGCGTTCCCAAGACTGGGGCCCATTCCCCTCCTTATCTCCGTTTTCCCATCTGTGAAACTGCAGTGATAAATGTTACGTATCTACCTTCCTGCCTCACAGGGCTGTTTGTGGCCTAGTGTCTGTGCAGTGGCTTAAGATGAAAACTGCTGTGTAAGAACTCACTATTAGCAACACTAATGTATGTACTGTCAGAATCACTTCCCTATGGGAAAGCAAGAAGTATGCATGGAGGGAAAGGATGTAGGACTGATTATTGTTGTAGTACAAGAGTAGACTCTAAAAGTATTTTCTCATATTCCTTATTTATAACCACTAATGTGAATGTAAAAAAAATCAATCTAGACTTTAGCCTTAATTGCTTGCCTCTTTGAACACTCGTAACTTAAATAGCAAAGCAACTTTCATTCAGCCTGTGTAAAAATGTGTGTGTGTGTGTGTGTGTATGTACTTGTGAGGACTGGTAGAACCTCATGGGAAATTACCTGTCAGGTGTAATGGTAGTGGATTGCATGAGACGTAGATAGCCTTACAGGTAGTGCTCGGAAGGAATTGGTGGTTGTGGTACAGTTGTTTGCTGTAAACAAAGACATAGGAAAAGGTAGAAGAGAAGTCCCGGAGGCCAAATTTCGGCTGCAAGGTAAGAGATTAAAGTCCAGGATCTCCATGGTAGCGTCCTCTGAAATGCCTCCTCAGTAGAGAAATAATTCAATACCCTTGTGCTGACACATGCTGTTCTGTCTCTAGCAACACGGTAGGCTTATAAGAGTAGTTATGGATGCTCAAATAAGGGTTCATGGCTCTCCTAGGAGGCAGATGTTGTAGAATGAGCGCTGTGGTGATGCGCCTGCCATCCGTCTCTGCCTTGTTTTCGCAGTGACTCTATCACCTTTGAGAAGGCGTACTGTGAGTACAGGTTGAACAGAATTGAAAATGCCCTGAAGACCATTCAGAGTGCCAGCCAGCAGACAGACAAACTGAAGGAGCTGCATGGACAAGTGGTAATTACTGCTTTGGAAACTCTGTGTCTTTCATTCATGAGCCCTCTGCTTTGTGAAGGTGGAAAAAGTCAGAGAGAAACTTTTCTCCCCCTCAGGTGTGATTCAATAAATGGTTATGTTCTGGGCGAAAACCCCAGTGAAATCAGTGACAAAACTCCCACTGACTTCAGTGTGGCCTAGGATTTTACCCTCTCTTCTAGTTAGCCAGGGTCTCCCAAACTGTCAGATAGCACCACCCTTTCACTTGTTGGCTCACTAATCTTCCCCCACTTCCATCCATTTCAGCTCCTAATAAATCACATTCCTCTGTTCCGGAAAGCAGGGTAGTTTGCTGGACGCCACTGAACCAAAATGTGCCTGTGCAGCCATACAGTTGGCCACCTTCCTTCTCCCCAGGGCTAGAATGAAGTGATTTGCTTGATTTCCATCAGCCAGGGAAGTGGGCGGTCCTGAGGCGGGTGCTTTACTTCTCACTCTGTGAGCGCTTGGTTTAGGATCTAGTCCTGCACCATGCTTCATGCATATAGCTCTGACATCAGGAGCCGCTGTGTGTGAAGCAACACAAGGATGGACTACCTTGGAGCATCAGGATTGAAAAGAGGAAGAGAAAAGGCTTTTCCTCCTCCTTTTGTTTCCATAGTTGATTAGAATAATCCAAACATGTGGAAGAAACAGTTGTTTTGCTGTAAACAGTGCTTGAAAGATGGTCATTTAATTTGCTCCCTAGAGAGCTAAAGCCTGCTGTGAGGAGGCTGGCAGAGACCATAATGGACTCTATTTTCTCAAGTAAATTCTGAATTAGACTTTACAGCACTTGTTCGGGTGTCTCTAGTTGTGGATGCCGATGTGCAGGGCAATGTCTCTGTTTTCAGTTGTACAGGCTGGAGCGCTATGATGACTGCTTAGCTGTGTATCGGGATCTCATCCGGAACTCCCAAGACGACTACGAAGAAGAAAGGAAAACCAACCTTTCTGCAGTGGTTGCAGCACAGAGCACATGGGAGAAAGTGGAGCCAGTGAGTTTGTGTGTATGCACGCACATGTGGGAGAGATTGTTCCTCCTTCCACCCTCTCTCTGCTGAACCTTGCCCGTGTTAGGACACTTCTGAAGGTGAATTGCATGGCTCATAGATGGTAGAGGCAGGAAGAGGACATTCGAGAACCCAAATCATTAACTGAAAATAGGAGAACTCAGCTAATACACACAGAAAATGACAGGTTTCAGAGTAGCAGCCGTGTTAGTCTGTATTCGCAAAAAGAAAAGGAGTACTTGTGGCACCTTAGAGACTAACAAATTTATTAGAGCATAAGCTTTTGTGAGCTACAGCTCACTTCATCAGATGCATTCAGTGGAAAATACAGTGAGGAGATTTATATACACACAGAACATGAAAAAATGGGTGTTTATCATGCACACTGTAAGGAGAGTGATCACTTAAGATGAGCTATTGCCAGCGGGAGAGCGGTGGGGGCGGGGGAGAAAACCTTTTGTAGTGATAATCAAGGTGGGCCATTTCCAGCAGTTAACAAGAATGTCTGAGGAACAGTGGGGGAGGGGGGGGGAAATAATCAAAGGGAAATAGTTTTACTTTGTGTAATGACCCATCCACTCCCAGTCTCTATTCAAGACTAAGTTAATTGTATCCAGTTTGCAAATTAATTCCAATTCAGCAGTCTCTCGCTGGAGTCTGTTTTTGAAGTTTTTTTGTTGAAGAATAGCCACTTTTAGATCAGAAATTGAGTAATCAGAGAGATTTGAAGTGTTCTCAGACTGGTTTATGGATGTTATAATTCTTGACGTCTGATTTGTGTCCATTCTTTTACGTAGAGACTGTCCAGTTTGACCAATGTACGTGTCAGAGGGGCATTGTTGGCACATGATGGCATATATCACATTGGTAGATGTGCAGGTGAACAAGCCTCTGATAGTGTGGCTGATGTGATTAGGCCCTATGGTGGTGTCCCCTGAATAGATATGTGGATACAGTTGGCAACGGGCTTTGTTGCAAGGATAGGTTCCTGGGTTAGTGGTTCTGTTGTGTGGTTGCTGGTGAGTATTTGCTTTTGTTTCGGGGGCTGTCTGTAGGCAAGGACTGGCCTGTCTGCCAAGATTTGTGAGAGCGATGGGTCGTCCTTCAGGATAGGTTGTAGATCCTTGATGATGTGTTGGAGAGGTTTTAGTTGGGCCACCTGCTGAAGTGAAGAAACAGATTGACAGAGCCAGAAGAGTACCCAGAAGTCACCTACTACAGGACAGGCCCAACAAAGAAAATAACAGAACGCCACTAGCCGTCACCTTCAGCCCCCAACTAAAACCTCTCCAACGCATCATCAAGTGAGGGTGATGGTGGTTTCTCCAAACTGGAGGCCTCCTATCCAACAGGAGCACATCCAGAGTGACCTCTGGAAGTGTCAGAGGTCACTCTTGTGGTTTATCCATGCAGTCAGTGTCCCTTAATGCATGAGTGCATGACGTACTTCAGGTTTCTAGTTTGGGAATGTGGACATTTATTGCTAATGAGTCATCTGTCACCTTGCTTACCAGTGTCTCTTTTCTATTGGATACCCCAGCACGTCGTGAAGTATAATTTAATGTAAACTACAGTTAACAAAAGTGCCTTTTGCTATTGGCACATATTACCACATTTGTGCAATCTGGTAATTTACAGTGGGTCTCCAAGACCGTGCAAACCAGCAAGATTCCACTGAATGTGAATGGATGTAAGCCCCTGGTCCTGCAAAGCCTACTTAAATCCAGTAGAACATTGCTAATCTGCACTAGTGACTGGGAAGAGCCATTGCAAGTGTAAAGCTCAATAGTTAGGCACATTAAATAAGTTTTTAAATATTTAAGTCTGCAGCTTGTCTTTGAAATTCTCCAGGGCTACAGTTTCTGCCAATTCTCTCTGTGCTTAAACAGCCTGGACAGCTCCCCTGAGGTCTAATCTGATTTTCTCTAATTCCTAAGAACAGGACTGCTCTACAGCTAGGAGTTGGATAGCTCCATTGCAGATTCCCCCTTGGCTTTGTCCTGCAGCGTAAAGGGAAGACCATTCATGTCGTGGCTTTTTAGACAGCACATATCCTCTCAAGATCACCTTCGCATGTGGATTTCATAATGAATCTTCTGTTGTATATTAATCTAAGAAGTTGGCATGTTTGCTAAAAGCTATGATTTGTGTCTGTAGTAATCCTATAAAAGTGGCTTTAAACAAATCTGTTTCTAATCCAAAATTAGGCTGTATTTAATTTCTTTCAAGCATTTAACCCAATCCTTTCACTCCATGTCAGGAAGATCTGGGCCTCCAAGAAGCTACCTATGAGCTGTGTTATAATGCTGCATGTGCATTGATTGGTCAAGGCAGACTGAATGAGGCAATGAAAAACCTACAGAAAGCAGAAGGTAAAAACACAGGAGGGTTATAGATCTCTCTGTCACTCATTCTTTGTAAACACATTTAAAGAGAGAACAAGGATTTGATTCCGGATTGAAAATGGGATTGGACAACCCTAGGGTTCTTCTATTACAGTTTCCATAGCTTGTTTGCCAAGACTGGTTGGGACATAGTAGCACTTAACATTCCTTAAATAAATTTTATTATATCAGTAATTTTTAACTCTTGTAGATCAAACTGTTTTCTTATCTACAATTCCCATGTAGTCCATAGTATTTCAATCTGTAGATCTCAGCTTGCTTTCCAGCTATGCATAGTTTATTGTTTTGCTGTCATTTTACAATAGTAAACTGTATATAACATCTCAGTCTTCTCTCCCAATTGGTGTTTAATTCTCAAATGCAATTTGGTATCTGCTTATAATTTTGACAGTGCAATCTCTTCACGTTAGCAGAAGTTTTAAAAGCCCTATTTAGTTGTTGTTTTATGAGTGTACTGAAGACTGTAGAGTGCCGTAATGTTCTGAGTTGGGGGTTGCCCTATCAAGTGTACTAACTTTGATTTTTCACATTCAGAAAGACCATTTTTATTATTGTTATATTTCAGTCTGTTCAATAAGATGTGTAGGAAGGAGAATAAATGATTAAAGTAGAAGCTGATAGTAGCGAAGAGGAACCAAGTTACAGGCCTTTCAGATTAGGTTTAACATCAACAGCTGCAAAACTGAAAAGCTTGATATCCCTTATATCCTCTTATTAAGCTGACTAAATATGTTATAGGTGGAGCTGGCAATGCCATCAATATTTAAAGCTACCCAACACTTGCCATTGTAAGGCCCTGTTTTCAGTTGCTTATAACTTTGCCAGACTATAGTCATTCAGAAGTTTTCCAGGCCAGGTGCTTGCCTTAGGCCTGACATTTTTGGAAAACCTCAGCATAAATAGTTCAGCCATTTCCAAGAAGGGGTGTAAGAAACAATACTTTAGTTTGCCCATGTTAAAAACCAAACAGACAATGCTTACAGCAGTTTCATTGAGAAGTTCTAGCACGCCCAAGTGACACAGCAAGTACTCAGTATTTGGAAAAGGGGTTGCCCTGGTGTCATGGATGTGCCTTTTGTCATCACAAGCTATGCGTCTCTGAAAATCTCAATTCTCAAATACTAGAGGTTTGTTAGTTTTACAGCTAAATTTGTTGAAGATTCTGTCTGTGTGCAACCAGATGAGGAAGGGGGCTGAGTTAAGCTTGCACAGACAACCTTAATTCTGGCCTTTCCTGACAGTGGAGTGCTTGACTTTGCAAACTTAATGTACTTCTAACATAATTTTTTGGTTCAGTATCTAATCTATAATGTTACTGTGGAATCAGGAGTGCTAGTTTTGTACATTCCTATTTAGTAATTTTGCTTTTTTGTGATCTAATTGTGGAACATAATGCGAACCCTTCAGGTTTGTGCTATCGGCTACCAGGGTAATAAATAACATAGTTCAGTTTTGACCTTAGTTACAGTTGTGTGGAGCTAGACGAACTGCAGGTCATTCTTAGTGCATGTTCTTTCTACTGTTAGTTAATCCAGGCGCTGAGACAATAATCTTTAGGAAAACACAGAGCTTCACTGCTTTTATCACACTGCAAAACTGCTTACTGAGCAGTAGGTGAGAGAGAAGAGTAGACTCCAGGAATAAAAGTGGGGATGAAAACCAGAAGGACCTAGTGAGGCAGTATTGCACAAAGGAGAATGACAAAATCTACATCAGTCTTTTAAGTCTGGGTAAGGTCATATGAGTAACAAGTAGTTATGGTGGAGAGAGCTCCTTCATGAAAGATCATAAAGTATTTTTAAAGAAAATGAACAGGGGAAGGAGAGAAACAAGTAAAAAAACAGGTTTCAGAGTAGCAGCCGTGTTAGTCTGTATTAGCAAAAAGGAAAGGAGTACTTGTGGCACCTTAGAGACTAACAAATTTATTTGAGCATAAGCTTTTGTGAGCTCCAGCTCACTTCATCCACTGATGCATCCAATGAAGTGAGCTGGAGCTCACGAAAGCTTATGCTCAAATAAATTTGTTAGTCTCTAAGTAAAAAAACGTGAGTACTCAAAAAGAATTCTGGAGGAGCAATGTCTCCGGCATTCTTGACTTTTTAAAATATTTCACTGTAGACTGTATTTCTCTCCCACACACACCCAATCATTTCCTTACTTTCTTGCATTAAAAAGTACTTGTGAAACTTTGTAGAAGCCTCACTTATTATCCACAATGGGCACATGATATAAACAAACATTCCTGCCATCGTCTTGTTCTGTGCTTTCCTCTAGGTAAGAATTAACCCTTTCTAAATTTGTCTTTCAAATTATTTTCTCTAGATCTGTGTCGCCAGTCGCTTTCAGAAGACTCTGTAAGTTGTTGCTGTTACTCTGAATAATGTGCCTTTTACACCAAAGCATTTCAAAGCAGTGCCCCAGGGATTAGCCATGTGATCACTTATGATATTGCATAGCAATATCATACCCAGCAAGAGTCACCAGTCTGCCTAATTTCATGTTCCCAATACCACTCCTGAGGTGTGAGCTATCCTTCTGCCTGTTGCTAAAATTTAAATTCTTGGGGCCTGACTGTCTCCTGCCTTGCCCCTTCTGCAGTCCCTGAATCAGTGCAATGTGTGTGTACTCCTACCACATTAGAGGGGTGGGTACGCCCACTGCAGAGGTATTGAGGCTGTGTGAATCAGGCCCACAATTTGTGATTCATATCCAGCACACTTTGACATATCTGTAGGGTGGAAGCAGACCGCACACACGTGGGTTGGGAGGGTACTTTCTGTTGTTAAAAGTAGCTCTGCCTTTTGCGCCTATTTTCTGCTTTATGGTGTGAATGTGTGTAATGGTGTCTTTTGAAGATATGCTCTTCTAGTGGTGGGGATTGTGACTGATGGTTTTGCCCAAGATCGACTGAAAAAGGAACAGGTCCTCTGCGAAACGCTGAAGCCAGGGAGCACACGAAAGGAGAGGCTTCATTTTGTTTTGTCTGGATTTTCCTTCAGGATGTGACTGAGGAAGACATTGAGGCTGAGTTGGCCATTATTCATGGTCAGATGGCCTATATCATGCAACTACAGGGACGTACAGAGGATGCTCTCCAGCTTTACAATCAGATCATCAAATTAAAGTAAGTGCTTCATTCAAACAAGCTCTCATCCTTCCACATGTGACAAGGCTGCTGTCTAATAGCTGTGCCTTTCATTCTCATTTGTTGTCTGCAGGCCGACAGACGTGGGATTGATTGCTGTCATTGCAAATAACATCATTACTATTAATAAGGTATAGAATTTGCCCATCCTCTTTCTAAAGCATTTTTGCAAAGAAATGAGAATGAACTCAGAACTCACCACATGCAGAGCTCCCATTGGCTTTGAGGGGGGTTCTGCGTGCAGAGAGATTGGAGAGTTGCATCTCTCTTCGAACTAAGTCCTTACTTTCAAGGGGAAGCACTCTAGCATGAAAGTTCTATTTACAGTGTTGCTGTTTGTGCTGTTACACTGGTATTTCCATTATATTTTTATCCTTATAGGCCCCAGTCCTACAAAAATAGATGCAAAAATGATCTTGCACATAGATAAATTCACCAGAATGAGTCCCACTGGAGCCAGTCACACTGCTTGCATGACTAGAGTTACATATGTGGCTAGGAATTTGCAGGATCTGGGTCTTAGAAGACTGGAGCTTCCAGACTAAGGGTGTGTGTGTGTGAGAGAGAATTTTTTTCAGGTCCAGGATTGAGGGAGATGGGAAGATTCTGGATTTAGGTGTGCTGTGCTTGTGCTTCTGTAACTTCTAAAGTGCATCACGCAAGCTGTTAGTGCGTATTGTGGACATGAGGCTTTTGTGCTGTCTTCAAAACCTGATGGATGACTTCAGTGAAATTTACATCACGTGCACAGCCACAACAGTATTTTTATGTGTGAAAACTACAAATAGCATAACGGAGGAGTCATTTCTTATCTAGTCTCACCCTACTTCTGCACTATTGTCATGAGCATTGCAAGCATTGGGCTCAAGATCCTGAAATATTTGCAGAGCCTCAAGAAGAACCGAATGAATAGGGAGCATGACGGTTTCATGGAGGACAGATTGCTATGGGACACACAGAGAACCAATTCGAGGTTGGTGGTGGTGGTCTCAGAGTGGCTTCAGATAGTGGGGCACTGATTCTCGGACCAAGAAACAAGCACGAGCTGGTAGTATCACATTGTAATACAGGGTTGGGATGAAGAGCTGTGGATGCAGAACTTTCAGATGCACAATGCCAGATTTCTGGATCTGTGCACTGAGCTCATTCCAGCCCTCCGTTGCAGGGACACCAAAATGAAAACTGCACTGACAGTGGAGAAGCAAGTAGTGACTGCACTGTGGAAACTTGTAACACCAGATCGCTATTGGTCACTCGGGAATAATTTGGAGTCAGGAAATGCACGCTGAGGGTCGTTGTGATGCAAGCATGCAGGACCATTATTCACCTCCTGCTATGCAGGACTGTGACTCTAGGCAATGCACAGGACATGGTTGATGGATTTGCAGCAGTGAGGTTCCTGAATTGCAGTGGAGCGATAGACAACACCCATGTATCCATTTTGGCACAAGCCCATGTTCATATAATCATAGAATATCAGGGTTGGAAGGGACCTCAGGAGGTCATCTAGTCCAACCCCCTGCTCAAAAGCAGGACCGATCCCCGACTAAATCATCCCAGCCAGGGCTTTCTCAAGCCTGACCTTAAAAACTTCTAGGGAAGGAGATTCCACCACCTCCCTAGGTAACACATTCCAGTGTTTCACCAGCCTCCTAGTGAAAAAGTTTTTCCTAATATCCAACCTAAATCTCCCCCACTGCAACTTGAGACCATTACTCCTTGTTCTGTCATCTGCTACCACTGAGAACAGTCTAGAGCCATCCTCTTTGGAATCCCCCTTTCAGGTAGTTGAAAGCAGCTATCAAATCCCCCCTCATTCTTCTCTTCTGAAGACTAAACATCCCCAGTTCCCTCAGGCTCTCCTCATAAGTCATGTGTTCCAGTCCCCTAATCAATTTTGTTGCCCTCTGCTGGACTCTTTCCAGTTTTTCCACATCTTTCTTGTAGTGTGGGGCCCAAAACTGGACACAGTACTCCAGATGAGGCCTCACCAATGTCGAATAGAGGGGAACGATCACGTCCCTTGATCTGTGGGCAATGCCCCTACTTATACATCCCAAAATGCCATTGGCCTTCTTGGCAACAAGGGCACACTGTTGACTCATATCCAACTTCTCGTCCACTGTAACCCCTAGGTCCTTTTCTGCAGAACTGCTGCCGAGCCATTCGGTCCCTAGTCTGTAGTGGTGCATTGGATTCTTCCATCCTAAGTGCAGGACTCTGCACTTGTCCTTGTTGAACCTCATCAGATTTCTTTTGGCGCAATCCTCCAATTTGTCTAGGTCCCTCTGTATCCTATCCCTACCCTTCAGCGTACCTATCACTCCTCCCAGTTTAGTGTCATCTGCAAACTTGCTGAGGGTGCAATCCACACCATCCTCCAGATCATTTATGAAGGTATTGAACAAAAACCGACCCCTGGGGCACTCCACTTGATACCGGCTGCCAACTAGACATGGAGCCATTGATCACTACCCGTTGAGGCCGACAATCTAGCCAACTTTCTATCCACCTTATAGTCCATTCATCCAGCCCATGCTTCTTTAACTTGCTGGCAAGAATACTGTGGGAGACTGTGTCAAAAGCTTTGCTAAAGTCAAGGAACAACACGTCCACTGCTTTCCCTTCATCCACAGAACCAGTTATCTCGTCATAGAAGGTAATTAGATTAGTCAGGCATGACTTGCCCTTGGTGAATCCATTCTGACTGTTCCTGATCACTTTCGTCTCCGCTAAGTGCTTCAGAATTGATTCCTTGAGGACCTGCTCCATGATTTTTCCGGGGACTGAGGTGAGGCTGACTGGCCTGTAATTCCCCGGATCCTCCTCCTTCCCTTTTTTAAAGATGGGCACTACATTAGCCTTTTTCCAGTCTTCTGGGACCTCCCCTGATCGCCATGAGTTTTCAAAGATAATGGCCAATGGCTCTGCAATCACATCCGCCAACTCCTTTAGCACTCTCGGATGCAACGCATCTGGCCCCATGGACTTGTGCTCGTCCAGCTTTTCTAAATAGTCCCGAACCACTTCTTTCTCCACAGAGGGCTGGTCACCTTCTCCGCATGCTGTGCTGCCCAGCGCAGTAGTCTGGGAGCTGACCTTGTTCGTGAAGACAGAGGCAAAAAAAGCATTGAGTACGTTAGCTTTTTCCACATCCTCTGTCACTAGGTTGTCTCCCTCATTCAGTAAGGGGCCCACACTTTCCTTGACTTTCTTCTTGTTGCTAACATACCTGAAGAAACCCTTCTTGTTACTCTTAACATCTCTTGCTAGCTGCAACTCCAGGTGTGATTTGGCCTTCCTGATTTCACTCCTGCAAGCCTGAGCAATATTTTTATACTCATCCCTGGTCATTTGCCCAATCTTCCACTTCTTGTAAGCTTCTTTTTCGTATTTAAGAGCAGCAAGGATTTCACTGTTAAGCCAAGCTGGTCGCCTGCCATATTTACTATTCTTTCTACACATTGGGATGGTTTGTCCCTGTAACCTCAATAAGGATTCTTTAAAATACAGCCAGCTCTCCTGGACTCCTTTCCCCCTCATGTTATTCTCCCAGGGGATCTTGCCCATCAGTTCCCTGAGGGAGTCAAAGTCTGCTTTTCTGAAGTCCAGGGTCTGTATTCTGCTGCTCTCCTTTCTTCCTTGTGTTAGGATCCTGAACTCGACCATTTCATGGTCACTGCCTCCCAGGTTCCCAACCACTTTTGCTTCCCCTACTAATTCTTCCCGGTTTGTGAGCAGCAGGTCAAGAAGAGCTCTGCCCCTAGTTGGTTCCTCCAGCACTTGCACCAGGAAATTGTCCCCTACATTTTCCAAAAACTTCCTGGATTGCCTGTGCACCGCTGTATTGCTCTCCCAGCAGATATCAGGGTGATTGAAGTCTCCCATGAGAACCAGGGCCTGCGATCTAGTAACTTCTGCGATTGCCAGAAGAAAGCCTCTTCCACCTCATCCCCCTGGTCCGGTGGTCTATAGTAGACTCCCACCACGACATCACCCTTGTTGCTCACACTTCTAAACTTAATCTAGAGACTCTCAGGTTTTTTTGCAGTTTCATACTTGAACTCTGAGCAGTCATACTGCTCCCTTACATACAGTGCTACTCCCCCACCTTTTCTGCCCTGCCTGTCCTTCCTGAACAGTTTATATCCATCCATGACAGTACTCCAGTCATGTGAGTTATCCCACCAAGTCTTTGTTATTCCAATCACATCATAATTCCTTGACTGTGCCAGGACTTCCAGTTCTCCCTGCTTGCTTCCCAGGCTTCGTGCATTTGTATATAGGCACTTGAGGTAACCTGCTGATCGCCCCTCTTTCTCAGTATGAGGCAGGAGCCCTCCCCTCTCACACGCTTCTGCTCGTGCCTCCTCCTGGTATCCTACTTCCCCACTTACCTCAGGGCTTTGGTCTCCTTCCCCCGGTGAACCTAGTTTAAAGCCCCCCTCACTAGGTTAGCCAGCCTGCTTGCAAAGATGCTCTTCCCTCTCTTGGTTAGGTGGAGCCAGTCTCTGCCTAGCACTCCTCCTTCCTGGAACACCATCCCGTGGTCAAAGAATCCAAAGCCTTCTCTCCGACACCACCTGCGTAGCCATTCGTTGACTTCCACGATTCGACGGTCTCTACGCAGGTGGATTTTTTCCTTCCACGGGGAGGATGGACGAGAACACCACTGGCACCTCAAACTTCTTCCCAGAGCCACGTAGTCCGCAGTGATCCGCTCAAGGTCATTCTTGGCAGTATCATTGGAGCCCGCGTGGGGAAGCAGGAACGGGTAGCGATCTGAGGGTTTGATGAGTCTCGGCAGTCTCTCCGTCACATCGCGAATCTTAGCTCCTGGCAAGCAGCAGACTTCACGGTTTTCCCGGTCGGGGCGGCAGATAGATGACTCAGTCCCCCTGAGGAGAGAGTCCCCGACCACCACCACCCGCCTCCTTCTCTTGGGAGCAGTGGTCATGGAACCCCCAACCCTAGGACAGTGCATCTCATGCCTTCCAATCGGCGGAGTCTCCTTCTGCTCCCTTCCCTCAGACGTATCATCTGGTCCACTCTCCGCATTAGTACCTGTGGAGAGAACATGAAAACGGTTACTTACCTGTATCTGCCCTGCTGGTACATGGACGTTCCCCTTTTTTCTTCTGGAGGTCACATGATGCCAAATTTCTTCACCATCTTTCTGTCCCCGATGTGCAGCCTGCTCTGAATCTTCAGAACCTTGTACCTGTAGAAGCCTATCCTGACATCCGTCCAGGAAATCTTCAGTTTCTCTTATGCAACGCAGGGTTGATACCTGTTGCTCCAGACCTTGAACCTTCTCTTCCAGTATGGAGACCAGCATGCACTTTGTACAGACAAAGTCACATCTGTCCTGTGGAAGAGAGACAAACATAGCACATCCAGTGCAGGTCACAACAGCTGAACACTCCCCATCCATATTACCTTCCTTCTACGAGCTTCCTCAGGAGTTGTAGTACTTAGAGAATCCGGCAAGATGTAAGCCTCAGTGGGCTCTCCACAGGCAAACTCCCAGGCAAACTCCTTTTGTTAGCTGCTCTGCTGTTTGCTGCCCAGCTGGTTCGCAGCCACTGAGTACATCATAAGAAAGGGCTACTTTTCTATGGTTATGGAAGCATTGGTGGATCACTGGGAATGCTTCACTGACATCACTGTTGGCTGGTCAGGGAAGATGCATGACACTTGTATCTTTAAGAACACAGGACTGTTCAGAAAACTACAAGCAGGGACTTTTTCCTGGTAGATGGATTACCACAGGGAATGTTGAAATACCACTCGTGATCCTGGGCGACCCAGCCTCCCCCTTACTCCCCTGGCCAATGAAGCTGTACACTGGCCACCTTGACAGCACCAAGGAATGGTTCAACTCCCTGCACGGCAGGTGCAGAATGACAGAATGATTGATTGAAGGGCAGCTGGTTGTATTTACTCACAAGATTGGATCTCAGTGAGAAAAATACCCCAATGGTTATAGCTGCCTGCTGTGTCCTGCATGATATATATGAAGCAAAGAGGGAAACGTTTTTGCTGGGGTGGAGGTGGAGTGACTGTCTGCTGAGTTTGAACAGCCGGCTACAAGGGCTATTAAAAGAGCTCAACATGGAGCTATGCAGTTCAACAAGATTTTGAAAGACCATTTTAATAGTGAGCCAGAGTAGTGAGTGGTGGTGTGGTCCTGTGGCCTAGTAGGAATCCTGTGGTGATTGCTGTAACGTTGTCAGTGTACCTATGAATTTTAATTGTGACTGAATCCGAGTTGTGTGACATTATGCAGTAACAGGAAATTGATGGGTTTCAGAATTGCTGAGCATTCTGCTGCATGTATTGTAAAATAGTTATGTTCAAAATAATTTTATTCTGTAACAGAATTCAGTGCAACTCCATCCCCATGCAATTTTAAAACAAATACTTTAAAAAACTAATAAAAACGTGATAAATTAAGAGCACAGAACTTATGAAGAGAAAAGAACATGCACATCCATTTCAGCTACGCATACACCAATGGTGGCTTTCAAAGGCCTGGGTCTGTGACGTTGCAATTGTCTTCAGTGTCCCCCAGGGTGGAGTGGTGGGGGTAGTGCAGTGACCCCGAGGCCATGTGGAATGTTGGGGGGAGGTTAATGGGAAGGTCCCGCTATTGAGTTCGCAGTGGGCTGCAGAGGGAGGCAAGCCCGGGCTTGTTGAACCTGCAGGTCCAGCAGAGTCTGCAGCATCTGTGTTTGCTGTCTGAGAATCTCTCCATTATGTCCTGGTGCCTCTCCCTCTCCTTTTCCTGCTGGGACTCCTGGGCCTGTCTCCTCTCCACTCTTTCCTTCTCCAGGCTGTCCGCAATGTTCATCCTCCAGGCCCTGTGTTCGTGGTTCGATGCAGCGCTGGCTTGCAGGGTCCCATTGAACGTGTCATCCCGAGTCCTCTTCTTTCTCCTCCTTATCTGGCTTAGGTGTTCTGTGGGTGTGGGGGGGAGACCCTGAAGGCCACAGAGGCAGCAGCTGAAGATACAACACACAGCGGTACATTGTCAGCACATTCACTACAGAGAGCGAAACTACCGCTGCTGAACTCACTCCCCCTGCTCCCCTAACATTGTAAACTCTACATTCTCACTTGGGATTGGGATTGCGCATGGCCCCACTCGCAGCACCAGCCCTGGTGAGTATGGCCCACTGGGGTTGGGGAGATGCGGAGGGAATTGCTCACTGGCATGATTCTCTTGGCACAGGGCAGTGGCACTGAGCACTGGCACCATTTCCTACAGACGGGGGTGATTTTAGCTGATCTCTCACTCGTGAGTGTAACAAAGGCAGAGAGAGCAAAGCTGCTGCTAGGATCCCGAAGCCCCCAGGGTCCATATGCTGCTGGCCTGTGCACTCCAGTGTCGCCTGCTGAAGTTATCGCTGACTGGCATGGGAAAGTGTCCCACCGCGGCGGAAGAGATAAGGCTGCCTTCTCTAGAAACCTTCAGCAGGGGATTGCAGACACCTCCATGAAAGTTTCATCGAGATCTCGATGGAGGATTCACGAGACATGCCGCTGCACATAAACAGACTGCTCCACTTGGCCCCCTTGGCCTAACGAGGGGAATGAAAAGCAGGTAGCAACTCTACCTCTCTTGGTTGTAACCCTCTTCTAGCACGAGTAAAGTAATGAAAAGTCAACAGTTGTGTCCTGCCATTTTGGGGATGCCATCCCTGTAATGGAAAAGTTATCTACGCACCTACCTGAGGTGCCTTCCCCTGCATCAGGCTCACCTGTGCTCCACTGGTGGAACTGGCTGGACGGCAGCGAAGTCAAAAACAGGTCCTGGCTGTCTGCGCAGGTGGATCCCACCGGTTGCCTGACCCCATACTCCTCTTCCTCACTTTTCACAGCAGGGACCTGTGGCTCGGGGTCCTCAGAGGTAGCCATAGTGCTGTAGGGGGTGGTGGTGGGGTCTGAGGATGGCATGTAGCTCTTTGTAAAAGTGATAGGTCTGCGGCTCAGCCCCACATTGACTGTTGGCCTCACTGGCCTGCTTTCACATGGCACTGCTGTTGTCCCTGTCGTGCCCCTCCTCCTGCTTCCCCCGAGCAATCTGCTCGTAGATGTCCAAGTTTCTGTGGCTGGATTGGAGCTGTGTCTGTGCAGCCTGTTCTCCCCATCAGCCCACGAGATCCAATATCTCCTGTCTGCTCCAGGCTGGAGTGTGCACTTGGCATGGTTAGTTGGGAAGCTCCACTCAACAGTGGAGAGCTGCTAAGTGTGCTCACCAAGCTGGGCAATGAGAAAAAGGAATTTCAAAAATTCGCCAGGCTTTGTAGGGAAGGGGCTTCCGGTCTCCATGACCTCTGTGCAGTGGATTTCACAATGGTAACCAGCGTGGTCAGTGTGGAGCATTGCGAGACAGCAGCTGGAGGACAGTTAGGGTCAATGTAACTAATGCAGAGTCTACCTTTTGCGTTGCGTCGACTTAAGCACATCGATTGTGGGTCTCCCCTGCTTGGGCAGAGGTGTTACTATGTCAGCGTAATGGGGTGCTTTCATTGGTGGGAGACCAATTTGAGTGTAGACACGTGCACAACTAGGTCAATGTAAACTGCCTTTTGTTGAGCTAAGCACGTAGTGTAGACCAGGCCTTAGTTACGTATCACAGCTCCAGTTTGCACTTGGTTCACGTTTGGGAAATGTTCTTCACAGCCATAAGCACTAGAGGCCTGATTTCTTTTTAAGTGAAAACTCTGGAACGTGAGACACAGCCTCCAGGGGAAAGTATTGACTCGCTGAGCTCTCACACACTGGCCCAGTTCAGCCCCTTCTAACGCTCTTCTCTGTATGTATCTCACAGGAAGTCACATAAATACCTAAATAATGCAACATTCCCAAAGACAGGTTTCAGAGTAACAGCCGTGTTAGTCTGTATTCGCAAAAAGTAAAGGAGTACTTGTGGCACCTTAGAGACTAACCAATTTATTTGAGCTCATGCTCAAATAAATTGGTTAGTCTCTAAGGTGCCACAAGTACTCCTTTACTCATTCCCAAAGAGTTGCCACTCTGGTTAATTTGTGTTTTTTATTGTCAAGTGAGTGAACTCTTCTTATAAGAAAGAATAAGAAACCAGTGAGAACTTTAAAGCCAGTCTTGCAAGAGAACAAACAAGCATAAACATTGATTGATGTTTGTCAGCAGTTATCAAGGTCTTGTTTCTTTCACAGGAGGTGAGCCAGGCTTTGCTCTAGGAGGCAAATACTATTTCTATAAGTCAGGATTTGGCTAGTTACATACTTTTAATATGTTTTTATGGTGGAAAATAACGAGGGGAGAATCAGAATATGTGGCCCAGAGGGAAGGGTGCTGACTTAGGAGACCCAGGTTCTGTCCCCGCTCTACCACAAATTCTTTTTGCGACCTAAGGCAAATCTGTGTGCCTCAGTTCCCCATCTATACAATTGGGATAACAATATGGCCTTACCTCACAGGGGTGTTGAGGGTAAAGACAACAAAGGTTGTCAGTTGCTCAGGTAGCACCATAATGGAGGCTATATAGATACTTAACCACGCTATGCTCTCTTATCTTATTTCCCTCCCAGTCACCGTGCCTCATTGGCTCCTCTCTCGTGTTTTTTATGCTGCCCAGTGCTGGCAAACAAGGCAGAAACACATGCCTGTGGGTGTTCATGGCACATTCTGCATGTGGTGTGGGGAGGGCCAGATAGAGATCACCATTTAATTAAGATAGTGGAACTTGGCTTTATCTCGGTTTTGTTTCCTACAGGACCAAAATGTCTTTGACTCAAAGAAAAAGGTGAAATTGACCAATGCAGAAGGCGTGGAGCACAAACTCTCCAAGAAACAGCTCCAAGCCATCGAATTCAACAAAGCTTTACTGGCTATGTACACCAATCAGGTAGAGAACTGTCCTGTGTCTGCTGGGTACAGATTTACAACCAGTCACAGGAGTTTGTTTAAGCAGAAATGTAATCCAGTTGAGCTAGTTAAGTATCAGAGGGGTAGCCATGTTAGTCTGGATCTGCAGAAGTGGCAAAGAGTCCTGTGGCACCTTATAGACTAACAGACGTATTGGAGCAACAGCTTTTGTGGGTGAATACCCACTTCGTCGGATGCATGGAGTGGAAATTTCCAGAGGCAGGTATAAATATGCAAGCAAGAATCAGGCTAGGGATAACGAGGTTAGTTCAATCAGGGAGGATGAGGCCCTCTTCTAGCAGTTGAGGTGTGAACACCAAGGGAGAAGAAACGGCTTTTGTCGTTGGCTAGCCAGTCACGGTCCTTGTTTCATCCTGAGCTGATGGTGTCAAATTTGCAAATGAATTGAAGCTCGGCAGTTTCTCTTTGAAGTCTGGTCCTGAAGTTTTTTTGCTGCAGGATGGCTACCTTTACATCTGCTATTGTGTGTCCAGCGAGGTTGAAGCGTTGTCCTACAGGTTTTTGTATATTGCCATTCCTAATATCTGAGGAATTGAGCTAGTTAGATTTCCATAGACTGTTCTTTCCCCCTCAAAATAGTCAGGATGTTATCCAGAGATGCTAGATTTTTCAGAAGTGCTCAGCACCCAGCAGCTCCTATTGAGAATAATCTTTTTGCTGAGGCCTTTTGATGATCTGGCCAATTCATTTAGGTGCCTAAATCGGAGATGAGCATTTAAAAAAAAAAAAGTCTGGCCCATAATGTTTAATACCTATCAGGGAAACGTCATGTGACTGTCCTGGTGAATGTATTGTTTGTTAAAATAGTATTGACTGGGTATCTACAGGTTGAGAAGAAATTGTGCATTGCTATACATGAGAACATGTGCATACCGCTGTTCTTGTTAACAAGGACCAATAATATCCATTGCCAAAATGAAAACACAGGAATAATGGATTTGGTACTAATATCGGGTCCATGAAGCTCAGTGCTTTGGATGCGTGAGCTTTGTAGAAGTCTAAATAACTAACAAAAGATACTATCTGTTTTCTAGATCACAGAGACCTACCTGTACAGGCACTTCATGGGCTTACACACTGGCTGCTGATGGCAGCTTTCGGTGTGGTCCTGTAGTGAGGGAGATTCTGAGTCACTCTAGCAAGAAATAAATACCTGGAGTTGCATGTACGCAGAAACTGAGATTTATCCTTTGTCTATTACAGTATCTGGTAGAAGAGGTGTGCTGGGCATTTTCACATGGTTCCCCTTCCATTTCCTGTAAAATCAGACTCCGCCCCTGTGTGTGTGTCTAGCTCCTCTGTCTTCCACACAGACATTCTGGTGGAAAAACAAGGGAGAACTTTTGGGAAGAATTCATATGATGGTGGCTTGTACAGCACCTCACTTGGAGAGTCTCTTCCCAGATAATGTATTTATTACTGCCGTAGCACCTACAGGCTCTGATGCTGATTGAACTAGGCACTGGATGCACATAAGTCTGTCTCTGCCCTCACACTGCTTGCAGCCTGAGCGTCTAGGCAGATGTAACGAACTGGCAGGAGGAGCACAAGGGGGTAATGAGGTGGCTCTGGCCAGTGTAGTAACCAGCTGCCTGCCCACTGAGTGTTGCGTAGGAGAGATGTAGAGGAGTGCAGAGTGATGGCTGTAGTTGTCACCCAAAGGCCCTGCCATGTGGGAGTCGTGGGTCAGAATCTCCTTGGGCCAGTGACTTTACCTGTTTCCACAGCCTCTACTGCCACCACGTCCTATTCCCCACTGATGGCAGGCGGTGTCTGGCCCCACTAGCCCTTTCGCCCTGTTCTCTCTGTGGGGTTTGCACAGTTGCACTAACTATCCACTAATACTGAGGAAAACGTTCCATTGTGTCCCGTAGGCAGATCAGTGCCGCAAGCTGTCAGCAAGTTTACAGTCCCAGAACCCCGAGCACCTGCTGCCCGTGCTAATCCAGGCTGCCCAGCTCTGTCGAGAGAAGCAGCATTCAGGGGCAATAGAGCTCCTACAGGTGGGTGACTGATCTCCTCCTGCTGGCCAGGAGAGTGGAGCCCTGTTCCCTGCACTGGAACCTGACAGATGGAGCTGGTACAAGGGGCAATTAATAGTCCTGAAACACTGGGCACTGCAGAAGTGGATGTTAGCTCAACTACCCGCAGTGGTCATTGCGTTGTGTAATGGATGTGGCTTACGCAGGGCTCAGTAGTGAGGATGCAGTGACTGGTGTGTGGGGAGAGATGTGGGCACGCCCATGCTCTGATCATGAAGGGTGTGTTCTTTCTGTAAAGGGAGAGCCCCACCTGGAAATGACCCCCTTCACTATGGCGGTGGTGCTAGGGCTGCTTTTCCCACAGGGACATGGTGGGCGCTGGTGCCTGGGGCTGTGCTCCTCTGGAAGGCAAGACTTCACTTCTGGCCTCTCATCCCAAAGGGTGGTGGTGCCCACATTCCTTCTCCAGCCCTTCTCTGGCCTCATCTACATGCACAGGTTGCACTGGTTTACTTAAAATTGGGGTTTAAACCAGTGCTAAAGACTCTGCGGACACTTCGGTTTCAGAGTGCCCTGTTCCTAATCAACCTCTGCTAAATTGAAATAAGCTGGTTTTAAACTGAAGTCGTGTTCGCATGGCACTTTAAACTGGTTTACTTAAACAGGTACAATTTCCTTATGTAAACAAGGCCTTGGACATGGTGTCAGGTGTCACCTGGGACGCTGCATTTGCCAGCTGCTTGCCTAGAGGGAGCAGCTACTGTGTGTGGTGAGGGCATGGACCCTGGGAATTGCTTGTGGTGGAATGGGATGGCACTGTGGGAGGAGTGACAGTCCATGGAAGCAATTCAGGACTCTGGGTGGGGTGGTTCCACTCGAACTGGCTCCCTCCCTGTCTATTCAAATGACACTGTCGAGCTTTTCTTTCTGAAGTTGGTTTTAAAATGGGCCCGGGCCATGGCTGATGCGCTGTGTTCATGAACATGCTCTTTGCTTCTCTCGCTCTCAGGACTTTGCGGAGCAGAGCCCTGCCAACTCGGCGCAGATAAAGCTGACAATGGCCCAGCTGAAAATCGCTCAAGGTACCAGTGCCCTTTTGTGCTGAGAAATGCTTGTTTAATGCTAAGTTTAAAAAAACCCACAATTCTTTGTTGCTGGCCTTAGTGTCCGGAGAGCCAGGACTGAGAGTGGCCTCTTGCTGCTGTGAGCCCCAGCAAGACAGCTCCATCCAGCGTGGGGTTAGAAATACCTTCTCAAACACTGCGCTTCGCAGCCCTGCATGAGGGCTGGGACAACATCTTCACTCCTCATAGTGAGCAGCATTAAAGCAAGATGTACTCTGCATTTGGCCAGAACCATTTTTCTCTTGATTAGTTCTTGGACAGAGCTACACCTGCCCCTCTGGTGTCTCTGAGAGGAGTTACCAGGGGAAGGGATTGTAATTAGGGGATAAAAAGGAAAGGAGTACTTGTGGCACCTTAGAGACTAACAAATTTATTAGAGCATAAGCTTTCGTGAGGTACAGCTCACTTCATCGGATGCATACGAGCTGTAGCTCACGAAAGCTTATGCTCTAATAAATTTGTTAGTCTCTAAGGTGCCACAAGTACTCCTTTTCTTTTTTGGATACAGACTAACACGGCTGCTACTCTGAAACCTGTAATTAGGGGATGGCACCTTTTTCGGGGGGGCGGGAGGGAAATTAAGCCTGGGAGGGGCGGGCCTCTTCTCTTTTCACCATGGATGGGGGGGTGAGAAATGAGGAGACTTTCTCCCGTTCCTTGTCTCTTGCTGCCCTTTCTTCTCAGAAGGATGCCTGCAATCCCATAGTACGGCACCTCTTGCCGAGAGGGGTGCCCTATGGAGATCAGTGCTCCTGCCTGAACCTGGCGTTGTCCATGCAATGTGGGGGGGGTTGTGTGCCCCAGGGGGCATGGCCTGTGGAACAAGTGGAGGGCAGCCCTGGGCACTGTGCTGATGGCTGGCGTTCACCACATTGACAATGGGCTGATGTGTGTGCCTCAGCCTGACCCGAGAGAGGAAGCAGGACAGCTGGACACTGAGAGTCAGCGGGGGCAGGGGAAAGGGGAAGGGGAATTCATATTAATGTGGTTGGTGCGGGATTGACCCTTTCCTGAGTGGCTGCAGAAGTGCATACTGGAAAGCTTGGGGATCTGCGTGTTGAAATGGCTGGCTGTTGCTGATTGCATGTCACTCAAGTTTTAAAGTTCCCCTCGAGCTACCTCAAATATGCACTACCCAGCATCCAGTACTTGGCATGGGCCGTACTCCATTGTGCCTGCAATGGGTGGGACTATTCAGGAGAAATAAGGGGGCAGGATCTGGCCCCGCACTGCGTGGGGTGGGGAGAATGGGGAAGGGGTCAAAGCACATGGTGTTGGCCCAGCTTTGCTCTCATTGAAGTTTGTGATAAAACTTGCACTGGCATCAGTCGGAGCAGGCAGGCCAGAGCTGTTTTAGGTTTGTTCTGAAATCGTAAATAATACACCTAGTTGCTGATGCTCCATTCCCTCTCATAGGGAAGTAAAGCATTGCTCTGGACCCACTGCTTCTAGCATTGGAGGTGGGGATGAGCCCTTTGCATGTGGTAGCAGCCTTGGGCGTGCTGGACACTTAGGTGGGAAGCCCAGTAGGTGCTGGGGTTGCTGCAAAAGCTGTTTAGTCTGAGAATGAGAGGAGCACTGTTGGGACTGACGTTTCTTCCCCATGAATGGCCAGCGATTGTGTTGTCTTAAGAATAATAGTGGAGAAAACCTCTTCGCAGCTGGCCTTGCAGGCAGAGGAGTGCAGTGGCTGGTTGGTGTATGCTGACTTCCCCAGGGAGACTCTGAGGGCAGGGGGATCCAGGATGGAGAACAGGGGCAGGGAAAGCATTGCTGTTTAAATTGCATTATTTTCCCTTCTTTCTCTAAGGCAGCGTCACCAAAGCATGCATCATCTTGAGGAGTATAGAAGAGCTGAAGCATAAGCCAGGCATGGTGAGTGGCAGTTAACAGGCACCATCCCAGAATACCATCATCCTTTTCATGCTCCTTCCTTGTTTCTGTTTTCCTGTCTCCTTAGCTACTCCTGGGCTGAGATTCAGATCTGGGTGCCCAGCGTTGGTCTCAGTCTGCTGGTCTGCTTGCACAGTGGGGCTTGGTTGCTGAGATTTTTGATACACAGCATTATGCCTCAGAGTAGATGTTAGACCTTTAGGTAGCTCACTTATTGTGGTGAAAGCCAGCCAGACAAAGGGTAATAACTTGCATCAGGGTCCCCAAACTTGTTTTTAGAGTGGACAACTTCCCTCTCGTTCATAGTTGCACGGACCTGCCTCCCCTTCCTCCAGCACTCCCTTAACAGCCCTAGGGCAGCTACAGGAATTGCTTGCCCAGTAAGCAGTGTTGGGGAAGTATCAAACACATTTTTAAGCTGCTCTATGTGGCAGTGAGCAGTGGGAAGCAAGGAGGAGCCAGTATTGTAAGACCTTCCAGCTCCCCCCAGGGACCCAGCAGCAGCAAGTGCCCTGCCGACCATTGTGGTGGTGAGAGAACAGTGTAGGAGCCTTGGCTTTTCCAATTAAGTAATTTTCTCATCCCTTATCCTCTATTGATCCGAAACCTTTTAAAAACAGTTCTCCTGGGCTGTTTCGACCATTGCAGTAATGTCCTAGCTGTACTGGGGAGGATAATCCCAGGGGGCGGCTGCTGCCTCCAAATTCCATTGTAGTAGTTCGTTCCATTCCCTTTTTTTTCAGCAATTCTTTTAATAACGGGTTTACATGAAAAGTACCTTAAAATGATCACTTACAAGTAACGCCAGTCCCGTGGCTGCACGCTGACTGTTGTTGGGGTTTGCAGGTGTCTGCATTGGTGACGATGTACAGTCATGAAGAAGACATTGACAGTGCTATTGAGGTCTTCACGCAAGCTATCCAGTGGCACCAGGGATACCAGGCAAGTAGATCAGGTCAGACAATACATTTGAGAGGTGAAGCTACTTTTTGTCCCTTGCTAACTTGCTGGAGACCAGCTGTTCCTGTCCAGCTCCCACCTGTCTGTCCCCTGGAGAGGAGCAGTCTCCTTGCCAACGGCTCACTACCTCTGATGAGATGTTGGGGGGCCAGGGAACATTCTACTCCATGTCTGCCTCTGTCTCTGACATGCTGCTTGCACCAGGTTTGTCATTCAGACCAATGGCAAGTCTGCAGTGTGGGAAAAATGGCAGACTCTTTTCCAGCTCTTCCAGTGCCTGTCAGGTTATAGATTCTGGAGGCTAGCAGAGGGAACATCGCAGTGTTGTCCCTCTTCCCATGTTGACGTTGGAGCAGCAGCAGTCAGTTGGCTTTTTGCATGCACTTGAGGAGAAGGAAAAGCTTGAGCAGAAGAGCTTCAGAGGGGGAGACTGATTCCAGCCCGGCAGCCTGCTGGCTGTACTCAGTTAATTGGAACGTCAGGCTGCTGAAAGGAGCCAGTTGGAGTCTGTCTGAGCGGAGTGATGGTTCCGTTGGGGGCTTAGTGATTCGTTCCTGGAACCTGGTTATTTTGGGGCTGGAGGTACAATTATTTCAGCAAACAGTGAATTGCCGGAAAAAGTGTGACCCCCATGGGAAGTGTTCTCACAAAGCTGCGTTGGCATTGGCTGTTTCCTTTGTTTCTCTCTTCCCTGGTTTTCTATCAGCAAGGACACTTGGTTTTCCAAAATGTGTCTGCCTGCACTTGTTCCTTACCTGATGATCTGATGCCTTGGCTAGTCACTGGGGAAATGGCTGATGTCCTAAGCGAGGCTGACTGCAGGTTGCAAATCATCATCAGCAGCAGACTGTTAGTTTTCCGTGATTGTCAAACGCTGG
Source organism: Eretmochelys imbricata (assembly GCF_965152235.1). NCBI lineage: Eukaryota > Metazoa > Chordata > Testudines > Cheloniidae > Eretmochelys > Eretmochelys imbricata. Next base: position 5,710,666 of record NC_135575.1, on the reverse strand, counting down.
CTAAAATGCCTGTCCCCTTCCCATTTTCACCCCCTCCTCCCAATTCTGTTGCTCTGGGGCTGCTGGCAGGGTTAGTAGCTGTGTTTGTTAAGAACCAGGCAGAGGAACTGGAGATTATTCTTACATATGAGGGGTCTCCGAACAAGGGGCTAGGTTGTGCTAGCACCATCTGGGTGTGAAGGGGCAGGGAAAGTGCGTGAGGGCTGTGCACAGGGGCCAGGAGCAATCCTGCCACTTACACTCTTGGTAAATACGCAACCCAAAGACTGAGCTGTGGACCCACCCCCTTCTACACCAGCCAGCAGCGCTAGGCTCAGAGCATTGGTTGCAGGAGGTAACGCAGGCATGAATATTAAGTAACAGCCATTTGTGTACTGTATTAATGAGCTGACAGCCTGTTTCCACCTCAGGCTCATACAGGTAGCTGCTGCTGAACAAACCACGTCTCCTTTCCCAGCCCCGTCTAACATGCGTAGTGGTTTAATGCTACAGACTGCCAAGCCTTTTTCTCACGGAACGGGGAAGAAATTCCTGCAGCTCAGTTCTCCTTCCAGATCACTTGGGTGGGGAGCGTACGTTGGTGTGAGCCAGTCTCTAGTAACGTCAGGAAGCAAAGCAGCCACATCACTGAATTGCTAAGTGCTGTCAAACATGTCTTCATTTGAAGAACCTTGTGATTGCAGCCAAAGTCTCCAGTTCATTTGTCGCTGATAAGGGAAGCAGCCAACTTTAAGCTGAAGTATGGGAGGAAGAAGGAAGCAATCAGCGACCTGGAAGAGCTGTGGAAGTGAGTTCAGGGAGGGGAGAGGGGTATCTTGTTTTCCTTCTGGACTTGAGCCGTGGCCCTGCTGTCTTGTGCACTGAAACATGAGCAGTGCCTGGTCCCCGTGAGGACTGCTCAGGGGTTCTAGAGCCAGATAACGTCTGCTAGCATTTTGGTGACGTCTGAGGCAATAGTTCGTCCTTTTAGACATTGTAAAGGGGCTTCTGGTCAAAGCTGTTCTCCCTGTCCAACCCCTTGGATGAAGTAACTGTTCCAGCAGGCCTAGCCCTGCGATCTGTTGTGGGTTCTTTTGTGTTACATCCTGATAGAAGCTGTGTCTTCCATGTTGGATGCCATGTCTTCTGTTCTCAGCCAGCACCCATTCACTGCGGGAGGAGTTCCCCAGTCTGAATCCAGATGCAGACTGCTGGCACTTCACATTAAAAAGGTTGCAGAGCAGTTTTTAAACTAAGCGATGGGGGAAAGCCGATTGCTGCAGAGGCGCACGTGGATCGGACAGAGACTTCTCTTAGAGGAGAATCTATTGATAGAGATTCTCTTGGTTTTAGTCAGGAGGAGAGGATGGAAGAGGATAAAGTATGGGCCAGATCAGACAAGAAACATTCACATAAAGAATCTGACACATCAGAAAAGGGCAGACAAATAAATATTTACAGGTTTTTAAAGTGCTTGTACACAAATGCTGTAAGTCTAAATAATAAGATGGGTGAACTAGAGTGCTTTGTGTTAAAGGAGGATATCGATATAATGGGCATCACAGAAACCTGGTGGAGTGAGGACAATCAATGGGACACAATCATTCCGGGGTACAAATATATCGGAAGGACAGAACAGGTCGTGCCGGCGGGGGGAGAGTGGCATTATATGTGAAAGAAAATGTAGAATCAAATGAAATAAAAATCTTAAATGAATCCACATGTTCCATAGGATCTCTGTGGATAGTAATTCCATGTTCTAATAAGAATATAACGGAATACAGGGATCTATTATTGACCATCTGACCACAACAGTGATAGTGACGATGAAATGCTAAGGGAGATTAGAGAGGCTATCAGAATAACTCAATAATAGTGGGGGATTTCAATTATCCCCATATTGACTGGGTACATGTCACCTCAGGATGAAATACAGAGACATTATTTCTCGATACTTGAAATGACTGCTTCTTGGAGCAGCTGATAGAGGAACCCACAAGGGGAGAGGCAACTCTTGATCTAGTCCTGAGTGCAGTGCAGGATCTGGTCCAAGAGGTAACTATAACAGGACCACTTGGAAATAGTGACCATAATATAATAACATTTAACATTCCTGTGGTGGGAAGATCACTTCAACAGCCCAACACTGTGGCATTTAATTTCAGAAAGGGGAACTATGCAAAAATGAGGAGGTTAGTTAAACAGAAATTAAATGGTACAGTGACTAGAGTGAACTCCCTGCAAGCTGCATGGATGCTTTTCAAAGACACCATAATAGAGGCTCAACTTAAATGTATACCCCAAATTATAAAACACAGTAAAACAACTAAGAAAGAGCTACCGTGGCTTAACTACCGTGTAAAAGAAGCGGTGAGAGATAAAAAGACATCTTTTAAAAAGTGGAAGTCAAATCCTAGTGAGGTAAATAGAAAGGAGCATAAACACTGCCAAATTAAATTAAAAATGTAATAAGAAAAACTAAAAAGGAGTTTGAAGAACAGCCAGCCGAAAACTCAAAAGGTAATAACAAAATGTTTAAGTACATCAGAAGCAGGAAGCCTGCTAAACAACCAGTGGGACCCCTGGATGCTCGAGATACAAAAGGAGCACTTAAAGATGATAAAGTCATTGCAGAGAAACTAAATTAATTCTTTGCTTCAGTCTTCACAGCTGAGGATGTTAAGAAGATTCCCAAACCTGAGCCGTCTTTTTGTAGGTGACAAATCTGAGGAATTGTCACAGGTTGAAGCATCACTAGTGGAGGTTTTGTAATTAACTAGCAGTAGCAAGTCACTGGGCCCAGCTGGCATTCACCCAAGAGTTCTGAAAGAACTCAAATGTGAAATTGCGGAACTCTTAAGTATGGTTTCAGAGTAACAGCCGTGTTAGTCTGTATTCGCAAAAAGAAAAGGAGTCCTTGTGGCACCTTAGAGACTAACCAATTTATTTGAGCATGAGCTTTCGTGAGCTACAGCTCACTTCATCAGATGCATACCGTGGAAACTGCAGCAGACTTTATATATACACAGAGAATATGAAACAATACCTCCTCCCACCCCACTGTCCTGCTGGTAATAGCTTATCTAAAGTGAGCAACAGGTTAGGCCATTTCCAGCACAAATCCAGGTTTTCTCACCCTCCACCCCCCACACAAATTCACTCTCCTGCTGGTGATAGCCCATCCAAAGTGACAACTCTTTACACAATGTGCATGATAATGAAGTTAGGCCATTTCCTGCACAAATCCAGGTTCTCTCACTCCCTCACCCCCCTCCAAAAACCCACCCCCATACACACACAGACTCACTCTCCTGCTGGTAATAGCTCATCCAAACTGACCACTCTCCAAGTTTAAAACCAAGTTAAACCAGAACATTGGGGGAGGGGGGGTAGGAAAAAACAAGAGGAAATAGGCTACCTTGCATAATGACTTAGCCACTCCCAGTCTCTATTTAAGCCTAAATTAATAGTATCCAATTTGCAAATGAATTCCAATTCAGCAGTTTCTCGCTGGAGTCTGGATTTGAAGTTTCTTTGTTTTAAGATAGCGACCTTCATGTCTGTGATTGCGTGACCAGAGAGATTGAAGTGTTCTCCGACTGGTTTATGAATGTTATAATTCTTGACATCTGATTTGTGTCCATTTATTCTTTTACGTAGAGACTGTCCAGTTTGACCAATGTACATGGCAGAGGGGCATTGCTGGCACATGATGGCATAAATCACATTGGTGGATGTGCAGGTGAACGAGCCTCTGATAGTGTGGCTGATGTTATTAGGCCCTGTGATGGTGTCCCCTGAATAGATATGTGGGCACAATTGGCAACGGGCTTTGTTGCAAGGATAAGTTCCTGGGTTAGTGGTTCTGTTGTGTGGTATGTGGTTGTTGGTGAGTATTTGCTTCAGGTTGCGGGGCTGTCTGTAGGCAAGGACTGGCCTGTCTCCCAAGATTTCTGAGAGTGTTGGGTCATCCTTTAGGATAGGTTGTAGATCCTTAATAATGCGTTGGAGGGGTTTTAGTTGGGGGCTGAAGGTGACGGCTAGTGGAGTTCTGTTATTTTCTTTGTTAGGCCTGTCCTGTAGTAGGTAACTTCTGGGAACTCTTCTGGCTCTATCAATCTGTTTCTTTACTTCCGCAGGTGGGTATTGTAGTTGTAAGAAAGCTTGACAGAGATCTTGTAGGTGTTTGTCTCTGTCTGAGGGGTTGGAGGGGTTGGAGCAAATGCGGATGAAGATGTCATCAATGTAGCGCAAGTAGAGTAGGGGCTTTAGGGGACGAGAGCTGAGGAAGCGTTGTTCTAAATCAGCCATAAAAATGTTGGCATACTGTGGGGCCATGCGGGTACCCATAGCAGTGCCGCTGATCTGAAGGTATACATTGTCCCCAAATGTGAAATAGTTATGGGTAAGGACAAAGTCACAAAGTTCAGCCACCAGGTTAGCCGTGACATTATCGGGGATAGTGTTCCTGACGGCTTGTAGTCCATCTTTGTGTGGAATGTTGGTGTAGAGGGCTTCTACATCCATAGTGGCCAGGATGGTGTTATCAGGAAGATCACCGATGGATTGAAGTTTCCTCAGGAAGTCAGTGGTGTCTCGAAGGTAGCTGGGAGTGCTGGTAGCATAGGGCCTGAGGAGGGAGTCTACATAGCCAGACAATCCTGCTGTCAGGGTGCCAATGCCTGAGATGATGGGGCGCCCAGGATTTCCAGGTTTATGGATCTTGGGTAGTAGATAGAATATCCCAGGTCGGGGTTCCAGGGGTGTGTCTGTGCGGATTTGATCTTGTGCTTTTTCAGGAAGTTTCTTGAGCAAATGCTGTAGCTGCTTTTGGTAACTCTCAGTGGGATCATAGGGTAATGGCTTGTAGAAACTCGTGTTGGAGAGCTGCCGAGCAGCCTCTTGTTCATATTCCGACCTATTCATGATGACAACAGCACCTCCTTTGTCAGCCTTTTTGATTATGATGTCAGAGTTGTTTCTGAGGCTGTGGATGGCATTGCGTTCCGCATGGCTGAGGTTATGGGGCAAGTGATGCTGCTTTTCCACAATTTCAGCCCGTGCACGTCGGCGGAAGCACTCTATGTAGAAGTCCAGTCTGCTGTTTCGACCTTCAGGAGGAGTCCACCTAGAATCCTTCTTTCTGTAGTGTTGGTAGGGAGACCTCTGTGGATTAGTATGTTGTTCAGAGGTATTTTGGAAATATTCCTTGAGTCGGAGACGTCGAAAATAGGATTCTAGGTCACCACAGAACTGTATCATGTTCGTGGGAGTGGAGGAGCAGAAGGAGAGGCCCCGAGATAGAACAGCTGCTTCTGCTGGGCTGAGAGTATAGTTGGATAGGTTAACAATATTGCTAGGTGGGTTGAGGGAACCATTGAGGGAGTGAGAGAACCTGGATTTGTGCAGGAAATGGCCTAACTTCATTATCATGCACATTGTGTAAAGAGTTGTCACTTTGGATGGGCTATCACCAGCAGGAGAGTGAATTTGTGTGGGGGGGTGGAGGGTGAGAAAACCTGGATTTGTGCTGGAAATGGCCTAACCTGTTGCTCACTTTAGATAAGCTATTACCAGCAGGACAGTGGGGTGGGAGGAGGTATTGTTTCATATTCTCTGTGTATATATAAAGTCTGCTGCAGTTTCCACGGTATGCATCTGATGAAGTGAGCTGTAGCTCACGAAAGCTCATGCTCAAATAAATTGGTTAGTCTCTAAGGTGCCACAAGGACTCCTTTTCTTTTTAAGTATGGTTTGTAACCTGTCCTTTAAATCAGCTACTGTACCCAGTGACTGGACGATAGCTAATGTAACGCCGATATTTAAGAAGAGCTCTAGAGATGATCCCGGCAGTTATAGACCGGTATGTCTAATGTCAGTACCGGGCAAATTAGTTGAAACAATAGTAAAGAATACAATTGTCAGACACATAGAAGAATATAAATTGTTGCGCAAAAGTCAACATGGTTTCTCTAAAGGGAGATCTAAAGGTCTTACTAATCTATTAAAGTTCTTTGAGTGGGTCAACAAACATGTGGACAAGGGGGATCCAGTGGACATAGTGTACTTAGATTTCCAGAAAGCCTTTGACAAGGTCCCTCACCAAAGGCTCTTACGTAAATTAAGTTGTCATGGGATAAGAGGGAAGATCCTTTCATGGACTGAGAACTGGTTAAAAGACAAGGAACAAAGGGTAGGAATAAATGGTAAATTTTCAGAATGGAGAGGGGTGTTCCCCAAGGGTCAGTCCTAGGACCAATCCTATTCAACTTATTCATAAATGATCTGGAGAAAGGGATAAACAGTGAGGTGGCAAAGTTTGCAGATGATACTAAACTGTTCAAGATAGTTAAGACCAAAGCAGACTGTGAAGAACTTCAAAAAGCTCTCACAAAACTAACTGATTGGGCAACAAAATGGCAAATGAAATTGAATGTGGATAAATGTAAAGTAATGCACACTGGAAAAAATAACCCCAACGATACATACAGTACGATGGGGGCTAATTTAGCTACAACTAATCAGGAGAAAGATCTTGGAGTCATCGTGGGTAGTTCTCTGAAGACGTCCACGCAGTGTGCAGCGGCAGTCAAAAAAGCAAATGGGATGTTAGGAATCATTAAAAAAGGGATAGAGAGTAAGATGGAGAATATCTTATTGCCCTTATATAAATCCATGGTACACCCACATCTTGAATACTGCATACAGATGTGGTCCCCTCATCTCAAAAAAGATATACTGGCATTAGAAAAGGTTCAGAAAAGGGCAACTAAAATGATTAGGGGTTTGGAATGGGTCCCATATGAGGAGAGATTAGAGGCTAGGACTTTTCAGCTTGGAAAAGAGGAGTCTAAGGGGGGATATGATTGAGGTCTATAAAATCATGAGTGGTGTGGAGAAAGTGAAGAAGGAAATGTTATTTACTTGTTCTCATAATATAAGAATTAGGGGCCACAAAATGAAATTAATGGGTAGCAGGTTTAAAACAAATAAAAGGAAGTTCTTCTTCACTCAGTGCACAGTCAACCTGTGGAACTCGTTGCCTGAGGAGGTTGTGAAGGCTAGGACTGTAACAGGGTTTAAAAGAGAACTGGATAAATTCATGGAGGTTAAGTCCATTTATGGCTATTAGCCAGGATGGGTAAGTCCATTTATGGCTATTAGCCAGGATGGGTAAGGAATGGTGTCCCTAGCCTCTGTTTGTCAGAGGGTGGAGATGGATGGCAGGAGAGAGATTACTTGATCATTACCTGTTAGCTACACTCCCTCTAGGGCACCTGACATTGGCCATTGTCGGTAGACAGGATACTGGGCTGGATGGACCTTTGGTCTGACCCAGTATGGTCGTTCTTATGTATCTGAAATTCATATGAACCCCAGACCCTTCTTGATGCTGGCATATTCTGAGGTCTGATCTGCAGCTCTCTCTCCTATTGTGCCAAAAGACAAATCAGCCTGTTTGTGCAGTCTGAGCTAATTGTGGAGAGAAGCAGAGGCAGTGTCGTTTTTTTATAGGGGTAGAAGATTTTCACAGGAGCGACCTTAAAGGAAAAACAAACAAACACACCAATTAAAAGAATGTAGAATAAGAAAATGGGTAAGAAAAATGAAAACAGGCCCTAGATTTCTAGGGTTGTTGGTGGCAGCATGGTCCCTGGGGAGAGGCTAGTCAAAGTGCTTGGCAGTGTGAGGTAGTGAACACGCTGCGGATTGTACTTTGAATCTCAAGGCCTCTATTGGCACCTGCTATTGTATACACTGAAAGCACCTGCCCGGGGCTAGCCAGTGCTGGGCTGAGTGGTTAGCTGTAGTGTACACTTGGGGCATGGCTGGTGTTTGTAGAGTGTTCAGTGAACTTCAGAATGTTTCTTTCTTCTCTTCAAGGCAAAATCCAAGAGATATTCATACTCTGGCCCAGCTCATCTCCGCATACTCCCTCGTAGACCCCGAGAAGGCGAAGGTGTATCCTTTGTGGTGGTGACTGGGCTTGCGGTGGGAAAGGGGTTTTGCTGTCCCTTCGGTTCCCAGAATGTTTTCCTAATGATGTCATGAGTGTTTGGAATTTTTGAGCTGCTTCAGGACCCTTCCAACAGGGACATCAGAGAACCTCTGACCCTGGGGAGAAGTGGGAAGGTCATAGTGCAACTCCACATTAAGGGTGGGCTTTTCAAAGGCGCCTAAGTGAGTTGAGTGCCTAGCTGCTATTTACTTCTGGTAGGATTTGGGTGTCTAATTCCCTTAGGGCTTTTGAATCGCCCCATGGCCCCCCAAAAGCAATGAGAACTTCAGTCAGTTAATGATGAGCGAACATATCAGTATGATCCAACTTTTTGCTGTGGTGTTTTTGTCCTATAGTGGTAACATGTTGTACTTTCCCACCAAATCGTTTGGTGTAACTCTTATTATAATCAATTCTTACCGCACTCCCCATCAGCAGCTTTCAAAGCATGTTACAAAGGACCTCAGGGTCATCACTCCCATTGTACAGATAGGGACACAGGTACCTAGAAGGGAAGTGACTTGTCCAAGGTCACCCAGCAGGCCAGTGGCAAAGCCAGGAACAAAACCCAGGTCTCCTGGGTCTCTGACTGTTGCCCTCTCCACTAATTCACTCTGCGTCTATGGATTGGAGCTGCTGGTTAATCCCCCTGGGACAGAGATGGGGTTTGAGTTGCTGCTGGTGCCTCCCTCCTGGCTCTCTTTGCTGAATGCATTCCTGTTTCCATTCCTGAGCTCCGCCCCTCGACAGCCTTAGCAAACACTTGCCCTCGTCGGACACGATGTCTTTGAAAGTAGACGTGGATGTGCTTGAAAATTCCCCCGGGGCTACGTACGTTCGGAAGAAAGGCGGAAAGCTCACGGGAGAGAACCAGCAGAAAGAACAAGGGTAAAAAGCATCTCTCGCCCGTCATTCTCTTCCGTGGGCTTGGGATTAGAAAGCACCTGCTGTGTGGATCACCTCAGAGCTTCAGGCCTGTTTCTGCAGCCACCCTGCAAATGGTCTGACTAGTCGAAAAGCAGGCTGTCCCTTAGAGTGTCTGTAGGTAACTCCGGGAGGTCCAGAGAGGGACAGCAGTCGTCCCGATCAGCGATGCAAGGACGTGTCCCTATGAGCGATGCAGAGGTGGGCAGCAAGGTCCTTGTGAAGCCAGAGCTGTGCACACCACTAGAGTGAGGCCAAGCATGGTCTGGGGAACATCCCCTCACACAGGGGTTCTTGTGCATTAGCTTGTGGTGCGTTTGCTGGAAGGCTGCAGAATGAAACATTGAGCCGGGGAAATGAGGGTATTCTGGGAGCAGGAATCAGGGACTCTTACAGACTGATCTGTGGGGGAAGTAACTGGAGATCCACTGCCCCAGGGGATTAGAACTGTTTCTCTGAGACTGGTGTCCTTTCCTCCTTGCCCCCTCACTTCTTTGAAAAAAGACAGTCTTCTTTTCCCCTCCCTGGCTCCATGCTTGTTGGTACGTTCCAGGGAAGCCACGGCAGCACTGTGATCGTGTTTCTTCTCCTCGCCCTTTTAGGCAAGGGGATGTAAAGAAAAAGAAGAGGAAAAAGAAGGGTGAGTTGTGTGTGTTTGCAATACGCCTTTGCTGTCCTGTTAGCCATCAGTTTGGAGCCTCGACCACACCGTATCATCTGTGCATTACCCCTGTCCCTGGTAATGTTCTTTAAACTCCTGTCCAGAAAAGCAGAAGATTGTGAAAATCCCAGGCTGTTCTTTTGGGGGGGGGGAACACCTACAGGAGTTAGGTGCCCAAGTCCCATAGACTGCCGAGTGCCTCATTTCCTTGGCAGGGGTGGGGAGGGTTTGGAAATCCCATATATAGAGTTTTAAACCATCTCTTTTAAAGAATAACAGCATGGCTGCTACATGCCCTCCCTCACACCAGGTCACTGTGCTTCCTGTGTGTTACCTGCCTAGTCCTGTGTCTTCAACCTCTTCACTCCTCAGCTGCTGGATTCAACATAAAATGTGAAGTGGCCAGGCCTGAGCACCCCTCTATTCCCATTGGCTTCAGTGGGAGTTGAAGGCAGTTTGCATCATACAGGATTGGGTCCTAAACAAACCATAACCCCTCTGATTTCCATGCCTTTGATTCCTGAGAGTATTTCCCACATCCCTTTTAGAGGGGAAAGCAGCCTGTCAGACTTAGCAGGCGCAGCTGTACCAGCAAGAGGAGCTTCATTTGACCCTGCACACCTTGCGTGCTTAAGCTTTGTAGAGTCACAGATTCTAAGGCCAGAAGGTACAGTATAACACAGGCCAGAGAACTGCCCTGGAATAATTCCCTGAGCAGTTCTTTTAGGACAACATCCCAGATGGAAGGAAGATAGAAGAATTACTCGAGCTTCATATTGATGTGTGGGGGGTTTTCTTCACCATGTCACGTGATCCCCATGTTTTTCTTCTGCTGACTGCTGTGCAGGAAAACTGCCCAAGAACTATGATCCCAAGGTGACCCCGGACCCTGAGCGGTGGCTGCCGATGCGAGAGCGCTCCTATTATCGTGGAAGGAAGAAGGGCAAAAAGAAGGATCAGATTGGAAAGGGAACCCAGGGAGCAACGACAACTGGCACATCTGAGTTGTGAGTAGGGGTTGCACAGAAGAGTGCTTTGTAATTACACAGTGCCCCAAGTAGCAAACACTCCTTAACTGCTTCACAAACATGGCCCCCAGATCCCACCGAGGCCAGTGAGGCTTATCCTCTGCTTCTGCCAATGCACTGAGCCTGATTTGTTTGCTCTGTAGATTGCTAACTCCCCAGAGCTGGGACTATATCTGTAGCTGTCTTAAACTGAGCATGTCATCCGTGTGTGGCATGAGTCTGGCATGCGCCTGGCATATGGGGCTGGACCATAATGTACAGAGTATATGCTGACAGAGTTTCATCGGTCATTAAAAATAGTAGTTCTTCAACAGCTTACGGGTGAATTAGGCAGCACTTCAGGACAGGAAATGAAACATCCTTATCCAATTGCAAGTGTGGGAAAACGTAGGTAGAAAGAATTACATAAGAATATTAGAACGGCCATACTGGGTCATCCAGCCCAGCATCCTGTCTTCTGACAGTGGCCAATGCCAGGTGCCACAGAGGGAATGAAGAGAACAGCTAATCATCAAGTGATCCATCCCCTGTCGCCCATTCCCAGCTTCTGGCAAACACAGGCTAGGGACACCATCCCTGCCCACCCTGAATAATAGCCATTGATGGACCTATCCTCCATGAACTTACCTAGTTCTTTTTTGAACCCTGCCTTGGACTTAGCTTAATGGTAGAGCTGCTTCAACTTTTCCAGTAGCCTTTCCTTTGTGGCGCCCCTGGGGTGGAATGAATTCTGTCTCTCTCATCACACTTGTGTGTGTATAATATGAGCCTAGTGTTAAATGGGCAATTCATGGCTAAATCACTTCTTAGTGCAGCTGATTACTTTAGAAAGGATTGAAACTATTAAGCTACTAATAGCGGTAGCAGCAAATGGGAGTTGTAGTTCCTCTTAGCCCGAATGGTACCTGGAGTCACTTGTGCAAAAGGTGGCCATGGCTCTGATTGCAGACTTGTGAGTTGGGACTCACTGCTAAGTGCAGCAGTTACGCAGCTGTCGCCACCTGCAAATCACAGGCTCAGAATCTGTCGACAGGGCGGCGGCTTTAGCAGAATGCAATGGTTATGTTTTTGTTGTTGTGATCTACATCAGTTCTTACTGTTAAACATTTTGAAATGTATCAGTTTTAATTTTCTAAGTGTGATCTGAAGGGTTTCACCTTTTTTAAATTTTTTTTTTTCTATTTGAATGTTCACAGTCGCAGAAAATTAAGGTGGGAGGTGTCAGACAATAACTTTGTAGTGACCCCCGATTCCGGCAGGGACAAGATGCGAGGAAGGCTGAGTTCCTAGCAGGGCAGAGCAGAGACTGAGAGCAGAATTCCTGGCAGGGCAGAGCAGAGACTGGCCAAGACTGAGAGCAGGAGGATGAGCTGGTGGCCGTGGGGCAGGCCACCTCGCTGTGTCCAGCCCCAGGCAGTGCAGGGAGCCTCCTGCAGCCCCACTGTTCATAGATTCATAGAATAGATTAATAGAATATCAGAGTTGGAAGGGACCTCAGGAGGTCATCTAGTCCAACCCCCTGCTCAAAGCAGGACCAATCCCCAATTTTGCCCAGAACCCTAAATGGCCCCCTCAAGGATTGACCTCACAACCCAGGGTTTAGCATGCCAATGCTCAAACTACTGAGCTATCCCTCCCCACACTGTTATAGCCCTGCTCACTCACTCGCTGTCCAGGAGTGTGGGAGCCATCCCTAGGCAAGAGCCATTCAGCAGCAGGGTGGCCTCCCTCCCGGCTGGGGGCTTGTCAGTGTCCTTGCAGACTTGGCTGGGTGTTGTTGCTTTGCCCCACCAGAACCCAGCCTTCCCTGCACCTGGGGCCTGCAGGGGTGGAATACCCAACAGTATTTATCATTCGGTTGATGCTCCAGAGGAGAGATATGTTGGGGTTTTCAAAAGTGCCTAATGGAGGTGAATGCCCCTTGACTTTCACCTGATTCCCTTGCACCCTTTCACGACCCCAGCCCAGACAGAACGAGGGACCTGGTGCTTTGTCGTTAGTGAACAAACAGGTGATTTATGCTACCTGAGGTTTGGGTGAAAAGGTTCCTTCAGCCCAGAATTTGTCTGTGCAAGCTTGTGCCATTCTTCTGACATAAAATGTTCTGATTTGGAACCGAAGCGTGTGCTGGTTGCGGTTTTTGTGACCTAGAGCTAGGAGGCAAATCACACTTCCTAAAACTTTCTTGGCTCCTGTCTTCTTCCCTTCCCACTTTTCAGGTGTACCATGTTACATTCATGTTGAATTAGAAAGGAGACTGTGTTCTGTTTAGTTTTACGATAAGTGAGCTCAGCTCCTACAGACCCTTCAGAGCTCCTAAGCATGAATTCTGGGCTAAAGTGAGGTTCTGTTCGCATTGAACTCAGTAAGAATTGTGCACTGGATAGGAGCTCATTGCTGCCACTTGCAGGGTCAAGCGGGGAGGAGCTGAGTTGTGGCAGGGGGAGCCCTGGTGCAAACAAACCTCCCCGTAACAGTGCAGGCAAGAGAAGAGCAGGAGCCTGGCTTCTGTCAGGTTTGCTTGTCTGCATTCCCTGAGCGTGAGCTTTCTACTTTGTGTCTGAATAATTTAACCATAACCTAGACAGTGTGGTCACTTCGGTTCTTCTTAGAGTGCTTGCTCATATCAATTCCAGTTGGTGTGTGTGCACGCACCGCGTGCATGGCTCTCGGAAACTTTTCCCTAGCAGCTACCTGTCGGGCCGGCTGTGGAGCCCCCTGGGGTGGCGCCGGTATGGAGCTCTATATACGACCCTGCCGGCCCATCCCCCCTGCAGTTCCTTCTTACCGCCAGTGACAGGTGTTGGAACAGTGGTCTCTTGCTTGCAAGTGTCCCACTAATCCCTAGCTCTTCTGCTAATCTCTGTGTATAGTTACCCATTGTTAGTTAATAGTTCTTAGTTAGTTGTTAATTGTTAATTGTAGTCTCACTACTTAGCAGTTGGGGGGGTCTCCCCCTCCAACTCGTGCCCCGCAGGACCTCAGGGCATGCCATCTTAAGGTTTCAAGCCCTGTCGTTCCTGTGCTAAACCTATGCCCACGAGTGACCCCCATGACTACTGCCTCTGGTGTCTGGGAGAAGGCCATCAGTCAGACAAGTGCAAGATCTGCAAGGCTTTCAAGCCTTGCACCAGGAAAGAGAGGGACATTCGCCTAAAACAACTTCTGATGGAGTCAGCCCTCTGTCCGCAGCAGGACCCGGCCCCGAGCGCCTCAGTGCGGAGCGATCCTCCTGCGGTGCCTTCTGCAGTGCCGTGGAAGGACTCTGCATGCCCACCCGGGAGCTGCCAGTCCCCCAGGCCCCAGAAGCGCTCTCCCCGGCACCGTTCTCCTTCACCGGATGCTCGTAAGAAACAGGCCAAGGGGAAGTCCCCCCAGCAGCTTGCTATGGCTACTGCACCCCCGGAAAGGGACTGTGAAGGGGACAGTCCTATGACTGACAGACCCTTGGGCTGCGCACAATCCTCCCGGGCCCCTGTCTCCCCAGGAAGCCCTGCTCTCCTGGACTCACCGCGGCTGCAAGTGGGGGAAGTTGTGTTGCCTTCCACCCTAGACACCTTCGAAGCTGCTAGGGGGCTCATTGAGATGACGGCATCTGAGTCTCCCACTATGAGGGATAAGCCTCCACTCCCTCGAGGTACAGCACCATCTAGAGGCAAGCCTGCCATGTTTGGCCAGTCTGCCCCTGACCTGGATCTCTGCACCGCTCCAAGTCCCGGTGCTGCTCTGAGTCCCAGCACTGGTCTGGCAGCCGTGACCCTTGGAGCCGCTCTCACTCAAGGTGGTCATTGGCAGACAAGTCGTGGTCCCACTCGAGGTCCAGGTCCCATTCTGTGACCTCGTGGCACCATTCTGAGCGCTGGCCTCAGCCTGCATGCTGTTCACCTTCCAGGTGTTGCTCAATGGACAGCACCGCTCCCTGCTCGCGGCACTGCTCCACGCCGCGGCATCTCTCCCCGCTTCGTCACTATCCTTGATCGTGGCACCGCTCCCTGCCTCGACGCGGCTCTGTGTCGCGGCACTGCTTTACTTCATACCACCGCTCCACACCCCGGCACTGCTCTGCACCGTGGCACCGATTGACATCAAGGCCCCACTACGCTTCATGGCATGCATCCCACCTGTCGGAGGAGGATGTTTCTTTGGTGCTATCTTGCACCATTCCCCCTTGGCCGTCCCACTGAAGGTCACCCTTCCTCCGCTCAGGCGGGGCATCAGAGGTGCCCAGGTCGGGGCCAGGGAGCCTAAGGCGGGACGCTTCAGTGCCCCAGTGGCAGCCTCAGTGGCAGTTTTGGACCGCTTGGGCATGCCATTAGGCCCAGGGTGCCCCTCCTGATATCCCACCACCTCCCCATTCGGGATCTCGCCTCCCAGAGGCAACCCTCAGCCGTCTACCCCTGGACCCTCCACAAAACCCACACCCAGCTCCACGTTCACCCATTGAAGCTACGCCTGGTGCTCGTGAGGATCCGGTCCCTAAGGACCAAGAGGCCACCACGGAACTGATCCTACTGGTGGCTTCCTCCTCATCGTCCCCTGATGAGGTGGTGGCAGGCACCTCAATGTCTGGGCCGCCACCCAGGGATTACAGGGCCCTGCAGGAACTCCTCCGACGAGTAGCCCTGAATATGAACCTCCAGGTGGAGGAAGTGGTCGAACAGGAGGACCCTATGGTGGACATCCTGGCACCAGAGCGCCCTCTAGGGTGGCCTTACCCATTATAAAAACTATTCAATCCAATGCCAAACCCATTTGGCAAACGCCTGCTTCCGTTCCCCCTGTGGCCAATGGGGCTGAACGTAAATACTTTGTTCCCACTAAGGGATATGAGTGTCTCTTCACCCACCCTCCCCCATGCTCTCTCATGGTGGAGGCGGTGAATGAAAAAGAGAGACAAGGTCAGCAGGCCCCCGCACCCAAATCAAGGGAGGCTAAACGGCTTGATCTGTTTGGAAGGAAAATTTATTCCACAGGGGGTCTCTCTCTCAGGATCACAAATCAACTCGTGGTCCTGAGTAGATACAACTATAACTCATGGTCCTCAATCTTAAAGTTTAAAGAGCACCTTCCCTCTGATTTGAGAGTGGAGTTGGGGGTCATCACCGAGGAGAGTAAAGCTGTTGCCCGGACTTCCCTCCAAGGCTCCTTTGATGCCTCGGACTCTGGCGTCCAGGATTGCGATGAGGCGCAGTGCCTGGCTCCAGTTCTCTGGCCTTCCCCCGGAGGTCCAGCAGACCATACAGGACCTTTGATGGCCAGGGCCTATTTGCTGAGCAAACAAATTCCAGATTGCGTTGCCCAAAGGACTCCCGGAACACAATAAAGTCCCTCAGCATGCACACTCTGGTGACCCAAAGGAAGCCCTTTAAATTGCAGACCATCCAGCAGTAGTCTTTTCCCCCTAGGCCCAGACAGGACTTCTCTCATAGGAGAAGTAGATACAATCGACGCAAGCTATCGCGTCGTCCTCCTGGGCAGGGCCGGGGCAATCCAAACCCCCTTTGGGCCCTAAGCGACCCTTTTAAAGGTGCAAACAAGGATGGATTACCAGTCCACAACCCCTCCTTTCCTGAACCGTCCTATCCTGCTTTTACCATGCATGGTCCCTTATTACGTTGGACCGACAGGTGCTCCACACGGTAGAGGCGGGATATTCTATTCAATTCCGTTCCTCCCCACCCTCCCATCCCCCTTGCCTGTCCCTCTTCAGGGACCCGTCTCATGAGCAGCTTCTCGTCCAGGAGGTCCAGGCTCTCCTTGCTCTAGGAGTGGTGGAGAAGGTCCCTCGGGAGCTTAAAGGCAAGGGTTTCTTCTCCTGATATTTCCTCAATCCCCAAAGCGAAGCGGGGCCTCAGGCCCATTCTGGACCTGTGGGAGCTCAACAAGTTCATAGTCAGCTTGAAGTTCCTATGCACAATCATTCCTTCCCTAGACCTGGGAGACTGGTACGCCACCCTCTATATGAGGGATGCTTATTTCCACATATCCATCACACCGGCTCACAGACGATTTGTAGTGAACAAGGTGCATTACCAGTTCATGGCCTTCCCATTTGAGCTTTGCACAGTGCCTCACGTCTTCACCAAGTGCATAGCAGTTGTAGCAGCTTTGTTCCGCCGCCACCATGTGCATATCTACCCTTACCTGGACACTGGCTCCTCTGGGGCCGCTCCCGCCAGCAGGTGGAATCGCAGGTGCAGATAGTCAGGGACACGTTCAAACATTTAGGTATCATTCTCAGCGTCAACAAATCAGTGCTCACTCCAACTCAGAGGATAGAATTCATCGGGGCCGTTCTGGATGTGTCTCAAGCGAGAGCATTCCTGCCAGAGACTCGTCACCTGTTCCTCTCGCAGATAATCGACAACCTTTGCAACTTCCCTACCACCACGGCAAGGCAGTGTCTCTGGCTGTTAGGCCATATGGCATCCTGCACTTATGTGGTTCAACACGCCAGGTTACGACTCAGACCCTTGTAAGCGTGGCTCACCTCTGTGTACCGCCCAGGCCGCGACAGTCCTGACATGGTGCTGACCATCCCTCAGCACACCCTCGATTCCCTCCGGTGGTGGCTGAATCCCTGCTTGGTAGTCGCCGGGGTTCCTTTTCACCCACCCCAACCCACCTTGACTTTAGTCACAAATGCGTCCGTGTTGGGCTGGGGAGCACATCTGGGAAGCCTGACAGCTCAGGGCTTATGGCAAGCAGAGGAACTGGCTCTACACATCAACATCAAAGAACTCAGGGTGATCCGTCTCGCCTGCCAAGCTTTTCTGACTGACTTGCAGGTCCACTGCATAGCGGTACTGACGGACAACACCACGGCCATGTTCTATATAAACGGGTTGAGTCACTGATATGGCTACCTCTCACTCCCGACCTCATTACACAGGACCACGGTTGCCTCCTTCACCCAGACCTTCAGTCTCTCCATCCAGCTTTCTTTCCCAAGGTGGTGTCCCGTTTCCATATCAGCCAGGACATTTTCCTGCCAGTCTTCTATCCAAAACCTCACAACAGCCCTTAAGAGCAACAGCTACACTCGCTGGATGTTAGGAGGGTGCTCCCATTCTATATCGATCGCACAAAGCTGTTCCAAAAGACAACCCAGTTGTTTGTTATTATAGCAGAGTGGATGAAGGGTTTGCCAGTCTCTTCCCAGCGGATCTCTTCCTGGATCACAGCTTGTATCCGCACTTGTTATGACTTGGCAAAGATTCCATCACTGCTCAGTCCACGAGGGCGCAGGCCTTGTAGACAGCCTTTCTAGCCCAAGTACCTCTCCAGAAAATGTGCAGGGCTGGGATGTAGTCTTCAGTGCTTACTTTCACGCACTATGCCATCGTCCACCGATCTAGGGATGATGCGGCCTTCGACAGAGCAGTACTTTGGTCGGCAATACCTTGACTCCGACCCCACCTCCTAGGTAAGGGTTGGGAGTCACCTAACTGGAATTAATATGAGCAAGCACTCGAGGAAGAAAAAACAGTTACTCATCTTTGTAACTGTTGTTCTTTGAGATGTGTTCATGGAATCATAGAATATCAGGGTTGGAAGGGACCTCAGGAGGTCATCTAGTCCAACCCCCTGCTCAAAAGCAGGACCCATCTCCAATTAAATCATCCCAGCCAGGGCTTTGTTGTTTGTGTTGCTCATATCTATTCCATTCCCCCTCACCTTCCCCTCTGTCAGAGTAGCTGGCAAGAAGGAACTGAAGCGGGGGTCGGGCCGGCAGGGTCGTATATAGAGCTCCATGCCGGCGCCACTCCAGGGGGCTCCACAGCCGGCCCGACAGGTAGCTGCTAGGGAAAAGTTTCCGACAGCTGTGCACGCGCCGTGCGCACACACCTAACTGGGGTAGATATGAGCAACACATTTCGAAGAACAACAGTTACAAAAAGGATAAGATAACCGTTTTTTGTTGGGCTGTAATTCCACAGCTTTAAAGGCAAGTCCCATGGCATAAGGCCAATTGCTTGTTTATCTGTTTTGGAGCCTAAATCAATTTGCCTTTGATTTCTGTTTTGGGAAGGAAAGGGAAAATGTTCCTCTAAGTCCCCCGGCTCTGGGAGGCGCTCCTAACCCGGCGGTGTTCCCTATCTCCCTGCAGGGATGCCAGTAGGACAGCAAGCAGCCCGCCTACCTCCCCACGGCCTGGCAGTACCACAGCCACGTCTTCCGCAGCCACGAGTAACATGATACCCCCCCGGCACCAGAAACCTGCTGGCGCTGCAGCAACCAAGAAGAAGCAGCAGCAGAAGAAGAAGAAAGGAGGCAAGGGAGGCTGGTAACGAGAGCGGCTGCCGAGCTGGCTGTGTGAGGGACTGGAGCTCTCTGCTGTAAAGTGCTGAGAACAGAATAAAGGTCAGAATAAAGGTCAGAGTAAGAAGCAGCACAAAGTCACGGCTTCCTTCACGCTGTCTTGAAAAGGTTCCTCCTCGGCTTCGTTTCCTCTGCAGTGGGAAGGGAAGGGAAGCTTTTCCTCCTCCCATTCCCGCTCCCTTTCCTAACCCGCTGCCCGATGTTTCCCTCCATTGTTGTTTTTTTTTTGGGGGGGAGTGGGGGGGAAGAATCATGCTTCATTTGCTTACCGAGTCAGACCATTGTCCCTCCCTGGTGTGCCCGTGGCCCCCTGCAGCAGTTACACAAACACAAGGTATTTCCCCAGTCCTGCTTACAGCAGAGAATCAGCTGGAGTGATGAGTCTTGACAAACATGCCACATTACTGGCCTCCCCACGGGCCCTTGCTGTCTCTCTGGGCTGCCTAGCAAAGGCCCTCACCTAGGTGACAGGAGGGCAGACATTGGACACAGAGCCTGTGGGGTGCTGTCTGGAGGTGGCTGTGCATCTCAGAAGGGACAGTTCACTATCACTTCATTTTGTGGCTTGAACTCTGGAGAGCCACATTCTTAAATGTGTCAATTGAGAACAATCTGAGGTTGCATGGAGCTTCCCAGGGCAAGGTACAGGCGACCTGTGACACCTTGGCACTGTCTGGAGGCTTTGATTTCGTCTAGCCAAACGCAGTGTGTGAGAATGCTGCTTTGTTAGTGGACAACACTGGCCTTTGGGAGCGCGCTGTGGGGGAGCAGCCCGCGTTCTGGGTTCCGTGAGGAACAAATCCTTCTAGAATGAGGCAGGGCATTGGAAATGGCACACTTCTCCTCTGGGGCCGGAGTGCTGGGAGCTGAGCTCTCTGAGCATCTGCTCTGTGGTGTCTGGCATTCAATACTTTGTTTTCAGGGTCTGGCCATGCCCAAGGGACACAGTCCAGATTTCAGCCTTCACATATATTATGACCTGTTTGGGTGTGATCTTCAGGGGTTTAGGAATATTTTCCAAAAATCTTTGCTGCAGCAAGATGATGTAGACAATGCCTCATGCCCTGCTTCTCCTCACAAAGGATGCTCATGCTGTCTTACTGATGCACATTCCTGTGCCAGCCTAAAGCCCCGGAATCATAAGGTGGTGTCTGGGGTTTTATACCGATATTTGTAGGGATAGTGTACTAACGGGGGCACCAGTCACACTCAGCTCCTTGCGAAGAAATGAGCATAGGAGCTGGCTCTTGGAGGCCACTGGGCTGGTTAGGCTTTCTCCGAACTGCTCTGATGGTACCTCTTCAAGGATGGGAGTCTTGCTTCCTCCAGCCTTTGGTAGCTGCTAACTCTAAATGATTGAAATAACCAAGCCTTCCAACGCCAGACTGCCTTACCAGACAGCACGCTGTACATAGACTGGTGCACAAGTGTCACTGGGTCTGCGGGCTGCAGTTCAGACGGCCAGGCTCGCTAAGCTGGGATGGATTTATTGCATGGCACAGGAACAGTATTTCTTACTGGGCAGAAATTCCTGGAGCCCTTCAGACAAAAACCATAAGCAGAGGAACATCCGTATTTGCATTTCCAGCTACCAGCATGTCAGACACACTGCTTTTCAGTCTCAGTCTCAACTCTTGCACCATCTTATCATCTTAGCACTGTAGGGACGCATGTCTCCTGTGTTAAAGTGCGGGGGGCAGTTGCTTGGCAATTGCTAGCAGGAAGCAACAATCACGGTAGAAAAGGAAGTGTGTGCGGACTGGAAGGAATTCTCTAGCAGCAGCTGGCTCCAAAACCAAGTTACAGTGAGTATTGTGCTTTGGATGGCAGGCAGATCAGGCACAAAAACACATTTTTATGCTACTGTTTTGTATAGCACAATGGAATGGGCTGAGAACGGGGTAACTGAACAAAACACAATTATTTTTCACAGAAAGAACCTGAATGCAGTGTTAGAAATCACTTTGTCTATCACATGTATGGTCTCTAACTAGAACTATGAAGAGTAAATCAAAACACATAAAGCAGCTTTCACTCTGGCCACAACAACTGTGAATTCAGCTTTCGAGTGTATATATTTAGATGTTTGCAGTCTAGTTTGGAGAACTCTACATTCTTAATCATCATGGCCAAAACTGTCAAATGTGAAGACTGGAAGTTCAGACACCACAATAAAAAATGGATTGATTTTTTGCTGAGCAATCCCAGCTCCTGTTGACTTCAACTGTAGAGGCATGACCAGTGTTTCCATCTTTCTAATACACTCTTGGACAATATGTACTGATTGGGTCGGCGCCAGGATCTGTAGTGGCTGTATACAGAATATGATGGCTGCCGGAGGGAGGAGGAAGGGGAGGGGGGAGAGCTGTTTTCACTCCTCTTCCAATCACAGTTGCTTCTCCTTTAACTGTAAAGCCCTTCAGAAAATGCTGGTGTTCACACGGTATCGTTTATTTCTCTCTCTCCTCCAAACCCCACCCCCCACCCCCTGTGCCAGCCAAATGTAGTCGTACTAAGCTCTATATTAAAGCTAGAGGGAGGTTTAATACATTCTTTTGAGTGGAAGTTTGCAGTTGGACTATGTAAATAGATCAGTTTCTGTGTAATCCCCCTGGCAATTTCGTCCATGCTCCTCTTGCTTTTGTTTTGGTAAATGTTGCAAAATAATTTTTCAAGGAAATTGGGTAGGGAAGAGGTAGGTAGAGGGGAAGAGAGTGCTGGCTCGGACTGAGGCATTTCGAACTTGGGTGGAAATTGCACTAGTAAAGGGGTAGGTGGACAAAGTTTGGCACAAACTACAGGCTTTGTAAAAACAGTCTTTTAGAGACTTGTAAGACTAAACGCAATACTGCCAATGGAAACAAACATTGCCCTGCAGAATCTGCTTCCCAGCCTTTATAGCAGTAGTTCTCAACTTGCGGGCCACTTGCGGCTCACTCAGCACGCAGCTTTGGCCCATTTGACATCCTCGGGGCCTAGAGATAGTATAACGTTTGGCTGCGGCTCACATAACACAGAAAGCTGCAGATGCGGCCCACAATGGTAAATAGGTTGAGAACCACTGCTTTATGCACTACCCAGCATGAGAATTGAAACTGACTAAACACTGACTAGTCTGTTTCATCATCCCAGTGACCATAAATGTGGAAAGTGAACAGTATAACCCAGGAAAATTAAATTTGATTTTTAAAAATCTTTGTTTTAATCCTCTTCCACTAAGTATGGTTAATAAGCAAGATCATGAGTTGAAAAACTGTTTGTGTTCCTTTTAAATTCCAATGCATTGTGCAAATAAAATACCTCCAGGCTGTGAACTTCAAGTCGCAAAAGAGCTCCAGTATGGACCGAATGGGAGGTACTGGATCTGATCACTTTATGGGGAGACGAATCAGTGCTATTAGATCTCCGTTCCAAAAGACAAAATGCCAAAATATTTGAAAAAATCTCCAAGGGCATGAAGGACAGAGGCTGTCACAGGGACCCGCAGCAGTGCCGCGTGAAACTTAAGAAGCTCAGGCAAGCCTACCAAAAAACCCAAGAGGCAAACACCCGCTCGGGGTCAGAGCCCCAGACATGCCGCTTCTATGATGAGCTGCATGCAATTCTAGGGGGTACCCCTACAACTACTCCACACCTGTACGTGGACTCCTGCAAAGGAGTCTCACGCAACAGGGATTTGGATTTGGGGGATGAGGAAGATAGCACACACCAGGCAAGCAGAGAAACCGTTCTCCCCGACAACCAGGAACTGTTTATCACTCTGGAGACAATACCCTCCCAACCCAGGCTCCCGGACCTTGAAGGCAGAGACGGCACCTCTGGTGAGTGTACCTTTTGTAAATATAATACAGGGTTTAAAGGCGTGTTTAATGATTAATTTGCCCTGAAGACTTGGGATGCATTCGCGGCCAGTACAGCTACTAGAAAAGTCTATTAATGTGTCTGGGGATGGAGCAGAAATCCTCCAGGGACATCTTAATGAAGCTGTCCTGTAGGTACTCCCAAAGCCTTTGCAAAAGGTTTCTGGAGAGGGCAGCCTTATTGCGTCCTCCATGGTAGGGCACTACCACGGCAGGCCAGTAGCACGTAGTCTGGAATCATTGCATAAGAAAGCATGGCAGCGTGTGGTCCTGGTGTTTGCTGGCACTCAAGCAACGTCCGTTATTTATTTCTCTCTGTTATCCTCAGGAGAGTGATATCATTCATGGTCACCTGGTTGAAATAGGGGAATTTTATTAAGGGGATAACGAGGTGGCCGTTCCTGCTGGGCTGTTTGCCTTGGCTGAAAATAAATCCTCCCCACTGTTAGCCACGTGGTGGGGGGAGGGGTGACGTGATCATCCCAGAGAATTGGGTGTGGGGGGAGTTTAGTTGGGTTTGTGCTGCACGTTAACCCAAAAACTTCAGCCCCTCCTTTTAAATGGCCAGTGTGTGTGTTTTTCAATTTTAATCTCCCTTTTTTTCTCCCGCAGCTGCAAATGTTTCAATGCTGTGACTAGCCTCTCCATCCCAGAGGGTAGCACAGATTAGAAGGTGAAAAAAACGCACTCGTGATGAAATGCTCTCTGAGCTCATGGAGTCCTCCCGCACTGAAAGAGCCCAGCACAATGCGTGGAGGGAGACAATGGCAGAGTCCAGGAAAGCACAAAATGAACGTGAGGAGAGAAGGGACGAGTGAGAGGAGAGGTGGTATCAGCGTGATGAAAGGAGGCAGGATGCAATGCTGAGGCTACTGGAGGATCAAACCAATATTCCGGCATATGGTTGAGGTGCAGGAAAGGCACAGACCGCCACTGCAGCCCCTGTGTAACCAACTACCCTCCTCCCCAATTTCTGTAGCCTCCTCACCCAGACGTCCAAGAATGTGGGGGGAGGGGGAACCTCCGGGCACCCAACCACTCCACCCCAGAGGACTGCCCAATCAACAGAAAGCTGGCATTCAATAAGTTTTGAAGTGCAGTGTGGCCTTGTCCTTCCCTCCTCCCCTCCTCTCCACCCCACCCGGTGTTTCCCTCCTCCCCCACCCCTCCCAGGCTACCTTGGCAGCTATCCCCCTATTTGTGTGATGAATTAATAAAGAATGCATGAATGTGAAGCAACAATGACTTTATTGCCTCTGCAAGCGGTGATCAAAGGGAGGAGGAGAGGGGAGGGCGGTTGGCATACAGGGAAGTAGAATGAACCAAGGGGTGGGAGGTTTCATCAAGGAGAAACAAAGAGAACTTTCACACCTGGCCTGTCATGAAACTGGTTTTCAAAGCTTCTCTGATGCGCACCGCGCCCTCCTGTGCTCTTCTAACCGCCCTGGTGTCTGGCTGTGTGTAATCAGTGACCAGGCGATTTGCCTCAACCTCCCACCCCGCCATAAACGTGTCCCCCTTACTCTCTCATATATTGTGGAGCACACAGCAAGCAGTAATAACAGTGGGAATATTGGTTTTGCTGAGGTCTAACCGAGTCAGTAAACTGTGCCAGCGTGCTTTTAAACATCCAAATGCACATTCTACCACCATTCTCACTTGCTCAGCCTGTAGTTGAACAGCTCCTGACTACTGTCCATGCTGCCTGTGTATGGCTTCATGAGCCATGGCATTAAGGGGTAGGCTGGGTCCCCAAGGATAACTATAGGCATTTCAACATCCCCAACGGTTATCTTCTGGTCTGGGAATAAAGTCCCTTCCTGCAGCTTTTGAAACAGACCAGAGTTCCTGAAGATGCGAGCATCATGTACCTTTGCCGGCCATCCCACGTTGATGTTGGTGAAATGTCCCTTGTGATCCACCAGTGCTTGCAGCACTATTGAAAAGTACCCTGAGTACCGTGGCAGTTATGAGCATTGTAAACACCTCGCGCATTATCATGCAGTATATGCAGAACCAGACTCTGCAAAAGGAGGTGATGGCAGCACGGTGATGAGGACATGGACACCGACTTCTCTCAAAGCACAGGCCCCGACAATTTGGCCATCCCGGTGGTAATGGGGCAGGCTCATTCCATGGAACACTGATTCTGGGCCCGGGAAACAAGAACAGACTGGTGGGACCGCATAGTGTTGCAGGTCTGGGATGATTCCCAGTGGCTGTGAAACTTCCGCATGCATAAGGGCACTTTCATGGAACTTTGTGACTTGCTTTCCCCTGCCCTGAAGCACAAGAATACCAAGATGAGTGCAGCCCTCACAGTTGAGAAGCGAGTGGCAATAGCCCTGTGGAAGCTTGCAGCACCAGACAGCTAGCGGTCTCTCGGGAATCAATTTGGAGTGGGCAAATCTACTGTGGGGGCTGCTGTGATCCAAGTAGCCAATGCAATCACTGAGCTGCTGCTGTCAAGGTTAGTGTCTGTGGGAAATGTGCAGGTCATAGTGGATGGCTTTGCTGCAATGGGATTCCCTAACTGTGGTGGGGCGATAGACGGAATGTGTATCCCTATCTTGGGACCGGACCACCAGGGCAGCCAGTACATAAACCAAAAGGGGTACTTTTAAATGATGCCGCAAGCACTGGTGGATCACAAGGGACGTTTCACCAACATCAACATGGGATGGCCGGGAAAGGTACATGACGCTCGCATCTTCAGGAACTCTGGTCTGTTTCAAAAGCTGCAGGAAGGGACTTGCTTTCCAGACCAGAAAATAACTGTTGGGGATGTTGAAATGCCTATAGTTATCCTTAGGGGCCCAGCCTACCCCTTAATGCCATGGCTCATGAAGCCATACACAGGCAGCCTGGACAGTAGTCAGGAGCTGTTCAACTACAGGCTGAGCAAGTGAGAATGGTGGTAGAATGTGCATTTGGATGTTTAAAAGCACGCTGGCGCAGTTTACTGACTCGGTTAGACCTCAGCAAAACCAATATTCCCACTGTTATTACTGCTTGCTGTGTGCTCCACAATATATGAGAGAGTAAGGGGGACACGTTTATGGCGGGGTGGGAGGTTGAGGCAAATCACCTGGTCACTGATTACACACAGCCAGACACCAGGGCGGTTAGAAGAGCACAGGAGGGCGCGGTGCGCATCAGAGAAGCTTTGAAAACCAGTTTCATGACTGGCCAGGCTACTGTGTGAAAGTTCTCTTTGTTTCTCCTTGATGAAACCTCCCGACCCTTGTTTCACTCTACTTCCCTGTAAGCTAACCACCCTTCCCTCCTCCCTTCGATCACCGCTTGCAGAGGCAATAAAGTCATTGTTGCTTCACATTCATGCATTCTTTATTAATTCATCACACAAATAGGGAGATAATTACCAAGGTAGCCCAGGAGGGGTGGTGGATGAGGGAAGGACAAGGCCACACAGCACTTTAAAAGTTTAAAACTTATTGAATGCCAGCCTTCTGTTGCTTGGGCAATCCTCTGGGGTGGAGTGGCTGGGTGGCCGGAGGCCCCCCCACCGCTTTCTTGGGCGTCTGGGTGAGGAGGCTATGGAACTTGGGGAGGAGGGCGGTTGGTTACACAGGGGTGTAGCAGCGGTCTGTGCTCCTGCTGCCTTTCCTGCAGCTCAACCATACACTGGAGCATATTGGTTTGATCCTCCAGCAGCCTCAGCATTGAATCCTGCCTCCTCTCATCACGCTGCCGCCACCTTTCAGCTTCAGCCCTCTCTTCAGCCCACCACCTCTCCTCTCAGACATTTTGTGCTTTCCTGCACTTTGACATTGTCTGCCTCCACGCATTTGTCTGTGCTCTGTCAGTGTGGGAGGACAGCATGAACTCAGAGAACATTTCATCGCGAGTGTGGTTTTTTTGCCTTCTGATCTTCGCTAGCCTCTTGGAAGGAGAAGATCCTGTGATCCTTGAAACACATGCAGCTGGTGGAGAAAGAAAAAGGGACAGTGGTATTTAAAAAGACACATTTTATAGAACAATGGGTACACTCTTTCACGGTGAACCTTGCTGTTAACATTACACACATAGCACATGTGCTTTTGTTCCAAGGTCGCATTTTGCCTCCCCGCTCTCCATGGCTAACAGTGGGGAACATTTCTGTTCAGCCACAGGCAAACAGCCCAGCAGGAACGGGCACCTCTGAATGTCCCCTGAAGAAAAGCCCCCTATTTCAACCAGGTGACCATGAATGATATCACTCTCCTGAGTATAACACAGAGAGATAAAGAACAGATGTTGTTTGAACACCAGCAAACATACACTGCAATGCTTTGTTCTACAATGATTCCCGAGTATGTGCTACTGGCCTAGAGTGGTAAAGTGTCCTACCATGGTGGATGGAATAAGGCTGCCCGCCCCAGAAACCTTTTGCAAAGGCTTTGGGAGTACATCCAGGAGAGCTGCAAATGCCAGGGCAAATTAATCATTAAACATGCTTGCTTTTAAACCATCTATTGTATTTTAAAAGGTACACTCACCAGAGGTCCCTTCTCCGCATGGCGAGTCCAGGAGGCAGCCTTGGGTGGGTTCGGGGGGTACTGGCTCCAGGGTGAGAAATAGTTCCTGGCTGTCAGGAAAACAGGTTTCTCTGCTTGCTTGCTGTGAGCTGTCTACAACCTCATCATCTTCCTCGTCCCCAAAATCTGCTTCCGTGTTGCCTCCATCTCCATTGAAGGAGTCAAACAACACGGCTGGGGTAGTGGTGGCTGAACCCCCTAAAATGGCATGCAGCTCATCAGAGAAGCGGCATGTTTGGGGCTCTGACCCGGAGCAGCTGTTTGCCTCTCTGGTTTTCTGGTAGGCTTGCCTCAGCTCCTTAAGTTTCACACGGCACTGCTTCAGGTCCCTATTATGGCCTCTGTCCTTCATGCCCTGGGAGATTTTGACGGAGATTTTGGCATTTCGAAAACTAGAACAGAGTTCTGATAGCACGGATTCCTCTCCCCATACAGCGATCAGATCCCGTACCTCCCGTTCAGTCCATGCTGGAGCTCTTTTGCAATTCTCGGACTCCATCATGGTCACCTCTGCTGATGCGCTCTGCATGGTCACCTGCAGCTTGCCACGCTGGCCAAACAGGAAATGAGATTCAAAAGTTCGCGGTTCTTTTCCTGTCTACCTGGCCAGTGCATCTGAGTTGAGAGTGCTGTCCAGAGCGGTCACAATGGAGCACTCTGGGATAGCTCCCAGAGGCCAATACTGTCTAATTGTGTCCACAGTACCCCAAATTCGACCTGGCAAGGCCGATTTCAGTGCTAATCCCCTTGTCGGGGGTGGAGTAAGGAAGTCAATTTTAAGAGCCCTTTAAGTAAAAAAAAAGGGCTTTGTCGTGTGAACGGGTGCAGGGTTAAATCAATTTAACTCTGCTAAATTCGACCTCAACTTCTAGTGTAGACCAGGGCTCAGAGAGAGATAGTCCCTGGCCTTCCCTTCTTCCTGTGGCCGAAGAGGAACCTTGCCCCCACATACAGAACAGAGAGGCTAACAGAAGAGCATGCCATGTGCACTGTGACTTCATGTGGCTGCCCTGAACCAATCTGAAATAAGTGCCCTAGCCTGGTGCCACAACACACAGTGTGACTAGGCTATTCATTCGGAAATGTGTTGACCAGCCCTACTACCTCTAGGCAGTTTTGTGTACTAAATGCCACCTCGTGGCCAAACTAGGACATTTCAACATGAGTTCCTCACCAGGAAACATTGCAAATCCTGTAACATAACACCATTTTACATTTCCCCCAATAAATTGTAGGATTGCTATATTAAAACACATTGCAGTACACCCTTCTTTTCCTCAGCTGCAAGTAATAAATTTATGGGAATAAGACAGACTGCTAGAAGATACCTTAATATCAGTTTATCTGCTACCACATTAAGGGTTGCAGCACTGAACTAGTTTCAAAGAAACATAGGTAAAAACTTTGTGGGGGACCACACCTTACATTAGAGCTAGATCAGAAAAAAAGAAAGCTAAAGACTTGATCCTGTAGACACTTAGGTGCATGCTTAGCTACTTACCAGAGCAGTGCTGCTGAAATCAGTGGAATTACCCATATGGGTAAAGTTACAATATGTTTATATGTGTAAACATAAAGACTGGGCCGTGATTTTGGGCTAACCACCTGCATTTTTAAAATGTGAAATGAAAAAAAACAACAGCCCTCTTAGTTATATGCAAATACATAGGATATAAAGGGAGACTGGGCCAAAAATATAAATGCAATAACACGTAATATTAGAAATGTTTTAATATTTTAACTGGGATATCTTTGTGTGTGCTATTACCCTGTGGTACTAGCAGCCCAAGTATTGCAGTGATTGCAAGTTGCTTACTTTCTCATTTTTATCACATAATTATAAAATAAATGAATTGAAGTATAACTCTTGTACTTCTATTTCAGTGTATGGTATTGTTGCCGGCACCCAGTGCCAGAGGCAAGCAACAGCAGGGGTTCATTGCCCGGTGTGCGTCACCCAATAATCACAACGGGATGGAGAAGCGGAAAAGTTTATTTGAAGTTTCAAAGAAGGTACAGGGAGAATAGAATCTCAAATCCTGCACACCGAGCAGGAAGTTACACAGGCTTTTATACATCCTTTCTTCAGCATACTTATCCAATAGCAAGCTGCCCTAAGTATCTATATAGCCGGCCAATCCAGTTACCAGCTAGTTCCCTTGTTCTCTGTACCATCTATTAAACTATAGATATAAAGCTGCTTTGTTCAGCATTGTTCTGCCATATCTGCCCTGTTTGGCCTTGTTTAGTTTCAGGCAGTCTAACTTTGCAACATATTGTTGCAGATCCTCAGCATAACTGCTGCGAGTGCCTCCAGGCAGGGGAGGCCAAGGTCACTTGGGCCTAGTGTGAGGGGGCTTCATTGACACTCGTGGTCTTCCATCCCCTCGAGTTACCTAGTGGCCATGCCCAATGTCCCCAACAACTCCCTCCTTTGAGAACACTCAACAGCCTTGGCTCTGAGTTTTCTCACTTGGGCTACTTATTTCTTTACAATAGGACTTTGCATAAGCACTTTGTGATAGGCCTGAAGAGAATGACTTATTAAACTTTGCAAAAGGGTCCTGACACATGATACTGCACAGCATAATACCGTTAATACAAGCAATACAGGAAAGAGAAGTTTCAATAACAAGCTAAATAAACCACCAAGCCAAAACGACAAACCCCAGCCTGAAAACAAGGCTCGCAACCAATCGCTCTCGGGGGCAGTATAGGCAACCTGTGCTCCGGCTCGGGCATGGGCCTCAGCCTGTACCACCTTTTCATAGATCTCATAACTGCTGTCATTTACATATACACAACATCGGGGCCCGACAAGGGCACAAACCCCCCCCTTGGGATGCCAAGAGATAGTCCAAAGCCAGTCTGTTTTGGAGGAAAAACATCCTGAGCTGCTGTACCTCTTTATTTAATGTTTTTACTGCTGACCCTAAATCACTAACTGAGTCCTCTAACTCTAAGGCAATTTTCTCAAGTACCATTTGCACCCTTACAGTATAGCGGCCTATGCATGCCATGGCTGGCCCGGTAAACAGTGGCGCTATTCCCAGTACAGAGCACCCTACAAGCTTCTGGGTTGTGAGGGGATTCTTTATATTGCCCTCCAATGCCGTAGTCAGTCGCCACAGGGTCTTTTCTCATGACTCAGCAGAGGTATCTCGGGCATTTCTAATCTTTCCTTTGGGCAGTGTGGCAGTTATTGACAGATGAGGAACTCCATAAGCTATATAACAGCTACCTGTCCAGTTGGCTGGCAGCACCTTGTAAGCCTTTCTGCCACATACAAGATAGTGACCCTGTAGGGCCCAGTAAGGACTGTTTCTTAAGGGGATTCCTGGGATATTGAAGGCTGCTTTTCCAAACAGTTCATATGCCCCTAAGGGGGCATCCCATCCTCCTGATTGGGTACAAATGGGAGTGTTTCTTATTGTGCCGTTCAGATTACACTCGCCATAGGGACCACTGCAAACCCACCATTGGCCTGCTACATTGAAGATATTAACTGGACGGCAAGTTATATTTCCAAATCCTCCTTTTGTGGTAAGACTATTTGTAAGAGTTTCCCCAAAAGGGGAGGAACCATTACACCCACACTGCTGACCTCCCCTCTTGGTCTTTATCCAATACCCATCAGCCCGCTGTGTATTAACACAGGAGCTCTTTCCCACAGGACGCCCATAGTGATCAGATTGGCTTCGGGTAAAACATAACACTCCCTCAGTGAGTACCGGAACTGAATACTCCTGGTCCTGATAGGTGGCTTGCTGTAAAGAGGTCTTGTTCCAGAACGGCGAGTCCGTTCTTTCCTGCTCTTTGGTGGCGACTAATTCTGCTAGGGTCAGGGGCAGCATGTCAAGGGGCATTACCGTTTTGGGGGACAGTGGAGTTGAAGCACATACCCAGCAATCAGTCTGGTTTGTTAAAGTAGCAACATGGTGCGCAAGCGAAACAAAGGAGTTATGCTCCTGATATGCACAGTTTGGAAATAACAATACAGAGAATAACAAAATGTTACCCAATTAATTATTACCAAAGTCTTTCCAACCCAGGGTCTCCAGTACCTGGGTGGGCCCATTTTGGCGTTAAGGTGCCCACTATTTGTGTCTCTTAAACAGTAGATGTCACTAGATGAGGAGTCAGCAGGTTGGACGGTCCACTGTTCTGCTGATGAGGGGGCGGGTACTGCCTTCAGACGAGAGTGATGGATCCAATTCTTGTGTCCCGCGATCTTTGCCGCTGTGTGGGAGATCAGCAGGACAGTATAGGGTCCTTTCCACTTTTCCTGGAGAGGCTCGTCTTTACAGGTACGAACAAGCACGGAGTCGCCGGGCTGTAAGGAGTGGACGGGAGAGTCTAAGGGGAGAGGCTGGGAATCCTTGGTATACCTGTGAAGAGACAAGAGAACAGCAGATAGGGAACACATATATTGAGACAAAAAAACATTACCCAACTCCCATTCCCCTGACAGAACCGGGGTGCCATTCATAGGCCATGCCCTTCCAAACATAATTTCAAAGGGACTAAGCCCTAATCTACCCTTTGGGAGAATGCAGATACGGAGTCGGATGAGGGGCAAAGCATCAGGCCATCGCAGTGAGGCTTCTTGGCACACTTTTGAGAGATGCCGTTTAAGGGTCTGATTGGTCCGCTCCACTACCCCACTGGCTTGCGGTCTCCAGGGCGTATGGAGTTTCCAGGGGATCTGTAAGGCATGTGAGATGCTTTGAATGATTTTTGACGTGAAGTGTGTCCCGTTGTCAGATTCCATCCACTGGGGGAGTCCAAAGCGAGGAATGATTTCCCTAACAAACTTAAGGGCCACTGTTCTGGCAGTGCAATTACGGCATGGGAAGGCTTCTGGCCATCCGCTGAACCGATCCACTATAACAAGGAGATATTTGAACCCTTGGGTCCGGGGAAACTCATTAAAGTCTATTTGCCACACCCGTCCGGGGCCCGGAGTGGGTTCTCGGGCAGTTGGTGGCACAGGATGTCCCGGTCGGGGGTTATTCTTTTGGCAGACTAAGCAGTCCGCTTGTACCTGGGCAGCCAGGGGTTGGAGTCTGGAAGTGTTAAAGTATTTTCCCATTAGTTGAATAAGTGCTTCCCTGCCAGCATGAGTGGTTTGATGTAGTTTCTGCAGCACCGGCCGGATCAGGCCCTTTGGTAGGAGGACCTTCCGTTCCGGGGAATGGAGCCATCCCTCCTTTTCCCGGAGGCTGAGTTTATTGGTTAGCTGTCTCTCCTCCCCAGAGTACTGAGGGGTTGGAAGCTCCCCTCCTGATGGGATAAGGGCATGCATATGGGCGTTCTCAGCCTGAGGGGATGTCAGGGTGGCAGCATGCTTAGCGTCTCTATCTGCCGGGCGTTACCTCTGGCCACATCTCGATCTTCCCTTTGATGGGCTTTACAGTGTACCATCGCCACTTCCGAGGGAAGTTGTATGGCTTCTAGGAGCCGGAGGATTTGGGACCCTTACTTGACTGGGGAGCCTTGGGCTGTCAGCATTCCCCTTTGCTTCCATAGGCCAGCATGAGCATGTAGCACCCCAAAAGCATACTTTGAATCGGTAAAAATGTTGACCCGCTTTCCTTTTGACAGTTCAAGTGCACGGGTCAGGGCTATTAGTTCGGCCAGCTGGGCAGAGGTCCCCGCAGGCAAACCTTCAGCTTCCACAGTGTCATGGAGGGTCACAACAGCATAACCCGCCCTCCTTTGCCCATCTATTACAGTACTGCTACCATCAGTGAACCACTCATTATCTGCATTTGGGAGGGGTACATCCTTTAAGTCCGGAAGGCTGGAGTACTGGACATCTATGATCTCTAAACAGTCATGTTCCTGTTCCTCTGTTTCTGGCAAGAGGGTGGCTGGGTTAAGGGAGGGGCAAGGCTGTAAGGTGACTTCAGAGTTCTCTAGCAGCTTAGCCTAATACCGAGAAATCCGAGCCTGAGTGAGCCAGAGCGCACCCTTTGTGTCTAGCAGGGCTCGGACCATATGGGGAGTATAGATTTGCATAACCCCTCCCAATGTTAGCTTCTCGGCTTCCTCAAGCACTAGGGCAGTAGCTGCGACTGCCTGTAAACATGC
Source organism: Eretmochelys imbricata (assembly GCF_965152235.1). Taxonomy (NCBI): domain Eukaryota; kingdom Metazoa; phylum Chordata; order Testudines; family Cheloniidae; genus Eretmochelys; species Eretmochelys imbricata. Next base: position 5,677,262 of record NC_135575.1, on the reverse strand, counting down.
CGGCCAACCCGTTGCAACCTGATCCAGTTGCTTAGAAAAATAAGCCACGGGACGTTTCCATGCTCCTAACAGCTGTGTGAGCACTCCTAGGGCCACCCCCTTTCGTTCATGTACATACAACTGAAACGGCTTAGAGAGATCCGGCAGGCCCAGAGCCGTGGCTTCCATCAACTTTCTTTTCAAGATTTTAAATGCCGTCAGCCTCTGGGGTCCAATAGAAGGGGTCATGATCTGCTCCTTTTACACAGTCGTACAGGGGTTTAGCCCATAGTCCAAACTCTGGGATCCATAGCCTGCAAAAGCCTGCCATACCCAGAAATGCCCTGAGCCGCTTACGATTTCTTGGGGTAGGAACTTGGCATATAGCTTCCTTCCTTTGTTTGAAAGCTGGTGCTCCCCTTGCCATATGTGGAACCCGAGGTACCGTACCTCTGGGAGGGCGATTTGAGCCTTACTCCATGCTACCCGATATCCCCGGAGTCCAATAAAATTCAGGAGGCTCACGGTGGCTTTAAGGCAGGGGGTTTGGCCCACAGTGGCAATTAACAAATCATCTACATACTGCAGAAGGAGGGCCTCCTCATTATCCCACTCTTCTAGGTCCCTGGCCAGAGCCTGGCCAAAGAGTGTGGGGGAGTTTTTAAATCCCTGGGCCAACATAGTCCAGCAAAGTTGCTTTTTAACCCTATTTTGGTCCTCCCACTCAAAGGAGAAGATCTCCTGTGATGGGGTGGCAACTGGGATGGTAAAGAAAGCATCTTTCAGATCGAGGACTGAAAAAATGGGTATACTGTCCCCCTATAAAAAGAAAAGGAGTACTTGTGGCACCTTAGAGACTAACAAATTTATTTGAGCATAAGCTTTCGTGAGCTACAGCTCACTTCATCGGATGCATACGAAAGCTTATGCTCAAATAAATTTGTTAGTCTCTAAGATGCCACAAGTACTCCTTTTCTTTTTGAGAATACAGACTAACACGGCTGTTACTCTGAAACCTGTCCCCCTATAGAAGCCAATAAGGTATATGAGTTAGGGACAAGAGGGTACAGAGTCTTAACCCATTCATTGACTGCCCTTAGGTCCTGTACCAGCCGATACGTGCCATCAGGCTTCCGTACGGGTAGAATGGGAGTGTTCCAGGCTGACTGACATTCCCGGAGAATATCATACATTAGGAATCGATCTATAGTTTCCTGTAAACCTTCTCTGGCTTCCCTCTTAATTGGATACTGTTTTACTGGCACCAGGCCTTTCCCTGGTATGAGCTGAATAGTAATGGGGGTTTGGTGGGTGGCCTTTCCTGGGATCCCTGATGCCCACATGAGGGGGTACACCTGGTCTTCCCACGGGCTCTATTCTGGGGCTTGCATGGCTGAGGGCTCAACTGCAAGGGTCATGATCCATGCATTCTCAGGGGGTAAGGTAAGGGTTTTTTCATCCTCAGTAAAATGCAGGGTGGCACCTAGGCGACAAAGCAAATCCCGTCCCAGCAGAGGTGTTGGACACTCAGGGAGGTATACCAGCTTGTGGGATATAGTCCTCTTTCCCAAAGCGCATTCCGCTGGGGCATACACTGGGCACTTGGTGTCTCTGCCTGTGGCTCCCACTACAGTAAGGGAATCTGCTACTGGCAACTGAAGGGGTCGATTTACGGCAGTTCGTGCCTCTCCAGAGTCCACTAAAAAATCTATTTCTGAGCTCCCCACCTGCATCTTTACTCAGGGTTCCGGGGGTAGGGTGGCCCGTCTCCCCTGACACCCCTATTCCTACTCTGCCATCGCCATCATAGAGGCACCCCCCTTTTCTTTCCTCTTTGGGCATTCATTTTTCCAGTGTCCTTCTTGTCGACACAAGGCACACTGGTTGCGACCCAATCGTCTCTCCTGCGAGCCCGGACGTCCGCGTCCACAGCTCCTTCCTCCCGGCCACTTCCCTTAGTGCCGGCCTGTTCCGCTGTTACCATCAGTCTCACTTGCTTTCTCTCCTTCTCTGTCTCTCTCAGACTGTAAGCTCGGTTTGCAGTCTCTAAGATGCCATGGTCATGCCCATTAGATCCTCCTTTTTTTGTAACTTTCTCTTAATATCAGGGGCTGCTCTGCTCATAAAAATTCCCTTAATAATTGACTCAGTTGCCTGATCATTGGGATCTGCATTAGTGTACTGTCGAATCGTGTTCCGAATACGCTGTAGAAAGGCCCCTGGGCTTTCTTTTAAATCCTGCATTACTTCGTATGGCTTTGCTCAATTATTATGTTGGACAGCCGAGTGACGGAGTCCATGCAAAAGCAACTCCTTATAGGAGGTAAGGCGGGTCATATCCCCATAATTATTTGGATCCCACCTGGGGTCTGCTCGGGGGACTTGTGCATCCGGGTCAGGGACATTAATACCATCCTGGTCGTACCGTTTCTGCACCTCCTCCCTTGCCTTGGACACAACCTGTTGTTTTTCAACCTCAGACAGTAAGGTTCACAGGAGGATGTTACAATCATCCCAGTCTGGCTTGTGGCTGCTAAGACATCTCTCAAAAACTGAAATAAACCTGCTTGGGTTGGTGGAAAACTCCCCTGCTTGTGCTTTGAAAGCAGCCAAATCCACAGGGTTAAAGGGCACATGAGTATAAACCTGCATAGTCGTGGCCGGACGCCTTTCCGATCCAGACCGGGCGACTTTAGTTTCGGTGATTAAGGGGTATAAGCCAACCTTGGGGACTTACAAGGTGTGGGTGTAGGGGCTGAAGGGGACACCGGCTCTGCCATTACAGTGGGGGTGGGGGTCTGGGGACTAACATTAGCTGTTACCGAACCAGTCGGAGTCAGATTACATTGCTGTAAAATATCTGGTCGAGTACATAAAGCCAAAAACAAATGTGCATACATATGTTCATTCCATTTCCTTGTTCTCTGACAGAACAGGAGTAACTGGAGGATCGTGTTGTAATTGATTGACCCTCCTGGTGGCCACCACTCCTGGTCCTCTAGTTGATATTGAGGCCAGTCAACTGTACAGAATCGTTTAAATTGACGCTTAGTCATCGGATCCGCACCAAATACCTTCCAGTTTGCTAGGATACACTCTAAGGGTATGTCTACACTACGAAATTAGGTTGAATTTATAGAAGTCGTTTTTTTAGAAATCGGTTTTATATATTCGAGTGTGTGTGTCCCCACAGAAAATGCTCTAAGTGCATTAAGTGCATTAACTCGGCAGAGTGCTTCCACAGTACCAAGGCTAGAGTCGACTTCCGGAGCGTTGCACTGTGGGTAGCTATCCCACAGTTCCCGCAGTGTCCGCTGCCCATTGGAATTCTGGGGTGAGATCCCAATGCCTGATGGGGCTAAAACATTGTCGCGGGTGGTTCTGGGTACATATCGTCAGGCCCCCATTCCCTCCCTCCCTCCATGAAAGCAAGGGCAGACAATCGTTTCGCGCCTTTTTTCCTGAGTTACCTGTGCAGACGCCATACCACGGCAAGCATGGAGCCCGCTCAGGTAATCGTCACCGTATGTCTCCTGGGTGCTGGCGGACGCGGTACTGCATTGCTACACAGTAACAGCAACCCATTGCCTTGTGGCAGCAGACGGTGCAATAGGACTGGTAGCCGTCATCGTCGTGTCCGAAGTGCTCCTGGCCGCGTCGGCCGGGAGTGCCTTGACAGACATGGGCGCAGGGACTAAATTTGGAGTGACTTGATCAAGTCATTCTCTTTAGTCCTGCGGTCAGTCCTATTGAACCATCTTATGGTGAGCAGGCAGGCGATATGGATTGCTAGCAGTCGTATTGTACCATCTTCTGCCAGGCAGGCAAGAGATGAGGATGGCTAGCAGTCGTATTGTACCATCTTCTGCCGAGCAGCCCTGAGATGTGGATGGCATGCAATCCTTCTGCACCGTCTGCTGCCAGCTAAAGATGTAAAAGATAGATGGAGTGGATCAAAACAAGAAATAGACCAGATTTGTTTTGTACTCATTTGCTTCCCCGCCCTCCCCCATCTAGGGGACTCATTCCTCTAGGTCACACTGCAGTCACTCACAGGGAAGGTGCAGCGAGGTAAATCTAGCCACGTATCAATCAGAGGCCAGACTAACCTCCTTGTTCCAATAAGAACAATAACTTAGGTGCACCATTTCTTATTGGAACCCGCCGTGAAGTCCTGCCTGAAATAATCCTTGATGTAAAGCCACCCCCTTTGTTGATTTTAGCTCCTGAAGCCAACCCTGTAAGCCCTGTCGTCAGTCACCCCTCCCTCCGTCAGAGCAACGGCAGACAATCGTTCCGCGCCTTTTTCTGAGCGGACGCCATACCAAGGCAAACATGGAGGCCGCTCAGCTCACTTTGGCAATTAGGAGCACATTAAACACCACACGCATTATCCAGCAGTATATGCAGCACCAGAACCTGGCAGAGCGATACCGGGCGAGTAGGCGATGTCAGCGCGGTCGCGTGAGTGACCAGGACATGGACACAGATTTCTCTGAAAGCATGGGCCCTGCCAATGCATGCATCATGGTGCTAATGGGGCAGGTTCAGATGCTGTGGAACGCTGATTCTGGGCTCGGGAAACAACCACAGACTGGTGGGACCGCATAGTGTTGCAGGTCTGGGATGATTCCCAGTGGCTGCGAAACTTTCGCATGCGTAAGGGCACTTTCATGGAACTTTGTGACTTGCTTTCCCCTGCCCTGAAGCGCATGAAAACCAAGATGAGAGCAGCCCTCACAGTTGAGAAGCGAGTGGCGATAGCCCTGTGGAAGCTTGCAATGCCAGACAGCTACCGGTCAGTTGGGAATCAATTTGGAGTGGGCAAATCTACTGTGGGGGCTGCTGTGATGCAAGAAGCCCATGCAATCAAAGATTTGCTGATATCAGGGGTAGTGACCCTGGGAAATGTGCAGGTCATAGTGGATGGCTTTGCTGCAATGGGATTCCCTAACTGTGGTGGGGCCATAGACGGAACCCATATCCCTATCTTGGCACTGGAGCACCAAGCCGGCGAGTACATAAACTGCAAGGGGTACTTTTCAGTAGTGCTGCAAGCTCTGGTGGATCACAAGGGACGTTTCACCAAAATCAACGTGGGATGGCCGGGAAAGGTACATGACGCTCGCATCTTCAGGAACTCTGGTCTGTTTCAAAAGCTGCAGGAAGGGACTTGCTTCCCAGACCAGAAAATAACTGTTGGGGAGGTTGAAATGCCTATAGTTATCCTTGGGGACCCAGCCTACCCCTTAATGCCATGGCTCATGAAGCCGTACACAGGCAGCCTGGACAGTAGTCAGGAGCTGTTCAACTACAGGCTGAGCAAGTGAAAATGGTGGTAGAATGTGCATTTGGACGTTTAAAGGTGCGCTGGCGCAGTTTACTGACTCGCTTAGACCTCAGCGAAACCAATATTCCCACTGTTATTACTGCTTGCTGTGTGCTCCACAATATATGTGAGAGTAAGGGGGAGATGTTTATGGCGGGGTGGGAGGTTGAGGCAAATCGCTTGGCTGCTGGTTACGCGCAGCCGGACACCAGGGCAGTTAGAAGAGCACAGGAGGGTGCGGTACTCATCAGAGAAGCTTTGAAAACCAGTTTCATGACTGGCCAGACTACTGTGTGAAAGTTCTCTTTGTTTCTCCTTGATGAAACCCCCCGCCCCTCGTTTCACTGTACTTCCCTGTAAGCTAACCACCCTCCCCTCCTCCCTTCGATCACCGCTTGCAGAGGCAATAAATCATTGTCGCTTCACATTCATGCATTCTTTATTCATTCATCACACAAATGGGGGATGACTACCAAGGTAGCCCAAGAGGGGTGGTGGAGGAGGGAAGGACAAGGCCACACAGCACTTTAAGCACAGCACTTTAAAAGTTTACAACTTTAAAATTTATTGAATGCCAGCCTTCTTTTTTTGGGGCAATCTTCTGTGGTGGAGTGGCTGGTTGGCCGGTGGCCCCCCCACCGCGTTCTTCGGCGTCTGGGTGTGGAGGCTATGGAACTTGGGGAGGAGGGCGGTTGGTTACACAGGGGCTGTAGTTGCAGTCTGTGCTCCAGCTGCCTTTGCTGCAGCTCAACCATACACTGGAGCATACTGGTTTGATCCTCCAGCAGCCTCAGCATTGAATCCTGCCTCCTCTCATCACACTGCCGCCACATTTGAGCTTCAGCCCTGTCTTCAGCCCGCCACTTACTCTCTTCAGCCCGCCACTTACTCTCTTCAGCCCGCCATCTGTCCTCCCGGTCATTTTGTGCTTTCCTGCACTCTGACATTATTTGCCTCCACGCATTTGTCTGTGCTCTGTCAGTGTGGGAGGACAGCATGAGCTCAGAGAACATTTCATCACGAGTGCGTTTTTTTTTCTTTCTAATCTTCACTAGCCTCTGGGAAGGAGAAGATCCTGTGTTCATTGAAACACATGCAGCTGGTGGAGAAAAAAAAAGGGACAGCGGTATTTAAAAAGACACATTTTATAAAACAGTGGCTACCGTCTTTCAGGGTAAACCTTGCTGTTAACATTACATACATAGCACATGTGCTTTCGTTACAAGGTCGCATTTTGCCTCCCGCCACCGCGTGGCTACCCCCTCAACCCTCCCCCCTCCCCGTGGCTAACAGCGGGGAACAATTCTGTTCAGCCGCAAGCAAACAGCCCAGCAGGAAAGGCTCCTCTGAGTGTCCCCTGAAGAAAAGCACCCTATTTCAACCAGGTGACCATGAATGATATCTCACTCTCCTGAGGATAACACAGAGAGATAAAGAACAGATATTGTTTGAACGCCAGCAAACATACACTGCAATGCTTTGTTGTACAATGATTCCCGAGTACGTGTTACTGGCCTGGAGTGGTAAAGTGTCCTACCATGAAGGACGCAATAAGGCTGCCCTCCCCAGAAACCTTTTGCAAAGGCTTTGGGAGTACATCCAGGAGAGCCGCGAATGCCAGGGCAAATTAATCCTTTCACATGCTTGCTTTTAAACCATGTATAGTATTTTAAAAGGTACACTCACCGGAGGTCCCTTCTCCGCCTGCCGGGTCCAGGAGGCAGCCTTGGGTGGGTTCGGGGGGTACTGGCTCCAGGTCCAGGGTGAGAAACAGTTCCTGGCTGTCGGGAAAACCGGTTTCTCTGCTTGCTTGCTGTGAGCTATCTACAACCTCATCATCATCATCATCATCTTCTTCGTCCCCAAAACCTGCTTCCGTGTTGCCTCCATCTCCATTGAAGGAGTCAAACAACACGGCTGGGGTAGTGGTGGCTGAACCCCCTAAAATGGCATGCAGCTCATCAGAGAAGCAGCATGTTTGGGGCTCTGACCCGGAGCGGCCATTCGCCTCTCTGGTTTTCTGGTAGGCTTGCCTCAGCTCCTTAAGTTTCATGCGGCACTGCGTCGGGTCCCTGTTATGGCCTCTGTCCTTCATGCCCTGGGAGATTTTGACAAAGGTTTTGGCATTTCGAAAACTGGAACTGAGTTCTGATAGCACGGATTCCTCTCCCCATACAGCGATCAGATTCCGTACCTCCCGTTCGGTCCATGCTGGAGCTCTTTTGCAATTCTGGGACTCCATCATGGTCACCTCTGCTGATGAGCTCTGCATGGTCACCTGCAGCTTGCCACGCTGGCCAAACAGGAAATGAGATTCAAAAGTTCGCAGTTCTTTTCCTGTCTACCTGGCCAGTGCATCTGAGTTGAGAGTGCTGTCCAGAGCAGTCACAATGGAGCACTCTGGGGTAGCTCCCGGAGGCCAGTACCGTCGAATTGTGTCCACAGTACCCCAAGTTCGACCCGGCAAGGCCGATTTAAGCGCTAATCCACTTGTCAGGGGTGGAGTACAGAAATCGATTTTAAGAGCCCTTTAAGTCAAAATAAAGGGCTTCATCGTGTGGACGGGTGCAGGTTTACATCGATTTAATGCTGCTAAATTCGACCTAAAGTCCTAGTGTAGACCAGGGCTAAGGGTGTACACTGTGCCCTATCCCCCGAGCTCTGTCCCTGTCCCATACCTACAGGGTAACTCTGGGCATCCCCAGGTTCCGACAGAGCATACAATCCGGATTTCAAAAGGTTCCTACCTTATCCAAGGGACCGGTTCCCCACCATCTTCCGCAGCTGCTTCTCCACTATATGAGTGCGTTGCACTGTTGTGCCCTCCGGGGTCGATCAAATCGCATCTCCTCCGAGGCCCCCGATGAACTCACCGGTGCGCGCTGGGCGTCGGTTCTCACTGCAATCCTTGACCTCCAGGAGGGGTCTGGGCAAGGCTCAATAGCGGCCTCGTAGCCCACCCAGGGACGCCAAAAGCTGTTGCCGGCACCCAGTGCCAGAGGCAAGCAACGGCAGGGGTTCGTTGCCCGGTGTGCATCACCCAATAATCACAACGGGATGGAGAAGCGGAAAAGTTTATTTGAAGTTTCAAAGAAGGTACAGGGAGAATAGAATCTCAAATCCTGCACACCAAGCAGGAAGTTACACAGGCTTTTATACATCCTTTCTTCAGCATACTTATCCAATAGCAAGCTGCCCTAAGTATCCATATAGCCAGCCAATCCAGTTACCAGCTAGTTCCCTTGTTCTCTGTACCATCTATTAAACTATAGATATAAAGCTGCTTTGTTCAGCATTGTTCTGCCATATCTGCCTTGTTTGGCCTTGTTTAGTTTCAGGCAGTCTAACTTTGCAACATATTGTTGCAGATCCTCAACATAACTGCTGCGAGTGCCTCCAGGCGGGGGAGGCCAAGGTCACTTGGGCCTAGTGTGAGGGGGCTTCATCGACACTCGTGGTCTTCCATCCCCTCGAGTTACCTAGTGGCCATGCCCAGTGTCCCCAACAGTATGTAGAGCAGTATAAACAAGTCATTGTCTGTTTGAAATTTTAGTTTGTACTGACTTCGCTAGCGGTGCCTTATATGTAGCCTATTCTAAAACTAGGCAAATATCTAGATGAGTTGATGTACCCCTGGAAGACCTCTGCGTACCCCCTGGGGTACATGTCCCCCTGGTTGAGAACCACTGCTCTAGACCTTTAATCATTTTTGGTCTTCTCTTGACATCCTCCAATTTGTCCATATCTTTCCTGACATGTGCTGCCCAGTGGACAAAATACTCCAGTTGAGGCCTCATCAGCATGGAGCAGAGTGGAAGAATTACATCTCATGTCTTGCTGACAACACTCCTGCTAACACATCCCAGAATGATGTTTGCTTTATTTGCAACCGTGTTGTACTATTGACTCATATTTAGCTTGTGGTCCACTATGATCCCCAGATCCCTTGCCACAGTACTCCTTCCTAGGCAGTCATTTCCCCTTTTTTATGTATGCAGAGGTGGTCAGATTTTTGTTGGTGATAATAGTTTGACTGAAAAATGCCATTTTTGTCAGTTGAAATTATTTGGAAAAACGGTGTCTATTTTGATGAAATTTCATTTAAGGGGAAAAAATAAAGTGTTTTAATGTTAAAACATTCCATTTGACATTTTAAAAATGGAACACTTTTGTTTTGAAATGACTTTTTGAAAGAAAATTGTTTATGCATAAAAGTATTTTTAAAAAGTTTAAAAGGGTGAAATTGTAACAAAATGTTTCAATTGACCCAAAATACATTTTGGGGGGGGCAGGGGGGGAGAAATTTTGAATATGGTTTCCTTCCTTCTCAAACGATTTTTTTTTAATTGTGGAATTTGAAAATCCAGGCCCTGCCCCTCCCTCCACTACTCCCTTGTAGGCACCAGACAATTTGGCCAATTCATTTAAGTGCCTACAGGAGAGCAGCTGCGTACTGACTGTTGCAAATCAGGCCCACAGTGTTCTTATTACAGCATTAGCCATGTTTGATTCTGTCTGCCAAGCTACATTGCTGTCCATGGTCATAAGCAGGGCCGGATTAACTTTCCTGTGGGCCCAGCGTGATTAGATTTTGTGAGGCCCCTGTCTTTTTCCTGGGAGGGAGTTTGGTGCAGGAGGGGGCTGGGGCAGAGGATTGGGGTGCAAGAGGGGGTGCAGTGTCTGGGAGGGAGTTTGGGTGCAGAGGAGGATTCTGATCTGGGGCAGGGGGTTGGGGTGCAGGAGGGGGTGCGAGTTGCAGGCTCTAGCTGGGAGGCGCTTACCACATCGACTCCCAGGAAGACTTCCTGCCATAGCCCCATGCGGCTCCCAGAAGCAGCCGGCATCTCCGCGGCCCCTGGAGGGAGGGGAATGGTGTATCTCTGTGCACTGCCCGTGCCTGCAAGTGCTGCCCCCGTAGCTCCCATTGACTGATTCCCAGCGGTGGGGATGGTGTTGGGGGCGAGGGGGAGCTCATGGAGCTGCCTCCCCCTGTCCCCCTAGGGGCCACAGAGACATGCTAGCGCCCGGCTGCTTCTGGGGGCCGCGTAGGGCTATGGCAGGCAGGCAGCCTGAGCGCCCCACTGTGCTTTTAGTGGCCTGGAGTTGGAGGTCGCTGCCTGTGATTTATTTTTGCGGGGCCCGCCTTGAGCTGGGGCCCTGGGCTGCAGCCCTTAAAGCCCCTGCCTTAATCTGGCCCTGGTCATAGGCGCTGAAACTAGGGGTGCGGGGGGGGGGTGCGGTAGCACCCCTGGTTTGAAGTCCTTTCGATCACACACAGGGTTTATAATTTGGTTCAAGGGCTCTCAGCACCCCCAGGATCCACATTGTTCCGGCGCCCCTGTCCATGGTGTCACTAGAGCACAGTTCACGCCCGGGGAAATAGAGTCAAGTTTTAGGCAGCGGCTGGGGCTGGGGACGGGGTTTGCTCGGGGAACGTGGACCTGACTGAAAGCTGCTTTGGGCATTGCTCTTGGGTGTGACAGGGAGTGAGAATGAAGAAAACACCCCCGGGGCCCCCTTGTAAAATACACGACAACCCTTCACAGCGGGATTGCTGCAGCACCCCGCAGCACTTCCGGCTCGCAGCTGGCCGCTCGGGGTCGGCGGCCGGGTGGCGAGAGGAGGAAGGCGAAGGGCGCGCTGCAGGCGGGGGAGGACGTGGGGACGCTGGCGGGGACCCGGGGCCGGACGGAGCGAGCAGCCGGCGGGGGAGGTGGGGCGAAGGCGGGGGCGGGCGCGGGGCGGGCCCGGCGGAGGTACAGCCCCTTCCCGCCCGGCTCCGGCAGGGGAACGCGCAGCCCGGCCCTACGCCCAGGCGTCTGGCGGGGAGTCCCGCCCTGCCCGGGGCAGAGCCGCGATGGGCAGCAGCCTGCGGCGGGCAGGGCTGGCGGGCGCGGTCGTGGCGCTCGGCGCGGGCGGGGCCTACGCCGCCTGGCGCTACCTGGCCCGGGACCCCGGGGGCCGAGCGCTGCCGCCGGAGCCGCCGCTGGAGCCGCGGGCGGGCGGAGCCTGCGCGGCGGCCGGGGAGCAGGTACGGGGCAGGGAGCCGGGCGCGGGGTTCCGCCGGGCTGCGAGCTCTGCGGGGGCCCGGGCGCCCCCTCGGGCGGCTGCTCCGTGGCCGGGCAGGGCCGTACGGACGTAGGGGTCCCGCTGGGAGGTCACCGGCCGGAGCCGCGGGACCTGCCCTTCTTCCCGGCCCCCGGGGTACCGGCAGGGGCGTGTGGGGCAAGAGCTCGTTCCTGGGCCGCGCGGAGCGGGGGAGTGTGGCCAGGCCTCCCTGCAATCCCGGGCACAGGCGAGCGGAGCCAGCCAGGCCAGGAGATCTGCCTGCTCCCGGGCTATCGAGGCCAAGGCAGGATAAGCCCGAACGGCCTTGGGGGAAATCTTGTTAGTGCCGAGTGGAAGGACGGCTCAGAATAGGAGGTGCCTGGAGCGCCTCTCCCGCAGGGGCTGGCTCTCCCTGCCCCGGCCCAGGGGCGGCCTGGGGCCAAGCGCAGCAAGGGGCGTGCTGCCGCTGGTGACTTCAGCGGGCTCGCTCCGAGTCGGGACAGTCTTCGCTTGGCTCTCGCTGGGACAGCTCGTGTGTCCCCTTTGTACTGGATTGAGGAGCTGCCCTGCTGTAATAAACGGGCAACAGATTAAACGTTTATTTTAGTAACTAAGCCACAGGGGCTTTATCTATGTAAGACCCACCGTTCACAGCTTCAGAACTAATCGAATGCAAATCCTTCCATGCCAAGGTGGCTGCAAGTTCACTCTTATGCTCCTGTTAAACCATAAAAAGAAAAGGAGGACTTGTGGCACCTTAGAGACTAACAAATTTATTAGAGCATAAGCTTTCGTGAGCTACAGCTCACTTCATCAGATGCTGTAGCTCACGACTGCTTATGCTCTAATAAATTTGTTAGTCTCTAAGGTGCCACAAGTCCTCCTTTTCTTTTTGCAGATACAGACTTAACACAGCTGGTACTCTGAAACCTGTTGAACCATAGACACTCCTGCTGCTCTCTTGATTTCTGGTACAAGAGCAAACTCTTCACACAGAAATGCAGACTGGGAGTGTCAGAGAGGCCCATGCGATTTAGGCATATAGTTCCTATTGACCACTGGGGACCGGTGTGTGCCTGACTCCCCTGGCTGCTTTTGAAAATCTCACCCATAAGCAATATGCTGTCTCCATCCCGTATCTACTTATTTCTTCCAGGGTAACCCAGCTTTGCCTGTCTAGGAAGAGGCAGGGCTGACTTTCACAGAGAGCAGGAGAACATTCTTCAGAGGTTAAGGATTAGCATGGTTTGAATCTGACAGGTTAATCTCAGGCTCTTGTTCCCACCTGCCCACAATGATGTTTGAAAAGCCTTTAAAAAAATAAAGAAGGTTATTGGGCCCAATTTATCACTGTCATAAAATCGCACAACCCCGCTGAAGTCAGTGGAGTTGAACTTTGCTTTCCCCAGCAGTGGATGGGGGCTAGGAAATGGAAAAGCCCATCATTGTAAAGTTCACATTTGTGGGATCTACTCTCTTTCTTTCTTTTTCTGAATGTCCTCCCCCCTCCCCCCCGATCAAATCCTGCACTTAGTAAACACTAGAGTAATTTCAGACAGCAGGATCTGTAAGTGCAGACCCATGTGGTCGTGTAAAGCCAGGGAAGGCCTGATCCAAGCCCATTGGGAAGACTCCGTGTGCTTCTGTGGGTTCATGTTAGTGGAGCACTTGGTGGTCTCGGGGCAGAGACAGCTCTTGAGTTAACTGGCCACTGTGATTTTTCAGTTAGACTTGTAAGTGTGACTTACATGTAGAAAAAGCACTGGGCTTTGTTCTTCATTGGTGCGTTAGGATTTCATAATCCTACTGCTTCACTAGATCGCCAAAGAGACTTCCAGGGCAGACAGTTCTTGAACTTCTCATTTAAAGAAAAAAATCCTGCCTTCCTTATATATCATAATGTAACCATAGAGAGCACAACCCACTGCACTCAATTTTCAGACCCAGCTCTACTCTACAGTGTTTGGCGGGCTAAAATCCATGTCACAGAAGCTTCATTCACAAATTAGTGGAACTGAGAGTTTCTGCTCAGCTGAGACCCAGGCTCACAGGAGAGGCTTTATAGATGTGTTTCGGCACTCATGCCTGGAGAAGGAAGTGGCTCTAGCTCAGGTGTGAAGTCAGGGGAAGGGAAGAGTGGAGGCACATGCCCAGCATCTGGATAGAAAGGGGTCTTAAATTCTCATGGCTAGTCTCCTTACATTAGACACTAAAACAATCTAAATAAATACATACACGCATGAGAACGGCCATACTAATTCAGACCAATGGTCCATCTAGCCCAGTATCCTGTCTTCCAACAGTGGCCAATGCCAGGTGCCCTAGAGAGAATTAACAGAACAGGACAATGGTCAAGTGATCCATCCCCTGTCGTTCAGTCCTAGCTTCTGGCAGTCAGAGGTTTAGGGACACCCACAGCATGGGTTTGCGTCCCTGACCATTTTGGCTAATATAGGCCTGTCTTCCATGAATGTATCTAATTCTTTTTAGAACCAACCCAGTTACACTTTTGGCCTCCACAACACCCCCTGGTCCGCTTTGTTATGTGAAATACTTCCTTTTGTTTATTTTAAACCTGCTGCCTATTAACTTCATTGGTGGACCCCTGGTTCTTGTATTATGTGAAAGAGTAAATAATACGTCCTTATTCACTTTCTCCATACTATACATGCTTTTCTAGAGCTCTGTCATATCCCCGCTAATTCTCTCTCTTTTAAACTGAAAAGTCCCAGTCTTTTCAATCTCTCCTTGTATGGAAGCTGTTCCATCCCTCTAAATATTTTTGTAGCTCTTCTCTGTACCTTTTCAGATGATGATATAACTTTTTTTGCGATGGGGTGACCAGAACTGCACACAGTATCCAAAGTGTGGGCGTCCCGTGGATTTATATCATGGCATTATGATATTTACTGTCTTATTTTCTATCCCTTTCCTAATGGTTCTCAACATTGTTAGCTTTTTGACTGCTGCTGCACACTGAGTGGATGTTTTCAGAAAACTATGCACAGTGACTCCAAGTTCTCTTTCTTGAGTGGTAACAGCTAATTTACACCCCATCATTGTGTATAGTTGGAATTATGTTTTCCAATGTGCATTTACACTGCATTTATCAACACTGAATTTCATTTGCCATTTTGTTGCCCAGTCACCCAGTTTTGTGAGATTCCTTTGTAACTCTTCGCAGTCTGTTTTGGACTTAACGATCTTGAGAAATTTTCTATCATCTGCAAACTTTGCCACCTCACTGTTCACTCCTTTTGCCAGATTATCAATGAATATGTTGAACAGCACGCGTCCCATTACAGGTCCCTGGGGGACCCCTCTATTTACCTCTCTCCACTGTGAAAACTGACCATTTATTCCTGCCTTCAATTTCCTATCTTTTAACCAGGTTTCAGAGTAACAGCCGTGTTAGTCTGTATTCGCAAAAAGAAAAGGAGTACTTGTGGCACCTTAGAGACTAACCAATTTATTTGAGCATGAGCTTTCGTGAGCTACAGCTACTGATCCATGAGAATCTTCTCTTATCCCATGCTGCCCACTTTACTTAAGAGCCTTTTGTGAGGGACCTTGTCAAAGGCTTTGTGAAAGTCAAAGTACACTATATCCACTTTGTCATACCTGACCAAACAAGTACATGGATTTCCCTTTACAAAAGCTGTGTTGATTTGTCCCAACATACCTTGTTCATCTATGCATCTGATGATTCTGTTCTTACTGTAGTTCAACCAGTTTGCCTGGTACTGAACTCAGGCTTACTGGCCTGTAATTGCCAAGATCACCTCTGGAACCCTTTTTAAAAATCAGTGTTGCATTAGCTACCCTCCAGTCGTCTGGTACAGAGGCTGATTTAAGTGATAGGTTGCATATCCCTGTTGGTAGTGCTGAAATTTCACATTTGAGTTCCTTCAGAACGCTTGTGTGATACCATCTGGTCCTGGTGACTTATTACTGTTTAATTTATCAGTTTGTTCCAAAACCTCCTCTATTGACCCCTCAGTCTGGGGCAGTTCCTCAGGTTTGCCACCTACAAAGAAGGCTCAGGTGTGGGGATCTCCCTCACATCCTCTGCAGTGAAGACTGATGCAAGGGATTCATTTACATTTCTGTGCAACGGCCTTTTCTTTCTTGAGTGCTCCTTTAGCATCTCGTTGGCCCACTGATTGTTTGGCAGGCCTCCCAAAACACACCCCAAATAAAACTCCTTCTTCATTTATGAACTGCCTGTGCCTCTGCCTGTTGATTGCACTGACTGCTGAAACTGACCATAGTCCAAGAGAGCACTTGTTACATTTTCAGGGGATTACCTGTAACCCTAGAGCCACAGCTTTGGCTCACCCTGACATCCAAGGTGCAATTCTAACTTCTCTTAAACCAGAGGAATTCCAGAGGAGTCAATAGGTTTTTGGTTTTGTGTTTTGTTTTTTAAGTCATTGGTGTTAATCAAGTCTTACACTTGTGTAATAGAGATGAAAACTGGCCCACTAACAGTCATGGAGACACTGCTGGTTTCATGTTGTGCGTGAACTGAATATGTTCATATGGATTCCATCGCGGTGGATCTGTGTGTTGTGCAGAAGGTAAACGCAATAATTCAGATAGCCACTCTGGCAATTGCAGGGGAAAGAAAGGAAGAGCTGGTGATTAAAGGGAGCTCCACGGGGGTAATGATGGGCTGGCTTGAATAGCGGGGCCTGACACTCAGCCTTGAAGGCTGACAGAGAGACTCCAGTGGAAATATTCCAAAAGGTGACCCCGAGCCCAGCACATTTCAGGGGGAGGCTGAGGATAACTAGAGCTTCCCTTTGCAAGATAGAAATTGTTTCTCCCCCCAAATACAAGGGTCTGGTGGCATCGCACTAGCCCAGGACATCATGTGAACCTGCTCAAAGCGTCTCTGCCTGCTTAGGAATGAAAGGATGGACTGATGATACAGTGACCTCTGCTGCAGCCCATGTGCTGTCACTGCTGGGGAGCTGGTTTGCTGTCGTGTATAGTTAGCTGGCCGGGGGCTAGTGAACCGATCAGCCATTTGATGAAAACCATTCTGGGAACATAGATCATGAAGAAATTTCTCCACCCACAAGACTAAGACATGCAGAGCTGAGATGCAATGAAATGAGCAAGGAGCTCCTGTCTTTGGATGGTGATAGAGAGCAACCAGAAATACAAAGTGAGGAGTGGAGATGAGACTGTAGAAGCGGGGGAAGGATTCATTGCTATGTCTTGTGGCCTGAGGCACTCTTCCATCTACACTCTGCCATGTTATGAAACTGTATGCGCCAAAGCTGCAGAGCCTGTAAGTGACTGGCTGACTGGCCCCCGTCTTCTCTCTTGCATGCACTAACACTTGTTCTGCACTGCTTTTCTGCAAGCTGTCATCCAGCTATCTCATGAGCCAGCAGTAAGAGAGGAGTGTGGATCATTTTTCTATAAATAATTCTATTTCTGTAATTAATCATCCCAACAGCTTCCAGAGCAGGGATCTCAAACTCAAATCACCACGAGGGCCACATGAGGACTAGTACGTTGGCCCGAGGGCCGCATCACTGGCACCTTTTCATATAAAGATACAAAAGTCCCCCACCCTGCCCCGGCCCCACCCGCACTCCACCCCTTCCATGAGCCCCTGCCTTGCATCTTCCCACCCATTCCCGGCCCCTATTCCAACCCCTTCCCCAGATCCCCACCCCTTCTCCGCCTCCTCCCGTGAGCACGCGGCTCCCTGCTCCTCCCTCCTGGAAAGCGCTAAGTGCTGCCAAACAGCTGTTTGGTGGCAGGAAGTGCCTGGAGGTAGGCAGAGGAGCGGAGACACGGTGCACTGGGGAGGAGGGAGGGCGGCGGGTGAGGGGAGCTTGGTGGCCACAGGAAATAACTCCGGGGGGGCGGGGAGCTTGGCGGGCTGCAGCAAATAACCCTGCCGGCTGTGTGTTTGAGACCCCTATTCTAGAGGTAGCTGGCAGAGCTTTGAGGGCTGTAGATTTCAGCACCTGGGTCCATTCCAGATCTCACACGTGCTTTCGGGTGTCCCCTGAATACACTATAAGATTGAAACTACCATTCACATGAGGTTTGATTGGACAAAGAACCCTACAGCTCTGCGGCTTAACCTGTGTGTGCACAAGTGGCTTTTCTCACCTCGGTGTCTAATCGATGCTGCCGTGCCTTCTTTCTGCTCCTGCAAGGCCGTGTTTGCATTGCCCTTGCCTGCCTGCCTGGCCATCATAGTCCCGTCTAAGGGGCTGTGCTACCTCGGTGCCATTGCCAGGGTGCATCCTTCCCTCCTCATTCTAGCAGCCCCAGGCTCCATCCACATTAAGATCTCTGGACAGATGCACAGTGACTAATCAAGTGGCAATTGCTATTTCTTGTTTTCTGGATACAGCTGTGTAATAAAGCAGAACCCTCCTGTCCAGAGTTTCTTCAGTCCTTGCCTACTTGGATACATGGTGGAACACTGGTTCACACACCTTTGAAAGCTGCTGGCAGTCTGGCCACAGAAACCCCACAAGGCCCATCCTTGTTTAGATCTTGGGCAGAACTCGCACTGAAGCCAACGGGAGACTTGCCTGCATAGGGGCCTCGGCTGGGTGCACACAGAAACACCTTGGCTAATGCCTCAAGAACAAGGCCAGCTGCCATTCCGGGAAGGGAAGGGTTAGTGAATGAAGGCAGAGGAGAGGCTGCAGCTCTGATGATTGTGTAGAGGCTGGCGTATAGGTGGCACTGTGGGTTAATGCATGCAGCTCGTACAGTAGTAATTGTTCTATTGTGCAGTTCTGAGCCATAATCCGGCCATGATTCCCAGCCAGATGGCTCCTGTGAGCTCAACCAGTGGTCTCTTGTGAATGTATGTGTGTCACCACACAGCTTGGCTTGGTTGGCAGCACATTTAGGAGGGGCTCAGGATTGTGATGGTGCCTCTGAGATGCATGGCTACCCCCAGGGATCAACCTGGACCTGCTGGATGGAGGTGGAAGGTGTTAGTTAACTTGCATCTCTGCGAGAGGAAAGACAGGGGTGAGTTAACATACGCTGCCTAAAACCCACCTCCTAGTTCAGACAGACTGGCTGTGGGAGAGCTGGGATAGGGCCGAGCTCTTGCGATTGCTGACTCCTCACTTCCAAGAGCAGTAATGGTCACTGAAGTAAAGGCATGAAATGTTTTGTACTGCTGTCTTCAGCAATATCACCCATTTACAAGCAGGCAGAGTTCTGTGATCTCCTCTTACTACCCCAAAGAGCAGAGCTTAACTAGTTGTTGAAGTGGTTTGGTTTGGCCAGTGTTAGGTAGAACTGGGTCAGAGGCTGCTTTACAGAAATAACCCACACCAAGCTAGTGCTTCAGTTCAGGTTTCTTCTGCCTCCTCTACATCACATCCTATCCCAGTCAGCCACCTGCAAATGCAATAGCTGAACATAAAAACGGCCAGACTGGGTCAGACTAATGGTCTATCTAGCCCAGTACTCCGTCGTCTTACAACGGCCAATGCCAGGTGCCCCATAGGAAATGAACAGAAGAGGGCAATGATTGAGTGATCCATCCTCTGTTGCCTATTCCCAGCTTCCAGCAAAAAACAGGCTAGGGACACTCAGAGCATGGGATTGCGTCCCTCACTATCCTGCTTAATAGTCACTGATGGACCTACCCTCCATGAACTTATCCAGCTGCTGTCTCAACTTTTGTTCTCACAGTATAACGGGGGTGTACAAGTCCAGATGCTCATGTCTGACCTGAGCCGAACAAGCTGTGATTCTGCTTGTTCCCCCCACTGTCAGGTCTCCCCTGAATTGAATCGGTAACCCGTTACGAATGCTAACGCTCTGGTGAAATGCTGGCTGCAGGCTGCTCCTTCCTTAGAAACGACAGCAATTATGAATGAGGTACCTGTTAAAAGAGAGGAGAGCGAGAGATGGAGCTGATATTTAGCCTCACTAAGCCTACAACTTGGCATCTGCTTATTGTAGTTTAGTTCTGAGCTCTGTTCATCAGCAGTGAACTCTGCCACGTCTGTTACCTGGTGGCGATTGTGGAGCCTGCGATGGAGCTGGGAACCCCCAAATGGCACCTGCTCATGTAACAGACAGTGGAGACAAGGAATGAAAAAAGCCAGAGCTGGATTTTAAGAGTTCAGCCCCCAACAGCTCCCACTTAGGCACTTAAATAAATAGTCACCTTTTCCAAAAAGCTCAGCAGCCCCTCTTGTTCTCAAAGGGGCTGGAGGGGCAGGGTCCACCATTGCTCTCTGAGAGCTGCTGGGGTCCAGGCCCTTTTGAAAATCCAACCATTGTGTGTAGGTGCCTAAAGGGGAGCTGAGCCCTGTGGATAACCTGGCTTGAATGACTGTGCTTGAGGTTCTCTGGTTTTAACTAGAGAACGCCACATCAGCTCTGAAAAGTCATCTCCTAGTTACTGCAAACTCTGAGCGGCATTTCTGGTCTATTTAATCTGTCGTACATGCTGTTGTGAGCTGGTGCCTCCTGCTGTGTATCTAGATTATCAATCCCTTGTTTTACTTGACAGTCAAACCCCTGAGCCTGTCTGCGCTTTGACTTCAGCCACAACAGGGCACTTAGTTACATCACCAGGTCCAGTCTGTAGTGCAGATGGGACCTGACCTACCTTTTAACCACGACCCAGAAACTTGCTGAAGTCTTACACACCCAACCCCTTCATGCTGAGACCTCAAGTGAGTTCTCCTACAAAACCAGGCAAGACCAGGCTTGACAATCCTGCTCTCTCTCAGGCAAAGGAAAAACAATTTATGTTTGACAACACCTTCAAAGCTTCCTTCCCCCATCATTAAGAAGCAAGAAAGAGGATGCAGCCGCAATTCCCACACCCCATGTCCCATTCCTGGCAGGTCACCTTAAGTTTCTTCAGGGCTGAATTTTAGCATGCCCTTAGGGTCAGATTTTTAAAGGTATTTAGGTGCCCATTTGTATCTTCAGGCATTTAAATACCTTTAAAAATGTGGCCCTTAGGGACGGGGCCATGTAACTGAGTCACCATCAATTTTAGTACGAGTCTGGAGAGCAATTAAGTGGCTAATATACAGTATATCTCTATATCACAAGCAATTAACTTTTCTAAATTAGTGAACCACAGCCTATACCTGCGTAGGCCCTAATCCTGCAAATATTGAGTGCTGGGTAGTAAACGCGCTGCTGTGTAGTGGGCAGCTGTGAGATCAAACTCTTACCACTTTCTTCTATGTTGTGGATCATGGCAGCAAAATATACACACAAATCTGCAGGATAGCTGATGACTTCAGCTGCTGGCTGGGGGATGGTTCATATGCAAATAGTGTGCGGTTCTTTATTTCGGTGGCCTGAGTATGCTTTTTCTGCATGGTATGGATGGCTAATGCCACTGGCTTGCAGAGGTTATCATCTGCTACACGCATTTGTAAAGCCCCTGTCACACTGGGAATCTAGACTGCAGTTTACATGGCTTGAATTGTTCTCCGTGTTCGCCGAGGGTAAGACAAGAAGTACTCAGCTTAGTTTGTCGCGAGGTTAGGTTAGACACTAGGAAAAACGTTCTCACTCTAAGGATGGTTGAGCGCAGGAACAGGAGGGAGGCTGTGGGATCCCTGCACTGGACGCTGTTGGACAAACACCTACAGTGTGTATGGTAACACCCATTGTTTCATGTTCTCTGTGTATATAAATCTCCCCACTGTATTTTTCACTGAATGCATCCGATAAAGTGAGCTGTAGCTCACGAAAGCTTATGCTCAAATAAATTTGTTAGTCTCTAAGGTGCCACAAATCCTCCTTTTCTTTTTGCAGATACAGTCTAACATGGCTGCTACTCTGAAACCTGTCCAGGAATACTCACTCCTGCCTCAGAGTTTGGGAGAGGAACTAGACACCCTTTTGAGGTCCTTTCCAATCCTTTGTTTCTATGACAGGAGCAAAATACCAGGCTGATCTTTCCAGCTCCCAACTCCCTTGCATTTTTATCAGGTCAAGATCCTTTTAAGTGCAGATTTCCCAAAATGGCTTTCTGTGCCATGTAGCAGTTAAATAGACAAATCAGGTGTTGAGGACTTACTGCAGTAACCAGTCATCCAGGCAATCGGTGCCTCTGCTGGCAACAATGAACTCAAGGCTGATGTGCTGTTGGGAGCAAAGACCAGGGTAATGTCAGGGTCAGTTATTTACTCCCATGCATATAACACTCGGAAGGCTATGAGCCTCATTGGGCTGGATAAGTGGGCTCAACTCCCATTGAAATAAATAGGAGCTGTGGCTGTCTCCATTAGAGCTGATACAGTCCTATATTTTCAATGTTTTCATCAATGTTATTAAGTATTCTACTATTTAAAAGGTAGGGAAGCAGCATGGTCTAGTGGGCATAGACTGACCAGGTAGCAAGTGTGAAAAATCGGGGTGGGGGTGGTAATAGGGTCCTATATAAAACAAAGCCCCAAATATCCAGAGGTCCCGATAGTATTGGGACATCTGGTCACCCTTAGTGGGGAGGGCAGTGAACTGGGAGTCAGGAGACCTGGCTTCTAGACTCAGCTTTGTCAGACCAACTGCGTTACCAAAAATGAATCATTCATTTCTCTTGTCTGTACAGAACAGGGATAAGGATATGTCCCTTCCTTTGTAAAACACGTTGAGATCTGTGAATGAAAAGAGCTAAGGTCCAGATAAGTGCAAAAGCAATAGGAGTTAGGTGACCAATACCTTTGAGAATCTGGGTCTAAGTGTCATTGTTATGCTCTTGTGCTTTGGGATAGCTGGTATGAATTTTCCATTCTTTCTGTGTTGTTTGGTATGAGATATACACAGAGTTCTGTGGGTATCCAAAAGCCAACTGTGGGTGCAAAACACCTACATTAGCAACAAAACTGTGCTAGCGATCATTGGTTTAAATAGTGATGGAGAATCTAGTGACAGAAATTCAGGTGGTAAAGAGAAGTCT
This sequence comes from Eretmochelys imbricata, assembly GCF_965152235.1. Taxonomy (NCBI): domain Eukaryota; kingdom Metazoa; phylum Chordata; order Testudines; family Cheloniidae; genus Eretmochelys; species Eretmochelys imbricata. The sequence goes on along the minus strand of NC_135575.1, from coordinate 5,654,967 downwards.
TGCAATACAAGGGTGATTTTAGAGCTAAAAGCTGTGTGAGTGGCACAGAGAGCTCAGAAAGCTGGCACCAAAACAGATTTCATAGGCTCAATGCTAGATTGTAGCCCAATCTGCAAAAAACAAATTACACCAGACAGAGTCCAACGCCCTTAAGAAACTATATAAATAGGACCCACTTGTGCAGGGGAGGTCTGCAACACACTGTTGTGCAGGCAGCATGCTGCACAGCAGTGCAGGGAGGTGCTGTTGTGGCTAAGGACAGTGCCTCAATCCCCTGCTTTGAACAAAATCACCACGGGATCTTTAATGCCCGCATGCCATAGAGACCCCTCATTTCAGAACGAAGCTAGCCAGCTGCTGCAGCACCGGAGAATGAGTATGGCGGGGCGCACGGCGCGCTGGGTTTTGCACTGCTAGCCGTAATACACAACAGTGTGCCCACACCTCTGGGGTGGTGTGATTCCCACATCCAGCGCCACCCGGTGTTGCTCATCCCAGGTGACGCTCACGCGCCCGGTGACGCTCACGCACCCGGTGGCCCCTCGCCCCTGCTCGACAGGCCCCGTGTGGTGGGGTGGCACAGAGCCTCCTGCAGCTGCTCCTCCGGGCCAGCAAAGGGCTGCGCTGCCGAGGAATGGCGGGTGACCAAACTGCCTCTCTGGTTTGGCCCTCTATCCCCTGGCCCCAGCTGGGAACAGGCCGCATGGCGCAGCTGGAGGGAGGTGGCTGGGTGCCCGGTGCCCTGCCAGAGCGGGAGGTGAGAGGGGTCATGGGGAGCAGCTGGGGGCTGGAACCAGGAGGCTGATGGAGATCAAACCATCCTGGGTAGCCTCCGTCATCCTGTCCTAACCTCCCAACCAGAGCCCCAGGCCTTCCCCCATCCGCCTGGCTGTCCCCACATGCCTGGATGGGGGGGACGGGCTCTGCCTGCTCTCACCATGTGCTGGGCGAGTCTGAATAGCTAGTAAAAACAAACTAACTGCCAAGTCAAATAAATCAGATTCTACAAGAGCATAATGTACCTTTGTTCTTTCTGCTTCTTGCTGCAGAGATGAAGTGACAAACGATATTCCAATAGCTGTGGTGGGCTAACTGATAATGCTAGGCCACAGACGACAAAGTCTTGGCTTGATGATATGAGGTGTGCATTGAAGGTCGTTAATCAGGTGCAAATATATTAATCCAGATGCATTCAAAGCTCAGAAGAAACAGGCGTTTGCCAAGGAGAACGTGTTAGTATTTGTAGAGAAACACTTATTTTCAGGCTTCTAAAAGGGTGCCTATAAATAAAGGAGACTAAGATGTTTTTTTCCCCGAAAGACATGGCAGTGTTCTGTTAATGGGGGCTGGGAAAACTGCAGGAGCTCCAGTGTGTCCCACTCACATTGCAAGTGGGGAGGCTTCTCTTTTACAGAATGGCTGTGATATTGGACAACGGAAGTCGTTCCAAACAAACTGATGATGGTCCCTGCAACAAGCTAACTTCACACACTTTGAGTAGTCCCATTGAAGGCGGTGGGGGTTATTCAGTGTATAAAGAAAGCGTATTCATAGCTATTTGCAGGATCAGGCTCTAATTTGATACATTTCTAAGCCTTTCTATTCCCAGTGCAGGCATAGACCCCTACTGCATTCATCTTGCTAGAATTTGACTAATATTTGAGTTTTTTTTCTCTTAGCCACACACAGACAGATCAGTTCTCTTGCTTCCTTGTATGCTAGTCCTATAAAACTTCATAGTGTGATTCTCTGCAGACCTGTATGCTGACCAGCCTACTCACCCTCTTCCTGCTGCACTAGTGAACATGTTCATTCTTATTTCACAGGGTAAGCTCCAAAGCAAACAGATATTAGTATTGGGCCTGGATGGAGCGGGGAAGACCAGCGTTCTCCACTCACTGGCCACAAACCATGTGAAGCGAAGTACAGCTTCCACAGAGGGCATCAATGCGGTCTGCATCAACACCGAAGAGGCGAAGATGGAATTCTTAGAAAGTAAGTGCGTGCATTTTAATAAGTAACATAAGGAAAATTCTCATTATACTTAATGGGAGCTTTGCTTTAGGTAGAATGCTTAGACCCTTAATTTTTTTAACTATTTATTTATTTATTTAGGAAGTTTAAACAAGTTTACAGATCCTTGCCATGTAAGTATCAGAAACAAAATAATTATTACAACAGAGAGTTTTTGTCTAAAGAGACATTATACAGGAATATAGTCATCAGATCTTTCTGTTTAACAGGGTGGTACCGTATAAAGTGTGAGCATCATTACAACACCAACAATATGTCATTTCTGGTGATTTTATTAAATTGAGTGAAATCTCTCTATACACGTATTTAACAGACCAGGCATGTCTATCAAATGGTACTTTTCCAAAAAAAATGGAGAGAGGTGCTGGTTTTTTTACAGTAGTTTTTCTGAGTATAACGTAAAAGGTAACCAAATATATATCTGTCCTGTCTATTTTGCTGGGTACATAGTTGGTGTATTAATTTTTTCATAATCAGAAGCTCCCTTTTTTTAAACCATCCCTCTATAGACCCACCATTTTTAATCCTTCCAATTTCAGGAATGTGCTGTCACACTGTCCTCTGGGACACTGTGAAGACTGTACGGCTATGGTGCTTATTAACGGATTACATCTTTCTGCATTGTTTCTTGCTTAGGAAAATAAATTGGCGTCAAAGTGCATGCACGTGTGCACATATGCTAAATGGAAACATGGAGCCAAAGTCATTTCTGGCCTAGCTCCAGTGAAGTTACACTCGGGATGACTTTTGCTGAATGTGAGAGAATGCTAACATAACCCAAAACAGTGACACTGTTGAAGAAAGTTGTGTTTTACAGCTATGAATTAGTGTTTTTCACTAGAGAACGTGTCTAGCTAAGTATAGCGTTGGCACGAGGGCTGGGTAATCGCTCTAAGGCTAGGAAAGAATAAGGATCTTCTGATGTTTGTAAAGTTGAAAAACCACAGGAACGCTAACTGTTTTAATTCTTAATTACTGTTAAGCTGGTGTCCCTTTGAACTCTGGCTAATCCCTTCCTTCCTCCAGACCGTTCCTAGGGTGGACTCTGGATGCTGACTGAGTCTACAAACAAGAAGCTGCTGTGACCACTTTGGAGGTCTTAAAAACTTAATTTTCACTGGGAAAAATATACACTAGTTCAATGCATGAAAACAGTCTAAAACCAGTTTTGTTTCTGGCTATAGTACATTTGGGTTATTTATAATATCCGACTGAAACAGTTCCTTAACAGGGCCCTGATCCTCAAAGCATCCACTGAGAGGTATTTAGCACCTGCACCTTCCATTGACTTGGAAGGAAGTGGAGAATGCTCTGGCTGAGCCCAAAGCATGCATTATATTAATATCCAAAGCAGTTTTGTAGAGTAGAACTGCTTGGTTCAGGCAATACTTGACAGAACCTTTCATTTCAGAGTTGTCCTTTCCTATCCAGGCCTGGCTGGTAGTAACCAAAGTTTGTTGTTAACTGGTGGCTCTTTAGTGACCTCTGTGAAATGAGATGTCTTAGTTCAGTTTCTGTCAGTCAAATCTGTACCTCCCTATCTAATCTATTTACTTATCTGGCCTGTGGTATTTTCTGTGTTATGCATGCATGTTGGCAAACCATTAAAACGGCATTACCAAATCCAGTACACGTGTTCCAAGCACATTTTAAAAATACTTTAACAGGTCATACCACCAAAAGGCAGGCCCAGCTGTAACCACAGGATTATCTCTACCCCAAATGTCTAGTTCTTACTATGTACCGTGGATGTGCTAGAGCTGTTAGAGAAAAGTTACTCTTTCTTTTCTTGATAATTGAAAAGGTGTATTTTTTCCCCATGTTCTTTGTTCTGGAAACTACTGATCTGTTTTGACTAAAATTTAAGGGGAACAACATCATTCCCAGATGAAGAACAACCCTCCCTATATTCAGCCAGAACAGAAAAGCTTGACAAATTCTAAGCAACAGAATGGAAACCCTTATGTAACTTTGCTCGTGCTCCACCTCTAATAATAACTGAATGTACATAGAGACAGGGTTCTGCTCTCTAGAGTAGGAGTGGGGCGTGTTGGCAGGGCAATATATAGGAACTTATAGTGTTGCCTGTTTACTTGGATAAATAGAAGTTTGCTGTTCTGTCAGGCCACCATCTTTTATGAGAACTAAAAGGAACCAAGCAAACAGAAATCCAGTATTTAGAAAATATAGGCCCAGATTTTTAAAAGTATTCGGGTGCCTAGTGGGATTTTCAAAAGTGTCTGTGAAGGGTAGGTTGATTTTTTAAATCAGCGATTTAAATCGGCAAGCAGGAAGCTTTGATTTAAATAATCAATTTTAATTTTGTTTTGTATTTGTACTTTTTAGTTGTATTCCTAAAGAGAGGCTGAGGTATATTTTGGTACTTTTTTGCTAACCAGGGGAATATACCATAGCTATACATAGTTATTTAAGCAATTATATAGCTTTGCTTACATTTACTCAGATTCTTAATTTTTACTTCTTTTTATCATGTTAGAAAATATGGACACATTTCTTCTTTACTAGATGATAATTATTCGTTTACTTGTGATCTATGTCAGGCTGCATTTGGATGGAAAGTGGAATTCAGTTAAATGCACAAAATCCGCATTTTAAAATTGTTTTCTATTAGCTAAATAAAACTACCTTAAATGTACTAGATTCATGAGGGAAAAAAATTAAGCTGATCAAAACATATTTTGTTTTTAAAACTGATTTAATAAACAAAGGAAGTGTGATCTGAAGCTAGTGCGTTGAACTGATTGTTTCTGGTCACCATGTCCTTCAAGATATTAGAACTAGCAGATCTCAGTCTCTCATGCTTCAGTTTTATTCATAGATTGGTCAACAAACTTTCCTGCTTTTTCCGCTCCTAACTGGTTTTTTCACTTTGAATGAGCTAGTCATTTAACTGAACTAATTGAATAAACTGAAAGAAAATATTGTCTCTGCACCGGCAGAAGAGGCTGCTGCTGTCTAGCACGTCAGCAAACTCTGCTTGGCCAGAGACTTGCACCAGTTCCATAGTCTGACTTTCTTTAAAACTTGGCAGCAAACAGGTATTGCTTGACTATTTTTTTTTTTAAGTAATGAAAATGATTTAAATAGATTATAGTAAAGTTTAGGCCTTAACAGAAATTTTCATGATTTCAGATTTGTTTGAACAGATCATTTTTTTTAAAAGAAAAAGTATAACTTCAATAAAAAAATTGAGATATATTGATATATATATTTAAATCTCATTATCCACCTGGCTTTTTAGGCATTTAGGTGCTTTCAAAAATACCACTAGGAGCTTAAATACCTTTAAAATCTGTGTGCCACTGTGACACTATCTCCATAGCAATGAATGGTGTGTCTGTGGGAGAGGCCACTGTAATATTTCCAGACTGGGAGCATCTGACTCCTGGTGGTAGAGTAGGATTAAGGATGCAGCAGTCCTTAGCATTCATGAGGAAGAAGGGATTTATAGGGAGAAAGGATGGCCCAGTGGCTAGGGCAAGCCTTGGACTTGAGCTATCTGGGTAAATTCCTTGCTCTGACACAGACTCTCTGTGTGACTTTGGGCAGACCACTTAGGCTCTGTGTGTGTAACACTTAGGCTCCCCACCTGTAAAACGGGAATTATTTAGGGAAAGTTCTCTGGCCTGTGTTATACAGGAGGTCAGAATAGATGATCACAGTGGTCCCTTCTGGCCTCGCGGCCTATAAAAAGTTGGACCAGTAGCACTTCCTTACCTGATGGAGGGGAGAGGTGCTCAGGTACTGTGATAATTGGGACCAGGTAAGTACCATACATTGGAAAAAAACCGGAACTTTCTATGTAATAACTTTGCTTTCCTATGCGTCTGCATCCTCTCAGTCCTGAAATACATTATCAGACTCTCAGATAACAGCTTCATAACTGATTACGTATCCTGTATAAGACACATAATTTTTAGTGACACAATTAGAATAAATCTTTTAAGCTTTCCCTTTGGAGCTTTGAAAACGGCTAGGGTGACTCTCCTTCTGAGGTCTCTGTTCTCAGAAGAGGCTGATGGGAACTAAAAATAAGCTTCTAGCTGCAAAAACCTTGCAGCATGTGCAATGCTTCCCCTAGTGGAAATAAAACATATTAAGATTAAGGGCCTGGTTTGCCACTCTAGTCTGGTGAAACTCCAGTGGGGAATTCGGGGGCAGTGTGGTTCCTGGTGAAAAGCTTCTGGGCTGGGGAACAAGGGACCTCTGTCCCCTCCTTAAAACAGGGAAGTCTCCTCCCTGGGGCAAAGAGTCTCCACTGCTTCCTGGGTGCCCTAATCCCAGCTGTTTTTCTGCAGTTCCCAAACCTTCCAGCCTCCCTCCACAACTTCTGTGGCCAGGTCTGTGTTTTCAGAACAAAATTCCAGGGCTTGTTGGAAATCTAGAAGCTGCATCAAACAGACTGACTTTCAAATCAATATAAATCAGGGATATTCTCGTGGCTGGTGTTATCTGTGTTTGTGTTTAATTCAAGGAATCCTCCTTTTTCGAATATACCTGAAGCTGCTCCAGTATTTCTGGCCTGCACTGGACCCTGGCCCTTACCGCAGATTTTAGATCCAGCTTGGTGCCCAATACACAGACAGGGCCCTGCATTTAAGCAAACATGATCCCCCTCTGCCCCCGCAACAAGCAGCCAGCTGGTGAAGAATTCCATAATCATAACTCTGACTTTTCTGTTTCCTGGCACTGATATCACTGCCATGAAGTGCACCACTTTGACCAATACGAGCATTATGCAAAGGATTTGAAGTCAATTGTATGCTGATATCACAGGCCTGGTCTGCACTGGTGGTTTTTTTACCTTGAGTTAATTAATTGCCAGTTAACTCAAGATTGTGAACATATTGGCCTGGTCTTCAGTAGGAGAAATGGTGTGTTCTTAACTTGAATAAGCTAACTTTTGGTCTGTCTTCACTGCACAGTTAACCTGGGCTCTTACCTGGGTGTTAGCCCAAATCCCTACCAGCCACACACAAAAGCCTCTGAGCTGGGTTTGGACCCTGGGCTAGGTGACCCCTTAAGGGTACAGGCTAGAACCTGGGCTCCAGTTTAACTCAGGCTAGAATTCTTCCACTTTGCCATGAGCATGCAGGTTAAATCCCCCAAGTGCTTATAGTCCTTCGCTGCCTTCCTACGGTGTCCTCCGAAGGATAGACAAGTGCTCCCATAATTGACAGGGCAGGACAGAGAGCCAGGGGCTGTGCCCCCCGTCCCGTGGGCGTTCTAGTGTGTCACCGCCCCCAGAGCCGGGGGCTGTGCCCCCCCGTCCCGTGGGCGTTCTAGTGTGTCACCGCCCCGAGAGCCAGGGCCTGTGCCCCCCGTCCCATGGGCGTTCTAGTGTGTCACCGCCCCGAGAGCCAGGGCCTGTGCCCCCCGTCCCGTGGGCGTTCTAGTGCGTCACCGCCCCGAGAGCCAGGGCCTGTGCCCCCCGTCCCGTGGGCGTTCTAGTGTGTCACCGCCCCGAGAGCCAGGGCCTGTGCCCCCCGTCCCGTGGGCGTTCTAGTGTGTCACCGCCCCGAGAGCCAGGGCCTGTGCCCCCCGTCCCGTGGGCGTTCTAGTGTGTCACCGCCCCGAGAGCCAGGGCCTGTGCCCCCCGTCCCGTGGGCGTTCTAGTGTGTCACCGCCCCGAGAGCCAGGGCCTGTGCCCCCCGTCCCGTGGGTGTTCTAGTGTGTCACCGCACCCAAAGCCGGGGGCTGTGCCCCCCCGTCCCGTGGGCGTTCTAGTGCGTCACCGCCCCCAGAGCCGGGGGGTCCCGTGGGCGTTCTAGTGCGTCACCGCCCCCAGAGCCGGGGGGTCCCGTGGGCGTTCTAGTGCGTCACCGCCCCCAGAGCCGGGGGGTCCCGTGGGCGTTCTAGTGCGTCACCGCCCCCAGAGCCGGGGGCTGTGCCCCCCCCGTCCCGTGGGCGTTCTAGTGTGTCACCGCCCCGAGAGCCAGGGCCTGTGCCCCCCGTCCCGTGGGCGTTCTAGTGCGTCACCGCCCCCAGAGCCGGGGGCTGTGCCCCCCCGTCCCGTGGGCGTTCTAGTGCGTCACCGCCCCCAGAGCCGGGGGCTGTGCCCCCCCGTCCCGTGGGCGTTCTAGTGCGTCACCGCCCCCAGAGCCGGGGGCTGTGCCCCCCGTCACACACACGGGTGAATGCAGAAACAGCGAGGACTCAAGAACGTGGGAAAGGCTTTGCTGTGGGGATGCTCACAGCCAGACTAGGCTAATCCAGCTGCTCAGGCTTGGGGGCCAGTCATCCAGGTTAACTATGCAGTGAAGAGAGAGCCCAAGATTTTACTTCATGTTAGGCCTAGTGTAGATTTAAAAGCTTTACCCGCACTGCTGTGTCAGTGAGGGGTGTGGCTTTGTTGACATAGCGAGACCAGTAAACACCCGCGTGTAGACGCAGTCATACTGGGATCACAGTGTTTATGCTGAAGTAGCTTGTGTTCGTTCTCTGAACCAGAGGCATAGTCGTGGCGTCGGGGAAGAAGCTAAGCTAGCACCATCTGCCATTGCCCGTCCACCCAAAAGTCGGGGCCCACCCAAACGTTCACTCCTAGCCACGCCACTGCTCGGAACTGGCATAAGCTATACCAGTAGAAGCACTTTTATACCAATATAGCTTTGCCCACAGCAAGAGGGCTTTGCCAGTTTAACTAAGTTGGTGAGTTAAACTGGCAGAACCTATAAGTGTAGCCCACACCTGAGTTAAGAATACACCTTTTATCCTAGTGAAGGCACCCCTTTTGAAAGGCTCATTTGTTCTAGGCTACAAACGATTGTCATTTGTCCCAGGAAAATGGCTCTGCCAAACTACAAATGCTCAGTGTGTTAAAGTACCTCGAGTTAATTGTACCTCAAGCTAACTAAGGTCAATTGTACCTTTAACTGACTGTCTAAGGTCTGGCGAAGACAAGTAAAAACAAGCTGCCTTTTCCAGGCCTCAGTTACTACACAGTAGTACCCAAGATGGCTGGTCTCATGTGTAAAGGGAAGTGACTCTTGTTCCACAATTGTGTGAATACCCTGTGAATTCAGATATACAAATACAATGCAGCAAAACCACTGCCAAGGTGCCAGGCGCATCCCAGGGGTTGTGGTGATACCACAACCCACGTGAACCACACACATGCCGTTAGAAGCCAGTAAGGTGACCGTGTGTTTAGCCTTATCGTCCAGGCCTACTGTGTAGTAATATGTATAATAGTCTAACCCTGTATCCCAGTTGTACACCCAGTTGAAGTCTGGAAATCTGCATGGACAGTGGGTGCAGGATTGTGCTTAGTCAGGGCACATACTGCTGTGTCCTGCCATGCGGGAGAACCCAGATCTTATTCCTAGCTCTGTCGTCACACTGCCCTGCGGAGCAGATACGGGAGGGGCTTTGGAAGCCATATGCCCAGACCTAGCACTTGTCTACACTACCACTTAAGTGAAAAAGCCACCCCCTGAGCGATGCAAGTTACATCCACGTAAAGCAGTGTCCACACCATTGAGGTGGAGTAATTATGCCGACATGAGAGCGCTCTCCTGTCGGCATGGCACGTCTTCATCGGGTGTGCTACAGCGGCACAGCTGTGTGGATATAGTGTGGTGTAGACTAGCCCTGCAGCAGTGCCTTTTGTCCAGCTGGGCTCCCCCGGGAGAGCGGCTTCTCTGAGCAAGGAGGGGTTGGTGCTGCGACAGGCACCTGGGGCTGGGAAGTGTCAAGCAGAGTAGAAAGGTGGGATATGAACATGGGACAGAACTATTGCTGGCTCTGACATTGATGCACACCAACTTCTCATCTAGAATTGTCCTCCCAATTAATGAGGCGATTCTAGATCCTGCCAAAGTCATCTGGCAGACACCAGCCTCCATCACACCATCCAGCAACAGAGTGTTTTAAAAAAACAAAAACCCTACATCTCTACCCAAAGAGGCAGACTTTGTTTTCAACATCCGCAACACAACTCCATCATAGTGGATGTGGTTAATGCACGAAGCAAGCAATATGATGCCAAGTCAACTCCATACGATCAGGCTTAGCAAGATGGCCTATTCATTGACAACATTACTGTTTAGAGTCATAAATTACCAAACTGACATGGCCAAATACAATTTTATTAATTATGGGAAACCCAATGTGTTTCTGGAACATTACTGGAAACACAAAAAGAACAGATTCAGACCATTCTTAGAGATGGTCAGTTAATAGCCAGACTGGTCCCAGAGACAGCACTGGATGTAGCTGTTACAGCTGCCCGCCCAGTCTCCATGACAGTGGTACTGAGGCAGGTTGTGTTGTTTTTGTTTTTTGGGCTACGCCTCTCTAGATTGCCCAAAGAGCTACAGACTTCCAGTTTGAAGGGCCAAACTCTTTATGGAGAAGACCGATTTTCTCTCCGCATCCTGAAGGATTCTCAGACCACGTTACACCCCTTAGGAATCTACATTGTGAGACAGAAGAGAAGATATACCTCTCAACCACACCACAGGTCACAATCTTCTCAATACCCACCATCTCAGTGCTATGAGCCACAGTGTAAGAGGACCAGGGCTCAAAAGTGGGAACAGGCAGCATCCCAGTCTGTGACCTCTCAAACTGCCTCTTAAAAGCACTTTTGATGAGCTGGTCGAGGGCCTGAACAGTGATACCTTACACATCAGCTGCCATCTGTATACCTGTCACACCACTCAGAAGTCACCTTGCCCTACTTCACAGCAGTTAGGACCAGCTCTAAAGCAAGGAGATTGATTTCTAGCCCTGAACCTACAGGGTGCCTACTTCCATATCTCAATACAACCATTGTACAGCAGATTTCCTACTGCTTACCTTTGGGGCAGGATCATTTTCAGCACAGGCTGCTCCACACAGGGTATTCTCCAAGGTTCTCTTCATTGTAGTGGCATGCTAACCCCGGTACAGTGACTGGACTTTATCAGCACCAACTTTGATGCAGTACAAGCGAGAGCATTCCTCTCGCTACCCACATTCACCACCCTGGGACACATGTCTCCCTAATACACTGGGGAGCTCACCTACACAACCACAAGGTTCAAGACAAATGGCCGTCCACAGAAATGAGCTTCCACGTCACTCTTTTGGGGCTAAGGGCTGTCGGGAGCGCCTGTGCACAAACTCTGCCTTTCATCAAAAACAACCCACAAAGGTCATGGTGGGCTTAATGTGACCTGTATGTTTTGTATAAACCGCCAAGGAGCTGCCAGATCTCCCTCCCTCTACAAGGCAGCACTCAAACTTTGGAATTGATGCACCCATCGCAATGTGCTCATCTCAGCTGTCTATCTACCAGGGATACAGAATGTCACAGCCAACAGTCTCAGTTGCAATTTTCTCACAACAATGAGTGTGTACTGAATTCAGAGGTGCTCCAAGATATAGCCGCCCTTGTTACTGCTCCAGGGCCGGCCTGGGGAAACAGTCACTGGCAGTTGCCCTCATCTTCCCACGGGACAGGGCCCACTTATATGTCTCTTACCAGTTTCCTACTCTATCCAAGATTCTGTTGAAAATTCAATGAGACAAAGCAAGTGTTATTCTGATTGCTCCTCTTGACCATGACAAGTCTGGCTCCCTTACCTGACACAGATGGCAATATGCCCTCCTGTTTCTCTTCAGCCCATCCCTCACCCGCTCTCTCAAAACAATGGGCTAACTCTTCACCCCAACCTGCGGGTCCTTCACCTCCAGGCTTGGCTCCTCCTTAGTTCCAAGGCTTAGAGGCAGAATGCTCTGACAAGCTGAATGTGTTGCAACACAACCAAAAGTTGACTGCTTGACATACTTATCTACAAAATGGAAACAACTCCAAGTTTGTGTCATTTCAAACACACAGACTCAACCTCATCTTTCCTCCCTCTGATTTTGCACTACATTTTAAACTCTCACTCAGCTTCCTTAAGGTTCATCTTGCGGTGAAATTGGCTTCCCACTTGGTGTTTGCTCACCCACTAAGTGTAGATTCTTTAAGGGCATTGGGAATCTCTTCCCACAGGTGACACCACCTGCTCCAGCCTGGGACTTTAACCTAGTTCTCAGGGCTTTGACTAGACCTCCCTCCAAGTCCAGGGCAACTTGTTCTCTCTTACACCTGTCCATGAAGACAGCATTATTAATTGCCATCACCTCAGCTAGGTACATAGGAGAAATCCATCATTCACAGCCTTTAAAAAAAAAAAAAAAAAAGACAAAGTAACTCTAAGACCATATCCCAAGTTTCTCCCTACTTTCTCTGCACTTTCCATATGAATCAACAGATCCGTCTCCCTGTTTTTTCCCAAAGCCACATTGTGACAACTGGGAGACAATTGTGTATATGTTAGATATTAGAAGGACATTAGCATTCTACTTGGACAGGACTAAGGACTTCAGGAAATCCCCTAAACTCTTCCTTTTGTCCACAGAAAGATCCAAAGTCTCTGTGATATCAGCTCAGAGACTATCCAAATGGGACTCTAGTTGCATTAATCACTTATCAAGGGTGCTACTTGCTTCCATCCAGAGACCATATGCACTCCACGAGGCCATTTTTTACCTCAATCACATTCCGTAGGGATACCCCAGCCTCTGCCCATACTTTCGCAGAATGTTATGCGATCACTGAAGATTTGGCTGGTCACACCATCTTCGACTCCACAGTACTCTCTGTAGTAAAAGACTCCACTTCAGAGTCCCAGCCTTCAGTGGTGGGTGCTGCTCGGGAGTCACCTACTGTGGAGCACCCATAGGAACACGACGCGAAGAAGAGGAATTTACTCATCTTGTGCAGTAACGATGGTCCTTCGAGATGTGTGTCCTTATGGGTGCTCCACAACCCGCCCTCCTCCCCTCTACTTCAGAGCCCTCTATAGGGCTCTGCAGTAGAGAAGGAAGTGAGGGGGGGTTCACCTGTGCAGGGCTAAATAGCCTCAAGGCAGACCATGAGGGAGGGAGGGCACATGCGCGGGCTCAATGGGACACTGCTACCAAAAATATCTGACTAAAGGCGCAGGGGCACTCAGACACTTATAGTGGAGCACCCATAGGGACACACATCTTAAAGAACCATCGTTACTGCACAAGGTGAGTAACTTCCTCATCTGTGTATTACCTCTGAGAGTGATTGTGAGATTGTCAGGCCTATGTTTGCAAATGTGCAAGCTCACTTTAGGTAGCCACCATGAAGCCTGATTTGCAGAGGTGCGAAGCACCCACAGCCTCCATTCTAATCAGCTGGAGTTTTGCACCTCTGAAAATCAAGCCCTAAATGTTTTATGTTGGAAGGGCAGGGGCCCAACTCAGTGACCATTTGTGAAGTATTTGGCCCCCATGTTTGCAAAGCATGCTATAAATGCAACATATGTATTGTTGTAATAATCCACAAAGGCGTTCTGTTGTACAGCACACTGTTAGTAACTGGTTGAAATTCTATGGCGTGTGTTAAACAGGAGATCAGACTAGATGTTCTAATTGTCCTTTAATATATATATACATCAACCTCCACTAGAGTATTGCACTGACTTTGAAGTTTGCCTAAGAGGAAGCTTGTACATTCTGAACCTCTGGTCGCTTAAAAGAGTGGATCAGGCGAGCTGCGCAGAGTAGCAGTGCATGATCACACCTGTGCCTTGTACTGGGCAGCTGCTCCCACTGAAATCCACAGGCAATGCAAAGTCCACTTTGCAGATAGGAGCAGGCTGAGCTCAGTTATGTTACTGGTGGGTGACTCAGCTGAGTAGTTGGGAAGTACAGTATTGCAGCCAGCTTTACTCAGGATCCAGAAGATACCGGGGTCAGTAAAATGTATCCTAAGCAAGGATTTTTACCTAGTGTACAGCTGCCTGTGGAGACAGGCAGTAAACCCTCTCCCTCATGCTCCCGGGCTAAGTCAGAACCGATCGGGAGTGTGGCTTCACCCTCTCAGGCGAAGAGGCAGGAAGCCCCAATGTCTCCGCGCAGAGACCTTCAAAAGGATAAAGGGTCTTCTCTGAGATCTTTACCCTCGGTGCTGACAGCACCAAGAGCAGGCGCTTCCGACCGCCCCAGCACCTCGGCCGTGGCTCACGCCGAGCACAAAAGCAGGGACCCGACTTTCCACAGCGGGAAGTTCTCCTCAGCACCGGTCCCGCCGGCACCGACGATGGACCCGGTGCTGGCAGTGCATTTCACCCCGGTGCCCACAAGAACGTTGGCACCGAGCCTGCCCGTCACCCCCGCAGCAGACGCGGAACCTCTGCAGGGCTCCTACAAACGGCCTGTGGCTCCCACTAAAGCTAAACAAAAGTTGCTGCGGGCTGCCGCTTGTGCTCCGCAGCACCGCAGCCCAGGGAGCATCAGCGGGATATCTCCGTGGCCCCTGAGCCTGACTCTCCGCTCCTCGACATGGAGCACTCACTGTTTGAACACCCACTCTCACCACCCCGACCTGGCTGCCTTCACTGACAGCGAGAACAACATGCAGCAGCAGGCAGAGTTCTCCCCGCCTGTTTCTCCTCCTCCACCGGAGCCATATCTGTCTCAAGGCACAGCACTTCACAAGAACCAGCCTCAGTTTCCCTACTCTGTCCCCCTGTGGGCGGGGCCCCACTTTTCCTACCCTATGCCCTGGCCTCAGTGGCATGGTATGCCCTTGATCAGCTCCTGCCACCACTCCTCCTCATGCCCCTTCCACCAGACCGCAAGCCCGTTCTGCGCCTCTGTCTCCAGCAACATCTACATCTAGAGTTCCTGAACCCCTTCTTGAAGATGTGGGCTATGAACCCTTCCTGGATTTACTGGCTCCTGCCTTTCCATCAGCTGCAGATGAAGCCCTCATGCCTCCACCTCCACAAAATGTGGATGATTTTAAGCAATTCCAGGAACTTTTCAATAGGGTGGCACTCAGCCAAGACATTCCTTTGGAGGAAGTCCAGGAGACACAATACAGATGCCTCAAAATTGTCCAACTCTCTGCGCCCTCAAAGATCGTGCTACCCATAAACAAATTCCTCCTAGAATCAGCTGATATTCTATGGCAGACCCCTGCCTCCATCCCACCAACATGCAAGAAGGCTGAATGTAAATATTATGTTCCCACTAAGGAGGTAGATTTCTTATTTTCCCACCCACAACCCAACTCTCTTGTGGTGGATGCAGCGATACACAGAACAAAACAGCCACAATACCAGCCCACTCCGCAAGACAAGGACCTCAAACGCCTTGACCTCCTGGGCTGCAAGGTTTATACCTCCTCTGCTCTACAATTTAAATTGCAAATTATTCCGCCCTCCTCGCAAGCTATGACTATGACAACTACAACAAGCTCTTTGATTTTGCCTCCCATATCCCGAAGGACAGGAGAGTGGAATTTTAAGTCAGTCCTTGTCGAAGGTCAGTTGGTGTCCAGGACGGCACTACAAGCATCCCTGGACATGGCGGACCCAGCAGCCCGCACTACTGCGACTGCGGTGGTGATGCGCAGGTCTTCCTGGCTGTCTGCTTCCGGTATCCCAAAGATCTGCAGACCAACAAAAAACTAAAGCGACGAAGTCCTTCACACTATGAAAGACACCCTGCGCACACTAGGGATATACTCGTCCCTCCCCAGGAGACAACGGTATCAACCTTATCAGAGGCCCTGCACACAACAATATCACCAGCCCCAGCCCAGACTGTATGATATTGGGAGAAACTGCAATACTCCTAGGCGCAGACAAAACCACACGCAACCAGCTACCTCCCACCCATCGGAAAATAAACAGCAATTTTGAAGTGCTGGTCGGGGGTCTGCACGACCACCCCTTGACTCTGCCACCTATTTGCCCATTTGGCCACCCTCTCTAGGTTTTCCACCATGCCTGGCAACGGGTCACCCAGGACTGCTGGGTCCTGGAAATAGTTCAGTCAGGTTACTCCATCCCTTTCATATCCTGCCCACCGTTCCCCCTCCCTCTTCAGGGACCCCTCTCACGAGCACCTACTTCGCATGGAAGTGGCTCATCTTCTCCGGCTAGGTGCAGTGGAGTCTGTACGAAGACAACGTCGGGGAAAAGGCTTCTACTCTCACTGCTTTCTGACCCAAAAGAAAGGCGGGGGATGGAGACCTATACTAGACCTACGCCCACTCAACACATCTGTACGCGGACAGAAATTCAAGATGGTCACATTGGGCACAATAATACTTATGCTGGAACAAAGGGACTGGTTCACAGCCCTTGACCTACAAGATGCCTATTTCCACATATCCGTTCATCCAGCACACAGACGCTTCCTGCGATTCTCACGCGGACACGACCACTTTCAATACAGAGTACTTCCATTCTGTTTTTCCACAGCACCAAGAGTATTCTCCAAGACCCTAGCTGTAGTCGTGGCCCACCTCTGCAAACACGGGATATACTTAGACGACTGCCTTATCAAAGGTGGCACGTACAACGAGACATTAAAAGCGACACGTTTTACCATCTTTCTCTTGTTATACCAATAAAATAAAAACCAGCCGGATCTTATTAAAGGGGAAAAGGCAAAATGCCACATTTATTGTGAATACAGAAAGAATCATAGTAAGCTGTTAGTTATAGCTATAACATTCCATTCAATTTCATATTTATTCACACATTCATTCATACACACACAGGTTCTGCAAGGTTGTTATCATAGTTACCAGCCTTAGAGTTGCTCATGCCAAGCCACTGGCCAGGTGGCCTGGACATGAGGAGGGAGCAGGGCCTTGTCAGATGCTCATCTGACGCTCCTGGAAGTTGGTTTGCAGAATCAGACCCCAAAATTCTCACTTTCTAGAGTCCATTTTTACAGGAATTTCTTCCTATGCCAGTCTATGGGAATTGCTTCATCATGCTGTTGCTGAATCAATCAGCATATGGCACATTACTGACGGCTCCGTGCTGCCAGCTGTTATCTTGTTCTTTGGTTCTCCCATTCTTGTGGCTGTTGGGTGGATTCCCAGTCTGCCCTCTGGGGGTCCTCTGGTTATTTCCACTTGACGCCTTCTTCAGCCAATGGACACTGGATTCTTAGGCTGGCACCTCCCTGATCATTCAGTTATTATCCACACCAAGCATCCATTCATGTACATCCTCTATCTCTATTTTAATCACAATTGTTAACAAAGCGAGATGAATACAACAAAAGGACGGGGAGTCTCTGAGTGCTGTTTCTGTTGTTACAGAGTATTGCTTTGAGTCTCTCTCTGTGTGAGTTGTTGTTGTTGTTACAAAGAATTGCTTTGAGAACAGACTCTGTCTTAGAATGTACTAACACAATTAGCGGCTGGAAAGTTTCACACATAGAGGGAGAGAAACAGTACCAAAAACCAAGAGACCTCTTAATTAGTAATACCCTGGAATTTAAACTATGGGGAATCAAACTCATTTGTGATTTTAATACAGAACTTCTTTAATATGATCCAACACTCTTCCACACCATCCACACTCCCCAGTACTCATGCTCAGCACGGATGCTTCCCTGATAGGCTGGGGAGCGCACCTAGGGGAACACACGGTGTTCTAGAGCTCAGAGCAGTCAGGTATGCCTGCCTTCACTTTCTCCCCATCATAAAGAACAAATCAATTTGGATCCTGATGGACAATATAGCATGTATGTTCTACAGCAACAGGCGCGGGGGAGCACAATCGCACTCCCTAGGCACAGCAGCCATCCGGTTATGGAATTGGTGCATACAACATCACATCGAAATCACCACTTCCCACCTGCCTGGGTGTCACAACACTACCACTGATACACTCAGCGGACACTTCTCCAAGGAACACAAATAGGAATTACATACCACGGTACTCCGACAGCTCTTCTCCCACTGGGGCACGCCGTCGATAGACCTCTTTGCCACAACTCAAAACTGCAAATGCCATCTCTTCTGCTCCTGAGCTGGACTCGGGACCACATCCCTAAGGGATGCATTCCTCATTCTGTGGAACAAATCCCTCATGTATGCTTTTCCACCGATCCCACTGATACACAGGATTCTACGCAAGATCAGAGAGGATGAGGACAGGGTCATACTTATTGCCCCATATTGGTCCAGACAGACATGGTATCCTTACCTGCTGCGCAAGTCCATCCGTCCTCCAAGGACTCTCCCCAACAGACCAGATCTGCTCTTCCAGGATAACAGTCAGCTTTTCTCCACCCGCAGTTCCAGAAACTCCATCTGACGGCGTGGTTCCTTCATGGTTTCAAACCCACAAATTAGCCTGTTCGGAGCAGGTCCAGTATGTCCTCCTGCACAGTAGAAGAGACTCCACTCGTAAGACTTACCTGCAAAAGTGGAAACGCTTCTCTGTATGGTGCTTCCACAGACGCTTGACACCCCTTACCGCAACCCTCCCTGACATCTTAGACTACCTTTTGAATCTAAAACAGGACAGGCTCTCACTCGGTTCTATCAGAGTACACCTCGCGTCCCTTACCACCTTCCATGACTGGCTGGATGGATATTCACTTTTTGCGCCCCCCACATAAAACGCTTCTACACGGGCCTGCAAAATCTCTACCCTGAGATTCATCCACCAGCAGCCTTCTGGAATCTCAGCCTAGTTCTCCAAGGTCTCATGAAACCTCCCTTCGAGCCCCTGGCTACCTCATCCCTGCTCCACATGTCTATGAAAGTAGCTTTCTTGGTTGCCATAATGTAAGTGAGAAGGGTCGGTGAAATAAGCGCCCTGATGGCCTACCCTCTCTACACGATTTTCTCTAAAGACAAGGTTATGTTGCGTCCCCACCCCAAATTCCTCCCCAAGGTGGTGTCTACCTTCCACCTTAACCAGCCAATACACTTACCTGCATTCTATCCCAAACCTCATAAGACTCCACAGGAAGCAGGCAATTGCATTCTATCTTGACAGAACTAAGCCATTTCGTAAATCCTCTAGGCTATTGGTCTCCACTACCGAGAGATCAAAGGGTGATGCTATCTCTAAGCAACAACTCTCCAAGTGGATCTCTGACTGCATCAGGTCATGCTACCAGACTCAGAATGCTCAACCACCCGAAGACATCAGAACTCATTCTACTTGGGTGATGTCAACATCTGTTGCCTTCCTCCACAACTTACCTATTACTGACGTATGCAAGGTGGCCACATGGACATCAGACCACACATTTGCCAGACATTAGGCTATCACACAGGATACCATGGCAGACACCATAGTAGGCCATACAGTACTGTCTACCATTATTACAGCCGCAACTCCAAAATCCCACCAACCATAGTGGGTACTGCTTCACAGTCACCCGGAATGGAGCATCCACAGGGACAGCACTCGAAAAAGAAGAGAAGGTTATTCACCTTGCAGTAATTGAGGTTCTTCGAGATGTGTCCCCCTGTGGGTGCTCCACTACCCACCCTCCTCCCCTCTACTTTGGAGTACTAATCAGACAACTCTACGGGTAGAGAAGGAACTGAGTGGGGTGCGGGACGCGCACCCTCAGGCAGATCCTAACGACGATGCGAGACAGCAGCTGAGTGCGTTCGTCCCGACCAGGCACTACTGCCAAAGATCTCCGATCAATGGTGCTGGGACACACCGTGACCTGGAGTGGAGCACTCACAGGGACACATCTCGAAGAACCTCAGTTACTGCAAGGTGAGTAAGCTTCTCAAATGTTTGAAAATGTTAGGCCTTAATAAAAGAACAAGCACTTGGATGTAGTCTTTTGTAGGAATGTTTTCAGGGAGAGAATCTGCTATCCTGTAGCACGAAGCTAGCTTCCCCCACTCCCCTTCCCCCGCAAAACATAGAGAAACTAAGGACAGCTTAACATTTGAAAAATAAGGAGATGGTATTTTGATTAGATGCCTTTATATTTAGGAATTGTTAACGGATAACAAAAGTACATAAAATCAAATATTCTCTCATCTGAATATCTTGTGTTCACATTGCATATCTTGTAGCTGCATTGCGAGGGTTACTAACAGAGTGCTCTGCTATACTGTTCTCTTCCAGTTGGGGGCAGTGAATCTTTGCGTTCCTATTGGAAGATGTACCTGCCCAGGGTTCTGGTGCTGATATTCGTTGTGGATTCAGCAGATCATGAGCGCTTCCCTTTGGCTAAACAGCTTCTTCATCAGCTGATCCAAAATGACTCCACTCTGCCCGTAGTGATCCTAGCCAATAAACAGGTAAAAGGGAAACTTCACCATTCAAAGTGGAGGGGAAGAATAAACCTCTCCAAACACATCTGAATCTTTAAAGGCCAGGTATTTCAGAAATTGGTCTTCAATTTTGTGCTTCCCAATTGCAGATGAAAACAATCCAAGGATTGGTTTTGCACTTAGGTCAGGTGCTTATATATGACCTAAGTCGGGGTGTAAATAAATTCACATGTGAAATTGTGTGTGCAATTTGCAGGTGCAAAAATGGAGAACTGGCTAACCCTGGTTGACAGTTTGGATCTGAAGGCTCAGCAATGTGTCTGTACAGTGTCATGGGAAAATATTATTTAATTTAGGGGCTGGATGGCATTTATCTATATGTTTCACGTTACCTACTAGCATCCACTTGGTGAATCCCAAATGATTCTTTATATTAGGTACTTTGTGTCATAGAATGGGTGCATAGCTGAAGGAACGTGGAAACTGCGATATGCTTTCTCTCAACTAGGCACATTTTCTTCTACCTAATGCACTAAAATACAGAAGATAACTTTGTATTCCTTGGCTACTCTGCACCCTGAATTGAATCACACCCATATTATATCAATATGACAAAGAAAATGCCTTTTCTTTTCTAAAACAAGATGCTTTTATCTTAATAAAACCCTGTTTGTTTCTTCTGCTTTGCCTCAGATTTTCTAATGACTTGACTTTTACTTGGGCCATGTATCTGTCTGATGGGTGTGCACTTCTAGAAATCCATTGGGTCACATTACCAGTGGGGACTCTCAAGTTCAGGGATGGGCCTTGGTGTCAGAGACATTGGAACAGCATAAAACAGGATCATGCCCTTGGA
The DNA here is from genome assembly GCF_965152235.1 of Eretmochelys imbricata. Lineage (NCBI taxonomy): Eukaryota > Metazoa > Chordata > Testudines > Cheloniidae > Eretmochelys > Eretmochelys imbricata. Next base: position 5,633,977 of record NC_135575.1, on the reverse strand, counting down.
TTATATGCTAGAGAAAAATTAAAACGGAGATAGCCAGATTTTCAAAAGGCTGAAGGGTTTGGGAGCACAGATCTCACTGAGTCAATAGGAATTTATGCTCCGAAATCCATTAGGCGCTTTTGAAAATCTTCCCCTCAATTCACAGTACTCGCTCTCAATTATCCAAATGTACTGGTCTTTGCCTCAGAGACTGAATGGTGTAATTGGTGCTTATAAGAGATGCAAGTAACAGAGTTGTTTTGTCTTTGTTGGTCAGGATCTCAAAGGTGCATATTGCATCACAGACATTCATGATGCTCTGGCATTGTCTCAAATGGGAGATGAGAGAAAGATGTTCCTGATTGGAACCCACGTGGCAGAGGATGGCTCCGAGATCTCTTCCAGCATGAAGGATGCCAAGGAACTGATTGCGCAGCTGGTTTCAGAAACTCAGTGACAACTGTTCTCCTGGGAGCAGTAATGGGATACTGTACTATTGTATTGCCAGCTTGCAGCCACTTTCAAATCAAAATATGTGGCTTTATTTTTCCTAATGCATTGAGTTTATATGAAAATGATGTCAATTTGTTACGAACATCTATTTTATTTAGGGTTTGCAGTTTAAAATATCTTTGAAAAGCAGTGTATTTTTTTTTCTAGTATTTGTGGGGCAGGGGAAGTTTCAATAAGACAGAGTTAATAGGAGATGCAGTTTAGACACACTGAGCCAGATCCTCAGCTGGTATAAATCAACCTTACTCCATTAACTTCAGTTACATGACACTGATTTATACCAGCTGAGGAGCTAAGCCTGAAATTTAGTTTTTGTTTTTATGTTTTACAAAATCCTAATAGCAATGATTTCTGCACTTAAAAATATGAAAACATTCCCCCACAGTGTTGGGAAGAATAAGATTGTTCAGGAGTGACTAGCAATTTTGGATGCCCCAATTTCTGAGTGTCAGCTTGACACCTTTGAGAAGGGCTGTTTTTCAGAGGGTGGCCATTCGTCACTTTCTGGAAATTGAGCCCTTTTAAGGAGTCTTGAGTTGGGCATCCAAAATCACTAATTCCCTTTGAAAATCTTGGCTTGCAGCCTTTTGTTGGGTGTGTGAAAACCAGGAAGTGAAACTGAGACGGTAGAAACCACTGTCTAAAGGTTTCTTTTCCTATAGAAGATAGTTTCAACAGTATAATTTACGGTGTGAATTTAAATCTGTTTAGTTAAAGTGATGCAGACGGCTGTAGGGACACTTACTTTAGTTTAAGAGTGGCTTATTTTGGTTTATTTTAATTCAGTTAGGAACTCATTTAAGCTAAACTGAAATTAGCCATTCTTATACCAGATAAGACTGTCCAGACACCCTCTTTGCATTAGTTTAACTATATTGGTTTTAAAGACAATTAAAGTTATTTCAGGGCAAATTGACCGGCCCTGAACTAAGTCAAATGCCAAAAAGTAAACACAGTATCAAAGATGAAAAATAAATCACATTTTAAAAATTACTTTGGTTATTTACAGATGAGGAAAACAATTTGTTCATTATGTTCATCTTGCCATTGTCTCTTTAATTTAAAGAATGTATCTCCTTAATAAGACTATTTAGAAAATACTGTAAATACCAAGCAAAGGTTTTGTAACAGCAGATACTGTACAAAGGTTTTGTAGCAGCAGCCTTTCCATTTGTCCACTGAAACAGTTATATAAAGCAGAACATTTTATCTTAGTCACATGTCTGAGTTTCATTTATCTGACCAGACTGCTCAGTTGATATTCCAGAACCTCACGATGGTCTGGTAGAGTTAGTTTGAGGTTTCATTACACTCTGGTATTGCTAATGTCAAAATCAGACCCTTTCACAGCCATCTAGAGTCTAGGCTTCTTCCTTTGTAATTCCTCATTGCAGCCCCAGGTACCATTCTCTCTCCCCCTCCCTTTCTGCACCCCATCCTGGTCCCAGGCTTCCCACTCTTTCTCCAAAGACCTCCTTTCCTCTGCTTCGAACACATCTCCTGTTCCAGGCTGCTGCTTCACCTCCCACTTCCTGGACTCTGCTCAGGCAGCTAGCACTCTCCCCCTGGTTAACAGTGACTGCCTGCAACCATTGCTTGGGCCACTCCTGTTAGTTGATTGGCTGGGGAAAGGAAGGGGGTGTTCATTCAAACACCCTCCCAAACAAGCAGCATGAGAGAGAAAGTGTGTTCATTTCAAACCTCCGACTGTGTCCAGTTTCCAGCCTCACCATTCCGCCTGTATAGTGCTGAACCCTACTCCAGGAGCAGATCTGACCCAAAATATTGGACTTTACTGACTTAAAGAACAGACCAAAACTGATTTTTCTGCCAGATAGACTACTGGAGCAGAACTTTAACCAAATTCGGTGACACCACTACTGCTTTGTTTCCTTGCCCTTTGCCCTAAGCTGAGAAAGAGGTGATGATAGCTCAAAACAGAGGTTATGGACTTAATATAGAAATTACTGGTAAAATTCTCTGGCAGGTGAGCTATGCAGGTCAGATTGGTTGATCATAATGATATCTTCTGGCCTTAGAACATAAGAACGACGATACTGGGTCAGACAAATGGTCCATCTAGCCCAGTACCCTGCCTTCCAACAATGGCCAATGTGCCCCAGAGGGAATGAACAGAACAGGTAATCATCAAGTGATCCATCTCCTGTTGCCCATTTCCAGCTTCTGGCAAACAGAGGTTAGGGACACCATCCCTGTCCATCCTGGCTAATAGCCATTGATGGACCTATCCTCCATGAACTTATCTAGTTCTTTTTTGAACCCTGTTATAGTCTTGGCCTTCACAACATCCTCTGGCAAGGAGTTCCACAGGTTGACTGCGTTGTGTGAAAAAATACTTCCTTTTGTTTGTTTTAAATCGTCTGCCTATTAATTTCATTTGGTGACCCCTAGTTCTTGTGTTATAAGAAGGAGTTAATAACACTTCCTTATTTACTTTCTCCACACCAGTCGTCATTTTATAAACCTCTATGATATCCCCCCTTAGTCGTCTCCTTTCCAAGCTGAAAAGTCCCAGTCTTATTAATCTCTCCTCATATGGCAGCCGTTCCATACCCCTCATCATTTTTGTCGCCCTTTTCTGAACCTTTTCCAATTCCAATGTATCTTTTTTGGGATGGGGCAACCACATCTGCCTATAGTATTCAAGATGTGAATGTACTATGGATTTATATAGAGGCAATATGATATTTTCTATCTTATTATCTATCCCCTTCTTAATGATTCCCAACATTCGGTTTGCTTTTTTGACTGCTGCTGCACATTGAGTGGATGTTTTCAGAGAACTATCCACAATAACTCTAAGATCTTTATTCAGTGGTAACAGCTAATTTAGACCCCATCATTTTATATGTATAGTTGGGATTATGTTTTCCAACATGCATTGCTTTGCATTTATCAACATTACATTTCATCTGCCATTTTGTTGCCCAGTCACCCAGTTTTGAGAGATCCTTTTGTAGCTCTTCGCAGTCTGCCTGGGACTTAACTGTCTTGAGTAGTTTTGTATCATCAGCAGATTTTGCCACCTCACTGTTTACCCCCTTTTCCAGATCATTTATGAATATGTTGAATAGGACTGGGCCCAGTACAGACCCCTGGGGGACACCACTACTTACCTCTCTCCAGTCTGAAAACTGACAATTTATTCCTACCCTTTGTTTCCTATCTTTTAACCAGTTACCAATCCGTAAGAGGACCTTCCCTCTTATCCTATGAGAGCTTACTTTGCTTAAGAGCCTTTGGTGAGGGACCTTGTCACAGGCTTTCTGAAAATCTAAGTACACTATATCCACTGGATCCCCTTTGTCCAAATGCTTGTTGACCCCCTTAAAGAATTCTAGTAGATTTCCTTTACAAATCCATGTTGACTCTTCCCCAACAAATTATGTTCATCTATGTGTCTGACAATTCTGTTCTTTACCATAGTTTCAACCAGTTAGCCCGGTACTGAAATCAGGCTTACTGGCCTGTATTTGCCGGGATCACCTCTGGAGCCCTTTTTAAAAATGGATGTCACATTAGCTATCATCCAGTCATTTGGTGCAGAAGCTGATTTAAATGATAGGTTATAGATTATAGTTAGTAGTTCTGCTATAATCGGGGACAGTTCTTTAGATTTGTCACCTAAAAGAATGGCTCAGATTTGGGAATCTCCCTCGCATCCTCAGCCATGAAGTCCTATACAAAGAATTCATTTAGTTTCTCCGCAATGGCCTTATCATCCTTGAGTGCTCCTTTAGCATCTCGATCGTCCAGTGGCCCCACTGGTTGTTTAGCAGGCTTCCTGCTTCTGATGTACTTAAAAAAATTTTTTTGCTATTACTTTTTGAGTCTTTGGCAAGCTGTTCAAATCCTTTTTTGGCCTTCCTAATTAAATTTTTACACTTAATTTGCCAGACTTTATGCTCCTTTCTATTTTCCTCACTACGATTTAACTTTCACTTTAACTTTCACTTTTTGTCTCTCACTGCTTCTTTTACTTTGTTGTTTAGCCACAGTGGCACTTCTTTGGTTCTCTTACTATGTCTTTTAATTTGGGGTGTACGTTTAAAGCCTCTATTATGGTGTCTTTAAAAAGTTTCCATGCAGCTTGCAGGGATTTCATTTTTTTGTGCTGTACCTTTTAATTTCTATTTAACTTCCTCATTTTTGTGTAGCCCCCCTTTCTGAAATTAAATGTTACCATATTTGGGCTGCTGTGGTATTTTCCCCGTCCCAGGGATGTTAAATTTAATTATATTATGGTCACTATTACCAAGCGGTCCATCTATATTCACCTCTTGGACCTGATCCTGTGCTCCACTTAGGACTAAATCAAGAATTGCCTCTCCTCTTGTGGGTTCCAGGGCTAGCTTCTTCAAGAAGCAGTTATTTAAGGTGTCAAGAAACTTTATCTCTGCATCCTGTCCTGAGGTGACATGTACCCAGTCATAGAATCATAGAATATCAGGGTTGGAAGGGACCCCTGAAGGTCATCTAGTCCAACCCCCTGCTCGAAGCAGGACCAATTCCCAGTTAAATCATCCCAGCCAGGGCTTTGTCAAGCCTGACCTTAAAAACCTCTAAGGAAGGAGATTCCACCACCTCCCTAGGTAACGCATTCCAGTGCTTCACCACCCTCCTAGTGAAAAAGTTTTTCCTAATATCCAATCTAAACCTCCCCCACTGCAACTTGAGACCATTACTCCTCGTTCTGTCATCTGCTACCATTGAGAACAGTCTAGAGCCATCCTCTTTGGAACCCCCTTTCAGGTAGTTGAAAGCAGCTATCAAATCCCCCCTCATTCTTCTCTTCTGCAGGCTAAACAATCCCAGCTCCCTCAGCCTCTCCTCATAAGTCATGTGTTCTAGACCCCTAATCATTTTTGTTGCCCTTCGCTGGACTCTCTCCAATTTATCCACATCCTTCTTGTAGTGTGGGGCCCAAAACTGGACACAGTACTCCAGATGAGGCCTCACCAATGTCCAATAGAGGGGAACGATCACGTCCCTCCATCTGCTCGCTATGCCCCTACTTATACATCCCAAAATGCCATTGGCCTTCTTGGCAACAAGGGCACACTGCTGACTCATATCCAGCTTCTCGTCCACTGTCACCCCTAGGTCCTTTTCCGCAGAACTGCTGCCTAGCCATTCGGTCCCTAGTCTGTAGCGGTGCATTGGATTCTTCCATCCTAAGTGCAGGACCCTGCACTTGTCCTTATTGAACCTCATCAGATTTCTTTTGGCTCAATCCTCCAATTTGTCTAGGTCCTTCTGTATCCTATCCCTCCCCTCCAGCGTATCTACCACTCCTCCCAGTTTAGTATCATCCGCAAATTTGCTGAGAGTGCAATCCACACCATCCTCCAGATCATTTATGAAGATATTGAACAAAACCGGCCCCAGGACCGACCCTTGGGGCACTCCACTTGACACCGGCTGCCAACTAGACATGGAGCCATTGATCACTACCCGTTGAGCCCGACAATCTAGCCAGCTTTCTACCCACCTTATAGTGCAATATGGGGATAGCTGAAATCCCCCATTATTATTGAGTTTTTTATTGTAATAACCTCCCTAATTTCCGTGAGCATTCCACAGTCACTATCACCATCCTGGTCAGGTGGTCGGTAATATACCTCTACTGCTATATTCTTATTAGAGCATGGAATTACTATCCATAGAGATTCTATGGTACAGTTTGGTTCATTTAAGATTTTTACTTCATTTGATTCTACGTTTTCACATATAGTGCCACTCCCCCACCAGCACGATCTCTTCTGTCCTTCCAATATATTTTGAACCTTGGTATTACTGTGTTCCATTGATTATCCGCATTCCGCCAAATTTCTGTGATGCCTGTTATATCAATATCCTCCTTTAACACGAGCCATTCTCGTTCACCCATCTTATTATTTAGACTTCTAGCATTGGTATATAAGCACTTTAAAAACTTGTCACTTTTTAGCTGTCTGTGATTACATGATGTAATTGAATGGGGCTTTTTTTCATTTAACTGTTTCTTATCAGATCCTACCAGTCTTTTATCATCTTCCATCCCCTCCTCCTTACTAGGACATAGAGAATTTCCATTAATAGAGCCTCTCCTAAGGGATGTCTCTGTCCGAACCACGTGCTTCTCCGCACCTGTCGGCGTTTCCCAGCCCTTAGTTTAAAAACTGCTCTACAACCTTTTTAATGTGAAGTGCCAGCCCTCTGGTTCCATTCTGGTTTAGGTGGAGCCCCTCCTTCCAGCATAGGCTCCCCCTTTCCCGAAAGCTTCCTCAGTTTCTAAGAAATCTCAACTGCTCCTCCATGCACCATCATCTCATCCACGCATTGAGATCCTGCAGTTCTGCCTGTCTAACTGGCCCTGTGCATGGAACTGGGAGCATTTCAGAGAATGTTACCATAGAGGCTCTGGACTCCAATCTCTTACCTAGCAGCTTAATTTGGCCTCCAGGACCTCTCTCCTATCCTTCCCTATGTCATTGGTACCTACATGTACCACGACCACAGGCTCCTCCCCAGCACTACACATAAGTCTATCTAGGTGTCTCGAGAGATCTGCACTTACTGTCGCACCAGGCTGTTCTCGCAGTCATTGCAAATCCAGCTATCTGTTTCTAATCATTGAATCACCCATTATTAATACCTGTCTCTTCCTAATAACTGGAGTTCCCTCTGGAGAGGTATCAGTGCAAGAGGATAACACAAAATCGTCTGGGACTTCCACAACTATGGGATTGTTTCCCTTGGCTCCAGTTGGATGTTCTCCTTCCCTGAGACTTTCATCCTCCTCAACAGCACAGAGGCTGTCAGACCGGGGGTGGGACCATTCTACTGTGTCCCAGAAAGTCTCATCTATGTACCTCTCTGTCTCCCTTAGCTCCTCCAGCTCAGCCACCCTGGTCTCCAAAGCCCGTACACGGTCTCTGAGGGCCAGGAGCTCCTTGCACCGAATACACACATACACCTCCTGCCCATAGGGCAGGTAATCATTCATAGAATCCTAGGCTTTAAGGTCAGAAGGGACCATTATGATCATCTAGTCCGACCTCCTGCACAAAGCAGGCCACAGAATCTCACCTACCCACTCCTCTAACAAACCCCTAACCTATGTCTGAGCTACTGAAGTCCTCAAATGGTGGTTTAAAGACTTCAAGGTGCAGCTAATCCTCCAGCAAGTGACCCGTGTCCCACGCTGCAGAAGAAGACAAAAATGCTCCAGGGCCTCTGCCAATCTGCCCTGGAGGAAAATTCCTTCCTGACCCCAAATATGGCGATCAGCTAAATCCTGAGCATATGGACAAGACTCACTAGCCAGACACCCAGGAAAGAATTCTCTGTAGTAACTCAGATCCCACCCCATCTAACATCCCATCATGGGCCATTGGGCATATCTACCGCTAATAATTGAAGATTAATTAATTGCCAAAATTAGGTTATCCCATCATATCATCCCTTCCATAAACTTATCGAGCTTAGTCTTGAAGCCAGATATGTCTTTTGCTCCCACTGCTTCCCTTGGAAGGCTGTTCCAGAACTTCACTCCTCTGATGGTTAGAAACCTTCATCTAATTTCAAGTCTAAACTTCTTGATCGCCAGTTTATATCCATTTGTGTCCACATTGGTACTGAGCTTAAATAATTCTTCTCCCTCTGTGGTATTTATCCCTCTGATATATTTATAGAGAGCTGCATTGGATGCAATAAATTGGATAGCCCCCACTCTGTTGCTTGACTTCTGCCTGCATTCTCTTTTTACTCCTGCAGCTTGTTCCTTTGTTGTTGTTTTGATTTTTGTCAGGGGGTGTTTTGGGCTTTAAATTTAAAGAATGTTAAGTGTATCTAGCCCCCCCTCACACTCCTCTAAAGTCCCTCACAAGACTCCCCTGTTCGCTAGCTCCTCTGGTTTTAGGAGTGGGCTTTTTAAAGCACTGGTCTTCCTGACAAGCCCCACCCCCTGGTTAAGGGTTGATGGGTGCTAAAGGGCTTAGGGATCAAAGCCTCGTTAAGACGCTCTCAGCTTTGCCTAGCAGGCTGCTAGGCTCAGCACACGGTCCCCCAAACAAACAGAACACATGGTATATTTCAGTCCAGCAGCAAGCACACCACAACACACACACACAACAGACGCCAAACTTACCCCAAGGGTCATGTAATTGCTCCTCCTTCACCTGGAGAACTCCCTTGCAACACTCCCATTAGCCGCTCCTGTTCGCTAGCCTGAGGCCTGGGCTACGCTGGGGGGCGGGGTTCGAACTAAGATACGCAACTTCCGCTATTCTATTCGCATAGCTGAAGTCGAAATATCTTAGTTCGAGTTACTGGCCGTCCTCACAGCGGCGAGTTGACCGCAGCAGCTCCCCCATCAACGCTGCTTACTCCTCCTGCCGAGGTGGAGTACAGGCGTCGATTCAGGGATCTAGACGAGACGCAATAAATCAATCCCCAATAGATCGATCACTACCCGCTGAGC